>NC_044032.1:531725077-532442286 GCF_901765095.1 Microcaecilia unicolor
AGCTTAGTTGTTCATATGATTGGAGGTGTATAAAAATAAAATTAACATGACTTAATTCCATAAATCAAGACAAGTCCCAGTACAGATCCTTTTGTTAGAAAAAAAAAGCTGTACAAAAGTCAGAGCTGGGGAAAAAGCCAAGCTATTCTGGAAAGAAGATGGATTACATCTACAATAGTAAAACAAACAAGTGAATAAATAAATGAAACTAAGAAAATCTGTTTCCAGCCCTATCATGTTTCTCCCATATCTCTAACTCCATTGAGAGATTTTTGCCATTGTTTTTCCTTCTCCCCTGTCATTTCTTAATTCTCAGTTCTTCCAAGTACCATAATTTTAGGGGTGTGGGTTGGGATTTGATCTTACCAATTTTTTAAAATTAGAATCCAACACCAGTACAGTAAAAGAAACATTTGAAACAGGAAAATCCAGATTATTTAATGTACCTGCCTAATTAGTTTGACTCATACTATTCTGAAATCACACTTTGGTGATCAGTTTTGAGATTCTTTACAAGACGTAGCTTAATGTAATTTCAGAATGAGCTCTGAGAAAAAGAGGAGTCACACTGGATAAATGAATATTACTTTGCTGTTTGATTTGGTGATTTACCTTGGGATAGAAAAGAATTTATAGGATTATTTATAAAAATGTATTTTATTTCAATTTGACCAAGCAAACAGCTTAGTAGCTTGTTTAAATAACATTCTTTTCCCTTAGTTTAAATTTATTAAAGCCATAGAGCAATAAAAAGAAATTACATATTTACCAGATCTACACCATTTTGACTTAGTTTAGACTTCTTTTCCACCCACCCCAGACACATCTCTTAATTTATTCATTTATTTATTAGTCCACTTGTATCCCACATTTTCCCAGCTTATACGGGCTCAATGTGGCTAACAAAGTTACTGTAAAATTACATTATACAATACCAAAAATTGGCAAGATAAGAGAAGCTGACAGAAGGGAAAAGAATGGATAAACTAACAAAATGGGAAAAGAATAAGGGTGTTAAACAGCATTGTTGACTTTGGGATAGGCTTTTTTTTTGTTACATTTGTACTCTGTGCTTTCCCACTCATGGTAGGTTCAATGCAGCTTACATATTATATACAGGTACTTATTTGTACCTGGGGCAATGGAAGGTTAAGTGACTTGCCCAGAGTCACAAGGGGCTACCCGTGCCTGAAGTGGGAATTGAACTCAGCTCCTCAGGGACAGAGTCCACCACCCTAACCACTAGGCCACTCCTCCACTCTGCTTATTTGTTAAACAAAAGTTTTAAGCAGTTTGTTAAAGGTTTGATGCTCCGTTGACTCTTTCAAAAGTCTGGACAAAGCATTCCAGGTTTGCGGACTGATGAATGAGAAGGAAGAGGCATAAATTGTCTTATATTTTAGATGCCTGCATGAAGGATAGTGCAGATTAAGATAAGATTGAGATGTCACCAAGGATCAAATCACACATGTACACAGGTGCTTCACCGTAAATGATCTTGTGAGTTAAGGCACAGATCTTGAAATCAATACGGTCCTTAATGGGAAGCCAGTGAAGTTTCACACGAAGAGGCTGTGCACTGTCAAAGTGAGACTTACCAAAAAACAGTCTGGCTGCGGTGTTTTGAACCATCTGGAGCTTCTTCAGAATATAGTGTGTACAACCAGCAAAAATGCCACTGCAGTAGTCGATGTGACTTAAGACCAAAGAGTGAACCAGGGTTCAAAAAATATCCTTAGGCAGGAACTGTTTGATGCGTTTAAGCTTCCACAAAGAGAAGAACATTTTCTTCATAATTTGCTTAACGTGACAATCAAGCGACAGTTGGCTGTCCAGCGTGACCCCAAGAATCTTTGAACTGTTCGAGATTGGGAGAGTAGTATCAGGAGTAACCAGAGCTGTAGGGAGAGACTTGTTATGTTTGGAAGAAAAAACAATGCAATGAGTTTTATCCTTATTGAGTTTAAATTTAAATGCATTAGCCCAGGATTCCAAATTGGAAAAACTGGCCTGGATTGTGCCAGTAATTTCAGACCGGGTAGACTTAAAAGGGATGGAGATGGTTACATCATCTGTGTAGATAAAAGTGTAAGGCCATGCTTGGATAATGCAGAAGCAAGAGAAATCATCATAATGTTGAAGAGCGTCGGAGATAAAGGAGATCCTTGCGGTACTCCACAGAACAAGAAAAGAACAAGAAGCATATTTTTCACCACAAGGTATTTTCAGCAGCAAGTGATATGCCCAAAACAAAATTTATTTATAGTTTGGTGAGATGCAAACATAAAATATCTTAAAGCTGTTTGTATTATTTTAGTATCCCTACTTTCTTAGGAAGTTTACATAACTAAACTAAGATGCAGGCAGCAGTCCAGCAGTAAAATGGGTGCTATCCATCTTTTGCATTGAGTGTCACATGTATGATTTTCTCCTATATGATGAGAGGTCATATGTGTGAACTACATGCAAAGAGCTCCTGCATCTCAAACAATGAATCTAATCTCTTAAGGCTAGAGTAGCAGACGGAGTGGCTAAAGCAGAGGCATATAGAAGAGACCTACAGGGACATAGTAGAAAAGTCCCACTTCTAGTCTGGCATCCTCTGTTCTGCCTTGGAGAATGATCCTGCCAAGATGGTCCCCTCTCAGATGATCTTCCAAAGATGATTGCTACCCAGATGATCCTTCCAATATGGCCGCCATCAGAAGAACAAGGTAGGGTTGCAACAAAGGCTAAGAAAGAAGCATTGTGGGTTAATCTGGAAAGAGAAATTGGACAATGTATTTACTTTGGTATACTTTGGTATACTTCTTCACAGACAAATGACAGAGGGAGAAGAAGCAGAATGCTGAACTCCATGTCTGCAGCCCAAGTCTCCTGCTGACTGCAACTGCGGGACCAAAGTCTTGATGCAGGCATGTGCTCAGCAGTCAACCTGGTCTCCTGGTAATATCTGCTGCACAAGTCCCTTGTCAGGTGAGTGGTAGACACCCTCAGAGCCGGTGGAGTGCACTCATTCCCCACGTGACTGGTGCAGCATCTCCTTGGCCGGTCGGAGGAGAAGAGAAGGGGCTGGCTACAGTGGCGGAAATGCTCACGGGAACAGCGAGGAGACATCACAACCAGTATGAAAGGTGTAGCATCTCCTATTCAGGCAGTCATTGGGGAGCTGCCGTGGCTGACCGCAGTAGTGGAGCTGTTCAATTGAACAGCAAAGAAGCAAAATAATTGCTGGTAGTGGCAGAAGAGAAGCGGTTCATGATCCTCACACCTACCACCAGGTGAGCTCAATCACAGTGCAAACTAAAGAGCTCAGAAAGGTGTTGTCCAGGTAGTCGTGCAGCACCAGAATTTGATTCACTACAGCAATATACAGTGTTGGACTTTCATCAGTGTCCATAGTAACCACGGAATTAACATACTAAATGAAGCCCATCAAAGCAGTAGCCTTTGCTGCAAGCTTAAAGTATGTTTGGGCAGTCGGTGGGGAGCTGCTGGGACTGACCATGATGGTGGGGCTGTTTAATCGAACAGCAAAGAAACAAAATAATTGCCTGTAGTGGCAGAAGAGGAGAGGTGCTAATTCGGACAGTGCACAGGTACCGGTGTTGGAGCGAAAAGACCAAAAGAGGCCCAAACATAATAACCACTAACACTCACTTCATGAGAAACTGGGAAGAACTAAACAGAAACACACTGAATTAAATAGCACAACTCAAAATGAAAACAAAGAGGAAAAGACAACCATGTCTGTGGTTTAACGAGGAACTACTAGAGATGAAAAAATTGTGCAGGAAACTGGAAAGAAAATGGTCCAAAAACAAAACCACATGGAGGAAAGCTAGACAAGTTCAAACATACCATAAAAAGAGCCAAAGTGGAACACTACAGCTTATATGTGCGCAGATAAACATGAAAACAAAATATGATAACATGAATAATGTACTACATGCACAAGCTCTGCTAACATCAAATGAAACACCACCAACAGTAGACGCATAATGGGCCTCTTTTACAAAGCGGTGGTAACCCCAACGCAGGCTTATCACTCACTAAACAGGAAGTATCACCGGGCTACCACAGCAGCCCAGCAGTACTTCCTACCTCCAGTGTGCTGTCATATCTGTCGCTACAAAAATATATTTATTTTTGTAGTGCCGGCATGTACCTGGTGGTAATCAGGCAGTGCAGTGTGCTGCCTGGTTACCGCTGGGTTAGCATAGGAGCCCTTACCACCATTTCAATGGGTGGCAGTAAGGGCTCTCCCCGAAATGGCCGCACTGTAAATGTTTTACTTGCAGCATTGCCATTTCCTGCTGAAAAGAAAGACCTACCCTTTTAGCTGCTGCAGTTAAAGAGGCCCTCGGTGCACATTAAAAACACATGCTGATGCCAGTGCAGGCTCCCTTTTGCCACAGCTTGGTAAAAGGGACCCAATATTTTGAACAAAAAATAATAAAAATAAGCTCAGACCTAAGTGCAACACAAACATTCCTCACAGATTTCCTACATGAATGTTATCAATAGAAATCAAACAAAATAAAACATGGAAAAGAAAATAAGATGATACCTTTTTTATTGGACATAACTTAATACATTTCTTGATTAGCTTTCGAAGGTTGCCCTTCTTCCTCAGATCGGAAATAAGCAAATGTGCTAGCTGACAGTGTATATAAGTGAAAACATTCAAGCATTACTATGACAGTCTGACAGGGTGGGAGGATGGGACTGTCATAGTAATGCTTGAATGTTTTCACTTATATACACTGTCAGCTAGCACATTTGCTTATTTCCGATCTGACGAAGAAGGGCAACCTTCGAAAGCTAATCAAGAAATGTATTAAGTTATGTTCAATAAAAAAGGTATCATCTTATTTTCTTTTCCATGTTTTATTTTGTTTGATTTCTATTGAAAACCTTAAGAGTGGACTAACAAGGCTACCACACTCCTCTACTACATGAATGTGAAACCAAAAATGATCACATCAAAGCAGACAGAATCTGGTCCTCCTTTAACATATCAACAAATCATGGACCAGTAGCTCACTGCAAAAATATATATACATGTGTGTGGAAGCAAAAATGGGGGGTGGGGGAGTCTCATATATCACCGGGTCAACATTCCACTATTCACTTTGAGGAGATTTGTTTGGAAAACCCTTTGGTGAGTAATGTAATCATTGACAAAAAAAAAAACCTTCATCCAAATAATATGTGAACTTCAAAAGTGATTCTTATGTAAATAATGCTTCATTGGTTAATCAAAACAAAAACAATGCTTATTGTGTTGAAGGACTGGCGGTAAGCTTGAAAAATAATGCAGGGTAGAACTTATCTTTGGCTCACTAAGTCCCGCTCCTCCTTTAAAATACCCACAACGAGCTCAGTCAAAGCACTATTGACAAAATACACACATGCCAACTGTGTATTAGACAGCTGTCCAAATTACAAGATGAAAAACCCACCAGACTGGTTCATTAAATGCCTAACAGAACACATATCATACATGTTCTCGAATGGTCATTTTCCTTCTGATAAGGGAAACATCATACTCGCTTCAATACCTAAAAATGCCACCAGTAAGATCAATGAACTCACAAACTATAGGCCTGTGGCCTCAATACCATTACTGACCAAAATGAAGGAGGGAATAGTACAGGGGTGTGCTGGTAAATTTTTAACAACAGGCTTTTTCTCCGGACGTAGCCAGCTCTGCAGTTGGAAGGGCCAGGGGTGGCTGGGGGGGGGGGGGGAGAGCAACACTTGCCCCTCTCTCCTCCCTCCCTTCGTACGGGCACGCTAGGCATACCTTTGCTGGCAGCCAATAAATGGACTGCCACCACTCCCAACATCTTGCTCTGAGCAGCTGCTCAGAGCTGGAAACAAGGAGTGGGGAGCAGCAGCATTCTATTTACTTGGCTGGCAGGGCTCAGCATCCCCACCAGCAAAGTAAAGAGAATTCAGCAGGGGGCCCAAGCCCACATTTTGGGAGCCAGTTGTTAAAGTAGCCATGGAGGGCCCTACTTTAACAACCAGCTCCCAAAATTCTTAAAAACTTAACAACCAGCTCTTGTGAGCCTGTGAGAGCCTGCTCCAGCACACCACTGAACTAGTAGCACAACAACTAATGGAATACTTAATGCTCTTCATAGATCTCAATCAGGCTTCAGGCCATCCTATCCTGAGACAGTTATAACCACCATGATAACAGAAATCAAAAGAATAATAAGCCAAGGTCCGTCAATACTACTATTACAATTTGATATGTCAAGCGCCTTTGACCTAGTAGACCACACAACACTAATGACCCTGCTCAACAACACAGGAACTGGATCAGTAGCAGCATGGTTTAACAGTTTCCAATGAACTTGATCCTATCTAGTCAAGATGGCTAATCAGTTTTCAGCCTCCTGGAGCCCTGAATGCGGGGAACCATAGGGCTCCCAAATATCACCAATATTATTCAATATCATTATGGCACCACTCAGCAAGAAACTGGAAAAAATGGGATTTAACCCATTTATACACACTGATGATGTCACCATCTATATACCTTTCAACAACAGAAATACTAGACAAGGCCAAAAAAGGGCTGGATGTTATGGAAAACTGGGCTATAATTTTCACATTCAAACTAAACAAAGACAAAACCAAACTCCTGGTTTTATCCAGCCCACACAAGCTTGAAAACACTATGGAAACTGAGAAGGATTAGAGATTACTTCCCTAGACAATCATTCCATCTTACAGTACAGATGCTGATACTGTTCCAAGTAGACTATTGAAATGCAGCATACGTAGGCTGCAAAGAAAACCTACTAAAATTGTTGTAGACTGTCCAAAACATGGCAGCAAGACTGATATTCAAAAAATCAAAATATGACAAAGCAACCCCACTGCTTATACTGCTATACTGACTGATTTATTAGGACCCAACATGGTCCGTGTTTCGGCCTTTTTGGCTGAAACACGGACCGTGTTGGGTCCTAATAAATCATTTTGGCTTTTAACATCTATGACTTCAGTCTGGTCTTTGTGGATATCTTCCACTCAATTTGTTGTTTTCTTGTGTGTTTTTTGCGGGAAATTTGGACCTCCTTGTTGTTGTTTTTGGTATGTCTCCAGACCATAGGAGCCAACTTTTCAAAATGATTGGGGGTGCTGAATTATATTTTTTTTTTACAGGTGGTGCATTCCCCCTGCATCTCCTCCCATCCCCCTCCCTCTCCTCCCCCTCTCTCCCTCCCCTGTCCCCTACCTCTCCTCCCCACCTGTCCCTGTCCCTCTCCTCCCCCCTTCCCCTCCCTCTCCTCTCCCTCCCCTCACCCCCTCCCTCTCCTCCCCTCCCCCTCCATCTCCCCAACCCCCTCTCCCCCCCTCCTCCTCCCCTCCCCTTCCTCCTCCTTCCGAGGTCCAGGCCCTCCTCCATCTGAGTTCCAGTCCCTCCCTCCCGGTCCCAGGCTTCCCAGCTCCCTCCCTCCCTCCCAGTTCCAGTCCCACCCAGTTCCAGGCCCCCTCCCTCACTCCATCCGTCCGTCCGAGTTCCAGGCCCTCCCTCCAAGTTCCAGGCCTCCCTCCCTCCCCCTCGCTCCCCCCTCTCTACCTTCGAGTTCCAGGCCCCCCTCCCTCCCTTCAAGTTCCAGGGTCCCTCCGAGTTCCAGGACCATCCCCCTCCCTCCCTCCCTCTGAGTTCCAGGGTCCCTCCAAGTTCCAGGGCTCCCCTCCCTTCCTCCCTTCGAGTTCCAGGCCCCCTCCTTCCAAATTTTAAAAGTCATCTTACCTCATTGGGGTTAAGGCGGCAACAGCAGTGAAAAACGTGCAGGCTCGGTGCTTCAGCCTTCCCTTCTCTCAGCTCTGGTTCTGCCCTCATTTCCTGTTTCCGCAAGGGTGGGACCAGAGCTGAGAGAAAGGAAGGCTGAAGCGCTGAGCCTCCACGCTTTTCACTGCTGCTGCTGCCGTAATCCCGACGAGGTAAGACAACTTTTAAAATTCGGAGGGAGGGGGCCTGGAGCTCGAAGGGAGGGAGGGAGGGAGGTAGGAACTTTTAAAATTCTGGGCTGGCGAAGAGAACTTCCGGTGGGTGAAATATTGGGGGTGCTCGAGCACACACCTCACCCACGGAGTCGGCGACTATGCTCCAGACTACATGCTAGACTTGATTACGCTATCACCAAGAAATTCGAACCCAGAAACCAGGAGTTACTATTTCACCTGCCCAACTGCAAAAACATAATCTACAAATCCGTTTACACAGTGGGATTCAGCTTCCTGGGCTCCAAATGGCGGAACACAATCCTCAAGATCATAAGAAGCATAACAGACTACCTCCAGTTCAGGAAAGGGAAATGGGACTTAATATACTGCCTTTCTGATGTTTTTTCAACTACTTTCAAAGTGGTTTACATATATTCAGGTACTTATTTTGTACCAGGGGCAATGGAGAGTTAAGTGACTTGCCCAGGGTCACAAGGAGCTGCAGTGGAAATTGAACTCAGTTCCCCACAATCAAAGTCCACTGCACTAACCACTAGGCTACTCCTCCAGACCTATCTTTTCAAGAAATTCTATGACTAATTTATGTGCACAAATAATAATATGCTATTACTCTGCAATAACACTGTACCACACAAATTTGTAATCATAATGCATCAATGTAACCTCAAATAACTGTTAATGTAAGCCACATTGAACCAAAACTCATTTTTGGATAACTGTGGGATACAAGCATGATTTAGTGGCAGTCACAGAGACATGGTTCATAGAGAACCATGACTAAGATATAGTTATACTGGACTATAATCTGTTCAGAAAAGACAGGGTAGGAATAAAAGGAGGGGGAGTGGCATTATATATTAAAAGTAATATTAAATTCACACAATTCAAGAACCTACTAGCTAAGGAAAAGGCACTGTGCACCAATCTGAAAAGATGAATTAGAAAATGCATTTTTTTTTTTTTTGTTACATTTGTACCCTGCACTTTCCCACTCATGGCAGGCTCTATGCGGTGGACAATGGAGGGTTAAGTGACTTGCCCAGAGTCACAAGGAGCAGCTTGTGCTGGGAATGGAACTCAGTTCCCCAGGACCAAAGTCCACCACCCTAACCACTAGGCCACTCCTCCGCTCCGTTTACATTAGTGTGATATGCAGGTCTCCTTCACAGACAGAAGTGGACATAGATTTAATTGCAGATATTCACAGTATAGCTGTGAAAGGGAAAATACTACTAATAGGTGATTTTAATATTCCAGATGTTAATTGAGGCATCCTTATTGCAGGGTTTTCTAGAAGTAGGGAGATCCTAGATGTTCTACAGGGGAAATAAATAAAATAAATAAATAAATAATGAAACTCATGTGGGATGGGGCCATACTGGACCTAATGCTTATGAATGGTGGAGAGTGTTTCTGATATTATAAAGGGTGATCATCTAGTATACAGTAATCACCGGATGGTGTGGTTTAATATTAAGACAGGTATGGAGAGGGTTCATTTAAAACTGAAGGTTCTAGATTTCAAAATTTATCTGGATGGGAACATCTAGAAGAAGTAGGAAAGCAATGGACAGAAATGAAAACTATTGTAAGAGCAACAAACCATTTTGTAAGGAAAGTATAAAAACTGCAGGGAGGGGGTGCAGTTTTAAACTGTTTGTTTGGGATTATATTGTGTAATAAAGATAGTGATTTTAAACAGTGTAAGTTAAATTGTCAATGTATTACTACATATTGTTAAATTACTGTTTTAGTCATAAGGGATTTTGTATTTAATAATTTCTTAACTATTGAATATTCAGCCCTGTTAGTATATTTAAGGATAGCATTTCCGATAAAATAATTGTTGGATTGACCAGTTTATCAACCAGCTCATACACTGTCTACCACACACTCTATGTCTGACTGTATCACATTCACTCTATGTGTCACACAGTCACTCTCAAACACTCTCTCAATCTCATACATTCTCGCTCTCACAGAGAGTCTGTGTATTGCACACATATTCTCTCACACTCTATCTGTCTCACACATACACTCTCTCTCACACACACTGTATCTGTGTGAAACACGCTCTCTCACACTCACTGTGGCTCATATATGCACTCGCACACACTCTCATTCTCACACACACACTCTCTCACAGACATACTCGCACCTACACTCTCTCTCTGTCACACTCACACATTCACTCTCTCTCTTTCTCTCACACAGTCACTCTCACACACACTCTCTCAAACATACACACTCCGAGGAAAACCTTGCTAGCGCCCATTTCATTTGTGTCAGAAACGGGCCTTTTTTACTAGGAGAAAATAAGATGATACCTTTTTTATTGGACTAACTTAATACTACCAGAAGAAAAAACACCCTACATGTTTAAGGGACCATGCCTGCTGAATGGGCAGGGGCTCTGAAGGAATAGAGCATGGACTGCTTTAAAGCCAGTCATGCTTAGTGCCAGAGTAAGTTGTCAAGTTTTCTCTCTTCTGTTCTCCATCATAAAATGGGGAAGATGCCAAAAAGGCAAGTAACAATGCCATACACAACAGAGCTACCACATGAGCATCTGTTCAGGACGTCATCCTCAATAATGGATTGTTAACATCAATTTATTTCCAGTTAATGGCTCTTTAGCTAATCAATTTGCGTGTGCTACTTTGATCTGTGCACAAATATTGGCACACATTTTTCAGTGCCATATATAGAATCCAGGGGGTTAGGTATATAACGGCCAAATACATTGAAAAATTGCCAATGTTTATCATCTACTCTGTTTTGTTGTTACCATGTCTACCTATGAAATAAGTGTTTATTGCTTTGTTTAACATTTTAGGAAGATTTGTTTTCTTATGGAAAGAAGAGTACTTTTTCTGAAAAGCTAGTGAGACTCTTTAGTTCAAAGGACACCCCTTAGATCTTCTCATTTTTGAAAGCAAATAGCTATCTATCTATCTATCTATCTATATAGCTAGCTAGCTAGCTAGCTAGCTAGATAGATAGATAGATACTATGTTACTTTTACAGGGAATGTATCTTTATCACTGATTTCAAAAGATTTCTTTTGAAAAGAAAGCAAAAAAGAAGTCATTATGCATAAATGGAAAAGCTTCCTTTCTTGGCAGCAGATGGAACAGCAGGAACATCAGTTTAGTTTAATTCTTGTCACCTTATTCATGACAACAATAACATATTAAAAAATAGGGGTGGATTCCTAGGGATAATTAAGCAATGTTGATCTTTAGACGGTTGTCTTTTGAATGAAACACAGATTGTATTGTTCATAACAAAGCTACTTCTGCATGACAGAACTAATTAGTGACCATCTGAACTTAGTTAGCCTAATGAAAAAAGCAATTAAAAATGTCGTCATCACTGGATCTACTACTGAACAGCTGGCAATATTGATAAGTGATACAGCAAGTTACAGATACTTTAGAACACAATAGGTCTTAATCTTCTTGCTAAGTAGTAATTAGAAAGCAGTGAGAACATATGAGATTACTGTCAAAAAACTATTATTATGATGCAAACAACTTCAAACAGGGAATTATAAGTGATTTTCCCTAGATGAGATGTGAACAAGAAAATCATATTTTTAAAGAAATTACCATAAATACAATATAACATGAATTTCTGAACTGTCGGTTTTGCAGAAGACTTCATCACTGATTACACTTGGGAGTCTTCTATTCATAAGTGTTTATAGTGTGCAAATGTAGGTTTTTATTATCTAGCTAATTAGAAGTTATCAGAGAGAATATAAAATTGGGGATTACTAATGTTTACCAGTTCAGGTCCTATAGTGAGGGAACGTTTTCAGTTGAATCAAGTGGTTATGGTTATGGCTATAGTTAATTGTACTTTACCACTGTCCCATGAACATAGTAAGGCAGTCTACAAACAATAAAACTAAAAGGAAGAAAAAGAAAGCTAATTCAATAAAGTGAATGTATAACAAGAAGTCTGTCTGCTCCAGGATATCCACTCTCACCATTGGTAATTACTGTAGGCCTTCTAAAATAACTAAATTCTTAAATTTTGGAAAATATGGTTTTGTACGCAAAGTCAGATGCGTAGAGTTCTATGAAAAATGAGTAACAGAAAAAATGCATTTTGAAGAGTCTAAATGCACAAAATGAGAAGATAGATGCAGTCATCCATCATGAAGAAACGTAAAACCCTATGCAGAGTAAGTAATGTAATCACTGTGGCTAAATAAGATGGGATAAAAGTGTAAAAACACAGAAACAGAGAAAAATGAAGACAGGCCCTTATGGACATATTATTGGGAGGAAGGCAGTGCTGCCATTTGAATAGGCATCTTTTGTGCCTTAGGCAGAGGTGGACTAAGCATTCACTTTCAGCCAAACTATAATTTGGCTCCCTCCTAAGAGCCATTTTGCTCTGGGAATAAACATTCTTCCACATGCAGAGCCGTACACATCCTTGCACATGGAAAGGATGTTCTGCCTTGACTACCCATATATGTGTTTGTGGAGGAAAAAGCCTCTGAATTTCCAGTTCAGAACATATTAGAATCTGCTTTTACGGGATGGAATCTTCATCAGCTTAAAAAACCTCTTTGACACCATTTAAGATGTACCTTGTGATTCGCTGTGTATATATGCAAATCGAATAATATCAAGCACTTATCTTAGTGTCATGGTGTTGCAATATGGTTCCACTCCGTTCTACCATACTGCAACGCCACAACACTAAGATAAGTGTTTGATATTATTCGATTTGCATATATACACAGTGAATCACAAGGTACATCTTAAATGGTGTCAAGGAGGTTTTTTTAAGACGATGAATATTCCTTCCTGTAAAAGCAGATTATAATACGTTCTGAACTGGGAATTCAGAGGCTTTTTCCTCCACAAACACATATATGGCCATTATTTAGAATGAAATAACATTTATGTCGAATATTGTGGCTGAGTCCAACTGATTACATTAAAGCTGCCTTGACTGCCTACATTTCAGAATACACGTGGGGTCATTTCCGCATTCAATGTTCTATAACCTGAAAATGAAATAAGACTTTTTCTTTACTACATATTGGACGTACTACTTCTATATGCCCATTTACCGTATTTTGGAACCTGAGAAAATGTCTATAAAGCTTTCTGATTATGATCTCGCACTTATGAACATTTTAATGAAAATATCCAAAATTAAAGATAGAAATTATATTGAAATGCCCCTCCACGTAACATCTAAATCTGAATTTGGACGTTTTTTGTAAAACATCCAGAATCAGAACAGGAAAGGTCATTTTCTACAAAAAAAAGTCTATTTTCCTTTTGAAAATGCTGTTTGGAAAAATGTTTTGTGATTTGGATGTGTTATTTATTGGTTCAATTTCAAACAAATAAATACAAATGCAAAATGTGCAAAATATACAAGAAAATCCACAATAAAGTGAAACCATTCACATGTTCTAGGTTTGGTAAAAGCTTTGGTTGTAATGTAAATCTCAAAGTGCATCAGAAAGTCCACATGGGAGAGAAACTATTTGCATGCATAGAGTCTGGTAAAAGCTTTGGTCAGAAGAAGAATACACAAGAGAATACACACAAGAGTGAAACCATTTACATGTCTTGAGTGTGATAAAAACTTAGGTTGGAAAGAAAGACTCATATGGCATCAGATAATCCATACAGGGATGAAACCATTTACATGCATCGAGGAGGTAAAAGCTTCAGTTGCATTGGGACAGGTAATTAGGGAATGTACACTCTTGCTATGAAGTATGGAAAAATAGCACTCTGGTACTTAGTTATATGTATTGAGACCTCCTTTTCATCTATAGATCTGAATTCAAAGTCCAAATCTAATGATAAACAATAGACACAAGGTTCAGATGTTATTAAAAAAAATAGAAAGCTTAGCATCAGGTAGAATAGTGGAAAAGTGACATCCCAGGAAAGCAATAGGGCATCCTTGGGGGCACTGCAGTGGACTGTATAAAATGCTCCCAGGTACACATCTCACCATTGCTCCCTTACATTATCTGCTGAGCCCCCCAAAACCCTCTGCCCCTAACTGTACACCACTATCATAGCCCTTACAGGTGAAGGGAGCACCAATATGTGGGTACAGTGGGTTTCTGGTGGGTTTTGAAGGGCTCACAGTTTCCTTCAAAAGTGTAACAAGTAGGGGGAGGTAGAAGCCTGGGTCCACCTGTCTGCAGTGCACTGCACCACTGCTAGACTACTCCATGGACCTGCATGCTATTCTAATTGACCTGAGTTGAGGTTGGCAAGTAATATTTTTAATCACATTTTGGGGGGGGGGGGGGGAGAGGGATAGTGACCACTGGGGGAGTAAGGGGAAGTGAGCCCCGAGTCACTTCAGTGGTCATCTGGTCATTTGAGGCAACTGCTGTGTGAAGTAGAGGAGTAGCCTAGTGGTTAATACAGCAGACTTTGATTCTGGGGAAATGGGTTCAATTCCCACTGCAGCTATTTGCTATAAAAACAGGTCTAGCTCAAACCATCTACGTTGTCTTTGTTTTGTTCCATTATTGCTGAAAGACATCTATGTCTTAGGAACGCCCAAGTCTCACCTTGAACATGCCCCTGGCATGCCCCCATGAGATTTGGACATCCTTCTGATGGACTTCAGAGAAAGACATTCAAAAAGAGGTTTTGATAATACTGTTTTGGACGCTTCTGTGAGATAAACGTCCAAATGTTGACTGATGCCACTTTTTGGACGTCTATCTCTTTTGAAAATGAGCCTATTAGTCACTTTAGGGATTGCAACTCCTCACAACTAGGGCTGGTTTTAGGCAGACTGGGGCCCAGGGCAAAAATTAAGGAGGGGGCCCCCTACCCCAATCTCCCCACCCACCACTGCTGCCACATGTGAAAAAATGTTAAATGACGTCACACACAAAACACAGACAGGCCTTCACCAAATACAGAGCAAGATATCAGAAATTAGAAAAATGGAAATATGAACACAAAATTGAAACATGGCAAGTACTGCAACACTGAAGAAATAAAAACAGAAATGTACTTCCTTTTTGTATTGAACACAATTGGTAGCATCACTACAGGGGGCCTGTGTCCCCTCTCACTTTGGGCTCAGACCCACCAATATTAGCCATCACCCTTGATGTGACTGGCATGGTTCCCCAAGCTGGGCCAGCCAAAGACCATCTCCTCTGGTCCAGCAGCCAGTGCTCTCCAAGCTCTGCAGCTGGTGGCTGTATCCAGCTGCTTCTGCCGCCATTGCTGCCCCCTCCCATGCATACTCAGTTTCCATGTATTAAGAAAACAAAACAAGCATTCACAGGTGTGGGTCATCAGTGGTGGCAGCAGCTCGGGGACACTGCCACTGGCTGCAGAGATTGGAAGAGTTCTGGCTGTCAGAGCAGCAAAAGAAGAGGAAGTCTTCACCTAGAGAGGCCTGGAGATCCCTGCCAGCTCAGATATTTATATTTTGCATTCAGGCAGTGGGGGCAGGAGGCAGGTAGCAGAGAGAAAATTTGGTGCCCACCCACCTAAGTTCAGCCCTACTCCTTCCCCCCACCCACACACACCCATCAACCATATGGCTATGCCAATAAACACAATACAAAGTCATTTGTGATACACAAATCCCAAAGTTAAATTCCAGTTAATAAATTGAAAATAAAAAAACTTTATTTCTACCTTTGATGTCTGGCCATTTTATTTTTCTGTCATGTTGGTCCTAGTTTCTCCATTTTCTGCTAATTCTCTTTCCAGCAACTTTTTTCCATTTGTCTTTTCTTCTCTATCCTGTCTTGTTCTATTCCTTCACTACACCTGTCTATGACATATTGATCCTCCCCTTATCTATCTTATCTCCTTTTTTCATCCTCTCTATCCACTCAAACTTCATCTTCATTCTCACCCTTCTCTTTCTTTTAACTTTTCAGCTACCTATTAACTTTCCATATTCTCTCATTCCTTAGCTTTCCCATTTCCCATCACTCCTTCCCCAGCCTGCTATTCCCTTCCATATTTTATCTACCATCCATTACTACATTTCTACCTCCTCCTCTCACTAATTATCTTGCCATCCCTTCTTGGCCTGTCCCACATGGTTCTACCATTTCCACTATTTCCCCTTCTTCTCCCTCTCCATCCATCCCTCCCTCCAATATTGGAGCTCAATATTTACTCTCCCTACTTCCTCCCCCCACCATGGCCTAACATCTCCCTGTCCCTTTTTCTTCACATCTCTATCATCTTCCTGCCCCATCTCTGTACCCTCCTGCCCACCCCATAATAAAAAAAAAATAACAAGGATGACCCTGATGAACACACAGATGTGTTTTTTTAATGAATAAGGCACAAAAAGGTACCCAAAATGACCAGATGACCACCAGAGAGAATCGGGGATGACCTCCCATTACTCCCCCAGTGGTCACTAACCCCCTCCCACTCTCAAAAAACATCTTTAAAAATATGTCGTGCCAGCCTCTATGCCAGCCTCAGATGTCATACTCAGGTCCATGACAGCACATGCAGGTCCCTGGAGCAGTTGTAGTGGGTACTGCAGTGCACTTCAGACAGGCAGACCCAGGCCCATACACCCTTATCTGTTACACTTATTGAGGAAGCAATGAGCTCTCCAAAACCCACCACAAACCCACTGTACCCATATATAGGCGCCTCCCTTCACCCGTAAGGGCTATGGTAGTGGTGTACAGTTGTGGGTGGTGGGTTTTAGGGGGGGGTTGGAGGGCTCAGCACCATAGGCACCCGGTATAAGAGGCTTGGACAGGCTAAGCCTCCCCTGCTGTGCTCTGAGGGGTTTAAATTGTTGATTTACCTCCATCCTCACAGCAGGAGCTGCAGTGAAAGCCCTCTAGCCTTGTCCAGTTGTAGAAATTGGTTTATGGTTTGTTTACCTTACTGCTGGGAGAGCGGGGGAGGGGGGTTGGTTGGAGGTGTCCTGGGTTGCCAGGGAGATATTTAATGAGGATGACTTCCTGACCTGCACTGAGGACAGATAGCAGCAGAATCATACTGGGCCAGCATGATCAGAAAAGCTCACCAGACAACAAAGGTAGAAAAGATCATGTTATTTTCATTATAGTGTTTGGAATATGTCTACTTTGAGAATCAGGTGCTCAACATTAAAAGTTTATATTTATTTACTTATTTATGGCATTTTATCCCACATTAAACATGAATTAGGGTGTTTTGTGGCTCTACATGAGAATTGTGATGATATGATCCCTTGTTTCATATTGTTGACGGTCTGCATTTTCCGTATGGGTGGTATATTGGTGTATTAGGTTCTGCCCAGTGTAATATTTATGGTACAGTAAGGTTCTGAGTGTGTTTTTGCACAAAGTTGTGCATAGTGTTTTGCAGTTGAGCGATTGTGCTTAGAATATGCTTTGAGCAACCGCTTTATTCTTTGACATATGATACATATCTAACATCTAAATTTAATAAAAGGTATTAATTGTGATTATTTTTTTTTCTGTGTGTTATCAGACAATTATGTATATAAGCGCCACCCCTGGCTCCACCCCCTAACCCTGCCCCATTTAGCCTCCCCCAACAGTTGGGCCACCGATCGCCTATGCTCAGCACACAAGGTAAGGGAGCTAGGTTCCTGGGAGCATTTTATGAAGTCACTGCAGTGCCCTTTAGGATGCCTGGTTGGTGTCCTGGCATGTCAGGGAAACCAATGCAGTACAAATGCTGGCTCCTCCCATGACCAAATGGCTTGCATTTGTACGTTTTTGATATGGACATCTTTGGTTTCAAAAATCGCTGAAAGTCAGAAACATCCATGTCTAGGGACGTCCAAATTTAAGGATTTGGACGTCTCTGACGGTATTTTCGAAACGAAATATGGACGTCCATCTTGTTTCAAAACTACAGGTTTCTCCGCCCCTGGAGTTTGCCATTTTGCAAGGATGTCCAAATTGCAACTTGGACGTTTCTTTTGAAAATGCCCCTCTAGTTGTACCAAAAGCTGCTCATATGTCTAGTGGAATTAGTCAAAACCTCCTACCCCTGTTGAAAATACAGTGAAAACTGTCCAACAAAGTGACTTAAAATATTTTGGTGTTCCTATTTGGTTGAGAAACAGACTGAATGTTCAAATCACAGGTTGTTTGTCTTTCATTATTAGAGGCCAACAACAAGTCCAACGTTAGGGTGGTAAATGTATCCACAAGTGACTTGGGAATTCATGTTGAAAATCCTGAGTATAAGGAGCAAGCATTCATGAAGGTTTACATAAAACCTTCAGTTGCCCTGGGTCCCTGGACCCTAAATCAGGTGACAAATAAGAGGAAGAGTCTTCTCTAAAAAGTCAGTGATAAAAGGAATCGTGCTTCTAAAACACTCTACAACAAGGGTTCTCAGACTTATCCTGGGGGAACCCCAGCCAGTCAGGTCTTCAGGATATCTATAATCAATATACATGATAGATTTCCGTACCAAGTGTATGAAAATCAATCTCATGAATATTCATTGTAGATATCCTGAAAATCTGACTGACTAGGGTTTCCCTATGAACAGGTTTGGGAATCACTGCTCTACAATAAAGCAGTGCATAAAGACACAATACAGACTTGGGTAGATGACCCCAAATCTGTCCAGGTACCTGAAGCTTCCTTTTAAACGAGCCATATTGTCATTTCTCAGATGCACTCACGTGAGCCAGTGATAGGGCTATGAGCCCCATTTCTTGGAATTAACTGCTATCTACCTTGGGGTGCTTGCAGATAAACTGATTGCAATGTATGTGCTATCAGTAACATCAAAACTGTTCCTCCTGTACTATTACTGTACATCCTGAGGAAAGTAAATATGATGTTTTCTTTTTCTATTGGGGGAAAAAAACAGAAACTGAGTTATGCAGAATGAAGTAGCTAACTAAGGGCGTCTTTTACTATGGTGCCCTCACATTTTTAGCGCATGGTAAAATTATAGGCACACTAAATGTTACAGATGTCAGTGCATTCCTATGGGCATCTCTATCATTTAGCGTGCCCAGAATTTTAGTGCACGCTAAAAACATGAGTGTGCCTTAGTAAAAGATGCCCTAACTTTTTTCTTCTGATCACCATAGTGATATGGAAGAAATTGTGGTAACCTTCTGGTGCACTAGCACAGTTTGTTCTTTCCAAGAAGAAAACTGTAGATGACCATCTAACTTATAACATATGTGGAAAATGACTCCTCACTGAACATATACCTCCTTAAGCTTTGCTTCTCTGACATTTCCAGGAACTGGGTCATAGGCCTGTACACCTGAATATCCTCCTTTGTTGCTTCTCTTTCTGATCCAGAGTGCACACAAATATCTGGACCAGCGTACTTATCCTAAAAAAAACTACTCACCACCAGTACCTACTACCAACACATCCTGATCCACCAATAATATCATATACATAATAAATGAATGAAAAGTAATGCCTCTAATTCTATAACCTTTGTTTAAAGATATTGCAATGTCTATATAGTCACCACCATTCACCTCACATTTCTGCCAACTATGGACAATTTGTTTTGAAAGCCGTCATGAAAGAACAGTGCATCTTGGGGCTCATATTCAAACTGTGAGAGGTAGCCAGTTTGCCTCCCGTGGTCGGCAGTCAGTCCAGATATTCAATGCTGTTTTTTTTCTGGTGACCCACATTGAATATCGGGTTGTTTTTTGAATGGTTTCAACTTAACCGGCCAAGCCGAGAGTTAGCCGGTTAAGTTGAAACCAGCGAAAGATTGGCCTGCTATTTCGGTGGCCTAAGATGATATCCAAACTTAGCCAGCGATAAGCAACATATAGTCAGTTATTTTGCATGATATAACCGGCTATCTGTTAAGTGCTAACTGATGATCAGTGGGAGATAGCCAGCTATCTCCCACTGAATATTTCCGGATAGCTGGTTAAGTACCATGTAACCAGCCAGGAGCTGTTCCTGGCTAGTAAAATAGTTTTAATTATCGGACGACTTGTCTCTCAACCACTTGCTCACAGTCCTTTCCACCTCTTCATTTGAGTCAAACAGATGACCCCTAAAGATATTCCTTCAATTTTATAATAAGATGAAAATCACATGACACTAAGTCTGGGCTGTCTGGCAGATTGAGTAAGACTAAGATTCATCTTCACAATTGCTTCTGTGGTGTCTTTTGCTTTGTGAGGCCTAGCAGTGTCATGTTGCAACAAAATTTCCTTCTTGTGCTTCCAAACTATTCTCAATCATTCTTTCAAAGTATTCAGGGTTGCAGTGTAACACTCAGGTTCAAGGAAATCCATGTGAATAACACCATCCATATCCCAAAAGATTGCAACCATGATTTTTCCTGTTGAAGGTGAACATTTGTGATGATGCTCCATTAATTTGTACTTTATTTCTGGCTCACAATAATGAGATCATATTTCATCAGCTGTCATAATCTTGTGATGAAATTCCTCACCTTCATTCTCTTATCAGAACAACAGTTGCTGACAAATTTCTAGTCTTGAAGCTTTCATTTCTGCAGTCAGCATGTGAGGAACCTATCTTGCACAAGCCTTTCGATATCCAAGAATATCAATAATGTAACCCACACATTCCTGTAAAATGGCAAGTGTGTCAACAATTTCCCTTTTTTTATGTAAGATTCGTCCATTGCTGTCATGATTGTCCGCTTCATATTTGATCACACAAATAAGCCCTTTCTGGTCTACAATCTTTACATTTTTTTTTGTCCCAGAGATGCACAGTACTCACATCAACACAGTTATCTCTATAAACAACCTGAATACAGCGGCGGATTTCAACTGGAGGCACTCCAGCAGTCAGAAATTCTATCATGGCACATTGCTAAAATCACATTGACATGTGGTCACTGCATGCTTCCATTTCACAAGCAATAGCAAAACAGCCTCTTCACACAGAAACTTCTCGATGATTGAGGAAAAGGAAGAGCTTTCAAGGAACAAGGGAACATGAGTAATGTGCCAGTGCTGTCATTTGTTGATGAATTATGGAGGTGGAGGCATTACTTTTTATTCAATCCTTGTATATCTCGTATATAAATGTTTATAATATTTTTATGGAAAAACTATTATATGAGTATAATAATATAAACAAGAAAAAAGATAAATATATATATATATATATATATATATATATATATATATATATATATATATATATATATATATATATATATATATATATATTGTAAAGAGTATGTAGGCAGCCCTGGGGAACAGAAAGAAAAGAGGAGAGAAAGGGACTACAAATTTCAGCATGCCCCAAAGGAACCCTGGGGTAAGCAAGAATACCCCAGGTACAGGCAGGCAATACCCAGGGAAGAACCTGAAATAGGAAACTACAACTCCCAGCATGCCCCAAGGGAACCTGGAGATAAGAGAAACTATGTGCATTCCCGGGAGTCACCAGAGGAGGGCCGCAGGGGAAGGAGGAAGGCTGATTCTCCAACCTGGTGGAAGAGGTGGTGGAACAGGTGGGTGGAGAAAGAAGGGACTCCAAAGAACTTTAATGAAGAAAAGGGTGAGCAGCTGGGAGAGGGGCGGGGTGAAGAGAATATGGATTGGGCTCCTGAGGAGAGAGGAGGAGAGAGTGAGCCTTGCCCTATGGAGTTGACTGAACAGGAGAACACCCTGGAAGAGCCGATGGACTTTTCAGCTCTGGCTCAGCGAAAGCCAAGGACGTAGCGGGGCCAAGCCGGGTCATGCGGGAGGAGGTCAGGTAAGAGAGAGTGACTGACCAAGAGGGTGGGACCCTAGGCTTTGAGCCCGCGCAGAGCCATATTGCGTTTTAAAGCTGGAATTGAAAGTGAACTGTGTTTGAAAGCCTGGCTGTGTTTTGAAAGCCTAGCTAACCTGAACTGTGTTTTGAAAGCCTGGCTGTGTTTTGAAAGCCTGGCTAACCTGAACTGTGTTTTGGAAGCCTGGCTAACCTGAACTGTGTTTTGAAAGCCTGGCTGTGGTTTGAAAGCCTGGCTAACCTGAACTGTGTTTTGAAAGCCTGGCTAAACTGAACTGTATTTTGGTAAGCCTAGCTAAACTGAACCGGGTGTTTTTTTTTTTTGCTTTTTGCTGCTCCTCTCTAGGAGAGGAAGAGAGAGGAAGCAGCTGCTGAAGCCTGGCCTGTGTACCATACCGGCTTGAGTAAGGTACATGGTAACAGGGATTTGTTTTGGTGTTGGGGATCTATACTTGAGAGAAGGAGGGACGCCCTTCCTATGCAATAAACAGCTTTATTTTGAGTTGGAGGTGAGCTCGGCTGGAGAGTGTTCTTTTGTTTGGGGAGCTGCAACCTCGGAGAGAAGGGGAGCAACTTAACAATTGGTGTCAGGAGTGGGATCGCTTTGCGGACCTGTCGCTCGAGGAGGCCAGGACCAGCCAGACAGGAAAGCCCGACGGAGGGGCCAACGCTGAGAAAGGCGCAGACCCGTCTGGGGTTCCGGTAAGCGGGGCCTAGATTGGGGGAAATAAAGGGATCCTAGTAAAAGGGGAAAAATAAGTAGTGAAACCGCACTTGGAGGTGTCCTCTGTTTTTTTTTTCCCCCAGGAGTCGCTGTTCCGGAGCAGGGATGGACCCCAAGGAGATCTTCGCTTGGATGACGATGCAGTTCCAGAAACAGCAAGAACTGACAGCAAAGATGGTGGAGGACTCCTTGACTGCTGCACGAGAGCAGCAACAACCGGTGCTGAATATGCTCCAGGACTTTTTTCAGAGGGGGATCCATGCTCCAAGGGACGCTGGAGTCGGAACTACCGGACAGGGGCTCGGAGGAAGCGGTGCGGTAGGACCTTTATCCCTGAACTCACTTACCTGGGGAAAGTTGTCTGAGCAGGATAATGTAGATGATTTCCTGACCGCATTCGAGAGGGTGGCGGTGGCCGCGGGATGGCCACAAGAGCAGTGGGCCATGCGGTTAGTGCCTTCCTTATCTGGGGAGGCCCTCGGGGCCTTTAGAGACTTGGCTCCTGGGGACGCTGCCCACTATGGGAGGTTAAGAGAGGCCATTAAGGACCGTTACGGACTAAGTACCCAGGCTTATAGGCGTAAGTTTCGGGCCACTAAATGGGAAAAGGGAGAAATCCCTAAAGCTGTGGCCACTAAACTGATGGACTTGGTAAAAAAATGGTTGGAACCTGATCGCCACTCCACAGGAGAGATTCTTCAAGAATTGGTAGCGGAACAATTCCTGCAGGGCCTTCCCAGGGAGATTAGGGCAGGATTAGTCCAAAGGGATTGTAAGACAGTGGAGGCCGTGACTGCAGGGTTGGAGTGTTACTTGGAAGCCCAACATTGGGGAGGACCCGACCTGGAGGGGGGGAAGCCCCGACCTCAAGGAGGCTGGGGGCCCAAAAGTTCCTTCTTTAAGACAGATCCCCAGGGAGTGAAGCACGAGTACGGCGGGGTGGGTAAAAAGCCAGTAGTACCCGCAGGCCCTGGGACAAAGGCTACCTCGTATGGAGGAAAAATGTGTTATAAGTGTGGGACAGAGGGGCACTTCCTGAAGGATTGCCCAGGGCAGGAGGAATGGACCTCGCAGGTGGCCCAAGGGTTTAGGCCACGGTATACTGCCAAGGTGGAGGTGGAGGGTTTACCGATTGTAGCCATGTTAGACTCCGGGGCAGACCAGTCCATGATCTCTAGGAGGTTATGGGAACAAATAAGGAAAAAGAGAACACGATGTCAGGATACCTATGAGGGAGCAGTGGCTATTCAGTGTATACATGGGGCCAGTACTCGTTATACCCTCCATAGAGTTCACTTGAAGGGGCCCACAGGAGAGATAGAGATAGCCATGGCAGTTCTGCCCCGGTTGCCACAGGAGATGATTTTAGGAAGGGACTGGCCCCCGTTTACCGAATGTATTATGGAGAAAAGTGTGTGGGTAACTACCCGCGCTCAGGCTCGGCGGGACCCTGAGGTGGAAGAAGAGGAAATAGGAGGGATTTTTCCTTTTCAGGGGGAGGTCCTAGGGGAGCCAGGAAAAGAGAGAAAGGGGAAAGCTTTGAAGAAAAAGGAGCAGAGGGGTAGACGGGAGGCATTGGAGCAGGCGCAAAAAGAAAGTTATCTGCCAGTAGCCCCGAAAGAATTGAGGGAACAGTTTCCCCAGTTTCATAGGGAGCAGGCCAATGACCCTACTTTAGAATATGCTTGGGGAAGGGCACGACAAGGTGAAGGCAGGGAGGCTCCGGGGTTCCTGATAGAAGGGGACATACTATATCGCAGGGTACCCACCTGGGAGAACTCTGAGTCTGGGAGACAGCTAGTAGTCCCCCAAGCTTTTCGCCCCCTGGTAGTAAGGCTAGCTCATGATCACCCTTTGGGGGGACATAAGGGCTCCCAAGCTACCCTGACTCAGATATTGGGGCGCTTCTATTGGCCCGGAGTTTATGGGGAGGTGGAGAAGTATTGTAAGTCCTGCCCCAACTGTCAGAAGGTGGCCGACCGGCTGCCACCTAGGGCACCTTTAAAGCCCCTGCCTAGGGTGGAACAACCGGTGAGGAGAATAGCCATGGATATTATTGGTCCGGTAACAACATCTCAGAGAGGTTTCCTCTATGTGTTAGTGATTATGGATATGGCCACTCGGTACCCATAGGCCTTACCTTTGAGAAGCCTATCAGCAAAGGGCATTGCCAGGGAACTGATAAAAATCTTTTGTGAGGTTGGCTTCCCCCAAGAAGTTTTGACAGACCGGGGGTCCAACTTTATGTCAAGTACCTTAAGGCAAGTGTGGGAGGCTTTTGGGATAAAGCATATCCGTACAGCGGCCTACCATCCTCAAACCAATGGGATGGTGGAACGCTTTAATAGAACTTTAAAGGGTATGTTAAAGAAAGCGTTAGGCGAGGATAGGACAGGTTGGGACCAGCTGTTGCCCTTCGTGCTATATGCCTACAGGGAGAAGGTGCAAGACTCCTTAGGTGTGTCGCCTTATGAACTAATGTTTGGCTGGAGGCCCAGGGGAATTTTAGATATATTGCAGGAGCACTGGGTACCCCCGGAAACACCCGATCAGTCAGTGGTCGAATATTTACAGGATCTGAGGGCCAGATTGGATAAGTTACAAGAATATTCCCAGGATAGGCTAGAACAGAGCCAAAATCAACAAAAGGAATATTATGATAAAGGTACTCGGGAAAGGGAGTTTGCAGTAGGAGATAGGGTCCTTATCCTAATCTCGGAGGATCCTCATAAGTTTGCCTCTAGGTGGAAGGGTCCCTGGGTGGTGAAGAAGAGACTAGGGCCTCTCACGTATGAGGTAGCGAACGAGAAGGGACGGGTCCAAACCTTCCATGTTAACCTGATGAAACCCTGGATAGCAAGGGTAGGCTTTCAGACCAGGGGGGAGGAAAAGGAGGGCGAGGAGTTGGGACCCCAAATAAGAGATATTTTCAAGCCCGGGGAGCCAGGGGTTAATTCCCGGCTGACACTGGTACAAAAGAAGGAGATAGGAAGGCTCCTGAAAGGGTTTGATGATGTATTGACGGCCTGTCCGGGGAATACTCACCTAGTGGAGCACGACATTATAACAGAAAGGGGTAAAGTAGTGCGGCAAAAGCCATACAGGCTTTCCCCCATGAAAAGGAGGGAGGTTATAAAACAGGTACAGGAAATGTTAGACTTCGGGGTGATTGAGGAGTCCAATAGCCCCTGGTCAAGTCCAGTGGTGTTAGTGCCAAAACCCGAGGGGGAGTGGAGATTTTGCATAGATTTCCGCCAGCTTAATAATATCTCTCAAGCAGACGCATATCCTATGCCCTATATTGAAGAGCTGGTGGACCGGCTAGGATCTGCCCAATATCTCACTACCCTGGACTTGACAAAAGGGTACTGGCAGATTCCACTTACTCCCGGGGCCCAAGCTAAGACGGCCTTTAGTACGCCCATAGGCCTGTACCAGTTTATGAGATTACCCTTTGGCCTTAATTCCGCGACGGCGAGCTGCCAGAGGTTGCTAGACAGGGTGCTCCGACCACATCAGACCTACGCCGCTGCGTATATGGATGATGTGGTAATACATAGTGAAGACTGGAACACCCATTTAAACCAGGTAGAGGCAGTGCTGCAGGCTTTTAGGGAGGCCGGACTCACCCTGAACCCAAAAAAATGTTATTTTGCGCAGTACCGGGTGAAGTATTTGGGCTATACGGTGGGAAGGGGAGAGGTGCGCCCCTTATTAAATAAGGTTAAAAGCATCCAAGAGTTTCCCAGACCCAACACCAAGAAACAATTACGTAGTTTCCTGGGGATGGTAGGGTATTACCGCAGGTTCATCCCGCATTTTTCCTCAATGGCCACTCCTTTAACCGACCTGCTGAGAGGGAAGAATCCAGACCACTTGAGGTGGGGAGGGGAGGAGGCGAGGGCATTTGAACAGATGCAGAGGGCCCTGTGCCAGGAACCTGTGTTGAAGGCAGTTGATTTTGAAAAGCCCTTTGTCCTTCAAACAGATGCTTCGGGTAGGGGGTTAGAAGCAGTACTGTCCCAGGAGCATGAAGGGGAGGAACACCCGGTACTCTACTTAAGTCGGAAGCTCCTACCTCATGAGGAGCATTACTCTACCATAGAAAAGGAGTGTTTAGCCATACGATGGGCAGTGCAAGAATGTAGTGTCTATTTGGAAGGGAGAAAATTTAAGTTGGTAACGGACCATGCTCCCTTGAAATGGCTGAATATGATGAAGAATAATAATGGGAGACTAATGCGTTGGTACCTAGCGCTGCAGCCTTTCCAATATTCAGTGGAGCATCGCCCGGGGTGATGTTTAGGAAATGTTGATGCCCTGTCCCGAGTAGGGGAGGAGAATAAGAAAGAATGGGGGGATGGAAATTTAAGGGGGGGGGGGTATGTAAAGAGCATGTAGGCAGCCCTGGGGAACAGAAAGAAAAGAGGAGAGAAAGGGACTACAAATTTCAGCATGCCCCAAAGGAACCCTGGGGTAAGCAAGAATACCCCAGGTACAGGCAGGCAATACCCAGGGAAGAACCCGAAATAGGAAACTACAACTCCCAGCATGCCCCAAGGGAACCTGGAGATAAGAGAAACTATGTGCATTCCCGGGAGTCACCAGAGGAGGGCCGCAGGGGAAGGAGGAAGGCTGATTCTCCAACCTGGTGGAAGAGGTGGTGGAACAGGTGGGTGGAGAAAGAAGGGACTCCAAAGAACTTTAATGAAGAAAAGGGTGAGCAGCTGGGAGAGGGGCGGGGTGAAGAGAATATGGATTGGGCTCCTGAGGAGAGAGGAGGAGAGAGTGAGCCTTGCCCTATGGAGTTGACTGAACAGGAGAACACCCTGGAAGAGCCGATGGACTTTTCAGCTCTGGCTCAGCGAAAGCCAAGGAAGTAGCGGGGCCAAGCCGGGTCATGCGGGAGGAGGTCAGGTAAGAGAGAGTGACTGACCAAGAGGGTGGGACCCTAGGCTTTGAGCCCGCGCAGAGCCATATTGCGTTTTAAAGCTGGAATTGAAAGTGAACTGTGTTTGAAAGCCTGGCTGTGTTTTGAAAGCCTAGCTAACCTGAACTGTGTTTTGAAAGCCTGGCTGTGTTTTGAAAGCCTGGCTAACCTGAACTGTGTTTTGGAAGCCTGGCTAACCTGAACTGTGTTTTGAAAGCCTGGCTGTGGTTTGAAAGCCTGGCTAACCTGAACTGTGTTTTGAAAGCCTGGCTAAACTGAACTGTATTTTGGTAAGCCTAGCTAAACTGAACCAGGTGTTTTTTTTTTTTTGCTTTTTGCTGCTCCTCTCTAGGAGAGGAAGAGAGAGGAAGCAGCTGCTGAAGCCTGGCCTGTGTACCATACCGGCTTGAGTAAGGTACATGGTAACAGGGATTTGTTTTGGTGTTGGGGATCTATACTTGAGAGAAGGAGGGACGCCCTTCCTATGCAATAAACAGCTTTATTTTGAGTTGGAGGTGAGCTCGGCTGGAGAGTGTTCTTTTGTTTGGGGAGCTGCAACCTCGGAGAGAAGGGGAGCAACTTAACAATATATATATATATAGACAGAGAGAGAGAGAGATGGTTATACAAATATCCCTCCTTGTTTGCTAAGCCGCATGGCCCATTCACTTCGAATAGGCTATGTCAGCATTGCTGAACAGCAAATGCTAGCGCAGCTTAGTGAACAGGGGGGATAGATGTAGATATAGATATACTGTGCTTTAAAAAAAACTATACAAAACTTGTTTTCTACATAACTGTCAAAACTTGACCATTGTCAATAAAGTTTGAGATGTATCATCCTGAATAACTTGCAATAAGCCTTCAGTCAAGCTGGCCACATCAACTAAGGAATGCCACTTCACTACGTGGCTCCTCAATTATTGTGATATTTTCTTCAGTGCAAACTGATGGTGCCCTACCACTTCCTGACTGGTGATCGGTTGAGCCCATGTCTCTCAATTTCTTCAAAACATTCTACACTTACCCTCTTCCACATCTTTTCTAGAAACTCTTACACCAAGAACCCTAACCTTTCCCCAGATACAAAGGGGCCTTTTTATTAAGCAGTGTAGGCGCCTACACATGCCCAATACACGCAAATTCAGAACTAATGCCCGGCTACCGTGTGGTCAGGACGATAATTTCATTTTTATGCCCATCCACTTTGTGTGCCAGATTTTATGTTCCGGCACAAGGCACTAACCAGGCATTAATTGGCATTTTATGTGCACTGATGATTACTGCTAGGTTAATGCATAAGGCCTTACCGCTAAGTGAATGGGTGATGGTAAGGTCTCAGGCCCAAAATGGATGCACGCCAATTTTCATTTTGTTGCATATCCATTTTTGCCCCCCCCCCCCCCCCAAAGTCTTTTTTGCAGGTGTGCTGAAAAATGGACCTGTACATGTCCAATAAACGCGTCTACACCAGTGCAGGCCACTTTTCGGCATACCTTAGTAAAAAGACCCCAAAGTTTTAATAAGGATCAGATCCTCCTGACTGAAAACCATGGTAACTGTTTATGTTTAAAGCAAAATGGCATCTGCGTGTATCATGATGATAATCAGTAGGTGGTGGTGATGACATCATTTAGGTGAGATGGCTGGTTTGAGTATAGTCTTATTGCAAATTTATTCAGGATGATATATCCCTAACGTTATTGAAATTGGTCAAGTTTTGCCAGAGTTATACAGATAACAAGCTTTGTGTAGGTTTTTTTTTTTTTTTTTTTTAATATAGTGAGGTTGATATTCATCTATCAGCATTCAGTGTTTTACTGACCACTGCCAGTGTTATTCCCAGTGCTTTTTTTGTGCCGGTACGCAACGGTACGGCGTACCGGCACCTTTTTTTTTGGCTCCCCCCGCCCCGTGAGTCCATGTCCCGCACGCAGTGCCAGCCCCCATTTCCGGCCGCTGCTGCTTCTCCTGTTGAGCAACAGCGGCCGCTACACAAAGAAAAAGATTAAAAAAAAAAACAAACTTCAAACCTGGCTGAAACGCGGCACCCCGGCACTGTAGTCAGCCATTAGTCATTGGCTGTTGCCCCGCAGCCGCTCCTCCTCTTGCCTTACGTTACTACGCTCCTCCGGGGTCTTCCTCCAGGGGCAGTGACGTAAGGCAAGAGGAGGAGCGGCTGCGGGGCAACAGCCAATGACTAATGGCTGTCTACAGTGCCGGGGTGCCGCGTTTCAGCCAGGTTTGAAGTTTTTTTTTTTAATCTTCTTTTTCTTTGTGTAGCGGCCGCTGCTCCTCAACAGGAGAAGCAGCAGCGGCCGGAAATGGGGGCTGGTGCCGCGTGCGTCGCGACTTCGCGCCGTTCGCGGGGAAACTTGGCAGGGAGAGAGAAACCAACAGAGGGAAGGATTGGGGAGAAAGAGGGAAACCAACAGAGGGAAGGATTGGGGAGAGAGAGAAAGAGGGAAACCAACAGAGGGAAGGATTGGGGAGAGAGAGGGGAAAAACAGATGGAAGGATGGGGAGAGAGAGGGAAAAACAGATGGAAGGATTGGGGAGAGAGGGGAAAAACAGATGGAAGAATGGGGAGAGAGAGGGAAAAACACAGATGGAAGGATTGGGGAGAGAGGGAAAAACACAGAAGGAAGGATTGGGGAGAGAGGGAAAAACAGATGGAAGGATGGGGAAAGAGAGGGAAAAACAGATGGAAGGATGGGGAAAGAGAGGGAAAAACAGATGGAAGGATTGGGGAGAGAGAGGGGAAAACAGATGGAAGGATGGGGAGAGAGAGGGAAAAACAGATGGAAGGATTGGGAGAGAGAGGGGAAAAACAGATGGAAGAATGGGGAGAGAGAGGGAAAAACACAGATGGAAGGATTGGGGAGAGAGGGAAAAATAGATGGAAGGATGGGGAAAGAGAGGGAAAAACACAGATGGAAGGATTGGGGAGAGAGGGAAAAACAGATGGAAGGATTGGGGAGAGAGGGAAAAACAGATGTAAGGATGGGGAAAGAGAGGGAAAAACAGATGGAAGGATTGGGGAGAGAGGGGAAAAACAGATGGAAGGATGGGGAAAGAGAGGGAAAAACAGATGGAAGGATTGGGGAGAGAGGGGAAAAACAGATGGAAGGATGGGGAGAGAGAGGGAAAAACACAGATGGAAGGATTGGGGAGAGAGGGAAAAAACAGATGGAAGGATGGGGAAAGAGAGAGGGAAAAACACAGATGGAAGGATTGGGGAGAGAGGGAAAAACAGATGGAAGGATGGGGAAAGAGAGGGAAAAACAGATGGAAGGATTGGGGAGAGAGGGGAAAAACAGATGGAAGGATGGGGAGAGAGAGGGAAAAACACAGATGGAAGGATTGGGGAGAGAGGGAAAAACAGATGGAAGGATGGGGAAAGAGAGGGAAAAACAGATGGAAGGATTGGGGAGAGAGGGGAAAAACAGATGAAAGGATGGGGAAAGAGAGGGAAAAACAGATGGAAGGATTGGGGAGAGAGGGGGAAAACAGATGGAAGGATGGGGAGAGAGGGAGAGAGGGGAAAACAGATGGAAGGATGGGGAGAGAGAGAAAGAGGGAAAACAACAGAGGGAAGGATTGGGGAGAGAGAGAGGGAAAACAACAGAGGGAAGGATTGGGGAGAGAGAGAGAGAGAAAACAACAGAGGGAAGGATTGGGAGAGAGAGAGAGAGAGAGGGAAAACAACAGAGGGAAGGATTGGGGAGAGAGAAAAAGAGGGAAACAACAGAGGGAAGGATTGGGGAGAGAGAGAAAGAGGGAAAACAACAGGGAAGGATTGGGGAGAGAGGGAAAAACAGATGGAAGGATTGGGGAGAGAGGGGAAAAACAGATGGAAGGATTGGGAAGAGAGGGGAAAAACAGATGGAAGGATGGGGAGAGAGGGAAAAACAGATGGAAGGATGGGGAGAGAGAGGGAAAAACACAGATGGAAGGATTGGGGAGAGAGGGAAAAACAGATGGAAGGATGGGGAAAGAGAGAGGGAAAACAGATGGAAGGATGAGGAGGGAGAGAGGGAAAACGGAAGGATAGGGAGAGAAAGAGGGAAGACACTGGATGGAAGAATGCAGAAAGAAATAGGGGAGACACTGGAAGGATGGGGAGAGAAAGCAGAGCTGCTGGATGGAAAAGGGGAATAGAGAAAGACTGGAGAATAAGAGGAAGGGGCATGGGGAGAACAAGGGTGAGGAAAAGATGAAAAGCCACAGGTAGATGAAGGAAATTAAAGAATGGATAGTAAGAATGAATTAAATCTGGACAGAGAGCGAGCCTGAAAATATTGAAGAAAGCAAAGAAAAAGGAGACAAAAATGACAAATGGCACAGAAGAGTTAAGCAAAAACAAAGGAAAGGAGAATCACAGACTGGGACCAATATGGAAAGAAAAACAGTCACCAGACAACAAAGGTAGAAAAAAATCATTTTATTTTCATTTTAGTGTTTGTAATATGTCCAATTTGAGAATTTACATTGGCTGTCTTATTTTGCACTGGGTATACTGGAGCTGTAAGAGCTTACAGAGATTATTTATAATGAAAAAAAATCACATTATTTTTTTCTCCTATAGTAACTGTAATATTTTCAATGATGTCTTGTTTATATGCGCCATGGCTGGTATAGGGGGTGTGGCTATCATAGGGGTGGAGCCATATGTGGTGAACCCGCCCACAATGAGTACCGGCACCTTTTTTTCTACAAAAAAAGCACTGGTTATTCCTTATCCAGGCTTTGGCATTGAATATCTGGTTTTGCAGAACTAGCTAATGCATAGCTAGTTAAGTCTGAAATTCAGCAATTGCTGGCTATGGGTTACCACATATATATAAGGACAGCTTTTTATGCGGTCCCATTTATGAGGTTAACCTGCTGAATATTGACATTTAACTGGCCAAGTGCCAATTCCACTTCTAGAACTCCCCCAAAATAGCTGGTTTGCAGTTTGGTGCTAACCGGTTATTTTCAGCAGCAGTAACCAGTTAAGTGCCACTGAAAATTAGCAGTTAGCCCTGAACAGGCGATTTAACCAACCAGGAGCCATTTCTGGCTGGTTAATTCACTTTGAATATCGACCCTAGTGTGTATCTATCAGATAGATAGATACACACTAGGGTTGATATTCTATCTATCTATCTATCTATCTATCTATCTATCTATCTATCTATAATAGTTATTCCATATTAATTAAATATTATCATTATTCAGATTTTACTATACTCCTTTTGAATTAATTATAATCTTTTATGAATATCACAGCACTCCATGTCAAAAAATAATTGGTTTAATAGTAATAACATACAAAATGATTTGACACAGAGGTTGAACTAATCTTTCATTCTCAGGTCCATATTTGTATGATCTTTGCTATATGTCTGTTAACAGAAGATCAGTTCAAATAGAACTCTTTGTGTTCATACTTTCTGCTTCAGGGATGCAATCTTCCATCAACATGTCAGTCCATCAGCCACATTCCAGCACCTTTCATAACCCTAGGTTTTCCCCTGATCATAACTGTACACCGATCTGTCAGTGTGCTTTTCTTTCTGTAATTGGTGAATATTATGTAACTTCTTTCTCTAATCCCTTGTTAATTAAAGAAGCCGTGGGATTATTCTGAAAAACACAAATCTTCAATATATCTGGAAAAATCAGGTTTTCAGTCTGACTTCTTTTTTCACAAAACATCTTGCCATCAGTATGTTTCTTAGTTTTGGCATCTAACATGCCACACTTTGCAAACTTAACTGATGATTTTGATTGCCAGAAAAATATAGATGTGAGGAGAAAACCGTGACCTAGTTTGCAGATTTATATATGTTTATTCTGCTGTCACTGGTCTAATTGGATAGAATTATGGAATGTTTCCTCCATATATCCCTTTGTTTCTATCTTATTTATGCTAAATTGTACCACTATTTCAAGTCCTACTATTTATTTTCTGCTAGGAATCTGGTATTGTATTTCAATATCTGTATCATATATCCTCATTCCTGTCTGACTATTAGCAAATCTGGGGCCATTTTACTAATGTGATTTAAGTTTTGCACTTAACCTGCTATAACAAAGGAATTTAATGTGTGGTAAGCCCAAAATTAATGCTACATCAAGAAGAGGTGTTAAAATTTAGATTAATGCATGGTACCTGCTTCTGGTTAACATGGAAGCACTTAGGCCTCCTATTTAGGAGGCAGTAAGTGGTCCTGCATTAAATCTATATTAGCCAGTTAGTGTGTGGTAACACGCTAGCTGGCTAATGCTTCCATGCCTACACTCTGCCCATGCCATGCTCCCTGCCAGAGAAATTCTGAAAAATTCAGTAACAGGTAGTTTAATGTATGACAGGGATTAAACCACAATCCGTTTAGTTTGTAAGCTTCTCTCTCAAAGTTTACAGGTCTGGCTCCAGCTATACCTCAGAACAAGGCTATAAATAGATAAATAAATAAATATTTTTTTTCTTTATGCAATACACAAATGTCCAAGAAACAAATGAAAAGGTTATGGTAAAATAACCAGTGCTCTTACTGTCCAACGGTAGTTAGTATACTCAAATGCAAATTTAACTTAACTGACTGTGCTTGATTGTATCTGGTAGTCACGAATGGCATCCACACCTGATGGACCCGTTTCACCGAAAGGCTTCTTCAGGGGACGCAGGATACCAGTCTCATAGATGCAAGTTCGGACTCCACAGTGACACTGAACAGAACATACATCCATTGATAAGTTTGTATAAAGAAAAAAGATACATTATTTTTTGCACAACCTTTTTGGTTGGCTGGGGGGTGTTTGACCGATGATTATACAGTAACACACTGTGACCAGGATGTAGTATTGAGTCTTGGAGTGGGAGGTCATTATCTTCTGAGGTCTTTTCCCCCATTTTGATTTTTTACTTTTCAATGGTATGGTGTTGATGCATATCAAGATATACGCTCTCTTTTGGTGACATTACTACCATATTGCATCAAATATTTAGGTCCAATCTCTAATCAATTTAAAATCCATAGGGGTCCTTTTACTAAGCAGCAGTAAACACTAACACATGCTTCTTGTATGCCAAAATGCACTACTCAGGCGCCCAGTGGTAGTTCAAGCATCTGTGCATGCTTTTCCAGTGCTAAAGAATACTTTGGATTTTTTTAGTGCCAGGGAAATATTTATTTACTTATTATTTACTTATTATTACCCCACGCTTTCCCACTCACAGCAGATTCAATGCGGCTTACATAGTAACAGGGATTACAGAGTATTGATGAAGAAACAAAATATAAATTAAGTATATCAGAATAATAAAAGAAATAAGTAGGTAGAGAATGGGCAAGAGTGAAGGGAGTAGAAGGGGTATGAGCAAGGGTAGATGAACATTGGAGGAGGGGTAGAAGAGGCGGAAGAGGGAATGGGACATGGGATAAGCACAGGGAAATTAAGTGGGAGAAGTGGATTAGGTCATTGTCGTTGTCTCCTGGAAATGTGATGGGTAGTTGGGTTCCTAGGGTTAGTCTTGGTCATTTGGGTAGGCTTTGGGGTGGAGAGTAGGTATGCCCAGCGCTAATTGGTTAGTGTAACTACATTGTTGCACACCATCTGATTAGTGCATGAGCCCTTTCCGCCTACTAAATAGGTGTCGGTAAAGGCTTGTGTGCTAATTTGGAAGTTAACGCCTGGCCATTAATGAAAAAAATGGAAATGTGGCCATTTCACAGCCATGTTGCACCTTTTAGCGTAATTTAGACTCCTCTCCTCATGGTCTTACATGTTCTTCTAGTTCAGGAGGCAAGTTTACTAAGAGGGTTAGCTACTAAGCTGTGGTAAAATTAGCAATTTTTCCATAGCCAAATTTACCGTGTGAGTCATTGCAGTAACTTACTACCTCAGGATAGTGACTTGCACTGTAAATTAAATCATGGGTTACTGCTGCTTGCAGCATCATACGTTACTGGTTGCAGCAACACAAATATAGTGGGCCCGATGCTAGACCTGCTGTTTTTTAAAGGGCTTAGTGGTATATGAAATAACCCCCAACCATGAACTCTCCCATCACTTTCAGCTTGGCTTTCCGGATAATTTGTAGTACCAGTGGGCATTGCAGTATGATATTGATAGAAAATCTTGTAAACCTCACCCCAGTGGTCTTATGGGAAGGTGGATAATGAAATCTTTTCAAGCTGGAAATGCTCTACAAACTTTACTAAATAACTTCAGAAAAGTAAACAAAACCAAATTCATTATCTCCATTCTAGCAACAACTGCTGCAAATTGTTCTCTCTCTCTCCTCTGTCAAATCAAATTTCACCTCATAATGAGCACCTCTGTTCTTTTTATATATATTCAATTGTAGCAGCTCCTGCATAATGTACCATGTTGTAAAAGGAATTTGAAGAAACACATTCATAAGTATTTTCCTGATTGTCTGTGGAAAGTAGAGACAAAAAAAAAAGCATTGGTTAATGACGGAGATGAGGTGGAGAAGTAGCTTAACGGAGAACTAGAGGGCCAAGAATCAAATCCTACAGCAGCTCTTCATTGCCTTGGGCAAGCTACTTAACCCTCAATTGCTTTGGGATGGCTAAAAGTGGCACTGGCAATTTCACTCTGCTTACAGCCTGCCATGGAGACCACCACATCTGTGGCAGTCCCATTAGCCACTTGCAGCTTAGTGCATGAGACAGAGAGAATGATGGGGATATTTATGAATTTCAGAAGAAATCACCAAGTGGCTCAGGAAAACATTCAAATTAACAATTCAATCCAAAGGCCCATGTTGCAGCAAAGATCCCCAGCAAGGCAGTAGAGTTCTTATACATCAAATGTGAACATTTCAATTTGCCAAAATAAAGAAGGAAATAGGAAGGAAGAGACTTTGAATATAGCTTAACCACTTTGTGGTTAAAAATATGCACATTGTTCAACAATGTACATATTTTTATCCAAAAACTTAGTAGACATTCCCAGAAGTAAATAAAAGGCAAAGATGGAAGCAATGCACATAGGTTTAATCATTTTTATTATGTACACTGTTTCAATAATTTTAAAAATAAAATACCTGCAGAGAGAGCAGGCATAATCTCAGTGGAAATTTGTTTCATGAAACCTGCAATCTTCTCAAGCTCTTTCTCCCCCAGCTAAATGTGATGCACAGATCCATGCTAAACCAAAGCAACATTATTCTCATTATATCCCCGTTTACTAAGCTACGAGGCAAAGCCGACACAATCCATTCAAAGTGAATGGACTGTGTTGGCATTAGCGCACGGCAGCCACTAGCACAGCTTAGCACCACAAGCTCAACAACCACAGACATGCAGAATGATAATTAAGCATGTTAATTGAATGACCAAAATCCTAAACGGTCGGATAGTAGGATATGCATACAGTCTCCTGTTTCCCTCCCTTTTCCCCATATCTACATTTTCTAGGGGCCCTGTTTAAAAGGTGCACTAGCATTTTTAACGCACACTAAAATTGATCATGTGCTAACCATGTAGATGTCTATAGGAATATTATGGATATCTACATGGTTAGCACGCACTAATTTGTAGCATGTGCTAAAAATGCTAGTGTGTCTTTATAAACAGAGACCTAGATAAGGTATTCTGTGGAACCCCAAACCAATATGTCCTGACCTAGGCTTTCGTGGTTGTTGGGGTCACATCCATGTGTCATATCTATGGATGTGGTGAATGTGTATGATTGAGCTGTGAAGATGTATGTGGTTGGTGATGAGTGTATGTGACAAGGAGTATGTACAGCTGGTGGTAGGAATATGGGAGGTGTGTTGCTGGGGAAAGAGAATGTGGAGGTGTGGAATATGTGATCAAGTGTTAGGCATTTCTATTGGTGTGTGTAGGTGGGTACACATGTGGGACCATTCTCTGTTTCTCGCACACTGCATTTTTCCTTTATTTAATTTCTCTTTACTGTCATTTTCTCTCCAATTTACCTCTTTCTAGCACTTCTAGAATCCTACCTCCTCTTTTTCCTAGTGCTGCCTCCCTTCTTGGATCCAGTCCCAGCTCTGTTCCAGGTACTGCTTCTCCAGCATAGGCGCCCGGTATAAGAGGCTTGGACAGGCTAAGCCTCCCCTGCTGTGCTCTTAGAGGTTTAAATTGTTGATTTACCTCCATCCTCACAGCAGGAGCTGCAGTGAAAGCCCTCTAGCCTTCTGTAACCAATTGTAGAAATTGGTTTATGGTTTGTTTACCTTACTGCTGGGAGAGCAGGGGGAGGGGGGGTTGGCTGGGTTGCCAGGGAGATATTTAATGAGGATGACTTCCTGACCTGCACTGAGAACAGATAGCAGCAGAATCGGACAACCAGACAACAAAGGTAGAAAAGATAATTTTATTTTCATTATAGTGTTTGGCATATGTCCACTTTGAGAATCAGGTGCTCAACGTTAAAAGTTTATATTTATTTATTTATTTACTTATTTATGGCATTTTATCCCACATTAAACATGAATTAGGGTGTTTTGTGGCTCTACATGAGAATTGTTTCATATTGTTGACGGTCTGCATTTTCCGTATGGGTGGTATATTGGTGTATTAGGTTCTGCCCAGTGTAATATTTATGGTACAGTAAGGTTCTGAGTGTGTTTTTGCACAAAGTTGTGCATAGTGTTTTGCAGTTGAGTGATTATGCTTAGTATATGCTTTGAGCAACCACTTTATTCTTTGACATATGATACATATCTAATATCTAAATTTAATAAAAGGTATTAATTGTGACTTTTATTTTTATTTATTTATTTTTTTCTGTGTGTTATCAGACAATTATGGATTTAAGCTCCACCACTGGCCCCACCCCTAACCCCGCCCCTTTAGCCTCCCCAAACAGTTGGGCCACCGACCGCCTATGTTCTCCAGCTGTGAGAGCCTGGGCTTTCCAACTACCAAACTGTTGAATTAATATGCATCACATCTTCTGGAGCTGGTGTGGTCTTGACTAATCTGGCTATCAGGAATGGCTTCCCCATTGGCCACATTGTTCCCAACAGTCATGCTGCTCAGTGTTCTGGAGGATGGATGGCACATAAAGTACATCACATTAAGGGTAATTTTATAGGGTGCCTGCTAAAGGCGCTGGTTATGATGCTTATTTTAAACTTATTCTATAAAACTTCTTACTATATAAAAGGCACCACCAACGTTCTATGAAGCCTCCAGCCGGAAGTGTGAAGGGGGAGAGATATCCGGTTTCCCCATGAGTGTCTGCCCCGCCCTCTCTGTAACACAGTCAGTGAAGGAAAACACAACAAAGCACGAAATCAAATCGCTCTCTCTGTAACAGTGAAGGGGGGAGGGGAGAGAGGGCAGAGGGCAGGGACACACACACTCCCACATGCACACAGAAGAAACCCTTGCTAGCCCCCATTTCATTTGCATCAGAAACGGGGCTTTTTTACTAGTATTATATAAAAAAAAGAAATTGACTGCTTTTTTGATTGTTTGCAAATATCTTTATTAAAAGCCAAGATCTAATATATGTCTGATATGTAGATCTCCTTGCTTCGCCAAAGCCATTCCTCTTTTATATGAGCTACATTGGTTACCAATAAGAGATAGAATATCTTTCAAATGATGTGTTTTCATTCACCAAATTTTATTTGGTCAAGCCCCATTATATATTAATAATATTATTGAATTACCCCCTCAAAATGCTGTTTCATCACCTAGAGAATATCTTGTCTTACATTTCCCTATCTGTAAGAATATGATAAATAAAACAATTCACTCTGCTAATTTCTGCTATCAAGGCACCAAAATGTGGAATTCTCTTCCTGAATCAATCAAGTTTACAGATTACCTAACTTCTACAAACACATTTCTTCAGTCTGGCCTTTCTGAATACAAAGCACTCTATTTGAATTTTACCCACACCCTTTTCTTAATCTCATTTCCTATCTAGTCCTGCCTAATTATGCTCTCACCTATCCACCCTTAATTATTTGTTTCTCCTTCAGATAGTGTAAATCCCTGGTTACTTAATGCACAAATATTAATTTACTTCTTGAACTTATTGTTATTTGCGTTATATTCTGTACATTATTATGTTTTATTCACTTTATTGTTTGTTTGTAAGCCACATTGAACTTGAGTCTATCTATTTTGGGCTAATGTGGGGTTTCATGAATAAATAATTACAAAATGAGGTAAAAAATACACAGAAGATCAACAACTCATAGATGTCCACCTTGTGGCAATGATCCAGGGAACTTGCATCCAAGATAAGCAGGGCCCCACAAAAGAAATTATAATAACAATAATGAGCTGTTGGATCACCGCATAAGGTAGAACATTCCCTTGGTTTTAACAGTTTATTTTTTATATGAAAACTATTATAGTCTGTTTTTCTTTATATAATACTAGCACAAGTATTGGGAAAAAGTTCTTAAATTAACAGTGTGAACACTTATACCAACCCCATAGCTGGTGTAAATGCCCATGCCCAAGTACCTGTGTGCCCCACCTACACTCAAATTTTATCAATTTTAGTCACTTGGATGGGCGCTTAGTGTATTCTATCAATCATGCAGAAATTTAGGTTTATTCTATAAAGTACGCCTAAATTTAGGCATACTTTATAGAATATGCTTAAATTTAGAATACATCTAAATTTAGGCGTACTTTATGGAATATGCCTTGGCGTATTTTGTTTTGGTGTTAATTTTTTAGGCATGATATATAGAATCTAGTATTAATTGCCATTCTCTTACATTTTTGTCATCAACAACTAGGTGGTTCCATATAAAATTATATCCTACAGTATTTGCTGTTCACCACCAATACACATTAGATGTCTAGGAAACAGAAAATCCAAAACAAAACAAACTCAATGCCCTGTATATGTGGAGGGGCATAATCGAATGGGGCGGGCAAGTTTTCCTAGGGACATCCTCGCAGGACGTCCCTGCAAAGGGGGAGGGGACCTGTATTATCGAAACAAGATGGATGTCCATCTTTTGTTTCGATAATACGGTCGGGGACACCCATCTCTTAACATTTAGGTCGCCCTTAGGAGATGGTCGTCCCCGGTTTTCGGCGATAATGGAAACCGAGGACGCCCATCTCAGAAACGACCAAATGCAAGCCCTTTGGTCGTGGGAGGAGCCAGCATTCATAGTGCACTGGTCCCCCTCACATGCCAGGACACCAACCGGGCACCCTAGGGGGCACTGCAGTGGACTTAAAAAGCTCCCAGGTGTATAGCTCCCTTAAATTGCATGCTGAGCCCCCCAAACCTCCTCAACACCAACTCCCCACAACTATACAACACTACCATAGCCCTTATGGGTGAAGGGGGCACCTACATGTGGGTACAATGGGTTTCTGGTGTGTTTTGGAGGGCTCAACATTTACCAACACAAGTGTAACAGGTGTGGGGGGTGCATGGGTCCACCTGCCTGAAGTGCACTTCACCCTCTTAAACTGCTCCAGGGACCTGCATACTGCTGTGCTGGACCTAAGTATGACATTTGAGGCTGGCATAGAGGCTGGCAAAACATTTTTTAAAGTTGTCTTTTTGAGGGTGGAAGGGGATTAGTGACCACTGGGGGAGTCAGGGGAGATCATCCCCGATTCCCTCCGTTGGTCATCTGGTCAGTTCGGGTACTTTTTGAGGCTTGGTTGTGAGAAAAAAGGGACTAAGTAAAGTTGACCAAGTGCTCGTCAGGGACGCCCTTCTTTTTTCCATTATCAGCCGAGGACGCCCATCTCTTAATCATGCCCCAGTCCCACCTCCGCTATGCTGCTGACACGTCCCCGTGAACTTTGGTCATCCCCGCGACAGATTGCAGCTGGCGACGGCCAAAATCGGTTTTCAATTATGCCGATTTGGCCGACCCTGAGAGAAGGACGCCCATCTTCCAATTTGTGTCGCAAGATGGTCATCCTTGTCTTTCGAAAATAACCCTCTTAGTGAGATATATACACTTTTGGAGGCAGATTTTATTGTAAACTCTAGGCAGGTGGATAACAAGTATGAGTACATTAAATTAAACCACTGACAGAATTCACTGATATACCCTAGTCACATAGCATACTTTCATTAGTCATCCAGTTCCTGACTTCTTTACTACCACCCTCATTTGGTTGGCTTTACAACCTTTAAGTGCAGGATGAGAGAAGAGGAGAATTCCAAAGCAGAGTCATGGTCAGGAAGGTCTTAGTCATGTTATAGTCACCCCTAATGAGTAAGGAGATACCTTTTTTGTTTACTTACCATTTACGACCACAGTCTCAGTTAGAAGTAGTTGCATTGTTTGCACCAGTAATTCATTTCACAGCTCCTTTATGACTCTTTTGTCCTTTCCTTTATATTTTTAATTTGTTCAGTAATTCTTAATTTTTATTAGGCGATGTGGAGAGGCCTTTATGAAGAGATTCACCCAAAGAAGTGTACAGTAGGTACTGTTTAGCATAAAACTTATAATTTTGTTAACAGCATAACAATAGTAAGGTAAACAAGAATAAACACAAATACAATAAATCAGGACAAACTTGAAAACAGTTACAATGAAACCTAATAATAGAACTACCGTGTAACAATATCAAAAATATGCACATTTAACAGCACTGAAATTCAAATACCAGAGATATAATACAATGTTAGCATAATATTCAGGGGTCCTAAATAAAGGGGTAACAGAGGAAACTGGAGGGTCATGGGATAGGAGGAAATGTCCTATTGTGGATTAAAACTGGTTGAAGGATAGGAAACAGAGAGTGGGGTTAAATGGGCAGTATTCACAATGGAGAAGGGTAGTTAGTGGGGTTCCTCAGGGGTCTGTGCTAGGACCGCTGCTTTTTAATATATTTATAAATGATTTAGAGATGGGAGTAACTAGCGAGGTAATTAAATTTGCTGATGACACAAAGTTATTCAAAGTCGTTAACTCGCGACAGGATTGTGAAAAATTATAAGAGGACCTTACGAGACTGGGAGACTGGGCGGCTAAATGGCAGATGACGTTTAATGTGAGCAAGTGCAAGGTGATCCATGTGGGAAAAAAGAACCCGAATTATAGCTACGTCATGCAAGGTTCCACGTTAGGAGTTACGGACCAAGAAAGGGATCTGGCTGTCGTCGTCGATAACACACTGAAACCTTCTGCTCAGTGTGCTGCTGCGGCTAGGAAAGCGAATAGAATGTTGGGTATTATTAGGAAAGGTATGGAAAACAGGTGTGAGGATGTTATAATGCCGTTGTATTGCTCCATGGTGCGACCGCACCTTGAGTATTGTGTTCAATTCTGGTCGCCGCATCTCAAGAAAGATATAGTAGAATTGGAAAAGGTGCAGCGAAGGGCGACTAAAATGATAGCGGGGATGGGACTTCCCTATGAAGAAAGACTAAGAAGGCTAGGGCTATTCAGTTTGGAGAAGAGACGGCTGAGTGGAGACCTGATAGAGGTATATAAAATAATGACTGGAGTGGAACAGGTGGATGTGAAGCGTCTGTTCACGCTTTCCAAAAATACTAGGACTAGGGGGCATGCGATTAAACTACAGTGTAGTAAATTTAAAACAAATCGGAGAAAATGTTTCTTCACCCAACGTGTAATTAAACTCTGGAATTCATTGCCGGAAAATGTGGTGAAGGCGGTTAGCTTAGCAGAGTTTAAAAAGGGGTTGGACGGTTTCCTAAAGGACAAGTCCATAAACCGCTACTAAACGGACTTGGAAAAATCCAAAATCCCAGGAATAACATGTATAGAATGTTTGTACGTTTGGGAAGCTTGCCAGGTGCCCTTGGCCTGGATTGGCCGCTGTCGTGGACAAGATGCTGGGCTCGATGGACCCTTGGTCTTTTCCCAGTATGGCATTACTTATGTACTTATGGAGGGGCATAATCGAACAGGGCCAGCCATCTCTAAGGCCAGTCTCATAAAGAGGCATACCCGACCATATTATCAAAACAAGATGGCCGGCTATCTTTCGTTTCGATAATACAATCGGGGCCGGACAAATCTCAACATTTGGGCTGGCGTTAGATATGGCTGGCATTAGAGATCGCCGCCATTGGTCTCCGCCGATAATGGAAACTAATGGTGGCCATCTCAAACCCGGCCAAATCAAAGCCATTTGGTTGTGGGAGGAGCTAGCATTTATAGTACAGAGGTCCCCCTCACATGCCAGGACACCAACCGGGCACCCTAGGGGGAACTGCAGTGGACTTCACAAATTGCTCCCAGGTGCATAGCTCCCTTACCTTGGGTGCTGAGGTCTCCAAAGCCCCCAAACCCACTACCCACAACTGTACAACACTACCATAGCCCTTATGGGTGAAGGGGGGGCACCTACATGTGGGTACAGTGGGTTTTGGGTGGGGTTTGAAGGGCTCCCATTTTCCACCACAAGTGTAACAGGTAGGGGAGGATGGGCCTGGGTCCGCCTGCCTGAAGTCCACTGCAGTACCCACTAAAAACTGCTCCAGGGACCTGCATAGTGCTGTGATGGAGCTGGGTATGACATTTGAGGCTGGCATAGAGGTTGGCAAAAAAATGTTTATAATTTCTTTTTTGGGTGGGAGAGGGTTGGTGACCACTGGAGGAGTAAGGGGAGGTGATCCCCAATTCCCTCCAGTGGTCACCTGGTGAGTTGGGGCACTTTTTTGAGGTTTGGTCCTAAAAATAAATGGACCAAGTAAAGCTGGCCAAGTGCTAGTCAGAGCCGGCCTTCTTTTTTTCATTAACGGCCGAAGCCGGCCATCTCTTAATCAGGCCCCATCCCGCCTTCAGTACCCTGCCGACACGCCCCCTTAAACTTTTGCTGGCCCTGCGACGGAAAGCAGTTGATGCCGGCCAAAATCGGCTTTGTCCTGGTCAAGGTTATTTTTCTTCAGCAGAGGGTGGGCCACTGCCTTTTTTAATGCTGTTGGTAGCTGCCTTTAGAAAGAGGGGTGTTCTCAATTTTTTTGGCACCTTCTACGAGGCCTATACTTGCTTGCTGCACTATCTTTGATGGGTAGGGTTTGAGGGAGCAGGTAGTAGGTCAAAGGTCTCTTAGGAGTTTGTCAAGGCTCTCCTCTGTCATTGGGTTAAAAGTGTCCCATCTGTCTCTGTCAGGAGGGGGCAAGTTTGTGCACCCCTGGTGGACTGGTTGGGGACTGGGTGGGATTGCCAGTGAATCCTTGCAGACACTTTTAATTTTGTTGGCAAAGTATGCAGCAAAATCATTGCAATTCAGTTTAGACAGGGCAGGCTGGTTCTGTTGTGGGGGCTGCAGTAGGCTGTTTACTATACTGAACAACTGCTTGGTTGAATCGGCAGCCTGTGCAATGCATTGCGAGAAATACTGTTTTTTGGTTGTTGTTAATGCTTGGCGGTACTTTGCCATATGCTTCCTACAGTTTAGTCTGTCTTCATCCAGGCGAGATTGCACCATCTCCTTTCCAGTTTTCTTCCTTCGTGTTTAAGGATCCGAAGTTCTGGAGAAAACCAAGGTGAGCATTTGTGAGTGGGGCATAAGACCTTTTTTAGTGGTTCTGTTTTCTCTAAGGTCTTGGCTAAGTGAGCATTCCAGATGTCAACTAGTTCTGACACTGTTGTCTTTTCATCCACATGTGGATAGTCCAAGGCCTCTAGGAAATTCTTAGCGGTCAGCTTTTTTTTGTCTCTGATCTCCTTCCAAACTCTGAGAGGTGCCATTTGTTTTAAGTGGTCACTTATGGAAAAATTAATTAGAAAATGGTCTGACCATGATAAGGGTGTTATTTCAATACTGTTATCCCAGAATTCTGGGATATCCACCCCTTTGTAGAATGCCAAGTCTAGTAAGTGACCCTTTTCGTGCGTTGGAGAATTGATCACCTGTGTAAATCCTAGTGTTGTCATCATGTCCAAGAAGCCAGCTGTATGTGGTATCTGGGGTTTTGATGTGTAGATTGAAGTCTCCCATGATCACCAGCCTAGGGTAATTCAGGGTCACTTGAGTAATCAGGTCTAGGAGTTCTTGCACAGATAATGTGTTGTTACGAGGTGCTCTGTAAACCATGAGCAGCAAGATTGGCTTCTCCTCTTCAAGTTGTATTAAAAGAGTTTCAGATTCATGTACAGGGCCGTGCCAAGGGTCTCTGGTGCCCCCCTGCAGACTATCAGTTGGTGCCCCCCCCCCCCGTCTCACTTCTTCATTAGATGTTTCTCCATTGCTACCTGTCTTTCCTTTAGACTGAAAACTACAGGCCCAGCCAGACCTGACAAAAGGGTCTACCACACCCTTCAATGTCAAGCATATACTAGAAAACTGTGAATTAGCTTACACAGGAAAGCAGTTTAAAAAAATAAACACAATTCCTGCTGTTTCTTAACACTGCTCTCCAGAGAAAGCACTGCCTTTATAAAGAGGCTTTTCAGTGGGACTTAGCCTATTAAAAACTATTAGCATAATTAGGAATGGCTACACCCTTGTAACTGCAGAGACCTAAGCTTTGATTATGCATGTTCCTGTCTTTGTTACAGTGGGGGGGGGGGGGGGGGTCTCTTCATCTCATTTACAGTCTGACCTCCCTGGCTCACTGGGAGCCCAGTCTCTTGGAGACTGCTATACATTGCAAAATAAGATAGCAGATGTAAATTCTCAAAGTGGACATATTCCAAACACTAAAATGAAAATAAAACGATTTTTTTCTACCTTTGTTGGCTGGTGACTTTCTTTTTCTGATCACGCTGGCAGCTGGCCCAGTATCTGATTCTGTTGCTGGTATCTGTCCTCTTAACTCTGTTTCCAGGGCTTCCTTTCCACTGTATGTATCCCTCATTGATAAGTCTCTGACTCTAAAGTTTAGCAATTTCATTAAAGCAAAATGTATTTTCAAATATCACAAACTCTCCCTATCCAAGCAGAATGTTTTATATAAAAACAAACACGGGATTCCAAGATGGCATTGTGAATGGACGCACCTGTGTTAGCTCCTGGAAGTTGCTCTGTTTGTAGGTCCTCTACGGCACTTCTGTCGCCTCATTAAGCATGGGGAAACAGAGGGGAAAAGTGAAGGAACATCCCTCAGCTCCTGTGACTTTTTCAGCGATGAGGCAGACAACTCTGCAATTTTTCAGACAGCAACCAGGTCCTCAGGGCTTTTCGACCCCCTCTGCAACTCTCAGCACTTTGGTGTCGATGGAGAATGGAAACGGGGCTTCCCTGAGCCCCGTGGAACGAGTTGCTCCACCCCAGCCTGGAGGGGAGTTGCTGGCAGCTCTGACAGGGAAGGAAGCCGAAGGGGCTCAGGCCGACCTGTTTGAGGGAGTGTCTGCAGTAACGGAGGCTGAATCTCAAGGCCCAGAACTATTGCTACAATCAGCTTCAAAGGTATTGCCTCAGGATATAGTTTCTAAACTTGCTTGTGTTGAAGATCAACCTCACCCTTCTCCAGCCATTAGTGGTGTGAATAGACCAGCAACAGTGACATTAGAGTCACTATGGATTATGGTTTACAGCATTCACACTTCTATGCAAACTACTTTAAAAGTGAATACTTCTGACAAAGACTCTTTCTGAGGCTGCCCTGCTTCAGGCGCAAAAGACTGCACAGCAAACCTTAGATTTGGAGACTGTGAATACTAAAATTCAAGAAATGGGATCTGTAGAAATGGCTTTGGTTAAGGATAATAATTTCCTACATAAAAGATTGGAGTACCTAGAAAACCAGACTAGAAGATTAAACCTCAGGTTTCTTAATTTTCCCAAATCGCCTTTAATTTCCCCTTTGGACATGGTTAAAAAATATATGATTGATGTTCTTGGAATGGACAAGGACTCACTGCCTCCCCTTACTCGGGCTTATTACATCAGGAGTGGTGGAGTGGTGGAAGAAAATCCCCAGATAGCAGGGGAAAGAATGGATCTTACTTCTTTCCTTGAAAGTTCATTGGAGATAATTACTCAGAGGTTGACTCTGCTTGTTACTTTTGTGCTGGAGCCTGACAGGAATGCCGTATTAAGGCTTTCCCTGAGACACTTAGAAAATCTGTTTTTGGGCTCAAAAATTCATATTTTTCCTGATCTCTCAAGGCCTACACAGATGAGACGGAGGGCCTTTTTGGAACTCCGCCCTAGGGTGGTAGCATTGGGAGCAACTTTTATATTACGTTTTCCTTGTTATTGTAATGTAATGCTTGAGGGTAAACAGTTTCAATTTGTAGACCCAAAACAGTTAAAACAATTTCTAGATGCTAGAGTGGAATTGAATGTTGTGTGCCCTCCCTAAATGCAGGCTGGGGTCTGAACCAGAGGTTGCAACCATTAGTCCTTAATTATTGCTATATGTTTTACTTTAAATTCTAAATTCTTGGATTCTAAAATTTCCTAAACTTGTGGACAGAAAGGCTGTTAATGATATTTCTCTTTATTTTTTATTTTTGCCTTTTGTATAAATGCCGATTGCATATTCACGTATTGTGATGATATATGGAAATATATGAATAAAGAAATAATAAAAAAAAAAAAAAAACACAAAAAAAGCAATCAGATTTTTACTTACCAGCTATTCTACACTATACGTCAGCTAAACTTTCTCTTTGCAGCTCAGCCAATTAAATGGATTTTAGCTGTAGCTATGATAATTATGTACACATCATTGCAGTCATGCCTTGCCCTCCTCTCAGTGTACATGCTCAAAAAACAAAAACTTTGAACCACTTACAGATAACAATTACACTATTTATTTTGTATTTCTCCCCAGTCTCACTTGCACACCTGCCTCCAAACCTGTTCTCTTTAATTTGAATGTTGTTCCAGCTCACCCTGAATGAAAGTTATTCACACACCAAAGCCATAAATAGCTGCTGGTTATACTCTTTGAAGCAGCTTTAGCAGAGCAGCGTGTCTGTCTCAGCACTGGTGGGCTACCTTCACTTCCTGATGCGGGAAAGCCAGGGGAGAGAGGAGAATCACAACTTCAGGTAAAAGATTTTGCAAGTGAGTGGCGCCCTCTAGAGGTCGGCGCCCCCCTGCGTTACCTCGCTTACCGTGTCAGCACGGCCCTGTTCATGTAGCTAGGGGATGGATATTCTGCGCAGTTTGATTATATCCCGAACCAAGACTGCTACCCCTCCACCCTATCTTCCTGGTCTTGGTTGATGTTTGATGTTGAAACCGCATAGTTCAGCCAGTGGTAAACCCCCACTTTCATCTAGCCAGGTTTCACTTATTCCTAGAATGTCAAGATGCTGTTCATTTATGGCATCATGGATCACTGAGGATTCTTTTGCAGCTGATCTGGCATTCACCAGTCCTATAGTTCCCAAGGGTGGTCTGGGGGTAGTTTTGGTGTGGCAATGAGGTAATATTTTGAGTACTGTTATGTAGGTGTTTAACCTCTTGCACTTTTGTCTTCTCCTTGGTTTATGGGAGTTATGGTTTCCTCTCCCACACACCACTGGGATACTTGATTGATGTTTGAGCCCAATGCACATTTTTTGTGTCAGAAATTAGTTAGGCAAAATTTCACTGGATGGCACTGCTCTCCACTCCGTGGAGTTCACAATCTTACTAGTTAGCAAATGTAGGGTTAAGGCTTTAAATATTCTGAAATAAGCAGACCTTTTTAAAGTTGTAAATTCAGATCAGGCCTGTGAGATCAAAGGCTTCTAGCAACAGAGGAAAGCAAATGGCTGCACACTTAGCACTTCTATGTGAATTGCTTTGTAGAGGGGATTGATGATATTTGCATTTAGTTTTAAGGAATCTAACAGATTCAGAGTTTTAGAAATAAATACAGTTAAAATAAAGTTTTGACTTGCGGATTTCAGGTATGAATTTTAGAGTTTCTGGTTCTGATATCCTTGGATGATCCAGTTGATAGTCCAATTGATGCAGATTGCTGTCATCTTTTTCTTTGTTGTCCAGGAGGGTTAGATGTAAATAAGGATCCAACTCCGATCACAGGGCACGAGGAGAATTATTTGCAATGTGAAGGGAAGATAAAATTTCCTTTCTCCATCCAAAATAAATGGAAGAAGTTCAAAGTAAGATTGATGACTAGTTCCTGAAGAAAGACTGAGCAGCAGTCAATAAAAGTTTGGGTTGTAAATAGGCAGAAAATGTAATAATTTAATTAAAGTATGCAAGAATATGCTCACATTTAGCAGATTGCCAAAACCAAACTAAAGATGCGACAAACAGATTAAACAAAACAGGGGACAACAAAGATCCCTGAGGCGCTCCCACTTGCTAGCAAATTCACCATTGATCTTTCACCCTTCTTTTGCACAAAGTATGTACGATTAACCAAAAAGAATGGAACCAGGCTAATACCTGATCTATAAGACCCAATCACATCAGTTGCCTTACTAATAACTAATGATCCAAAAAATCAAATACAGAAGTAATATCTAATGAAAGGCCCAAACCAACCTTTCCTCCATTGACATGCCCCTTTACATTAGACAACAGTAATGTAAGAAGTTTCTCAGTCCCATGCCCCAAATGGAATCGAAATTGATAGGGACTAAGTGCTCCCACTGTTTCCAATTGTTCAACCAAGTACCCTAAGCCCACATTCTCAACTAATTTAGCTGGACTGCAAGGATTGGAAATGGGCCTATAATTAGAAACATCTATACTATCATTATTTGTATCTTTCACAACAGGACACACTACTATTCTCTTCCAATCATGAGGTAAATCCCTTCCTCTAAACTCTTACACACCAGGGAATATAAAAAGCAAAATAAACCATGGGTTCTATTCTTCATCCAAGATGAGGGAATTAAATTCTCTGTTGACCCACTTCACAAGTTGGAAACAACGTGAACAAACTGTTCTGGGATCTTGCCAGGCACTCTTAACCTGGATTGGCCACTGATAGAAACAGGATGCTGGGCTTGATGGATCTTCGGTCTGTCCCAGTATGGCAACACTTATGTACTTATAAGATGATTATATAATTGAATATCAAAACACATCCCACACAGCCTCTGTGGTGCTGTCTTTTAGATTATGGTCCAACTGATAACTCTCTTCCCTAGACCTTAGACTGGCACACTGCCCCTAATTCAAATACAATCCCACAATCTTTACCAAAATACTTTGCTAAAGTCTCCATATTCAATTTAGGCAACGATTCCTTGACATATACCTGGATTAAAATTATGTAAAAGCCAGTACACAGCCCAAGCAGGGCAGAGGCATGCCCCACTAATGATTTATAATAATCCACTTTTGCAATTCTATTCTGATTAGTATAAAACTTCTGTTACTCTTGTAAAACCAATTTATTTGCAGGAAGTCCTTCCTCCACTGCCGTTCCACCCTCCTCACCTGTTGCTTCAACACTCCTAAACCTACCCCATATCTTATTGTCCTCCAAGGCACTTCTTTTTCCACCACTGAGATTAAAACTACATCCCACATTTCCAATTCATTTTCAAGGACAATGATGAAAACTCCTGCAGAAACTGATGGGCCAACGGAGAGAGTGTATTTAAATCAATGGCCAAAAAATCTCATACTGATCTTCCAGTATCTATTCCCTTTCCCCTAGATCTCTTTTGCATTCTCAATTCAAAAGGAACCCCAAAATGGTCTGACCAAGAAACTGGCACCAGGGGGACATGGCTCACATTACAATAAAATTGAGGACCCAGAATAATATCCAATGCATGCCCATTAGTGCTGTTTTAACCCTATCCTGGTACTTTGGGGGTTTTGTTTTACTGTTATGCTGCTTTGCCCCTAGGGAACTATAAATGTCCTTTGACCCTGTTTTAATGTTGAGTGGTATTCATGCCACTCTTAATTTCTTGTAGTACTGTTGCCTCTGTTAGCCCTGGATGGAGTCTGGAAGGGTGATCAGCTTCACTATATATATATATATATATATATATATATATATATATATATATATATATACACAGTGGTGGAAATAAGTATTTGATCCCTTGCTGATTTTGTAAGTTTGCCCACTGACAAAGACATGAGCAGCCCATAATTGAAGGTAGGTTATTGGTAACAGTGAGAGATAGCACATCACAAATTAAATCCGGAAAATCACATTGTGGAAAGTATATGAATTTATTTGCATTCTGCAGAGGGAAATAAGTATTTGATCCCCCACCAACCAGTAAGAGATCTGGCCCCTACAGACCAGGTAGATGCTCCAAATCAACTCGTTACCTGCATGACAGACAGCTGTCGGCAATGGTCACCTGTATGAAAGACACCTGTCCACAGACTCAGTGAATCAGTCAGACTCTAACCTCTACAAAATGGCCAAGAGCAAGGAGCTGTCTAAGGATGTCAGGGACAAGATCATACACCTGCACAAGGCTGGAATGGGCTACAAAACCATCAGTAAGACGCTGGGCGAGAAGGAGACAACTGTTGGTGCCATAGTAAGAAAATGGAAGAAGTACAAAATGACTGTCAATCGACAAAGATCTGGGGCTCCACGCAAAATCTCACCTCGTGGGGTATCCTTGATCATGAGGAAGGTTAGAAATCAGCCTACAACTACAAGGGGGGAACTTGTCAATGATCTCAAGGCAGCTGGGACCACTGTCACCACGAAAACCATTGGTAACACATTACGACATAACGGATTGCAATCCTGCAGTGCCCGCAAGGTCCCCCTGCTCCGGAAGGCACATGTGACGGCCCGTCTGAAGTTTGCCAGTGAACACCTGGATGATGCCGAGAGTGATTGGGAGAAGGTGCTGTGGTCAGATGAGACAAAAATTGAGCTCTTTGGCATGAACTCAACTCGCCGTGTTTGGAGGAAGAGAAATGCTGCCTATGACCCAAAGAACACCGTCCCCACTGTCAAGCATGGAGGTGGAAATGTTATGTTTTTGGGGGTGTTTCTCTGCTAAGGGCACAGGACTACTTCACCGCATCAATGGGAGAATGGATGGGGCCATGTACCGTACAATTCTGAGTGACAACCTCCTTCCCTCCGCCAGGGCCTTAAAAATGGGTCGTGGCTGGGTCTTCCAGCACGACAATGACCCAAAACATACAGCCAAGGCAACAAAGGAGTGGCTCAGGAAGAAGCACATTAGGGTCATGGAGTGGCCTAGCCAGTCACTAGACTTAATCCCATTGAAAACTTATGGAGGGAGCTGAAGCTGCGAGTTGCCAAGCGACAGCCCAGAACTCTTAATGATTTAGAGATGATCTGCAAAGAGGAGTGGACCAAAATTCCTCCTGACATGTGTGCAAACCTCATCATCAACTACAGAAGACGTCTGACCGCTGTGCTTGCCAACAAGGGTTTTGCCACCAAGTATTAGGTCTTGTTTGCCAGAGGGATTAAATACTTATTTCCCTCTGCAGAATGCAAATAAATTCATATACTTTCCACAATGTGATTTTCTGGATTTAATTTGTGATGTGCTATCTCTCACTGTTACCAATAACCTACCCTTCAATTATGGGCTGCTCATGTCTTTGTCAGTGGGCAAACTTACAAAATCAGCAAGGGATCAAATACTTATTTCCACCACTGTATATATATATATATATAGTGAAGCTGATCACCCTTCCAGACTCCATCCAGGGCTAACCCTACTTAGCTTCCTCCACTCACACACAGTCACTGCTGGGCTCTAGCCTTCTCGGTAACTCACAGGATTCTCTCTCAAACACTGGGGAGTTTTCTGCCTCCTCTTCTCCCTTCACAAAACGCTCATCAACACCAGGCTTCTTGCAATTAGGGGTTTTATTAATGTCTTTAACATAAACATTTCTTCAAGTCAAACATAACAAAAAGGCACTCTACCCTGAGCCTGCTACTTAAACCCTTCTCAACTTAAGACAGTTCCTCCAACTCAAGCAGTCAAACAGAAGAAGTTACTTTCCTTCTCAGAGCTGTCGCCTTTTCCAGAGAGAGCTTCCCCCAGTGTTTCCATCTCCTCCCTACAGCTTTCCACCACTCTCTTAATAAAGCTGCCTGCAATTCTCTCACACCTGGTTCAATTTCCCAATCAACTCCTGGCTTCTCACTCTCCTGGCTAGAGTCCTCCCCCTGACTCTGAGTCTCTTGCTCTTGCTGCTGCAGTGCATTCTGGACCTTGTAGTTCCCTGCCTCTTCACAATATATATATATATATATATATATATATATATATATATATATATATATATAATTTATTTATTTATTTGGTTTTTTTGTGCTCACACAGTGAGCAAAACATTTTCTGGTAGGTATCTAACAGGCATTTGTAAAATGTGTTTTTGCTAAAATGTCTATATTCAGACTTCTATGACTTTTCTAAAATGGCATTGCATGTTTGTTTTTATTGTTATGGTAGTCATTTTAGAAGAGATTTCACATTTGTGACATGCATAAATCGGAACTTAGACCTTTTCTGCAAGATAAACATTTAAGTTCCCATTTTACAAAGTCAAGATATGCACGTCATAAACCCAAGTACATGAAAATGACAAGAGTGAGTGGTTTGGATGTGTTTTGGGTGGGACTAGGGCATAGCTAAAAGATACATGCTTATTCCCCATTTCAGAAGGGGAATACACATTGACGTCCTAAGAGATCAATATGAGGATTTACACTTGCTACTAAGCACATTTAGGTTTTGTCAGACTGCTTTGATTGATTACCACTGCTTTGGCGGTATTAGGGGAGAGTGCTCACTTAATCCTTCACTACATTTCATTGCAAGTCAAACTAGCAAGAGATACCAGTTTCTTTTGAACTTATCAGGAAAAAAAACATGTGTATATTTCTACCTGGCAAATATAAACATGTATGTGCTGGCACATATATGTTTATTTTGCTATTCTATAATATAACCATGTATGCACATGATTATGTGCTGGTTTTCACCTTGCTGAAAATTTTTGATATTTATTTTTCTGAAAAGGATATTTATACCACACATACCCAGTGCATAAATGTCCATTTCTCCTGTATTTTAAAACAGTCTTTATGTCATCAAATTCTGTTTTGAAATATTGGTGAAATTAAATTCCATCTTCTACATCCTTTTCAAACTCATGTTACACATGTTTAATGTTTTGTTTTGTTTTTTAAACTGTTTATTCATATTGTATGTCTGTTTTGTTTTTGTTTTAGTGCTGGTTAGAACTATCAGTGGTTTAATGGATATAAATGTTTTTAAAGAAATTCTAAAGGCCCAATATTCAAAGGATTTAAGCTTTGGGGGCCCTTTTTCTAAAAGGCATTAAAATCTGGGCTTAGCATGAACTAATGCAGGACTTTCCCATACACTAAGCCCAGATTTACTACTGCAAATTTTGTAAGCTTTTTTTTTTTTTTGGGCAGGTTGTGTACTAGTGTTCATATTAGCGCATTGTACCTCCAAACAATTAATATGGGAGCAATTACCTGCTACTGGCATTATCCAGTCAGCACATATTATTCCAACCTTGTTAGATGGATAAGACTTCCCCATAAATTTTCTACCCATGACACATCCCCTCCAAAACATATTTTCAAAAAATAGCATACACTGTTTAATATATGCTAACAGGCAAAATACATCAAAATGGTTTAACATGTTTTGCTGTATGCCTTTTCTCACACACTAAGGGGCCCTTTCAAAATGAATGGACTGTGGTGCATTTTCCATGCAGGGAATCACTAGTGCCATTTAGTAAAAGAGGCCTTTAAATTTTTGAGCAGAAACGTTGGTAAAAAAAGAGTACATATAGGATGAGGAAAAAAGTTGAAATTTTAGCACTGATTTTTAGCACTAGAGTCATAAATCTAGGCAAATGAATTACAATCCTAAATTTATACACATAGGGGCTTTATCATAACTCTGGCCCAAACTCATGCCGTGACTCACCTAGGGAGCCTAGATACCGTTCCTCTCTGGCTCCCCATGCTGATGTCTGGCAGCATTCCCAGGCACATGCACGGATGCCAACATGCATTTTAGAAGTCCCATGGCAGGAGAATGAGCAGGGCACACCTGGGTAATGTCATCACTCTGGGGCCATTTAGGTTGACAGGGCCTTTGCTCATATTGCTTTTGCAACTAGGTCACCTTGCCTTGCCTTCATTGTCTCATCTAACTCCAGTCTGCCTTGCCTGCCTTGTCTTCATCCAAGCCTTACTTGCCTGTCCCCAGCTCTAGCCCTGCCTGCCCCCAGTTCCAGCCTCATCTGTCTCCAACTCCAGTCCTAGAAATAGCCACAGCAGAAGTAGGAAGACATCCTCCATTAAAATCCAAAAGAGCCAAAGCAGAAGTAGAGGATGACACAATGACAATCCACCAGGGAGTTGTAGTTCAAAGCAACTTTATTACTGCACCAAACCAGAAAGACCTGAGACGGGTTGTGTTTCAGTGGATGCAGCCACCTGCCTCAGGGGTCACTATGCACAACTCAAAATGCTGAGACAACTGAAAGTAATGCCTGGTGCAGTAGCAAAGCCAATGAAGCAGCAGCCTCCACAATGCTGTGATGTGAACACTGTGGACAATGTTCACAAGAGCAAATAGCCACTGTGGAGACAGCTCCTTCATTGGCATTTGCTACTGCATCAGGCATTACTTTCAGTTGTCTCAATGTTTTGAGTTGTACATAATGACCCCTGAGGCAGGTGGCAGCATTCCAGTTTGGTGCTGTAATAAAGTTGTTTTGAACTTCATCTCCCTGGTGGATTTTCATCATATCATCCTCTATTTCTGCTTTGGTTCTAAATCCAGTCCTGCCTGTCTCCAGCTCTAGCCTGTCTGGCCTTCAGCCAAACCCTGCCTGCCTTGCCTCCAGCCCAGCCCAGCTCTGCCTGGCTTTTAGCCAAGCCCTGTATGCCTTGCCTCCAGCCCAGCCCTGCCTACCTTGTCTTCAATCAAGCCCAGCCTGCATTGTCTTTAGCCAAGCCAAGCCTGCCTTTTATTTTTTTTTATTTTATTTGTAGAAGAAGTTTATGGAGGAATCAATACACAATTGTCCAGCAAAAACATCACACATATAGTTAACAAAAGCACAACGTAATGATTGACCCCTCCAAACAACTGAAATAAGATAAACCGTTCTTCCATGTTTTTGTTTGAAATATGAACTCTATACGATCAGACACTCTTCTTCAACTTTTATAACAAACCCAACAAGATGCCCCCCTCCCTCCCACCACTCCTCCTACCCCCTGGATGAGGATACCTTCCATCCAACAAATTCATATCAAACTGAGTCAAATCCCCCCCTTTTCCCCATATATATAAATATTGTATATTATGCAGAAGATGCTTGTATGAAAGGGACCCAGATATCCTCCCATCTCGCAGGAGTTCACCTCTTAATTGCAGTCAATATTTCCATATAACAGATATACCATAATTTAGAAATCCATCCCAACAAGGGAGGCATAGACCTCTTCTTCCAGTGCCTAGCCAGATTTATATGGGCAGCTTGACAAGCACGAATTACCAAGCTTGACTGATTTCGCGGGAGCCCAATTGGCCTCTTACCAAATAAAAATACAGCAGCATGCCACTGAACCCTCCTGCCTAGCCAACCCTACAAATGGCCCTGAAATGCCTTCCAATACGCCTTTGCTTTGGGGCAGGTCCATCACAAGTGACCCATAGTCCCCTTTTCCATACAGCCCCGCCAACAATGAGGTGAAACTCCATTAAACATATAATGCAACCTAACTGGTGTAAGATACCACAGATAAAGCACCTTGATCACATTTTCCTTAACAGCAACAGAAGATTTCAACACCGCCCTTTCCATAATGAGCCAGTCATCAGGCGATATTTCTAACCCTAATTCCCTCTCCCAACTCTCCCTATGTAATTTGGCCACAGGAGCTGATGTACACAAATATTGATACAAACAGGTAATAAGGCCCCTAATACTCTTCAAGTCCTCACATAGATCCTCCAGAAAAGTATCATCTCTGACTATGGATGCTCTAATACCCGGAGCACCCAGGAAATGCTTCAACTGCATATAAGCATATTGATCAGTAAGAGGAAGTTGGAACTCTGCAGCTAAGGATGCAAAAGAAATACATTTATCTTCTTCAAAGAGCTGGCCCCATGTACTCAGACCCAGTCAAGCCCATCGAGAAAAGATACCTCCGCCCATCCCAAGAGGGAACATAGGGTTATCCACAATAGAGGTAAGCTATGATAAGATAGCTTTAGGCTTAGGAAACAAAGAATCCCAATAATGGAAAGTGGAACTAATGAATGGGCACAGATCCCTCGGCAGAGAGCGATATTTACGAGGCAACCAGATAAGATGTTTTAAAGGGGTAGCCCCTACCATATGTTATTCTAGAAAAGTCCACCTTTTAGATGGTGAAGCATGAAACCACTGGATAGCCGCACAGGCCTGCGCTACCCGATAATACCAGAACAGGTTCGGTACTACAAACCCTCCCAACCTCTTTCCTTTATACGAAAAGGCCCTAGGAAGCCATGGTTTCTTATTATTCCATATAAATCTAATTATCCTATCTTGAATCCCAGTCAAAAAAGACCCAGAAATCTGCATTGGTAATACCTGAAAGAGATACATGAATCTAGGCAAGACATTCGTCTTAAGAGTAGCAATCCTTCCAAACCATGACAATTCTAACCCCGACCACCTATCCAGGTCTATAAACACCTCACGAACAAGAGCCAGGTAGTTAGCCTGAAAAATGTCCTCCACCCTTGTAGTCAAATTGACACCTAAATAACGAATAGCCTGGGTCTTTCATTTAAAAGGAAAGGAGGCATGCAGTCTCCACAAGAGTTGTGGGAAAGCCAATAAGCAAACCCTCTGATTTAGAAGAACTGAGTTTATAACCGGAGACTGCTGAGAAGGCCTCCAGTTCTGCAAATAGATTAGGGAGAGAGATCAAAGGATGATTAAGAGAAGAGAACATTGTCTGTAAAATGGGCTATCTTAAACTCCTCAGCCCCACTTCTAATGCCCACTATGTCTGGATTATTCCTAATTGCCACAGCCAGGGGCTCTATAAACAATGCGAACAATAATGGAGAAAGGGGACAGCCTTGGCGAGTACCCCAAGTGAGAGGGAACAATGCGGAGTTGCCCCTATTAATACTTATACACGCTTTTGGTGACGTATAAAATGCCTAAATCATAGTAACATAGTAGATGACGGCAGAAAAAGACCTGCATGGTCCATCCAGTCTGCCCAAGACAAACTCATATGTGTATACCTTACCTTGAATTTGTACCTGTCCTTTTCAGGGCACAGACCATATAAGTCTGCCCAGCAGTATTTCCTGCCTCCCAACCACCAGTCCCTCCTCCCATCACCGGCTCTGGTACAGACCATACAAGTCTGCCCTCCCCTATCCTCGCCTCCCAATCACTACCCCCTCTTCCCCCCACCTGCTCCGCCACCCAATTTCAGCTAAGCTTCTGAGGATCCATTCCTTCTGCACAGGATTCCTCTATGCATATCCCACGCATGTTTGAACTCCGTTACCGTTTTCATCTCCACCACCTCCCGCGGGAGGGCATTCCAAGCGTCCACCACCCTTTCCGTGAAAAAATACTTCCTGACATCTTTCCTGAGTCTGCCCCCCTTCAATCTCATTTCATGTCCTCTCGTTCTACCGCCTTCCCATCTCTGGAAAAGATTTGTTTGCGGATTAATACCGTTCAAATATTTGAACGTCTGTATCATATCACCCCTGTTCCTCCTTTCCTCCAGGGTGTACATGTTCAGGTCAGCAAGCCTCTCTTCATATGTCTTGGAACGTAAATCCCATACCATCCTCGTAGCTTTTCTTTGCACCGCTTCCATTTTTTTAACATCCTTCGCAAGGTACGGCCTCCAAAACTGAACACAATACTCCAGGTGGGGCCTCACCAACATCTTATACAGGGGCATTAAAACCTCCTTTCTTCTGCTGGTCACTCCTCTCTTTATACAGCCTAGCAATCTTCTAGCTACGGCCACTGCCTTGTCGCACTGTTTCATCGCCTTCAGGTCCTCAGATACTATCACCCCAAGATCCCTCTCCCCGTCCGTGCCTATCAGACTCTCCCCGCCTAACACATATGTCTCTCTTGGATTTCTACTCCCTAAGTGCATCACTTTGCATTTCTTCGCATTGAATTTTAATTGCCAAACGTTAGACCATTCTTCTAGCTTCTTCAGATCTTTTTTCATGTTTTCCACTCCCTCCGGGGTGTCCACTCTGTTGCAAATCTTGGTGTCATCCGCAAAAAGGCAAACTTTACCTTGTAACCCTTCGGCAATGTCACTCACAAATATATTGAACAGAATCGGCCCCAGCACCGATCCCTGAGGCACTCCACTACTCACCTTTCCCTCCTCCGAGCGAACTCCATTCACCACCACCCTCTGGCGTCTGTCCGTCAACCAGTTCCTAATCCAGTTCACCACTTCGGGTCCTATCTTCAGGCCGTCTAGTTTATTCAAGAGCCTCCTGTGGGGAACCGTGTCAAAAGCCTTGCTGAAATCTAAGAAGATTACGTCCATAGCACGTCCTTGATTTAATTCTCCTGTCACCCAGTCAAAGAATTCAATGAGATTCGTTTGGCATGATTTCCCTTTGGTGAAACCATGTTGTCTCGGTTCTTGCAACTTATTGGCTTCCAGGAAATTCACTATCCTTTCCTTCAGCATGGCTTCCATTACTTTTCCAATAACCGAAGTGAGGCTTACCGGCCTGTAGTTTCCAGCTTCTTCCCTATCACCACTTTTGTGAAGAGGGACCACCTCCGCCGTTCTCCAATCCTTCGGAACTTCTCCCGTCTCCAAGGATTTATTAAACAAGTCTTTAAGAGGACCCGCCAGAACCTCTCTGAGCTCCCTTAGTATTCTGGGGTGGATCCTGTCCGGCCCAATGGCTTTGTCCACCTTTAGCTTTCCAAGTTGTTGATACACACTCTCTTCCATGAACGGCGCTTTATCCACCTCATTCTCAGGTGTACTTTTGCCAGTCCCTCTCGGTCCTTTCCCAGGGTTTTCTTCAGTGAAAACAGAACAAAAGTATCTATTTAGCAAATTGGCTTTTTCTTCATCATTTTCTACATAGCGTTTTGTTGTATTTTTTAGTCTCACAATTCCCTTTATAGTCTTTCTCCTTTCACTAATATACCTGAAGAAGTTTTTGTCTCCCCTCCTTACATTTCTAGCCATTTGTTCTTCCGCTTGCGCCTTTGCCAGACGTACCTCTCTCTTGGCTTCTTTCAGTTTCATCCGGTATTCCTCCCCGTGTTCCTCCTCTTGAGATTTTCTATATTTCTGGAACGCTAACTCTTTAATCTTTATTTTCTCAGCCACTTGCTTTGAGAACCATATTGGTTTCCTTTTTCTCTTGCTTTTATTTACTCTCCTTACATAAAGGTCTGTGGCCCTGTTTATTACTTCTTTTAGCCTGGACCACTGTCCTTCCACTTCTCGTATGTCCTCCCAGCCCATCAGCTCCTTCCTCAGGTATTCTCCCATTTTGTTAAAGTCAGCTCGCTTGAAATCCAGGACTTTGAGTTTAGAGTGGCTGCTATCCACATGAGCCGTTACATCAAAACAAACCGTTTGATCTTCACTGTTCCCCAGGTGTGCAGCCACTTGGACATTTGACACACTATCCCCATTTGTGAGCATCAGATCCAACGTGGCTCCCTCCCTCATGGGTTCGGATACCATTTGTCTGAGCAGAGCACTTTGGAAAGCATCCACAATCTCTCTACTTCTTTCCAATTTTGCAGACGGAACCTTCCAATCTACATCTGGCAGATTAAAATCTCCCAACAACAGCACCTCTCTTTTCTTCCCCAACTTTTGAATATCAGCAATCAGATCTTTATCTAGTTCTTCCAATTGTGTCGGGGGTCTATAGACAACACCCACGTGGACCAAGGTTCTATCCTCTCTTTTTAAGGTGATCCATATCGCTTCTTCCTTTCCCCAGTTCCCTGTCATTTCAGTCGCTGCGATATCATTTCTCACATACAGAGCTACTCCTCCACCTATATGTCCCTCTCTATCCTTCCTAAAAAGATTATAGCCTGGTATGTTTACATCCCATTCATGGGAACCATTGAGCCATGTCTCTGTGACTGCAACTATGTCCAAGTCAGCCTCCAAAATCAGGGCTTGAAGGTCATGAATTTTATTGCTTAGACTGCGAGCATTTGTGGTCATTGCTTTCCATGTACATTTCCTAGTATGTGTTTTGGTTTTAGTGATTTGTGAGGGTGTTTTCTCTTTGGGTACCTTCTCATATTTTTGTCCCCCCTTCCTTGCTTTTTCTTTTTTTTCCGCTTCAGTTTTATTTTCAGGAACATCACAGTGCTGTAGTGGAGCAAAAGAATTTTGTAGTGGCAACACTTGTGCAGGCGGATGCTTCTGTGTCACATGATGAAGTCTGCCTGAGCCTACTGTGAACCATCTGTTATGTGGTTTTATTCTTTGAGGCAGTGGTGAGAAGTTAATGATTCTGCACAGTCCTATAAGTTGCTTTAATTGCATCTAATTCTTGCATTACTTTACAGAGCTTTTGTTTTAGAGTAGATAGCTGAAGACAGATAGGACAAGCTTTAAGTCTCCAGATGATTGGCCTTGAAACTAAAGCATCACAATTATTGCAGAGAATAAAAGTCATCCTGATTGGTTGAATTGGGTATGAACAGGTGTACTATGTTGGAGTAACAGCCTGCAAGACTGCCTGTGTATGATTGAGTAATCCAATGTCTAAATTCACTTCCAAAGCCATAACTTAACAAAGTTCTGTCCAAAAACTCCCAATGAACCCTGTCAAAAGCTTTTTCCGCATCTAACCCCAGTAGACACAGAGGTAACCCCTTCCTTCTAGAAAGATACAGCAAATCAAGAATTCTCCTTACATTGTCCATAGCCTGACGCTTGGCCACAAACCCCAACTGATCTAGGTGCACCAAATCTGGGAGAACCCCAGACAACCAACTAGCCAAGACCTTTGTCAGAATCTTAACATCAGAATTAAGTATAGAAATAGGGCGATAGGATACACACTCAGTCTTATCCTTGTCAGGCTTTGGTATGACTGCCACCCATGCTTCCATCATCGACGGGGCAAAGAAGCCCCCTCTTAAACTGAATTTAAGATCAACGCCAAATAAGGGGCCAAGTCAACCCTAAAGGCTCTATAGAATTCGTTAGTGAACCCGTCCAATCCTGAGACTTACCAGTAGGCAGATTTTTTTTATCACCTGGAGCACCTCCATAACTGTAATAGGTGCCTCCAAGGCCTCCCTTTGGGTATCAGATAGAGCTGGGAGAATCTTAGATTGCAAATACACATCAATATCATGGGTAGGAATGCTCATTTCTGCTGTATACCACGCTTCATAAAACTGTTGAAACCTCTCCCTAATCAAAGTTGACTTAGTTAGGAACCCCCCTTGACCATCCTTCACACGAGGGATACACCTCTCAGCCCTCGCCCTCCTTTAACATTATAGCTCATTAACTTAAGTGCTGACATTGTACAAGATGAAAAACTTACAACCCAAAAACATTATCAACCAAATGACACAGCATCCTGTCTCCAAATTATCCTCATCCACAATCCCCCCACCCCCCTCCACCCACCCTTACCTCCCCCCAAACCCTCCCATACTGAACACCTCCACCAAGACATAGCCCTCCAAAACAACCAGAGAGCTACTTGGCGGGAAAAACGAGGCATAACCCCCAGCCAGACACAACCTCACCCCCCTCCACTCCATACAAATGTCAAGTCATTATCTTCCCCTCAAATTAGCTAATTACCATCCTCCCATCAAACCCCTCCCCTAACCTTCAACCCTACAAAACCATCACTTACACTCATCACACACCCTCAAAGCCTCATGTTTAACAGGTATAGGCAGGAAGTCCACTTAACAAAGCAGTTCAAAAATGCGTGGGATAAAAATAAAGGAATCTTGTTCAGAAGGAATGGATCCTCAGAAGCTTAGCGGAGATTGGGTGGCAGAAACGGTTGGGGGAGACGGGGCTAGTGGTTGGGAGGCGTGGCTAGTGCTGGGCAGACTTCTACGGTCTGTGCCCTGAAAATGGCAGATACAAATCAAAGTCAGGTATACACATAAAGTAGCACATATGAATTTATCTTGTTGGGCAGGCTGGATGGACCGTACAGGTCTTTTTCTGCCGTCATCTACTACGTTATATGTTACTATGTTCTTACGTCCCTTCTCAACTCTCCTCCACCACTGCAGTTTTTCTCTCGTGGCAGGAGCCACTAGCGATGGAGGCAACGCTGTAGGAGCAAGCCCAGAAGAACGGTAAAAAAAAAACTTAGGGGGGCAACTGAGAGAGTAAAAACTGTACAACAGGCGTGGACGCTGTTCAAAAATACCATCCTGGAGGCCCAGGCCATACATATTCCGTGAATTAGAAAAGAAAGACGGAACTCCAAAAGACAGCCGGCTTGGATGAAAAGTGAGGTGAAGGAAGCTATTAGGGCTAAAAGAAACGCCTTCAGAAAATGGAAGAAGGAACCGTCTGAAAATAACAAGAAGCAGCATAAGGAGTGTCAAAGCAAATGCAAGGCGCAGATAAAGAAGGCCAAGAGGGATTACGAAAAAAAGATAGCATTAGAGGCAAAAAAAACATAGTAAAATTTTTTTTCGGTATATTAAAAGCAGGAAGCCGGCAAAAGAATCGGTCGGGCCACTGGATGACCGAGGGGTAAAAAGGGCGATCAAGGAAGACAAAGACGTAGCGGAGAGACTGAATGAATTCTTTGCTTCGGTCTTCACCGAGGAAGATTTGGGTGTCGGAAATGGTATTTCAAGCGGATGAGTCAGAGAAACTTACTGACTTCACGGTAAACCTGGAGGACGTAATGGGGCAGTTCGGCAAACTGAAGAGTAGCAAATCTCCTGGACCGAATGGTATTCATCCTAGAGTACTGATAGAACTGAAAAATGAGCTTGCGGAGCTACTGCTAGTGATATGCAACTTATCCTTAAAATCGAGTGTGGTACCGGAAGATTGGAGGGTGGTCAATGTAACGCCCATTTTTAAAAAAGGCTCCAGGGGAGATCCGGGAAATTATAGACCGGTGAGTCTGACGTCGGTGCCGGGGAAAATGGTAGAGGCTATTATTAAAAACAAAATTACAGAGCACATCCGAGGACATGGATTACTGAGACCGAGTCAGCACGGCTTTTGTGTGGGGAAATCTTGCCTGACCAATTTACTTCAATTCTTTGAAGGAGTAAACAAAAATGTGGACAAAGGGGAGCCGATTGATATTGTGTATCTGGATTTTCAAAAGGCGTTTGACAAGGTACCTCATGAAAGGCTACAGAGGAAATTGGAGGGTCATGGGATAAAAGGAAATGTCCTATTGTGGATTAAAAACTGGTTGAAGGATAGCAAACAGAGAGTGGGGTTAAATGGGCAGTATTCACAATGGAGAAGGGTAGTTAGTGGGGTTCCTCAGGGGTCTGTGCTAGGACCGCTGCTTTTTAATATATTTATAAATGATTTAGAGATGGGAGTAACTAGCGAGGTAATTAAATTTGCTGATGACACAAAGTTATTCAAAGTCGTTAACTCGCGACAGGATTGTGAAAAATTACAAGAGGACCTTACGAGACTGGGAGACTGGGCAGCTAAATGGCAGATGACGTTTAATGTGAGCAAGTGCAAGGTGATGCATGTGGGAAAAAAGAACCCGAATTATAGCTACGTCATGCAAGGTTCCACGTTAGGAGTTACGGACCAAGAAAGGGATCTGGGTGTTGTTGTCGATAACACGCTGAAACCTTCTGCTCAGTGTGCTGCTGCGGCTAGGAAAGCGAATAGAATGTTGGGTATTATTAGGAAAGGTATGGAAAACAGGTGTGAGGATGTTATAAAGCCGTTGTATCGCTCCATGGTGCGACCGCACCTTGAGTATTGTGTTCAATTCTGGTCGCCGCATCTCAAGAAAGATATAGTACAATTGGAAAAGGTGCAGCGAAGGGCGACTAAAATGATAGCGGGGATGGGACGACTTCCCTATGAAGAAAGACTAAGGAGGCTAGGGCTATTCAGCTTGGAGAAGAGACGGCTGAGGGGAGACATGATAGAGGTATATAAAATAATGAGTGGAGTGGAACAGGTGGATGTGAAGCGTCTGTTCACGCTTTCCAAAAATACTAGGACTAGGGGGCATGCGATGAAACTACAGTGTAGTAAATTTAAAACAAATCAGAGAAAATGTTTCTTCACCCAACGTGTAATTAAACTCTGGAATTCATTGCCGGAAAATGTGGTGAAGGCGGTTAGCTTAGCAGAGTTTAAAAAGGGGTTGGACGGTTTCCTAAAGGACAAGTCCATAAACCGCTACTAAACGGACTTGGAAAAATCCAAAATCCCAGGAATAACATGTATAGAATGTATAGAATGTTTGTACATTTGAGAAGCTTGCCACCTCCCACATTATTGAAACTCTAATATATTTGCTTTAACAAATAAATAGAATACATCTGGGAACTCTCTTGCTATTCCTGTTCAGATCTAATTTAAATACAAGGGAATAATTTTGTCACTATTATTTTCGTATTACTGCAGAATTGGCAAACCTAGGTTAAGCAAACCCTGCTGTTTTAATATGTAAATTATTTTCTTTATAGAACTAACTGTCTTCTTTTTTAAGGAACAAAATATTTTAAATTGATGCTATTGCTTTCTCTGTAGGTAATCACAACATTCTCCTTTTGAAAGCTACAGTAGCTTTCAAAACAGGCCCCAAATCTCTATTATCCACAGCTATGCATTATTACACATTCCTTTAATCTTCAACACTCTTTTTTTTATCTCTATCTCACACACACACACAAACACATATGGGCAATTGCCACTCACATAGTCCTCATTCTATTCTACATTTGAATACACATTTCATAAATGAAATAACATATATTAGACGTTAACTAAATATTTACAGAAAAAGTAACATAATTGTTGATGACCTCAGTGTTAAGTCATGTGTAAAATAACTATCATTTTTTTTTTCTGATCAATATTGTAATCTAGTGTTCCAAAGCCCTAACCACAATCAAATTGTGTCAAGATACCAAATTGGATTTTATCTCAACATTAATTTCCTTCCTCACCCATTGACCCGGGAATCTTCAGCTTCCAAGAGCAAGTACAAAGAAGACAGATTGCATATACTGTCTGTATTACATGCAAATTTATGTCATGCATTTCATTGTGGATGTGGAATAGATTTGGGACGCACTGAACTAGGGTGTCTAATACTCCTGCACCGATCCTTCCCATAGTTAAATATCATTTTACATTTTGTCTGTGCTAGCTTGCACAGGTCTTAAGAAAGAAGATACTCACAATCTACTTCCATTGGCCTATGTGGTCCAAAACAAGGAAGAGATGTGCTCATGTTGGTGACCTAAGAAAGAAAAATATAAAGACTATGTGTATGTTGGCTCACATAGACTACAAGGTAAAAATGTGCTTGTTTTGTATCACATAGTTCAGAAGGAGAAGGTGAAAGTAAAGTTACAAAGTTTTTGCCAAAATCATTGTGATAGGTGGAATTTGTCAATCTGTTCTCACTTTGAGGTCGAGTCTTGTCTACTTCCTGAATTTTCAGTCAGTCATTGTTTACATCTGGTGTCATGCCCTGCCTTTAACCATGCACCTGCCTATTTTGCTTATTTTGATGACAAAACAAGAAATGGTCATTGGCCACACCCCAAACACCAAATTGATGACATCTCCAAGATGCTTACATGATCACAACATCAGCTATCTTTGTCTACCTTGTTGATGACATCAGAGGAAGATAAAAATTATGCCAAAGGAAAATGTTGCCCCATCTTAGTACCTTTTATAGCAGAAAGCATGTCCAAAGCTGAAATGTGTTTAAACAGTCATGCTGTGTGTTTAAATCCTTAGACAACCTATGTGCTAATCATAGACACAGCCAGCAACAGCTTGAAGGAAAACACATTTCAAACTAGCTCCCTTTCCCTCTCCCAGCTCCCTGCTAAAATATCTTTTGCAGTAGAGGTATAGTATTTCAGGCCTTATCTTCCTACCATCCCCATTAGATAATTCCTTTTTTTCCTTACACCAGAAGAAAAACTAATGAAGATGAACAAGTATATAAAAATTAGAAATAGGGATTCACCTGGATCCAAGAGAAAGAAACATGCTACAGAGGTAAAACTCTTACTAGTTTTACAGAAATCCTCAACCACATAAGCAACAATGACCATCTAAGCTATTAACTGCATAATCACAGAAAGAATGAGTCATTTTCCAACCCATTAATCTGTTCCCCCTCCCCCCAATATGTTTGTATTTGTTTCAGAACTCGGAAAATGTTGAATGCACCAACAAATAGAAGTATACAAACACTAGAAATGGATTGTAAAAACAGGTGTAAATAAGATAATGATATAACAACAAAAATAGTATTTGAAGTAGCCATTACATCATGCTTAAATATAACATCATAAACTGAACAAGTTTAAAAAGCTTCTACATGGCATTTGAAAAAAAGCTGCATCCTAATCCTGGAAAACCCTATTTCTTTTAGATCAGCAGGCTAAAAAAAAAAAAAATGTACAATTTGAAAATTGATTCCTACAGCAAAGAGGAGCAGGACAGTAGTTGCAGCTCATCCTCAGAATCAGTATCAAAGCAACCACTGCTGTCTAGTAGTTCTCCTGGGCCTGTTTCAATGTTTGGTCATATAAAGAGGGTGAAACGATGCAAACTCTGGAGTAATCTAAGGAAACTTCTCTTTAGAAAAACGGTGTTGGATGTATGTAACAGTTTCACAGCAGGGGTGATGATGACAAGGAAAATATTTGAACTTGCAATAGCATGAGCCAGGGCTTGAAGGGAAAAGGAAGGGATTGTAGAGCTTAGTAATTGGTGTGGAAGGTGCCACATGGTCTTTCTCTGCCAAAAGGTTTCTATGGTTTTTACACAAAAACTAACTTATTTCACTTGTGGTAGTACTGCAGGAAAAATAAAGTACACGTAAAATCCTACTCTGAAGCATAACACAATCTTCAGTAAACTGCAATAGCGATCACATGTTTCTTTGCTGAAAAAAAACCCATATTGTTAATCAAAATTTATATTAGTCTCCACCTCCCTGATACATGCCTACTATATATTCTGATTCAATAGTAATAATTATTATTTTTTTAAAAGAAACGTCTTAAAGGATGTTATCATTATTTTGAAATTACATTTTATTAATGTGTTTATATCCTTCTTTAATACCAGCATATGGCACTGGGGTTCAAAATAGCCACCACAACCTCTAGCGGTAATACCATAGATTACGGTGGCCATTTTGGAATCACGGCCATAATAGCAGAAGCGCATAGGCATTACTTCTACTACTAAACACAAAATATGGTACATATGTAGGAAATACAGTGCAAAATTCCTATTTTTCAAAACTAAGGAGGAAAAAACCTCATTAAGACCTTAATCCACAATAGTGGGGCTGATAGCCACCTTCATGTGTGATTGGTCTGGAAAAAACCTCCTAGAAAAAGATGTTAGGTAGACAAAAATCTCAAAACTTTAATTCTGAAACAAATTTCTACCAACAACTGGATAGTACAACAATTGTTACTTAATTTGAGTTGTACAGCAAAGGTGACTTCACTTTAATTGATTCCTGTTATTCCATCAATTTAAAATCTGCAAGACAATCTCTGGACTCATTTTTTCAAAGTGGTCCTTTGAGTGCTAGGCAAAGATCCTGATGGGGACCTATTTTGCAAAGGCTTCTTCTGGAGACCTTGCCAATCTTTAGGACGACCTATCAATCAAATAAAGTCATCAATGTGGAAATTCTGAACGCGCTTGCTGTTAGATGCAGTTAAGAGCGCTGCAACAATAGGCGGGTACTTTTATATATATATATTTTTTCTTTTTCTTCTTTTACTTTTTAAAATTTCCACATTGATGACTTTATTTGATTGACAGGTCATTCTAAAGATTGGCAAGGCCTCCGGAAGAAGCTTTTTCGAAACAGGTCCCCGCGTGGACCTTTGCCTAGTACTCAAAGGACCACTTTGAAAAAATGAGTCCAGAGATGATCTTGCAGAATTTTAAGTTGATGGAAGAACAGGAATCGATTAAAGTAAAGTCACCTTTGCTGTACAACTCAAGTTAAGTAACAATTTTTGTACAATTCAGTTGTTGGTAGAAATTTGATTGAGAATTAAAGCTTTGAAATTTTTGTCTACCTAACAACCATAGGCGTAGTTTGACTGTTTCATTGGGGGGGGGGGGGGGGGGGGCAAAGGATGAGGCGGAGCATATTAGCATATTCATTTGCATATATACATATGCAAATGAATATGCTAATATGGAGGAAGGAAGGAAGGGAAAAAGAGCTGGCTTTTTTTGGGAATAACTATAATAAATATGTATGCGATATCAAGCCAGCTCTTTCTCCCTTCCTTCCTTCCTTCCTTCCTTCTTTCCTCCTTACCCAGCACTCCCTCTTCCACTCCAGTAGTATTTCCCCACCCCCTTTCCCATACCATGCCAGTGTTGACCTTAGAAATGCATAAGCTCTATATGTAGATCCTTCAAGAGGTAGTGTGTCATGATTTAGGCTCTACACCCTTTCTGATGTTTTGGTGCCACCTCAGTAAAGTCAACACACAATCTCTCCACTACAATACACTATACACAAACTTGTGCAAAAACACACTCATAACTTTACTAAACCATAACAGCACTAATTCCAAGGACAGGACGAGCTGCAACCTTATGCGTGAAAAGGCAGAACTGTAATTACACCAGGCTCTAAAACACCAATACACTACCTCGTGAAAAACACATGACACAACAGACATGACACAAGGAACTAGAAAGCAAAAAATATGAAGGCAAAATACTGAACTGGAAAGTTAACTAAAGAAGTCAGACTCGGCATGCAGCAATACTAAAGAAATTGAAACTTACATGCAAAATATCACAGATGCACATTTCCAAAAGCTGACATATTCCAATTAATAAATTCTGAATAAAATACTTTTTTCTACCTTTGTTGTCTGATCATTTAGTTTTTCTATTCGCTTTGGTCCCAGTGTCTTCTGTTTTATGCAGCGTCTTCTTTCCATTTGATATTCCATTTAATAGATTTAAAATAAAATACTTTTTTGTACCTTTGTTGTCTGGACATTTTACTGTTCCATCATGCTGGTTCCAGTTTCCTCTTTTCCTGTCTTTCTGCTAATTCTCCTTCAACTGCTTGCTGTCCATTTGTATTTTCTCTTCTCTCCTGTCTTATTCCATTCCTTCACTACACCTACCTTTGACACATTATTTCTTTTTTAGCTCTTTCATCTCTGTTTTTTTTCTTTGCTGCCTCTCTGTTCACTTAAATTTCACCCTCGTCCTCATCCTTCTCCTTTTTAGTTTTCAGCTATCAAATTCCATTTCCTTCTCTCACCCACTAGCTGCCCCATTCCTCTTCTCAGTCCTTCCTCCAACCTTCCATTTCCTTTCATCTTTAATCAACTCTCCATTACCACATTTCTGCCCCCCCCCCATCACTATCATCCTCTCACTTGTTTCCTTCCCACCTCCCCTTTGGCCTCTCCCAAATAGTTCCACCATTTGCAGCATCTTCCTCCCTCCAACCTTCTAGCCCAGCATGCCTGCTCCCTTTCTCCCCTTATAGCCTTCCACACACACACCCACACCCCAGTATCTTCCAGCCCCCCCCCCCCCCTTCCCTGTGGTCCAGCATTTCTTCCTCTCTCTCTTCCCTCCCTCCAATTGTCCAGCATTTCTCCCTCACTCCCTTCTGTCCCTGGATCCACAATCTCCCTCTTTTTCTCTTTCCCCTCTAGTGTATATCTATCCCTCCCTCTCATCCATCCCATGTACAACCTCTCTTCCCTCCTTCTTCTCTCCCACTGCCCACATCACTCTCAGTATCTCCCTTCCTTGCACCCTGGGCCCAACATCTATCTCTTTCGTTCTCTTCCTTCCCCTTTTAGCATCCCTCCCATCCCCATACAGCATCTCTCTCTGTCTCCCTCCCTCCCACTTCCATGTTCCAACATTTCCCCTTTTCTTTTGCTGTCCCTCCCTCCTCCTCCACATCCAGCATTATTTCCCCCTCTCTCTCCCCCATGCATCTCCCCCCACCAACATTCCCCACCTCTCTCGCTCACCTCTACCTAGCATTACCCCATCACCCCAACAGTGCTCCTGTGACTGTCTCTCCCTGTCTCCCTGCCACCAGCCAGCATGCTGCCTCGGTCTTCCCCGCCGGTGCTGCCTTGGTCCCTGACTCCCTGCAGCATTTTTGTCTTCACCCGTCCTGTACCCGTCGCCGTCAGCGCTGCCATTCATTCTCTCACAGGCAGCCTCGTTCCCGCTCCCCTTTGCTGCGTCCTCCGGCTCTCTCTGATGCACTTCCTGTTAAACAGGAAGTGCATCAGAGAGAGCCGGAGGAGTGGACGCGGCAAAGGGGAGCAGGAACGAGGCTGCCTGTGAGAGAATGAATGGCAGCGTTGACGGCGACCGGTACGGGTGAAGACAAGAATGCTGCAGGGAGTCAGGGACCGAGGCAGCGCCAGCAGGGAAGACACAATTAAGCCCCGCCAGTTAGCCGGTGTGACTCGTTTGGGGGGGCAATGCCCCCCTCGCCCCCCCCAATCTACGCCCATGCTAACAACTTTTTCTAGAAAGTTTTTCCAGACCAATGATGACTTGTTTGACCAATCACACATGAAGGTTGCTATTAGCCCCACTATTGTGGATTAAGGTCTTAATGAGGTATTTTCCTCATTATTTTTGAAAAATAGGAATGTTGTCTTGTATTTCCTACATGTGTACCATATTTTGTGTTTAGAATTATTTTGCTATTTTATTATGTGGTGTTTAGATCCCTATATTCATTTATTACTTCTACTACTACTACTTAACATTTACTAGACACCAAATACTCTGGTAAGTTTGGGGATAGGGATCAGAGAGTGGAGAATGTGGGATGGTCTGCTGGGGAATCTTGGGGGGTAGTTGTCAGGGAGAATCAGTTTGGGGGTCTACATGCCCTTCTTCTGGATAATTTTAGTTACCATGGTGGGCCATCCTAAAGTTAACCAGATATTTTGTAGAATATATTAAGTAGCATTTAAACCAGATGTGTGTCACTGAGGGGCTGTTTTACTAAGCTATGCTAATTGCTGTATTAATGGTCATACGCTAATTTCTCAATTAGCGTATGACCATTAGCACGAGAACCCTTACCGCCACTTATTTAGTAGTCAGTAAGAGCTCCTGCACTAACCACGTGCTAATCGGTTACCATGTAGCAATGCAGCTGCACAAACTGATTAGCAATGGGCATGCCTACTCTCCGCCCACAAACACGCTCCCAGCTATGAACGTAAAACTACCACAGGATGCCTGAGCACAGCACTTGGTAGTGGATTTTAAATTGCAGTAAGCACATGTTACCACAACTTAGTAAAAGGGCCCCTGAATATATAAGATAAAGTTTGCTGGATAAAGATAACTTTATTGCTGACCATGCTACTCAGTACCAGACCTCTAGTTTAATCATCACTGTCAATGGATTAGCTTACCACGACAACATTGGACTCAAAACAGCTCTGAGTCTAGAGCTTACCGGTCTTATACAAAAATGATTGAGAAGCCTTCCAAGGTCAAAGTATCAACTTGCCCTTTGGGCTGTATCTACTCTACATAGGTGTAGTGCACCAGTATCAGATAGGTACTGTCTAATAGCATTGTTAGATCTTAAAAATAAAAATAGAAGCAGCTTAACAGTTAATACAGCACCATCAAGCAAAGTAGATAGATAGAATGAATTTTATTTTATTTTATTCTAAGTACATATACGTAAGTATTACCATACTGGGACAGACTAAAGGTTCATCAAGCCCAGTATCCTCTTTCCAACAGTGGCCAATCCAGGGCACAAGCACCTGGCAAAATCCCCAAACAGTACATTTTATGCTGCTGATCCTAGAAATAAGCAGTGGATTTTCCCAAGTCCATTTTAATAATGGTTTATGGACTTTTCTTTTAAGAAGGTATCCAAACCTTTTAAAAATCCCACTAAGCTAACTGCTTTTACCACATTCTCTGGCAATGAATTCCAGAGTTTAATTACATGTTGAGTGAAGAAATATTTTCTCTGATATGTTTTAAATGTACTACTTAGTAGCTTCATTGTGTGCCCCCTAGTCCTACTATTTTTGGAAAGAGTAAACAAGCGATTCATGTCTACCCGTTCCACTCTACTCATTATTTTATATACCTCTATCATATCTCCTCTCAGCCGTCTTTTCTCCTGTTTTGTCCTATTGACCCTGGAAGCTGCAACCTCATACTCAATTACAGTTTACACAATTCCTAACACTAGCTTTGCTCCTGTCAGATCTCTCCAGAGAAGCAACAGTTAATGCAGTTTCACCTCCTTCTCCTTTTTTTCTATCTTTTTCTGCTAAGGTTTCTAAGATTTTCTTTTTAGTTAGTTTTATTACAATTCTAGGTGAGACACGGTTTAACAGCACCTATGGCCTCTATTGGGATGCAGTATGTTCCATGGTTTAGATAAAGCCCCTGATCTAACTAAAAGCCGCAGAAGGCAGTAGGTTGGGAGGTGAGAAACTGCATGTCAATAAGCAATTTATTTGTCAGCCTTATTGATGCATGGTGTATGTCAATAGGCAGTAGAGAGGTTAATCACATCTACAAAATGAACTAATGCTTTGAATAATGTATATTCTGTACCAGAGCTAAGTAAATTATGCACATCTGTGATTCAGGAAACTTCTTTCTGATTTGCATTAAGGACACAGTTTAGCTACTTACAGCAAAGAAAGGGGCAATTACAAAATCTCTCTCAAGACCACGACCATCCAGCAATGGCACTATGATTACAAGCTGCTGTGCATTCATCAGCACATACACAAAATGAACCGTATTCATGCTCTCTTAACTCTGCAAGATTTTCAGGAAGCCTGCATAAATCTTCTGTGAAAAACACTACAGAATATCTTTGCATGCAATTTTGTACCTTTCTGATGAATGGAGCTTCCTGAACTGCTATTTCTTTTGCAAATAAATCACAAAAACACTAAACAGGTACTTGCATTTTGAACCTTCTGAGAATCAACTGTCAGAGCCAGTTGCAAAGGTATAAGATCTAAGGATTATTTAAAATGTTCTGTGTTTACAAATATAGGGACCCTTTTACTAAGCTGCTCTAAAAAAATGTTCTGCACCATTTTTAGTGTGTGGGTACACCATGCATTGAGACCATTTTCCAATTAGCACATGGCCATTAGCGTGGAGCCTTTACCGCCACCTATACTGTAGGCGTTAGGGGCTCCTGTGCTAATCAGTCGGTATGCACAATGCCTATGTACTAACTGATTAGTGCAGGCTTTGCCTACTCTCTGCCTTCAAGCATGCTCCTGTGCTAAAAAAAAAACCAAAATCTATTTTATAGTATGTGGGACATGTGTGCCAATTCTAAAACTACCGTGGGACGCCTGAGCAAATATATACCTAAGGATATCAGCAAGTATCCATTCTGTCTAGCCTCAGTTGAATATTACTCTACAGTATAAACGTTTTGCTCTGAACATCCATGGTGATAGTGAAGAATATCCTGTTAACATTAATGAATTATACCTGGGATATATGACAGGGTCAGCATTTGTGCCAGTATGTACCCAGGTATAACCCTAAAGTAAATGGTTGTGTACCGGCTCATGACTAGATAATAGAAGTTGTTCATGATTGGTTCACAGTCAAGTCTAGTGCCCTCTGTGTCTGATGGACCATAAAACTAGTATGGAGCCCTCCAAGCAGCAGGACAACTTGAGGGGCCCTTTTACTAAGCCACGTAGGTGCCTACATGCGCCCAAAACACACCAAAATTAGAGTTACTGCCTGGTTACCATGTGGCCCTTATGGTAAATTCAATTTTGGCGTGCATCCACTATGCACGTCTGAAAAATATTTTTTTATTTTCTGACGCGCGTAGACCATTACCGCACGGTTATCGCATGAGACCTTACTGCTAGGTCAATGCTTGTGGTAAGGTCTCAGACCCAAAATGGATGCGTGGTCCTTTTTACTTTGCTGTATGTCCCTTTTTGGCCAAACTTTAAAAAAGGCATTTTTTGTAGGTGAGCTAGAAAATAATTCTGTGCACGCCCAAAACACATGTCTAAACTACCGCAGGCCATTTTTCAGAGCACCTTAGTAAAAGGACCCCTTATTGAGTAGGAGGTGGAGTTGCTATTCAGTTTGTCCTACAGAGTGAAGATACTGTGTAACTAGAGAAGAAAAAGAAAACCAATTTGGAGGTGTCCTCTTCCAGCTGTTGCAAAATGCAGAACAGGATGTGAAGGTAAGAAGTCCTTACAAAAACAAGATTTTCCTGATGTGTGTAGACTACAACTGTGTGGACTACTTTCTTTTTTCCCCATGCTACTGCATTTCATCTACTTTAATATTGTTTCTGACATATGGGGAGTATTCTACAATTGGGTGCCCCCTGTTAGGCACCCTGATGCCATATGGTGATATCCTATTCTATAATGTTCCCACAGTTAGACCAGCCATAGACCTGTCATAGCTGCAATTGCGGAAATGTATTTATGGAAATGCATAACTTACAGTATTCTATAAGATGTATATGTAAGTGGCTGCTCTGCCCGTGTTGTGTTCCTCCTATGTGAACATTCCCAATGCATTTGCACACTGTTGTCCGGATTTTATATAGCATGACTTAAGTTGCACACAGAAATGAGCCTGCAAATAGGTGGGGAAATGTGGGGTATAAATGTAACAAATAAAGTAAAAATAAATGCAGTCATATTCTGGATTTGCGTGCACAACTTAATTAGTTAACAAGGAAATCAGCACTTATAAATGCCACTTAACAAGCAATTGACACTAATTGGTATAAATTAGAATTTACACACAGAACTGTCTAAGCGCATTCTATAATGTGATGTGTGTAAATTCTAAGTTGCATAGTTGAAAAGGGGGTGTGGCCATGGGTGTGGAATGGGCAGGTCATGGGCATTTCTAAAATCTATGCATGTTGTTATAGAATACACTCAGTTTGCGTGCAATTTAGGCTTCAGCATTTACACCAAGTTTTACTCAGCGTAACTGCCCACAACTAAATTTAGTCACATGACCGGGCGCTCAGCATGTTCTATAAACAGCATGGAAATTTAGGCTTAATCTGTAAAGTACACCTAAATTTAGGTGTTCTTTATAGAATACACCTAGGCGTATTTTGTTTCAGTGCCAATTTTTAGGCAAGATATATAGAATCTAGTTTTATACCACTTACTTGGACTCTTACAATATAATGCTTAGATGCTCTGCTTCTACTTTTGTGCATAAGGATGTACTTACCCCATGAAAGGAACAGAATTCTGAACATTACACATTCAAGAAGGCTCGCTTGCGGGTATAATATATTGCCCTGGCTGAGAAGTAAAGAAAGCACTCATTTGCAGCCTGTTGTCTAAAAACATCAAGTTACTTATGTGTATTTATAAAATACAAGGGGTAAACCAACAAACTGTGGCTAGTTTGAAGACATTGACAGGCTATGGCTTGCAGAGGCTTTAAACAGGTGTGAAATATTAATAGCCCTGGATTCTATAATGGGTGCCCAAATTTACAAGTGAGCCTGAGAATATGAGAACAAACTAGCCATACTAGGTCAGACCAATGGTCTATATAGCCCAGAATCCTGTTTCCACCAGTGGCCAATCCAGGTCACAAGTACCTGGCAGAAATACAAATAGTAGCAAGATTCTTTGCTACCAATCTCAGGGCAAGCAGTGGCTTCAATATAATGTGCAGCATAATTGGCTAATGTGCCATTAATAAGCCAATAATTGAATGATAATCAATTATTGCCATTAATTGGCACCAATTAGAAGTTGTGCGGACATCTGTCTATGTGCAATTCTATAATACCGGGGTCCCAAATCCCATAGCATGCAACTCAAAAAAGGCACAGCCATGGGAGAGGCATGGGTGGATCAGGGGCATTTTGATAATTTGAGCACAATGTTATAGAATATTGGGTATACGTGCTCAACTTTCATGCCAGAATTTATACCAGGTTTCAGCTGCCATAAGACCTTGCACCCAAAGTACAGGAATTAGCGCTACATGTGACTCTACAAAGAGTGCTCATCCACAAAGCAGAATAGTGCTGAGTGCCATTTTTTCCCAGAACCTAGGAGAGACTTGCTGAACTAAACATGTATACTCTGGAGGAAAGGAGAAACAGGGGTGATATGATACAGACGTTCAAATATTTGAAAGGTATTAATCCGCAAACGAACCTTTTCCGGAGATGGGAAGATGGTAGAATGAGAGGACATGAAATGAGATTGAAGGGGGGCAGACTCAAGAAAAATGTCAGGAAGTATTTTTTCACGGAGAGAGTAGTGGATGCTTGGAATGCCCTCCCGCGGGAGGTGGTGGAAATGAAAATGGTAACGGAATTCAAACATGCGTGGGATAAGCATAAAGGAATCCTGTGCCGAAGGAATGGATCCTCAGGAGCTTAGTCAAGATCGGGAGGCGGGGCTGGTGGTTGGGAGGCAGGGATAGTGCTGGGCAGACTTATACTGTCTGTGCCAGAGCCGGTGGTGGGAAGCGGGACTGGTGGTTGGGAGGCGGGGATAGTGCTGGACAGACTTCTACGGTCTGTGCCAGAGCCGGTGGTTGGGAGGAGGGGCTGGTGGTTGGGAGGTGGGGATAGTGCTGGGCAGACTTATACGGTCTGTGCCCTGAAGAGCACAGGTACAAATCAAAGTAGGGTATACACAAAAAGCAGCAAATATGAGTTATCTTGTTGGGCAGACTGGATGGACCGTGCAAGTCTTTTTCTGCTGTCATCTACTATGTTACTATGTTACTATGCTACTGAATCTACTACTACTACTACTACTACTACTATTTAACATTTCTAAAGCGCTACTAGGGTTACGCAGCGCTGTACAAATTAACATAGAAGGACAGTCCCTGCTCAAAGAGCTTACAATCTAATGGACAAATGTACAGTCAGTCAAGTAGGGGCAGTCAAATTGGGGCAGTCTAGATTTAGCCCATACTGCTTGTTTTGTAGAAATACCCCTAACATTGATACACCAGTTATGGAATATTATAATAGTGTCTTATATACAGATATGTATGCACATGTGTGATGAATGTCAAAATTCTACATAAGCTGTATTCTGTAAATAGGCACAGAGTGTATTTGATAGATGGGTTTACACATAGATGGAGCCTGGCTGGATCATAGATGGAACTCACACTTTACATAAGTAACTTATAGAATACTATGAATTATGTGCTATCGCTGGCGTTTAGGAATAGATTTAGAAAATGACACTCAGATTTGGGCACTGAGAAAAAATCCACATGGAGTACTCCGAGTTGCATGCTATTTATTGGATAACACATAGCACTGGGATCCACACCAGACTTTGGACACAAGGATTGATATCATCTGAAACCAGGTGTAAATACTGACGTGTAAGTTAGGTGCAGATCCTGCGAACATCTTTAGTGAATGTCCCTGACTGTCCATGCCCTTCCCATGGCCACACCCCATTTTGAGTTGTGTACTAAAAAATGGCACATGGATCTTTATAGAATAGCACTTAGCGAGATGTGCACATAAATCCAAATTGTTGCCAATTAATGCCAATAATTGTTAGCACCCACTTATTGGCACTAACTTCAGATTCTATATACCGTGCCTAGAGATCTGTGCCAATTAACAAGCTTAATAATCTAATGAGCGCTAATAACAGCACTTAACAAGCAATAATGAGTACAAATTGGCACTGATTAGAATTTAGACGCACAATTCACTAAGCATATTCTGTAATGATGTGCGCCGAACTTCTAACATGCACAGGCAAAAAGGGGTGTGGTTATGGGTAGGGAAATGAAATATCTTGGGTGTTCCAAAATTTATGCATCAAGTTGTAGAATATGGTCCAGTGCACCTAAATCTTCATGTTAGGATTTACGCCATGTTTTTGTTGGTGTAAATGGATGTGTGTAGATTTAGGCACTGAAATTTCAACTAAGTATGTTCTAGGCACCAATTATAGAATATGCTTAGTTGGCACTGATGTCAGTGCTAATTTTTAGGTGCCGTGGAGGGGCATTTTCAGAAGCTCGTCCAAGTCTGAATGAGGACGCCCTCACGAAGTCGGCCAAAATCAGGTAGGTATAATGGAAAAATAGTATGGATGTCCTTAGACATTCCATTATAGCAGTTGAAAACGCCCAAGTCAGGGACGCCCAAAGTATTGGAAAAAGGACACCCATAGACTTTCTATTATCGCAGTTGAAAACGCCCAAATCAGGGATGCCCACAAAGTATAGGAAAAATACTGCAAAGACGTCCTTAGTACAGTAACAAGGACATGTTTGTCACAGAATTGCCGAACGACGTCCATCTTACTAGGCCGACCTAAGGACGGTGGCCCTGTAACAGGGATGTCCTTCGGCAGATCTGTGAGCAACAGGTCCTTGTTACTGTACTTCACACTTCTCAGTGTTCCTTGTATGTTCCCCGTACCTGCATATTCACAACTACATGCACTGTACTTCTGGAACATGCAGCTATGGGAAATATAAGGAACATACATATTTTATTGTGTGTGTATATGAAGTTCGCAAACTTCATAATGATCCATATAAGGAAGACTCCACACTTAGGCCCTGCATGCATGATGACAGTCCATTAACGTCCATGCGTTACGGTCATCCATGTGTGGAGCCATTATAGATGCCAAGACGTGCACATACTGACCCGTCCATATATGGGATGGTCGTCCATATATGGAGCTGAACATGTAAGGGCGTCCATCATGCATGGACGTCCATATAAGGCGATGCACGCTTTCCAAAAGTTATTCACTGAGAAACATGTCTCTGAGAAGAGAGCCAAACTTCAGCAAAGCTGAAACTGTATACTTGGTGCAGCTGTGCATCAAGCACAGGCGAATCCTGTTCAGGCACCACAACCATCTGCCCCCCAGGACTCTCTCCATCGAAGCCTGGGGTGAGATAAGGGACAGGTTGGAGAGGTAAGTGTTTGCTCACCCCCCCCCCCTCCAGGGCTATCAGGGCCCCCTCCTGTAGCTACATATATAAGAGCTCCCTCAGCAGTGTAAGCACAAACTGTAGTCTGCATTCAAGGGTAATCAGTGATATGTGCACATGCACATTCATTAATAGAATCTATGTACTGGAAAGCAAAAACATTCCCACATCCCTACAATACTGCACACAAACGCTACTCTTTGTCCTCATGTCCACCTCAATAACATCATCTGTACCAATGTAATGTCTCCCCCCCCCCCCCCCCCCCCCAATCAGTGTTGTGATTCTCTCCTATTTGATTTCCAAATGAATTTGTGTGCTGAAGGCAAGAAGGGCCATTCCCTGACTCCTGGTGTATAAACTTATATCTTGCAGAAAATTTGGCTTTTGGAGGGACTTCGAGTCCCTCCGGCGGAGGTTCCGAAGAACCAAGAGGGAGAGCCCTGACATAATCAGGGCAGTGAGACGGTGCCTCAGGGCTCAACGTAAGTATTATAAACAGGGCACCTGTACTCATTTGTACATATATTTATTTAATAATTCAAATGTCCTGTACAATATCAGTTTCCATGTGGCTAATAGGCAACTAGTAAGTCATAACACCTCTGTCCCAGATCAAGGCCTGAGGTTGCAACTACCCTTCCATGAGTGTGGCTTCAACGTCCAACTAACCTCCTCTGAGATGACTGAGATGACATGCCTCATTTCTGTATCCCTCTTTCTGGGGTGGATACTGCTTCATGGTATTCCTGCCTGAAGTCCTACTCTTAGTGGATGTCATTGCCTCATATTAAAGTTATGTGCTTCCCCCTCAAAAAAACAAAAAACAAAACCCCAAAATGGTCAGCCAACCATAGTCACAAATCATAATGCAAACATGCTGCTGAGCAATGAGTGTGGTCTGCCTGTGTCAGACCAGCATCCAGGGTTCCCTGTCATGTCATCTCATGCATCTCACACCCCATGGGTATAGCCCAGGGCTCACCACACCTTTCCCCATCCCCTGCCTCAGGCCAGCCAGCTCCTCCATTATGAAAGCCATGTTGGATGTGCTGATCTCAAAGACAATCTTGTTACATACACAGGGCGGCAGTGGCGGCAGGAGGAGGCCGAGGAGGAGGAGGAGACCGAGGAGGAGGAGGAGGAAGCTGAGGGGGAGGAGGCCAAGGAGGAGGAAGAGGAAGAGGAGGAGGCTGAAGCATGGTAAAATATGCCTCCTCTGGAAGGGGAGGAGCACCCACCAGCCCCAGCAACATCAGCAGCTCCACCTACACCAGCAGCTCCACCCGCATCACCAACTCCAGCCACATCAGCAGCTCCAGCCATACCACCAGCTCCACGCACACCAGCAGCTCCAGACAACAGTGCCGCAGTACTGCAACTCCTGCTGCAACTGGTTACTGTAGTCAACCAGTTGTTGCAGGAGGTGGCAGCACTGCGGACTCTGTGGGGGAGCGGCAGGAGACACACAGCAGGATCGTGCTGCTGGTTATTGAGCTGCTATGACACCATTTGGAGAGGGAGGGATAGGGGAGGGGAGAATGATTTGTTGGGGGGGGGGTTATTTTTTTTTGGGGGGGGGGAATTGTAACTAGTTTTTTATTGTATATAGTTTCAATACAATTTGACACTTTTGGCACTGACCAGGGTCTGTGTACTTTGTGCACTACATATGTGTTATTATCAAATGCTCGGTTTGATGTGAGAGGAGGCAGCAATCTGGGTTGCATGACAGGTGAACTGTGACAGAGAAACTTTGGTACATGTGTGATAAGTGTGGACATACAGAAGGCCACCTGTTCCTTCCAAACTACATGGCTGTATGTCAAAGGGGGGGGGGGGGGAAGCTGGGTGGCCATTTCTGTTGAGGAACAAAAATGCCCATCCAGCCTCCCCCCCCCCCCTTACCCACAGCACAGAGTTGTGTAAATAATAGGTATGTTGTCTAGCCCTAGTGATCTGCCAAGTAGAAACTTGCAGATAACCATAGGTAGCGCATAGACAATGTTTGCTCTCTGATCACCAGACACCCTTAACCACAACCAAACCTCATTGTTGAGGGCCAGGAAGGAGCTACAAACATCTGGGTCATCTTTTCACATTGAATGTATCAGCAATGGTATATAGTGCCAATGAGAAAAGGCAAAACAAGGGTAAAAGCTTTAGATGGATGTTTACTTCATCACATCAGGTATGGAAGGGCACAGGCTAGGGGAATTATATAGGCACTAGGCTGAAGCCACCTGCAGGTAATTTAGAATAGGAACTGTAACCAAAACCCCTCTCCCTCACCATGACTTAAGGGCTCAAGGCCATGGTAGGCACACACCTGTGGCCACCTTGAAAATAGTTTGCAGGATAGAATTTAGGAATGTTGTTCCATAACTATGGAGGATTGTAGGACTGTGTTGAATAATGTGGAAAAGACATTCAGTGCATATATGCTTCCCCCTCTGCCCACCCCCAAAAACCTTGAGAATGGGTGGGAACTTCATAAAAGGGGACTGGGGTTCACCACATAAAGAAGGATGGAACCTAGCGGGGAGACACATGAGGTGCAAAGCGGGAGAAAAACTACCTGCTGTGGATACCTGTGAACCTGTTGAAAATAGTGGTAAGATTTGAATGCAAAAAACATAAAGAGAATGGGGAGTCCTTGACCATGAGGGATGCACACATCCATTCTCAGGGCCTTTTCCCCTCCCCCAACCCACAGGCAGCCACAGCTTGTTCTTTGTGTCCAACAGAGAACAAGCCATCTGTACAATGAATTGGATAGAAACAATCATGGCTCTCTGAGTCCAGTGTATCACACTCCACTGCTGTCTCTTGCAATCCTCTTGACCAGCTGTCCTGCAAAATGCAAGAAGTGTTTGTTTAGCACCTACATAGCAGAAAGGGAAGAGGTGGCTGAGAGGTATGAGCTTACCTTGAACTTGTGGTGCAAGAATCTGTTGGCTCCAAGGGACCAGAGGCTGTCGGCTTCAACAAAGGAGAGAGAGATAATGGGGGACAGTGAGGGAGCGCATCACACACAGCAAGGAGATCCTGGAGGGTAGAGAATGGAGAGTTGGTCACATGTAGAAAATGCAGAGTATATGCTAAGCTATCAGCTGACACCCAGTCTGAAACAAAGCCCACACACCAGTTATCTTTCAAGAATTGGCAAAAAAGTCCCCCCCCCCTAAAAAAAAAAACCCCACAAACAAACAGGTGTACAAAAGCATACAGTGACAAAAACAAGGGTTACCATAACTGGAGCTAAAACGCTTTGAAATACCACCCCATCAAAAAAAAAAAAACCTCTAAAGTGCAAGCACAGAGAAAGCCATTTTAAAGAGGCGCCAATAAAGGGAATGCAAACTTCCAAATGGGAAGAGCAGCTGTGGACAGTTATCATTATCACCCCTTAATCAAAATGAGGACATCCAAAACACAGTGCAGCTGGGGACGCCCATAGATCCCTACCTATATCAGAAATTAGGACGTCCAAATCAGCAAAGCAGCTGGGGACGTTTAGGGATTTTGTCGATAATCAAAATTAGGCACCCATCTCAGGGATGCCCATCTCATTCTCACATGGGGGTCCCTGAGAGTGTATTTAAGTGCCCTTCTCTGTATTTTTGATTCTTTGCATCGCATTGCTAAAACGGCACCAAAGCAACCACCCACCAGCAAGGGTAATTTCACCGACGCAGAAGTTGAACTGCTGGTTCAAGTAATACAGAGGAGGCACATGCATCTCTTTGCTCCCATGGGCCAGAGGCTAGCTGCTACAATGAAGAAGCGAGAATGGGAAGCAGTAAGGGACCGACTCAACGCGGTCTTTCACTATGGCAGGGATGTGGAAGACTGCAAACGAAAGTGGCACCGGCTGAGGCGTGATGTCAGGAGGAAGGCTGATGCCAACCCCCCAGCAGATGACACCGCTAACTCCACCTCCATTGAGCACATCATTCATGGGCTCTTGCCCCAGGAGGGGATCCATGGCATTGAGTCCCTTGACACAACAGCACAGCCTGAGGGCTCAGGTAGGTTCACCATTAGGAAGCTGGGGTATCTGTTGTGTTGTGCTGTGCTACACTCTGTTTTACACAAGTTGGGGACAGTGTGGTGCTCCTAAGTAGAGAAAGGGGAGAGAACACCACATGCAATGCAAATCACTTTTCATTACAGACCATGACACAGGGAGTAGCAGGGGGGAGGGGAGGGGGAAGGGGGAGAGTGGAGGGGTGAGGGTTTCCAGCAATGTATATAATATATGTAAATAATATATTTAAAATATAAAATATAAATAAAATAAATAAATTGTGTGTAGGTTAGCACTGTTTCACAGCTTTAGGGGCCTTCCCTATCACCAAACTCTGCATATCTCCTTCCCACACCTCTGTGCTGTAGCCACTATGTCCTCTGCACTCCTTCCACAGTTCTATGTCTATCCACCTGCCTGTATGGCTCTCTTCCACATCAGTCTCTGTAATACACTGTGCTCCTTGTCTCCAGCTCTGTACCATGTACAATGACATCTGTGACTTGCCTGCCAATCCTATTCCTCATCATCTCTTTGCTGGGTCTTTGCCTGTGGGGCCACGTATATGAATGCTGAAAAACAAAAGCGGGTTATTTTGACCAACACACTTCCTCCTTTTTTGCTATGCAGGTGATGACAGCCAGTCAGAGAAAGAAGCTGGCCCTAGTGGCCACCAGCCCCAGCACACAGAGCAGCAAACCAGTGGGCCTGCACAAGAAACCATACAGGACCATGGAGTGGAATCACAGGACCCAGCAGCAGCAGCAGCGCCGGCTCTCCCTCCACCACCCACAGCAGAGGCTCTCCCTCCACCACCCACAGCCTTTGCTGATGGTGGCACTGAAGAAGAAGCAGAAGATACAGAAGGGGGTCACCTCCTCAGCAGAGACCTTCCAACCAGAGGAGGCAGCTACTGCGCCTCGCCACACAATTGCTGGCCCAGAATGTGCACCTGGAAGACTACCGTCGCCAGAAATTGGAATTGCACCGGGAGTGCTCCAGGCCCAACAGGAAGCGGTACAGGTGCAACGGAAAGTGCTCCAGATGCAACGGGAAGCGGTACAGGCCCAATGTGATGTGATACAGCAGCTCCAATGGCTGGAGCACAGCATCGAGGGCCTACGGCGTGACCTGAGAGCACCTAATACAGCCCTGATGCAGCAACAACAACTGGCGTTGACTTCCACCACTGCACAGCAACCACCTGCTAAGAAGTGGAGCTTGAGCTCCTCAGCCTCCCCAGCCACTGATCCAGCAGCCACCACACCAGCTCCCCTTCTGGGTCCTGTGCCCAGGTTGCAGAGCAAGCTACAGAGTGCAAGGTGGCCGGACTTCCACAGGGCAGCCGAGGCATTTGTACTCCACACTTTCCCACTCATGGCAGGCTCTATGTGGTAGGCAATGGAGGGTTAAGTGACTTGCCCAGAGTCACAAGGAGCTGCCTGTGCCGGGAATTGAACTCAGTTCCTCAGTTCCCCAGGACCAAAGTCCACCACCTTAACCACTAGGCCACTCCTCCACTCCTAGGCTGCCTTGTGGACACAGAGGAGGAGAGTGGGAGCTCATCAGAGGACTCTCAACAGAGTTCCCCTGCAGCACCAGCTGCAAAGGAACACAGTGGGAGGGGTAGGAGGGAATGGGGATGGGGCCAGGGAGGGGAAATTGATGGGACATGCTGGGGGGGGGGGGGGGGTGAGGGTTGGAGAGAGGAATATGCACAGAGAGGGTGATGATGGTTGGAGGGGAGGTGTTGGTGTGTAAATACTATGTGTGATATAAATAAATATCAACTTACTCTAACAGAAAACTTGTCTCGATCAGTCTTTGCCTGGCTCTGACCCCCAGCTTGTGAGCACTCTGGTCTGTTCTGTGGGTGGGAGGTGGAGGGGGCTCCTCATCCTCTTCAGCCTGCTGCTGTGCTGGCTTTGGCTCTTCTGGGACGGCCTGTCCTCTATGCATTGCCAAATTATGTAGCATGTAGCAGGCCAGGAATATCTTTGCCACCTTTTGGGGGCTGTACAGGAGCTCCCCTCCAGAATGGTCCAGACATCAGAACCTGTTCTTAAGTTGTCGAAAAGTGTGCTCGATGATGCCACGGGTGGTCCGATGTCTACTGTTGTAGTTCTCCTCTGACCCTGTTTGTGGGTGCACTATGGAGGTCATGAGCCAACTCCGCTGTGGATAGCCTCGGTCACCTTTGGAGAGAAGCAGGATGAGAAAGATGAGTGTGTATTGTTTGGAGCGGGTACCCTTGTGGAGGTGGGGGGGGGAATAGTGGGTTGTGGAGTGAGCTGGAGGGAGACAGTGCTGAAGGCTGGCTGTTGGAGGAGTTATAGTTTGGGCAGATCTATGCTGCACTTACCTAGGAGCCATCCGCTGGTGATCTCCCTTCGGTCAAACCTGCGGAAGATTCCTGAGTGCTGCAATATATAGGCATCATGGGTGGAACCTGGGTATTGGGCACATATGTCTAGAATCTCCCCCTGGGCATCACACACAACTTGCATATTAATGGAGTGGAATGCTTTCCTGTTCCTATAAGTGGCCTCTCGTGCCTGAGGGGGGGTATGAGTGCGACATGAGTGCAGTCAAATGGCAACTATGACCGAGGGGAAGTGAGCTATGGTGTAGAAGTCAGCCATGTTGTTCTGCAGGGCCTGGGGGTGGTGGGGAAGGTGATGTACTCAGAGGTGTGGGTAAGGAAGGCATCAAGGAACTGGGTGAGGCAGTTAGAAATGGAAGGCTGGGTGAGACCCGTGTTCACAGCTAGGACAGACTGGAAACTCCCAGTGGCCAGAAAAGAGAGAGATGCAGTGATCTTTAGGTGCACAGGGATGGGGTTGTTCCTACGGGTCCTGGGCTGCAGGAGGGGTTGGAGCAGGTCACAAAGGTGCTGAATGGCAGCCCTATCAAAGCGTTACCTAGTGAGACACTGAAGGTCAGTGAGGTCTAGGAAACTGCTACGGGGCCTGAAAAATCTGGGGCGTGCGTACCTCCTGTGGTGCCTCCCCTCTTCCTCCAACATGTGGTGGGTTTTGGAGGGCTCACATTTACCACCACAAATGTAACAGGTAGGGGGGGGGGATGGGCCTGGGTCTGCCTGCCTGAAGTGCACTGCACCCACTAAAACTGCTCCAGGGACTTGCATACTGCTATCGTGGAGCTGGGTATGACATTTGAGGCTAGCATAGAGGCTGGCAAAAAATATTTTTAAAGTTGTTTTAGGGTGGGGGGGTTAGTGGCCACTTGGGGAGTAAGGGTAGGTCATCCCCAATTCCCTCCAGTGGTCATCTGGTCAGTTCGGGCACCTTTTTGAAGCTTAGTCGTAAGAAAAAATGGACCAAGTAAAGTCTGCCAAGTGCTCATCAGGGACGTCCTTCTTTTTTCCATTATCAGCCGAGGACGCCCATGTATTAAGCACACCCCAGTCCCGCCTTTGTTATGCTTCCGACATGCCCCCAGGAACTTTGTTCTTCCCCACGACGGAAAGCGGTTGAGGATGCCCAAAATCGGCTTTCGATTATGTCGATTTGGGTGACCCTGGGAGAAGGACGGCCATCTCCTGATTTGTGTTGAAAGATGGGTACCTTTTTCTTTAGAAAATAAGCCTGAGTGTCACCTTTATAACTTTATAAAATTGCCTCACAAAACCTTCATGTATATTTACACATACATTTTATTAAAATGCATACATATTTCATTACCCTACCCATGCTCTCCCAAACTCTTCCCTCAAAATCATCAACACTTGGGTTATATAAAAGTAAGCATGAGCATACTATACAGACACATAAATCCTTGGATAATTTTATAAAAGTCCTTCTCCCCAAGTAAAATGGTTTACCCACATGAAATAAGTTTATAAAGTTAGCCCCTAAATTAATAGACATGCGAGACCATCTCTGGGAAAACATAACTAATCTCACTGGTTAGCAGACTGAAAATCTCTCCTCACTGGCAAAGTTATCAAACTACCTTAACTTTGCCCTAACTCTGCCACTGGACTTGCCCACAGCCTAGCTGGTTTCAGCATGAGCGGTTAGAGGAGATTTTCAGCAGCACTGTCCGGTTAAGTGCCTCTGAATATCCCTGATTATCTCTGGACAGGGGATTAAAAATGGCCAGGACCATTTCAATTGTTTTGAATATCAGGCCCAGCTGTAACTGTATTTTATTTATTTATTTATATATTTTAAAATCTTCTAACCCACCTAAGAACTAAATGGGTTCCAACAAACATACACACACACATATTAGCTAAAAATGAATCAGATATTGTTGTTAAATTTAAGTTCATCTCATTCAAGAGGTAGAGATGGTATCCCTAACCATTCCCTTAAACAATGAACAGGGTACCAGACTAGGTAAGAGAAGGGCTTTCTTGTGTGTGTTGAAAGATTACCTAATTAAAGTAAAATCAAGAATAGGAAACATTCATAATGGAAAACATTTTTTTTTATATTAGTCATCATTATAATGACAGGTTTTCAGGTTTGAATAAAAGAGCCAGACAGATGGAGATCTGCCAGACGACCTGTTCTTAGCTCTGAATAAATGATAATAAAAATACGACAACATAGAAATAAAATAATACATCCAGATGTTCCTCATGCTCACGTTTTTCTCATGTTTTTTTTTTTTTAATGGTTTAGCTGTGCAATCAATCAACAAGTCAGGGGAAACGTTACTTTTCTGAATATAGGAACTAGGATACATTCATTATATTCTTTATAGAAAATAAAACTTTTCTTATATTTTCTACAATTACTCACAGGAATTTATTCAAAATCTTAGGACATAGGAGAACTTTTATAAGGAAAAATAAAAACGGAGTCATTTTTGATTGAATGATTCTGCTTTTTCTAGATACATCTTCCTGCTGTAGAGAAGATATAAAATATTGATTGAAGAGTCTTTAATTGTCTCCTTAGAATAAGTTATGGAAGTGACAATAAAATTGTGAATCAGTTGTAGTGTATCAGAAAAGCAAACAGAAAGAATTATGGCAGTTTTATCCTAGAATATGTTTTAATCTAGGTCAACGAAACTATTTATTAGTCATAATTCACTTCTATAAAAAATATTGTCAGCACACACAAAAAAAAGTATTTTCAAAATAGTATTATTATGGCCTGATTCATAAAGGTGGTTGATTCTGTTTTGATAACAAAGCTTATTAAATCAAATCCTGAATGCAGTAATGGAAGGGGAATACCATTTTTGTTCACAGTGCATTTGAAATGATGCCGTCATAGATCACCAAGGGATTTCACCCCCTCCACAGCACTGAAACAGTATTAATCACTCTCCTAGCCAAATTCAAACAGGAAATAGCAACAGGCATGTCCAGTGCATTCGATATGGTAAACCATAACATACTACCTAGAGGGGGATAATCAAATGGCGCCAACCATCTCCAAGGACGGCGCTGCGAAGGGGCAGAGCCAACCCTATTTTTGAAAAATATGGCCAGCCATCTTTTTTTTCGATAATATGGTTGGGGCCGCCCAAATGTCAGAGATGGCCGAGTTTGAGATGGTCGGCCACGGTTTTTGCCCATAATGGAAACCGAAGCCGGCGATCTCAAACCCGACCAAATCCAAGGCATTTGGTTGTGGGACGGGCCAGGATTCGTAGTGCACTGGTCCCCCTCACATGCCAGGACACCAACCGGGCACCCTAGGGGGCACTTCTAAAAAGTAAAAAAATAAATAAAAATAGCTCCCAGGTGCATAGCTCCCTTACCTTGGGTGCTGAGCCCCCCAAAACCCACTCCCCACAACTATACACCACTACCATAGCCCTAAGGGGTGAAGAGGGGCACCTACATGTGGGTACAGTGGGTTTTGGGGAGGGGTTTGGAGGGCTCCCATTTACCACCACAAGTGTAAAAGGTAGGGGGGGGTGGGCCTGGGTCCGCCTGCCTGAAGTCCACTGCACCCACTAAAATTTATCCAGGGACCTGTATACTGCTGCGATGGACCTGAGTATGACACCAGAGAGTACCTGGCGATAATCGGGCAGTGCTGTGCACTGCCTGGTTACCACCGGGTTAATGCAGTAGCCCTCACCGCCACCTCAGTTGATGGTAGTAAGGGTTTATCCCCAAAATGGCCATGCAGCAAGTGCTTTACTACTACTACTAATCATTTCTATAGCACTACTAGACATACGCAGCGCTGTACACATTATATGAAGGTACTTTGCCGCCCGTCCATTTTCTGTAGGAAAGTGAGACTTCCCTTTTACCAGCTGCAGTAAAAGGGTGCCTCGGCGCATGTGTAAAACATGCACTGATGCCTGCGCCGGCCCCCTTTTACCACAACTTTGGAAAAGGGGCCCACAGTGTAGAAGAGCATTTGCAATATGATATCTAAATCCAATTTTGGACCTTTTACAAGAAACGTCCAAAAGTCCAGTGCAAAACATCCATACTTTTGGTTCAAAAATCACCCTATTGTAGACATTTTTGTGTTTGATGCATTTTTCTTTAAGGATCACTTTCAAACAAAAATGACAAAGGGAAAAATGCACAAAACAAGCCATTGGGTTGTTTGGGGGCCAGCAGTCCTATTAGACTGACCACACAGATATCCCAGCAGAGTAGTGGGGCAGCCTAGAGGACACTGTGGTGACCTTCACATAAAAGGCTTTGGGTATGCATCACATCATAACTCACTTATATTGTATGGTGAGCCCTATACTGTAACGAATTGTACATCACTACTATAGCCCTTATGCCTACAGGTGTCACCTATATGTAGGTTCAGTAGGTATTTTGTGGGTTTTGGAACACTCACACTTTCTACTATAAGTGTGGCAGTTACAGTGGGATATGGGCCTGGGTCTCCTTCTCTACAGTCTACTGCACTAACCCCTAGGCTACTCCAGAGACCTGCTTATTGCTTTAATAGGAATGGCCATTATATCTGCAGCTGTCATAGAGCCTGGTATGTACTGTCTCTTTCACCTCTTAGGGGGGTGGGAAGGGTCAGTGACCACTGAGAGATTAAGGGTGGGGGTTATGCCTTTATCCCTTCAGTGATCAAGTCAGTCTGGGCACCTTTTTGGCACTTAGGGGCCAATGCACAAAGCTTAATGTGCTAGGAACATCCAATTTTGACTGGTCCTATCCAGTTTAGCAAGCATGTTATTTAGCATGAAATGTACAAAGGGGTTCTGCGTCCATCTTACCGATCGTGGTAACAGGCAACAATAATCCTATGCAAATGTATTACAATGAGCTGATTAGTATTAAAATGAGCATTACAAGTGATGCACAGAAAGGAGTGCCTTTCTTTAGTGTGCACAATTTTCTGTGAAAACTGGAGCTGTTGTTGTGTGAGGATGGCTTCTGGGAGATGTATTCTGCTTGCATTTTTCAATAGCAAACCTTGTCCCAGAACAAAGAATAGAATAGAGGCATGGAGAAACAAGGGGGGGGGGGGGCTTTCAGCAAGTAATTTTTTTTTCAATAGCAAATTGCTCTGATGCTGGTTTCACTTTCCTCCTACAGTTTACTTTCCTTCCCTCAGGCTGTCCCATATGATTTTGCTTGGGAATCTCCTCCTTGTTAAAAAGTTCCCCAGCTGACATCATAAGGGCTTTCTCCCAGCCAATTAGCTGTCTGCATGTTTCTCTGCCCTCCCCCAAATGACATCATAGGGATTTTCCCCAGCTGATTGACTATCTGCTTTATAAATTTACATGAATCACATTTTCATGTGGTTTCATTTGTGCATCGTTCACTATTTCAAAATTGGTAACTTCTACCATGGATCTAAACGGACACAGCTTTTAATGGTGACTTTTCAGCATCAGCCCCTTATTAGTTATTGAAACAGATCTAGCCAAAACATCATATTTTTTTGCACTGGGCATTTTTACAATGTTCCACCCAAAACTCACCCCCTAGAGATTTAGACGAACTACATAGAAAAAAACATCTTAAAATGAGTTTCAAAAATAGCGATTTTGATGTTTTTGCAAAAAAAAAAAAAAAAAAAGGTTCATCTGTTTTGTGCAATTTTTTGGACATTTTTCTGTTTCGGAAATGAGCTCTGTGGTTACTAGGGCAGAGTAACTAGATAGAATTTAGGAAAAGAAATGTGTGTTTAAACCATGCTTTTGATTGCAATACTTATGAGTGTTACTGTGACTGCAGACATTTGGCTAGTGATTTGAATACAGGATTAATTGTGAGAAAGCATCTAAATACAAATGAAAATAGAGTAGATATAGCACCGTTCACGGAAGAGAGTGTGTATAAACAACTTGAAAAGCTAAAGGTGGACAAAGCCGTGGGACCGGACGGGATCCAACTGTATTTGATGTCATGGAATGACTCATGTCATAGCAAAACTCTGTAAGCCATATTGAGCCTGCAAATGGGTGGGAAAATATGGGATACAAATGCAATAAATCAAAATAAATAAATAAATCCACCCCAGGATATTAAAGGAGCTCAGAGAGGTTCTGGTGGGTCCTCTTAAAGATTTGTTTAATAAATCATTGGAAACGGGAGAGGTTCCGTGGGATTGGAGAACAGCGGATGTGGTCCCTCTTCACAAAAGTGGTGATAGGGAAGAAGCTGGAAACTACAGGCCAGCAAGCCTCACTTCAATTATTGGAAAAGTAATGGAAGCGATGCTGAAGGAAAGGATAGTGAATTTCCTGGAAGTCAATAAGTTGCAAGATCCGACAACATGGTTTTACCAAAGGTAAATCGTGCCAAACGAATCTCATTGAATTCTTTGATTGGGTGACTGGAGAATTAAATCAGGAATGTGCTATAGACAGCTTTTGACACGGTTCCCCACAGGAGGCTCTTGATCAAACTGGACGGGCTGAAGATAGGACCCGAAGTGGTGAACTGGATTAGGAACTGGTTGACAGACAGATTCCAGAGAGTGGTGGTAAATGGAATTCTCTCGGAGGAGGGAAAGGTGAGTAGTGGAGTGCCTCAGGGATCGGTGCTGGGACCGATTCTGTTCAATATATTTGTGAGTGACATTGCTGAAGGTTAGAAGGTAAAGTTTGCCTTTTTGTTGATGATACTAAGATTTGTAACAGAGTGGACACCTGGGAGGGAGTGGAAAACATGAAAAAGGATCTGAGGAAGCTAGAAGAATGGTCTAAGGCTTGGCAATTAAAATTCAATGCGAAGAAATGCAAGGTGATGCACTTAAGGAGTAGAAATCCATGGGAGATGTATGGTTAGGCGGTGAGAGTCTGATAGGTACCGACGGGGAAAGGGATCTTGGGGTGATAGTATCTGAGGATCTGAATGCGACAAAACAGTGTGACAAGGCGGTGGCTGTAAGTAGAAGGTTGCTAGGCTGTATAGAGAGGGGGGTGACCACCAGAAGAAAAGAGGTTTTAATGCCCCTGTATAAGTCGTTTGTGAGGCCCCACCTGGAGTATTGTGTTCAGTTCTGGAGGCCGTATCTTGCTAAGGATGTAAAAAGAATTGAAGCGGTGCAAAGAAAAGCTACGAGGATGGTATGGGATTTGCGTTACAAGACGTATGAGGAGAGACTTGTGGACCTGAACATGTACACCCTGGAGGAAAGGAGAAACAGGGGTGATATGATACAGATGTTCAAATATCTGAAAGGTATTAATCCGCAAATGAACCTTTTCTGGAGATGGGAAGGTGGTAGTGTTGGATTATTTGTAGTAAATAATTAGCAGATTTTAGTACACACAGCTTCAGCTTTAGAAATGTTAATTTCTTTCTTCATCTCTCTCTCTCATACACCCCTGAATAATTCACTGCTGAGTCACTTTAAAGTTGAAGTAACAAAACATCTGTTTACTCACAGTTTGTAGTTAGATTATAATCAGACAGGCTTATATATACATATTACTATACATTTGTATTATCAGCTCCTTCCATGTGCTTAGATGGTAATGGATGCTCACACCATAGATCCTCTCAGGTTAGGAGAGATCATGAGCTCCATGTGCTCCATGTGCTGTGTCTGCTGCATCTATCCCCCACAGGAAGTTGCATAGCTGTGTGACCTCTCTAAGTAATTCACATCAGAGGTCACAGAGTAATCACAGAGAAATAATAGGTGACAGGCAATGCATGTAAAATACAATTACATTCCAACAAACCCCTTCTCATGCATAACTGTCATGCAATTATTTATTCATACAAAGTCCAAGCTTTATACGCAGATTCACAAAATGTTCTCTGGGTAACGGTTTGGTCATGATGTCAGCTGTCATCTCACTGGTGTGACAATAGTGTAGACTGATGACCCCTTCTTTCGCCAACTCTCGCACGTTGTGGTATTTCGTTGCGATGTGCTTGGTGCGTGACTGAACCTTGTCATTCTGTGACAGTCGGATGCAGCTCTGATTATCTTCCATTATCTGGATTGGTCTCTGTTCAGCTATTCCGAAATCCAGCAAAAGTTTTTCAATCCACATCAGTTCTCTGCACGCTTCCGATACGGCCACGTATTCCGCTTCTGTAGAAGACAGACTCACAATACTTTGTTTATGACTGGCCCATGAAATTTGTACATTTCCATACATAAACACATATCCACTTGTGGATTTATAATCAGAATGATCCCCTGCCCAATCTGAATCACAGTAACATATTAGTTTTGGATTACTATTGGCTGAAATCTTTAATTTACAATCAATGGTACCCTTTAAATACCTTACCATCCTTTTAACTGCAGTCCAATCTGATTTGGTAGGTGAGCTGACCCTTCTGCTCAAAATTCCTACTGCATTTGCTATATCAGCCCTGTATGTGGTAGCTAGATATAAAAGCTTACCTATGGCTGATCTATATTGGATGTTATCTGGTAAAGGTTCTCTTACTGTTTCATCCTTCAGAAAATCAGTGATCATGGGAGTGCTTACAACTTGGGCATCTTGCATACCTAAACTTTCATTAAGCTCATTTATTTTCTGCTTCTGGCTTAGAAGATAAGAACCATCATTTTGTTTCTCAATTTCTATACCAAGATAGTATGACACATTACCAAGTTCTTTTATCTCAACATTGAGGTTTAAACACTTTACAATGTCCTTGTACTCTTGCTCACTTTTGCTTGCAATGAGCAGATCATCAACAAAAGCCAAAATGTATGCATATTGTCCATTTGTGCACCTAGTGTACAAACATTTATCTGCTTCACCTTGCTTAAATCCTAAACTTGTCAATATTTCATGCAATTTTTCATTCCAACATTTTGCACTTTGCTTTAATCCATAAAGACCTTTGTTTAATTTACACACTAGCTGTCTTTGTTTTGTATTTATGAAACCTGTTGGTTGTTCCATGTACAAGTCTTCAGTTATATCTCCGTGAAGAAACGCTGTTTTCACATCAATGTGGTTGACTTGCATGCCTTTTGAGACTGCAATGCTCAGAAGTGTTCTGATTGTCGTGTGTTTCACTACAGGTGCAAACACTTCATCAAAATCTTCTCCATATTTTTGAAGATATCCCTTTGCCACTAATCTGGCTTTATACCTTTCCACTTTTCCTTGTGCATTCCTTTTTAACTTGAATACCCATTTGCATCCTATAGCTTTCTTGCCAGGAGGTAATTTTGTAAGAATCCAAGTATTATTTTTATCCAATGCATCAATTTCTTCTTGTGCAGCTTTATGCCATTCAGCAGCTTCTTCTGCTGGCATTTTCTCAATCTCATCCCATGTTAAGGGCTCTTGAGCTTCTGCTGACTTTGTTAGGTAAGACAGTCTTGGGGGTGGAACACCTTTGTTTTCCCTGGATGAGCGTCTGACAACAGGTTGGTCTGACCTTTCCGCATCCTCTAAATCTGAGAGTCCTTCTCCAATTGATTCCCCTTCTCCAACTGTACTGTCTTCTTCAATGATCCTTTCTGTGTCTGTTTCCTCTGCCTGTTCCTCGTTAGATACAGATGAGTTGCTTTCAGACATCTGCCTTGGTATGGCATTTATATACACTGGCATGTCTATTATGGTTCTAGTTTCATATTCTGGATGATAAGGCTCATCTGGGATAATCCAGCCTTTATCAACCCTTTTGTTTTCATCAAAATATGTAACATGTCTTATGCCAACAATGCCAGTTTTCAGATTCAAAATTCTATATCCTTTGTGTCCTGGAGCATAGCCAACTAAAATGCCCCTTTCTGTTGTGGAATCCAGCTTATGCCTTCTTTGCTTTGGTACATGAGCATATGCTGTACTTCCAAATGTTCTTATGTGTGACAGGTTTGGCTTCCTACCATGCCATGTCTCATGTGGTGTGCGCTCAGCGCCTTTATTTGGCATTCTGTTTTGTAGGTACACTGCTGTGAGAATGGCTTCCCCCCATAGTCTTTTAGGGAGATTGCTATCTGACAGCATACATCTGGTCATTTCCACAAGTGACCTAAATTTTCTCTCTGCAACAGAATTTTGCTCTGGTGTATAAGCTACTGTTGTGATATGCTGAATGCCTTCTTGTTCTAGAAATGTGCGCATGCTTTGTGAAGTGAACTCACCACCATTGTCGGTCTGAAGAACCTTTGGTTTTCTTTCAAATTTATTGTTCACCATGGCTACGTATTTCTTCAGCATGTCTGTGACTTGACTTTTCTCTTTCAGCAAATAGGCCACACAATATCTAGAGAAATCATCCAAGAATATTAGCACAAATCTGTTATTTCCCAATGATGGGATATTAAACGGTCCACATAAGTCACTGTGTATTAAGTCCAGCACTTTATTACTCCTATTTCCTGTGTATGCAGGAAATGAGGGTCTCACACCCTTTTGAGTAACACAGTCTATGCATTTCTCCATTTTACCAGCATCTGCACTTATCTGAATGCCTGTGGCTAGTTGCCTACTGTAAAGATCCTGGATCACCTTAGAATCACGATGTCCCAGGCGGCGGTGCCAGATTTCCAGACTACATTTACCATCATTCTTCCTTACTTGCGCCATATGTGAGGCTTCACCTGAAATGCTCAGTTTATAAACATCATTATGCATAAAAGCTTCAGCATACACTTCATCATTTTTAGAGATTGTGCACTTACTGTTTTCAAAATGAATCACAAATCCCTTCTTATCTAATGTAGATACACTAAGCATATTGCAAACTGCTTGGGGAATATACAAGACATCACTTACAGGAATTTCTTTAACTTCATTAGACACTTTGCATTTTAAGAATCCAATACCTTTTGCTTGGATCTTAGCAGTCCCTGCGTTTGCAGTTTTAAGAATACCTTCCTCTGGACACATTTCCTGAAAGAAATCTTTACAATTGGTTAAATGGCATGTGCTCCCTGAATCCAAAATCCAAGTACTTTCATTTGAATTATTATTTACCATAGTCAAAGATTTTTCTGCCATTAGAAAGCCCTTGTGTTTATCTTTGTCCTTCATACATTTCCTGGTTTGAAAATTCTTTAGTTCCATTGGCTTAGGTGAGCTAGAGGGAGTGTTTTGTGTTTCCTTACACCATTTAGATACATGTCCCTCCTTTCCACATGAGTAGCAAATCAGCTTGCCCTTGGGTGGAGTTTTCCCATAGCTCCGCCTTCCTCTGTTCTTTGCCAAGAAATTTGTTTCATTTCTCTCTGACTGACTTTGAGAACACATCTCCTCAGAATCATTTATTATGCATTCCTGCCTTAGTTTTGATGTTGCCTGTTCAAAAGATTGCCCTTCAATGGCCTCATTTACAGACCTAAAAACATCAAACTTCTTTGATAGTGAGGTAAAAAGAAATGCTCTTTTCAATGCATCACACATGGGAATTCCAGAAAGTTCTAGCTTTTGAAATGAAGACATAAGATGCATAATGTGATCATTACATTTACTTTTATCCCTTAATTTGGTTTCATTCAACTCTGCCAACCAAATTGGTTGCTGCTTTGCATATGTAGTTGCATACATAGTTCTCAGTTTATATAAAATGTCCTTTGGTGTATCTTTTCCCTCCACTAATATGGCTTGTTTCTCTGAGAGAGCTTCCAAAAGCATGCACTTCACATAATAGTTTGCATTGTCCCATTCAGCCATATTTTCAGCTGTTCTGTCTTGGTCTAAGCATATATCTAATCTTTTTGCTCGAAGGAAACATATGAATCTTAATTCCCACTGCTGATAATTAAACTCAGTTAATCTAGGCACCTTGAGAGAATAGAAAAATGGTGAATTTCTTCCCTCAGCCATTTTCTTAGCCTTCTGTCTGCTGTGTGGGGGGAGAGAGAGACAGACTGAATCTTTCCTTTAAAACTTAAGAGAAAAATGTGGCCTTTTTTCTGCCTGGTAATATTTCTCTTCTTTTTCAATTCCTGGACCCTGGGCCCATAACCCTTTTGTTGGATTATTTGTAGTAAATAATTAGCAGATTTTAGTACACACAGCTTCAGCTTTAGAAATGTTAATTTCTTTCTTCATCTCTCTCTCTCATACACCCCTGAATAATTCACTGCTGAGTCACTTTAAAGTTGAAGTAACAAAACATCTGTTTACTCACAGTTTGTAGTTAGATTATAATCAGACAGGCTTATATATACATATTACTATACATTTGTATTATCAGCTCCTTCCATGTGCTTAGATGGTAATGGATGCTCACACCATAGATCCTCTCAGGTTAGGAGAGATCATGAGCTCCATGTGCTCCATGTGCTGTGTCTGCTGCATCTATCCCCCACAGGAAGTTGCATAGCTGTGTGACCTCTCTAAGTAATTCACATCAGAGGTCACAGAGTAATCACAGAGAAATAATAGGTGACAGGCAATGCATGTAAAATACAATTACATTCCAACAGGTAGAACTAGAGGGCATGATATGAGATTGAAGGGGGGCAGACTCAAGAAAAATTTCAGGAAGTATTTTTTCACTGAGAGAGTGGTGGATGCTTGGAATGCTCTCCCACGGGAGGTGGTAGAGAGGAAAACGGTAACAGAATTCAAACATGTGTGGGATAAACATAAAGGAATCCTGTTCCAAGGGAATAGATGCTCAGAAGCTTAGCCGAGATTGGGTGGCAGAGCCAGTGGTGGGAGGGGGGGCTGGTTGGGAAGCGGGGATAGTGCTGGGCAGACTTATACGGTCTGTGCCAGAGCCGGTGGTTGGGAGGCAGGGATAGTGCTGGGCAGATTTATATCATTTTCAGATTTTATGTCATTTTCAGGTCTGTGCCCTGAAAATGACAGATACAAATCAAGGTAAGGTATACACAAAAAGTAGCCCATATGAGTTTATCTTGGGCAGACTGGATGGACCGTGCAGGTCTTTTTGTGCCGCCATCTACTATGTTTTGTAAGTGTATTTGTATGGTTAGGGTTTGTTCAGATTGTTCAGATGGGAAAGTTATAAAAGCTGTGGATGGATAAACCCTGCTTGAGAGAGGCCTAAAGTGACACAAGTTGTATTAGAGTGACTGAGGTTCTCAGAGCCTGACTGGCTGCTGTGTATGCTTGTTCAATCCAATTACAATCAAGTCCTCTTCTGATTAGGGAACACAGTTCTAGCATAGGATTTCTTTAGCAGGGCAATTGTTTAATTTATTTTGGTATAGTCAGTCTGCCCAACAGTGCTTACACTGTAAGTCCCAGGTAGTGTTCTTGTCTCAGGAGTAAAATAAAGGCAGTCAGGATTGTATTCCTTTTATTTAATTCCCTGCTGTTCAGGGAGCAGAAGCAGTGGTGTAGGATGCTGGATTGCATTGGGCCCCACAGCAACAGAGACCGAAGCCTGGAATCAAGCATTACAACACTAAAGTGTGTGTATGGGGGGTGGGGGGGGGAGGGGTCATTGACTAAGGACTATTATAGCTGATAGGTGGTTGAGGAGTTCATACTTACCTGTATTAACATTTTGTGCATTATATTTACCAAACAGGAGTATGAATTTGGGCAGGTCATTGATAGGAGACATGGAAAATAAAGTTAGAACCAAAGAATCACTTATTGAATGGAGGAGTTGTATCAAAGTATAAGAAAAGAAAAGTACAACCAGAGTAAACTAATACTCAAGCTGCTTCGAAATTTTGCAAGTTGATATAACAAATGCCGCCACCTCTAACATGCGGGGTTTCCAATATTGAAATGTGAGGTCCTCCTCTGATGTCTATGTAGATAAAATGGATTTCTTAACCAATGATAATGCCATATAAATGAATCTCATCTCTGGTAGGGAAACACATTGATCTAAAATGGTGTGTTGATCTCCAGTCACATTCTTTTTACATTGACTGGTTGTTTCTATTTTTATTGCTGTAGCGTATTTTTAAAAAAAGAGTAAACAAACACTTATCTACATAGTAACTAAGGGGGTCCTTTTACAAAGGCATGCTAAATAATAGGCTTGCGGTAGTGTGGGTGTGGGTTTTGGGTGTGCGCCAATCCATTTTTCAGCACGCCTATGAAAAAGGCCTTTTTTATGAAAATGGACGTGCGACAAAATGAATATTGCTGCACGTGCATTTTGGGTCTGAGACCTTACTTCCAGCCATTGACCTAGTGGTAAAGAATCTGGGCGGTAATGACCCACGCATGTCAAATGCTACTTGACATGTGTCTGTTATATGCGTCCGAAAATAAAACATATTTTTCAGACGCGCGTATTGGATGCGCGCCCAAAATGAAATTACCACACAAGAGCCACACGGTAGCCGGGCGGTAACTCCATATTGGTGCACATTGGGCGCACGTAGACACTTACGCGGCTTAGTAAAAGGGGCCCTCAATAAATGTAACTAGTTTTGTTACTTTTATTTGTAAAGAAATACAAAGAAAATTTGTTACTTTTACTTTTACCAAAGTAATAATTTTACCAATTCTTACTATTTTTACCTAGTTACTTCTGAAGGTTGAAGTTAAAAGTAACAAAAAAATAAAAGTGGCAGAGAGACCTAAATGATGATTCCTCAGTAAACCAAATGAAACATCAAAACCTAGAACAGGATGTTATTTATTTATGTATTTATTTATGTATTTTTTTTTTTTTTGCATTTGTATCCCACATTTTCCCACCTATTTGCAGGCTCAATGTGGCTTACAATGTTCGGTCATGGCGTTCGCCAATCCAGAGTAAAAGATACAATTAATATTACATAAAGAACATGGATGACATAATAAAATTAAGCAATCAGGTATACAGAGAAAACATTCAAAATATCAGGTAGGTGGTAATGTGTTACAGTTCCTATTATGGGTCATTGTGATATGCCTTGTTGAAGAGATAAGTCTTCAATGATTTACGAAAGTTAATTAGGTCGTAAACTGTTTTCAGGTCCAATGGCAATGCATTCCATAGCTGCGTGCTCATGTAGGAAAAGCTGGACGCATGTGTTAATCTGTACTTTAGTCCTTTACAGCTGGGGAAGTGAAGATTCGGGAATGTGCTTGCTGATCTTTTAGCATTCCTGGGTGGTAAATCAATAAGATCTAACATGTAGGCTGAGAGATCTCCGTAAATGATTTTATGAACCAGAGTACAGAACTTGAACGTAATACGTTCTTTAAGTGGAAGCCAGTGTAACTTTTCTCTTAGGGGTTTGGCACTTTCGTACTTTGTTTTTCCAAATATGAGTCTGGCTGCAGTGTTTTGGGCTGTTTGAAGGTTCTTAATTTTGTAATTGTAAGCCTCATCACACAAACAGTGGATCATTTAATCTCAAATTTTGGTGTTCAGGAAATAAAGCCTATGAGAACAGTAGAGTTGCCTGTGCTTGTTAAACTGTTTTATTTTTAAGTTCAGATACATTTTCTTTTTCATATCAGGGGAAATATACATGGCAAAATTATAGCAATATAAATATTTTTTAATAGACCTCTCAGAAACTTATTAAATGATGTTTTAGTTTTTCAATAACTGAAAATTATCAATCAAAATTAAAATGTTGTCCTTTTAAAAGGCATTCATTGTTTTCCTTTGGTGGAACTGGATCTTACTATACAAAAATTATGAACAGTCTGTTATATATTCCTTGCCTGGTCCTAAAACTGGTCTTAAGAAATGGAAAACTTTAGACCTTTTTCTCTCTTCCATTGCTTAGCCTTATAATTTTATTTTAAGAACTCAGCTTTTCTTATTTCATTGTATTGTATTATAGTATATGTTTTTTTCTTTTATTTTTAAAACGTTTGTTGTATCTTTAAAACTTTAATAAAAATACTTGGGAAAAAAAGGCATTCATCATAGTAGTTAAACTATTCTTTCATTTGTAATATTTATTTATTTTCCTTGAATCTAAAAAAAAAAATACTGTTGGTGAGAAGTTGTTAATTTATGTCATTTCTTACCACCACTTCTCCTTTCCTCATGTTTCATCAATGAAACAGTATCCCCTCAGGCTGATATCTCCATATGAGGCTTGTCAGAATGTGTATCTGTCAGCTTTGGCAAATGAATAACATCCCAATATGTTCCAGGCAGCAGCATTTTAACAGAGAGGGTGGATCAGTAAACAGACTCATGATTGACACTTCAAATACTTTTTATATACTCAATGGAAATTTTTCATTAGATTGTGTTTTCTCTCTTTGGATTGAAGTCGGGTATATAAATCTAACACTTTAGACTTTTCATTTTGCATTCCTACAGTACTTTTATTTAGAACATTATTTTTCTTATAAAAAAAAATCTGCATGCATATTCTTAAACACCTCATGTTTCTGTTTTTTATTCTAATAAGTACATGTTTTGCTGCTACATTTTGCTAAAGACATTACACGTCAATAGAAAATGTTAGGCAAATAACTAGAATTATTTCAATTATTTCCCTCAACACACTTTAGGGGTTTTGTTTTCATTTGTTTTAACTAAAATGTGCTACATTTTTGCACTTAGCACACCTTAACTGCAAAAATAAAAATGTGTTAAATGCAAAAGCTGTGCAGTAATGGTTGAGGGCATGCCCAGCATATCCTTTGCAATTACTGCACTGAAAGTGTCATTAGTATGTCTAAACTGCATAAAACACAGCTGCCAGACTCATATTTGGTAAAACGAAATATGAAAGTGCCAGACCCCTGAGAGAGAAACTACACTGGCTTCCACTAAGAGAACGAATTGCGTTCAAGGTCTGCACTCTGGTTCATAAGATCATATATGGTGAACCTCTGGGGTATATGTCAAGTCTTATAGACCTACCAAGCATGAATTCTACTAGATCATCACGTACGTTCCTGAATCTTGACTACCCCAGCTGCAAAGGTATAAAATATAAATTAATATATGCTTCCAGTTTCTCCTATATAAGCATGCAAATATGGAATGAATTACCAAAATCCATAAAAACAACACATGACATAAATAATTTCCAAAAATTACTGAAAACCAACCTATTCAAAAAGGTATATCACAAAGATCCATCCTAAACACCAGTAAGACATTTCCACCGGAACTACACAAAACATAACCTTTAATTTTCTGATTGTTCAAACTAACCTATTCACGATTGAAGTTTATTATTTCTGATTGTTCAAATTGATTTATCATGATTGAAGTTTAATCTTATACCTTTTACTTCTCAGCATGAAATGAACTTGCTTTACCTGAATATCTAATCCACTCAGTCACCTCCATTACAGAACAATGTAAGCCACATTGAGCCTGCAAATAGGTGGGAAAATGTGGGATATAAATGCTATAAATAAATAAATAAACTTGGTTTCAATTGAATGAATTCTTTCAAAGAGGTGGTAAATACATCCTAATAAATAAATTAATGCCAAGGGACTTAACATCTCCTATTGAGAAGGTGTCAAGTAAACCCGAGCTAACAGCACATTGTAAGTGCTATGCACCAAGGGGCCCTTTTCACCTAGCTGTGGTAGGACTATTGTTGGCTTGGAGTATGGCAATTTACCCATATTGCTAGGCTACTGCAGAAGCCTGGTGCGCGGTAAGGGCTCCCCCCAGAAATGGCTGTGTGGCAAGTGTTCCACATAACACACTGCCATTTCTATTTTTGTTAAAAAAAATGTCTTTTTACCGGTGGCAGTAAAATGATGCCACCACAAGGATCCTTTTACTGCTGCTTGGTAAAAGGATCCCTAACTGTACAATGCAGCCCCTGCCCACTCTCTGTCTAGTTTCTACCTCCTATAATATGGTTGATGCATAAACTGGTGTGCACTAATTGGCCTGATATTGCGCTAACAGTTCACATGCTGGTATGGTAGCAGTTAACATGTACTAATTCCCCCCCCCCCCCTTTTTTACAAATGGGCTATGTCAGTATTAATGCACTGGTAGCCACTGACATGGCTTTATAGCTTTATAAAAGGGGGGATTACATATTAACATCTTTATGTACCTAGGGGACCTTTTACAAAGGCACAGGAGGGCTTTTGCGTAGGTAATTCACACCCCATTGGCATTACCTACCACCAGGGTAGCACAGGTGCCCAGTAGTAAGTCCAAGTTTGGTGCGTGCTGAATCCCACAGTAGAAAATAATTTTCTATTTTCTACCAGGGGCGTAGCCAGACTTCAGCGGGAGGGGGGTCCAGAGCCTGAGGCGAGGGGGCACATTTTACCCCCCCCCCCCCCGGTGCCACTGACTCCTCCTGCCATTTTAACCCCCCCTGCCATTTTTACCTCCCCGCTGCCACCACCACCTTTGACCCCCCCCAGCGCCAACCCTTTTGACACCCCCTTCCCACCGCTGCAACCCTCCCCCGCCGCTGCTGTCGGGTACCTTTGCTTGTGGGGGTCCCCAACCCCCGCCTGCTGAGGTCCTCTTCTCCGCGCGGCCGTGTTGCTGATCTGCAAGGGCAGGCTTCTGTTTCTGCGAGTCTGACATCCTGCATGTGCTACTATGGTAGAAGGACGTGCAGGACATCAGACTCACAGAAACAGAAGCCTGCCCTTGCAGATCAGCAACACGGCTGCACCGGAGAACAGGACTTCGGCTGGCAGGGGTTGGGGATCCCCGCCAGCACAAGTACCCGATGGTGGCGGAGGAGGGTTGGTGGCAGGAGGGGTGGTCGAAGGGGTTGGCAGCGGGGAGGAGGGCAGGGCCAAATCTACGGGGGCCATGCCCCCATGGCCCCATGTAGCTACGCCCCTGTTTTCTACCATGGGGGCATTCCCGCCGTTAACTGGCAATGGGCCCAAGTTGGTGCATGTTGCATGATTACTGTATGGATAAGGTTTGAGCCCTTTACGCTAAGTCAATGGGTGGCAGTAAGGGCTCAAGCCACAAGTAGGCAGGCACTATTTTTAATATTAGAGCAAGCCCATTTTTCAAATAGTCTTTTTCCCAGCTGTGGTAAAAAATGGCTCAGCGTGCACCTAAAAGATGCACCCACACTACCGCAAACCACTTTTTATTGTGGCTTTGTAAATGGACCCCCTAATTAATGGGCCTATTTATGTGTTTTTGTTAATATCTAATAACAGGGTGAATAAAAACTGAAATAAATTAAAATACAATCAAATTACTGATGAAAGAACTGCATTCCTGAAAGTAATTGTATATTTTGTAAAGATAACAATATCTGTTCTTCAGACTGTAATACTATGAGGGGATAAAATGTGACAGAAAATAAGAATACATTGAAGGCAATATCCTACCTAAGATGCAAAACCCAGAATACTGCATATATAAAATTATATCCATATGGTTTTAGGAACTGTCAGAAATAAAGATGTGCAAATCTTTCGATCAGTGGTGTAATGAAAACTTGACAATATACAGCATAAAAGGCCTGAATCTAGGAAGTCTTCTGAGCATCACAGAATAGAAGAAAAAGAAAAGGAGAAACATAGTAGTGTCCTTTTAATAAGCTGTATTAGGTACTAACACAACCTAACACAGTAAAAAAAAGGCCTTACTCAGAACACGAAAGTGTCATTCATTAGTTTTGTAATGTCCATGCAGTAACTGCACAGTAAATATTTTTTTTTTTTTTTTTTGCGGAGACATATTAGGAATGGAGAGTGGACATTCCTGCACTAAAAGTTAACGTTTACATTAACGTGCGCTAACTAGTTAGCTCCTGTGGTAATTTTTTTAAATGGCCATCTGCTAATGACAACATTAGTACATGCAAATCAAAAAGAACCTTACACAAAATCATATATTGAACACCTGTATAATCATAAGCCAGGCCTCTGAAAGTCTGTGGGACATCACTTTATTCCATCTGAACATAGTACCAACAGAACTTCAATTCATCATAGACCAAAAGTCCCCCCCTCAAATTATTTATTCTTCTTTTATTATTGTTTTCTTAAACCAATCTTTTACATTTTCAGATATTTTTATTATATATATATAACCACATTTTGTAAACAAATATGACATTTAAGCACACTTATCTTAATCTGATGGGGACACATTTTGCCCATAGCATTTCCAGGGCTTTCTAAAAGGAGTAAAGGGTCCGTTTACAATGGCACACTGAAATATGACTTGCACTCGGGGGGGGGGGGGGGGGGGGGCTATGCTCCACTACGCTCTATGTTTTGCACCTGGGCCTGATGCTATGCATTTTGCAGCTAGCCATATACTTTTTGCACTGCCACCACAGGTAGCACAAGACATTTACCTTAAAGACACTGAATAGACACCTAGAATGCCATGGAGGCCTCACAGATACCATGTACCTGTCCTGTGGGGGTAGGACAAGCTTCTGTGGTATTCTGAGGACTAATTTTAGCTTCCGGGGCACCTTTGAGTATACTTATTTTTGGGGGGATTGGGGTGAAGATATGTTGATTTTGCAATAGGCTTCTACGTTTAGTCCTGTGTTTGTAAACTGTCACAGGCTCTAGACATTTGCCTAAAACATCTATATGACAACACCAGTGACTTGTCTAAAACGATACTGTACATATATGGGCACCTGCAGTTCTACCAGGAATTCTAGCTCTAAATATGATTGTGCTTGTAGCCAGCCAGACTCAGTACCAATTTATTTTTTCCACAATATTGAGCCCTTTTACTAAGCAACGGGGAGGGGCATAATCGAATGTCGCCGGTGATCTATTTTGGCAGTGGCGCAACAGCTGGCCGGAACTGTATTTTCAAAAAAGATGGCCAGCCATCTTTTTTTTCAATAATACGGTTTAGCCCGGCCAAATGCCAGAGTTTGCCGGGTTTGAGATCGCTGGTTTTGTTTTTCAGCGATAATGGAAAAAAATGCCGGCCATCTCAAACCCGGCAAAATCCAAGCATTTGGTCATGGGAGGAGCCAACATTTGTAGTGCACTGACATGCCAGGACACCAACCGGGCACCCTAGGGGGCACTTCTAAAAATGTTTAAAAAAATACACAAATAGCTCCCAGGTGCATAGCTCCCTTACTTTGTGTGCTGAGCCCCCCAAATCCCCCCAAACCCACTTCCCACAACTCTACACCATTACCATAGCCCTTATGGGTGAAGGGGGGCACCTACATGTGGGTACAGTGGGTTTGGGGGGGGGGGGGGTTTGGAGGGCTCAATACTTAGCACCACAAGTGTAACAGGTATGGGGGGGATGGACCTGGGTCTGCCTGCCTGAAGTGCACTGCACCCATTAGAAACTGCTCCAGGGACTTGCATACTGCTGTCAGGGAGCTGGGTATGACATTTGAGGCTGGCAAAAAAGTGTTTTATTTTTATTTTTTAATGTGGGAGTGGGTTGGTGACCAGGGGAGGAGTATGTGGAGGTCATCCCCCATTCCCTCCGGTGGTCATCTGGTCAATTGGGGCACCTTTTTGAGGCTTGGTTGTGAAAATTAAAGGACCAAGTAAACCCGGCGAAATACTGATTAATGCCGCTTTTTTTTTCCATTATCTGCAAAAGCTGGCCATCTGGTAGCCACACCCATGCCCGCCCATGTCCCGCCTTCGCTTCGCCGCCGACACGCCCCCTTGAACTTTTGCTGGCGCGGTGACGGGAAAGCGGTGATGATGTAAAAAATGCCACTTTCAATTATACCGATTTTGCCGCTTTTGCGAGATCGCCGGCCATCTCCCGATTTATGTCGGAAGATCGCTGGCAATCACTTTCGAAAATAAGCCTGATAGGCATCTACGTACGCCCAACGCATGTCTGTTTTGAGTTACCACCTGGCTACCACTTGGCCCTTTGGTTCTAATGTATTCAAATCTTCTTGGCTTCAATCAATTCACAGGTATCTGTTGGTTCTAAAATACTAAAAAATAAGATACCTAAATAAACTATAAATTCAAACTGTAATTATTTTAAAAAAATGTTATGTGGTGCTCAGAGTGAAGAAGTGCCCTGCACTAAAAGATATGGGTGCCTTTCACAGCACTAACTTAATAACATCATTGCACCAGATGCCCTAACCACCCTTCTCAGGGAGGGAGACAGATCAAATTGTGTAGGAGTAAATACATAAAATCTATTGCTGAAAACTGAAGTCTCCTTCCTGAAGCTGCATGCAAATTGCTAGTGAGATACGGAAGCCATATTCTAACACATGTATGGTGTACCCCATGAGATCATCACATGCATGTGTATGTCTGTGAGTACCAGACAGATAAGTCATGGAGAGACACTTTGTCCAGGGCTCTACATAGACACACAGGCTCCACTGTCCCCCACATGAACTGTTCCATATACAAAAACTCCTGACCTCTGTAGTGCACTGAACAATGTTGGACATGGCAATGACAAAATCTGCGGTAGTCTGTATAACAGGGAGCAAGGTATGGCAATGGTGGGATGTGAACAGCTTTTACTATAGAGTCCAGTGTCAAGGCCATGCCAGCTTGTCTCCTCTAAGATTTCCACCAGCAATCAGTTGGAGGCCTATCTAGAATGAACTAAGTATGTATTCACCAATATGGCTGGATTCCTAGGAGACATGCTACTCCACTACAGCTCCCTATGTTGAAAGAACACTTTGAGACTAGGTGGCACATGTAACCACCACAGACTTCCAAAAAACACATGTGACTGACAATAGACCAGTGGAAACAACTGGTAAGAGGTACATGAATTTACATACTGAAGGGGTTTTGAGTCAGGGCTATGTCTAACACACATGTGACTAACATGTGGCAGACACTCTTACACTCTTACTTCAAACTAAATACATTGTCTTCCTCCCATAGACAGCATACCCCTGGAGGACGTTAAGGAGAAAGAGGAAGGACAGGCAGAGGAGGAGGAGGAGGAAGGAGGAAGAAGAGGGTGAGGTGGAAGAAGGAGAAGGAAGAGCCTGGGGAAGATCAAGAGGCCAATGTGGCCACAGAGGGAGCTGCTGTTCCACACTTGCCACTGCCACAGTAGCAAACAGCACCAAATGATCACTGGGTTTCTTCCTCCTGGAGCAAATGCTCCCAAGATGGAGTCAGGAGTAAGAGATGTAAAGGAAGGGCCAAGGGGTACCCATGGACCCATGCTGCCCCTAGAGCCCATCCCCAGGCCAGCAGATGTGGCAAAGCAACTGAGGGGACATCACCTGCAGGGGCCATTCCTGAGGCCCACTAGTTGTGGTGTGCCTCTGCAACAGATGTCCCTCTTCAGACACCAGCCCATGCTTTAGGAGCACATGGTGCTAAGCATAAGGCCCATGATCCACAATGTGTGGGTGCAAACCTCCAGGAGTTTGCCAATCTTCATGGTAACATAGTAAATGATGGCAGAAAAAAGACCTGAACGGTCCATCCAGTCTGCCCAACAATATAAGATGGTGATTTTCTGATGATCCTCATCTATCACAATAGTATCATGGGCCTCATGGTCAGCTCTATGTAGGGGATGTGGGCTGAGATACATACCTTGATGGTTCAGTAATGGTCTTCTAAAGAGCTTTGTGCAAGAACCTGTTCTTCTGCCATGAGCTCCATCCTTGAATGTACATTTTTGGATTCCATTTACATCAAAATCTGGTGATGTCTCGTCGAACTCCACTACCTCCCAATTTATTTGTGTGCTTATATAAATAACCTCTTGCGATCTGTTTTCAGCATTGTCAACAGTTACATCAGATCTTTCAAAGAGATCACCTCTCTGCTTTCCATCTTGTTTCTCCAGTCTTTTCCTTCTCTGATGGAGGTATTGCAAATATCTTTCAGGACTGATGTACAAGGAATCAAATCTTTCTGTATTCAGGTTCCATTCCCACGTGTCCTCTAACAAGTAATAAGCTTTGAGTCCTAACTAGTACATTCTTACAGTACATTCTGTTACTTGTAATCTCCCATGCCACATCAGTCATGGTATATATGCCCCCCTCCTCAGCCACCACATCACAGATGGATGTGTACATATTCCTCTGGTAACATTTTCTTTGTCCCATTGTTGATACCCACACCTAGCGGCCCTTTTACTAAGCTGTGCCAAAAAGTGTAGACAAGTGTTTCGGGTGCACACAGATCCATTTTTAAGCGTACCTGTATAAAAGGCCTTTTTTTAAATTTTTGCCGAAAATGGACATGTGGCAAAATAAAAATTGGCGCGTCCATTTTGGGTCTGAGACCTTACCGCCAGCCATTGAATTAGTGATAAGGTCTCACGAGTCAATCCTGCGTTAGTCATCTATATACGTAGAATGACGATTACCACCCGGTTTCTGCTGCTCACCAGAGAATAAAAATTATTTTCCGGTGCACATAGTGGACGCGCATCAAAAATGAAATTACCGCAAGGGCTACGCAGTAGCCGGGTGGTAACTCCAAATTGACACACATTGGGCACGCATAGATGCCTACGTAGCTTAGTAAAAAAGACCTCTAATTTGGATGTGACTAGTTTCCCCAATGACCTGATCCCCCCCCCCCCCCTTACCACCAGCACTACAGTGACCAAATAATCTACAAGCCATGATCAAACTCAGATATATCAAGCATCTACAACCATCAGAAGCTCAGCAAAAGAAGGAGCATTACCACATCGCCTCTGCAGACTGCCTCCAGCAACAGCGAATACAATTGTAAAGATAAAGTCTATAATGAAATATACTGGTATTTTGTTATAAAATCAACATAGTTGAACATCTGACAAACTTTGTCTATGTTATGTTATCACAATATTCTGGCTATGTTATATCCAGGATGTCCAATGACATGTGCTAAGTCACAACAAACCACAGTGGAAATGAATCCTGGATTCCCAGGTTCAAAGACCAGTGCTGTAACCATTAGACTATCCCTGTACCAAAATTAAAGCTCTGCCATGTACACCTCACATCCCTTCTCCCCATCCCAAATGATGCACACTTAGTACCTACATACCCACAATCTATGTTGGCCTCCAGCTCTGGAGTCCACCCTAATAGATGATACACAATAGTCCCAATATTCAAAGGAGTAGCCTAGTGGTTAGTGCAGCAGACTGTGATCCTGGGGAACTGGGTTTGATTCCCCCTGCAGCTCCTTGTGACTGTGGGCAAGTCACTTAACCCTCCATTACCCCAGGTGCAAAATAAGTACCTGTATATATGTAAACCACTTTGAATGTAGTTGCAAAATACCACAGAAAGGCAGTATATCATTTCCCTTTCCTAACCTTTAGAGTATGATCATAAAGCAGCCTTTTTTAAAATTTACTAGGGCTGAGTGTGTACATTTTTACTCAAAATTTCAATGAACTCTTAAAATTAAGAGCATAAAAGTGGGTGGCAACAGGGAAAGATTTAGGGTAGAGAAAAGGAGGTAGGAGTTGAGCACTATTTTTCAGTACAAGGATTATAAATTAGGTTCATAAATCCAGGCAAACGAATGTCAGGTCCTAAATGAAGAATACGTTTTAGCTGAAAATTTGTGCTCCTAAGTTTGGCTGAAAATAGTGTACACATTTAGGAGGCTAATTTAGGAGCTCAACATTTTCTGAATATTGGACCCAATCAATACACACACATGCTCCCTATGTACATGCCTGCCCATGAATATGTCATACAGCTATCAGATGTTCTCCCAGGGATCTCAAGCTCCACTCCTGCAAACCAAAATGCACTACTGTGGGCCATGCTCAGGCGCCCTGCGGTAGTTCAGGCATCTGCGCGTGTTTGGAGTGTGGAGACTAGCCAGCTTATAATCGAAAGAGAAAAATGCCTATATTGCGACCCAAATCGGTATAATCGAAAGCCGATTTTGGGTGTTTCCAACTGCAATCCGTCGCGGAAACGGGTAAAGTGGATGGGGGCGTGTTGGAGGCGTGGTGAAGGCGGAACTGGGGCGTGGTTATCAGCCGAGGAGAGATGGGCGTCTTTAGCTGATAAGTGAAAAAAAAAAGGCGTTTTTACCGTGATTTTGGGTCACTTTTTTTTACCCTTTTTTTTCACGAACAGGTCCCAAAGAAGTGCCCCAACTGACCAGATGATCACTGGAGGGAATCGGGGATGACCTCCCCGGACTCCCCCAGTGGTCACTAACCCCCTCCCACCAAAAGAAAAAACACTTTACAAACTTTTTTTCCAGCCTCTATGCCAGCCTCAAATGCCGTACCCACCTCTATGACACCAGAATGTGTTCTATCCTGTGACAGCCTTTCCCTGGTTCTGATGTGGCTCTCGGGTGAGTGTGACACCTTTTCTGTTATGCGCACTGCAGAGTCACATCAGCAATGCATTGTGGTGGGTGTAGGGTGTAGCTTGTGGCAAATGCTCACAATGTTGGTAGTTGGTAGGCTCTACTCCCATGGTGCTTTTCCCCCTGCTTACTTGGTCAGAGTGTGCCCTGTTTTTTTTCCGTTTTCCATTTTTGTAAGCCAGTTTTAGATCCCTTTCATGTGTTAGCCACGTTACAGAACTTAGTTCTTTCCTTGAATGTGGCTGAAAGAGGGCATTGTACAGCATTCTGCCAGCTCTGACCTACTGCTCATCTCAGTACCAGGGAGACTCGTTGCCAGTGGGGCACAACCTCTGATCTGCAGGTAACTGTGAGTAAGCGTGCTTATTCCAATAAAGGACGTTTTCGGAGGGATTAGTCTTCAGGTGTCAACTGCTGTGCCAATGTTATACAGCAGCAACAAGTCCTAGAGGCCTGCGTGTATGCAGGTCCCTGGAGCACTTTTAGTGGGTATCGCAGTGCACTTCAGCCAGGCGGACCCAGGCCCATCCCCCCCTACCTGTAACACTTGTACTGGTAAATGGGAGGCCTCCAAAATCCACTGTACCCATATGTAGGTGCCCCCTTCAACCCTAAGAGCTTTGGTAGTGTTGTACATTTGTGGGTAGTGGGTTTTGGGGGAGGGGGATTGGGGGCTCAGCACCCGTAGTAAGGGAGCTATGCATGTGGGAGCATTGTCTGAAGTCCACCACACTGACCTCTAGGGTGTCCAGTTGGTGTCCTGGCATGTCAGGGGGGCGAGTGTACTACGAATTCTGGCCCCTCCCACGACCAAACGGCTCAGATTAGGACGTTTTTGAGCTGGGCGTTTTTAGTTTCCATTATCGCTAAAAAAAATGCCCAGCTGAAAAACGTCCATTTTTTCGAAAATACGGTCTGTCTCGCCTCTTCACGTACTCGTTTTCGGACAAAGACGCCCATGGAGATAGGCGTTCGCGTTCGATTATGCCCCTCTAGGTGCGCCCAGTACTAATCAGATACTGCAGCTACAACTGATTAGCGCATTGTTAGCATGTGAGCCCTTTCCACCTACTAAATAGGTGTCAGCAAGGGCTCATGAACGCCCACAAGCTAATTTGTAAATTATCGCCTGGTCATTAAGGGAAAAATGGAAATGTGGCTGTTTTACAGCCATGCTAAAAGTGGCCTCAATGTTTGGAGAAACCCATATGCTAATATAGTGCATGGCCCTTTTTAGGGCAGCTTAGTAAAAGGGCCCCTTATTTATTTGTTTAATCCAAATTTCTGTTCTCCCTTAGTAAGGGTATATCTCAAATGCCACCATTTAATTAAGGGATCATTTTAGAAAAGTGCATCATCTGAGTAACTCATCGAGTAACTCTGGGACCCCGGGCTACCTCTTCTCCTGCTACCAGACCGGCTTCCATCGACTCGGTCAGCAGTGTAGACAGGGTTTCTCTCAGCCCCGACGCCTGTGCGGCACCTCCCCAACCAGGAAGTGAGCGAGCAGTTTGTGACTCGGTTGGACCTATCCCGGTAATGGTGAGGAACTCCGAAGAAGGGAGCCTATCCGCATGCAATGGTGAAGGAGACCTGGAGGCATATTTTCAAAGCACTTAGCCTCCCAAAGTTCCATAGAAACCTATGGAACTTAGCCTCCCAAAGTGCTTTGAAAATATGCCTCCTGGTAGGACAAACTTTACAAACTTTTTCTTCAGTTGTGAGTGCCGGGTTAAAGCAGATCTCCAATGCCCCCCTTCCTGATATGAAAGTTGAGACTATAAAACCTGCCGTAGTGACTATGGATTCACTGTGGGACCTAACCTTTTCATTGCACTCTTCACTACAAACAGTTTTGTTAAAAAACACTGGTGAAATAAAAATTTTATCAGATGCCCTACTGTCCCAGGAGCAGATTAATGCCTGACAGTTGTCTGATACTCAAGCGCTTCAGGGTAAAATTCAACAGCTGGAGAACTTGAACAAAGCCACAATTAAGGAGAGTATATTTGTTAAACGAAAGATGGAACATCTTGAAAATCAACAGAGAAGACTTAATTTGAGACTTATCAACTTCCCCAGATCTCCAATAATTTCTGCGACTGAAATGTTCAAAAAATACCTGAAGGAAGTTTTAGAGATGCCGAGTGAGACCCTTCCACCTACAACGAGGGTGATTTATCTCCAGACTTTTGTACCACCTAAATCTGGAAGCGACCCTGGAGTTAAGGAGGGAGGATTGAACTTGACGTCTTTTTTAGAATCTTCTTTGGAGATAGTTACCCAAAGGACAACAGCAGTGGTAACATTTGCACTTGAGATAGATAGGGAAATGGTATTGAAGTTATTCTTTAGACATTTGGACTAGATGTTTTTTGGTTCTAAAGTTAGAATTTTTCCGGATCTCACAAGAGAGACCCAGTACAGACATAAGGCCTTTTTGGCACTTCGTCAGAGAATTTTAAATCTGGGTGCAACATTCACCCTTAAATTTCCTTGTATTTGTCGTTTCCTATATCAACAATATAGTTACCAATTTTTTGATCCAAAACAACTCGAGGATTTTTTGATCTCTAAGGAAGTTGAGAATGCAGTTGTGAAAGTTTAGATATCCCACATGGGCACTGTAAGATAGATTGAGAATGTAACCGGAGTCAGTAATGCCTTGTTGTTTAATTTTTATATAAATAAACATATATTTGTAACTTGGTTCTCATTAAGGATTTCCTGTATAGTGGACAATGACTTTAATAATGTTTTCCCAATTGGGACAAGATTTTTGACTCAATGTGAATTATGACTATGATTTGATTATTTCTTATTTCTATATGCTCTTTGATAAGATGTATAATGTGAAATTATAAATAAATAATTTAAAAAAAGAAAAGAAAAGTGCATCAAAAACTGGCCTGCGGCAGTGTGGACACATGTTTTTGGTGCAAGCCAGACCCTTATTGTACCATGTCTGGGGAAAAAGGGATTAGTTTAATAGGCTGGAAAATGGATGTGTGGCAAAATAAAAACCAGTGTGCATCCATTTTCGGCCTGAGACCTTACTGCCATCTATTGACTTAGCAGTAAGGTCTCATGTGCTACCCAGGCAATAAGCATGCAGAGCGTGAAAGTGCTGTTTAACACCAGGTAGGCCCCTATGGTAGAAAATAGAATATATTTTCTACCACATGCCTTTGGCATGTGCCAATTTTGGAATTACCGGCTGGGGCACGTGGTAGCCGGTCAGCAATGTTGATTTGGTGCAAGCTGGACACACGTAGGCCCTTACACACCTTTTAAAATGACCCATAAGTTATTGTGATAGATAACAAGGTATCTGACATACTCCTATCAGTTATTTTCATTTGTAGCTCTCTCTTTTTTTTTAAGTCCATGGCCAAAATATTTCCAGCTAATTATTATCTGATAAAATTAGCGTGCTGCATATAATGAGTTTTAAAGACAGAATGCTTTATTTAACATAGAAACATTGTCCCATACTTGTGTTATTTTGTAATATTCTTTCTTACCATGGGAAGTAGAAGAAAATGTCTTGATGCTGTCATGCAGCTGCATTGTCAAGGAATGCAGCTCGACAGTACATCCATAAGAAAACAAATTGAACTGTTGTCATACTTTGTTTTCTGAAGAGCAAGAACTCTTTGAAGGTCAATAGCTATCATAATATATCTCTTGTCTTTTTCTAGAGTTAGCAAAAAAAAAAAAAATGTCGCAAATATCTTTGTCTAAAGAAAAAGACACCATGCACTAGCCTGATGGTAGAGAAGGGAAGAAAGAAGCAAGAGGTGAATGATTCTAGTAGAACAGCACTAGAATCAACAAGATGAGGGGCTAGTATATATATAATAGGCATGTACATCAAAATATCACAGGACAGAAAAGCTAATAGAAAAAACGTGGTCAGAAGAAGAACACAGAAATAATATTGTAAAAGGAGAGTTTCAAAGGTAGATACTTCTACCTCCCACCCATCTGCTGGATAACGATGATAATTAAAAAAAAATATGTGGCCAACTTGGGGTTTCAAATGATCAGTGTTACGCACTGCTATACAGAAGGTCTATGATCAGCCATAGCTAAAGTTGTTGCAAACACCGCATTCATAACTTCGCCCTCGGGTTGGGGGGGGGGGGGGGGTCCATCGTCATTCATTCTTCAAGACTGATAGCAGAATTCTGGGTTGGCTGTGGCTGTGTTTATAGCCCTTTTGGGAGAGAGAACCATGGTTATTGTATAAGAGTAGCATCTAGATGATTAGAGACATCCAGAGGAATCCTAGTGGATGGATCTCTGCCTAGGACCATCATTGATAGGTTAGAGAGGGAAGAGAAAAGAAAGGATTTTGGATTTCTTTTGTACCTGTTTTTAGTTGTAGCTCAAGCTGAGCTCTATTCAGTTAAGCAGTCATTGTCCTGTCCTTGGAGGGCTTAAAATCATGAAGGCCAATTCTATAACTGGGTGCATCCATTTACACATGCATTGTATATGTAAGTAGTGCTTTAATTGGTACTCATGCGTGTAAATGGACCAACTGCTATAAGGTAAGGTAGCACTTAAATGCTGTAGCACAAAACTGCAAAGGTGCACACATATGAATGGAGGATGGGTGTGTCTCCTATTAATGTACACACCTTGTAGAATACTGTAAACGCTTGTTCTGCATGGTGCACTTAAGCATGTCAACATACAACAGCTATAGACCTGGCATAGTGGCTCAAGTAAATATAGGTGCGACAATCCCTAGTTAAGCTAGTGCTGTATAATGGTATCTTGGTGCCAAGATGCTATTATAGAATTGATGTTTGGCACTGAGGCACCAAGTTATAGAATGGCCCCTTATTTTGTACATGAGGCAATGCAGGTTTAAGAGATTGGCTCAGATCACATTGATCCACTGTGGAATTTGAACCGTTTCCCTGGTTGTGATTCCCTTGCATTAAACAAAAAAGTGAGGTGAATATAGTGAGGATTTCCAAAGTTCAAAGACCTTTATTGTAGTTGCAGTAACAACCCCTTTAGGACCCAACATGGCCATGTTTCGGCGTGTGAGCCTGCTTCAGGGGTCATCAAACCTTATAAAGATAAATTAATATATATAAATATAACTGTACACAATAAAATTAAAATATGTTCTAGTGAAAGTTTGTGTTCAAGTTCAGTGAAAACCATGCTTATGCTAAATTACCACTGTATTCATATTAAAAAATACTATGGAGAACAAAGCTGTGAGGAACAAATGTAGCCACAAATGTCAATTCTAGTATACTTGGAGAATAGTTTTTTTTTTTACACTACCACAGTCAATAGTGATATTGTGAATTTAAAGGAAAAAGTAACTCTGAAAGTGTCTCTGAAAAGGCACTTCTACTCAGCTATGTGTAAACAGCTCCAGCAACCTGGTGATGTAATGCATTAAAAAAAATAAATAATGCCAGAGGCAAGTCTGGTTTAAATAGCCCTGCTGAGGTAAGCACTCACAATGTGATTCAAATGATGTAAATGCAATTAACATAGGGGGCATGCAAGATGTAGGTAATCTAGAAGTAATGTATCTTAAAACCCTGCAGTATATTGCAGCTAAGAAACACAATCATGCATTTATAGGGGGACTTTATAAAAGTAATACCTAAAACAAATGCAATCCAAAATCATATTACAAAATGTAAAAATATGATTTGTACAACGTATAACATAACATGTATATGTTTTTGTGCATGTGTATAGAATTAAATCATTTGTGTTACTGTCAAATTGCTCTATGAAAAATGTTTGAAAACAAATTTTCCCATTGTTTATAACTATTATACACAAAACAACCTTGAACCTGTGCCCTTTGGTTTGGAAGGCAGCCACATTCCAAAAAGAGCTCTTCTGGCTCTTGAGAGCCTGTAATAGTCAGTCCATCCCTACCAGTGTCTTGTATTTATGATAATATTGGCCCAGAAGGAACCAGCTCAGGGTAAGTTTGAGCATTTGTGCCTCGCTTATGGATTTGTTTCCTATTGCTTCAGTGTTGTTCTTGTCCAGATGTACCCTAAAAACATAAATAAATACATCTCTAGCTCTATCAACAAAATGAAGCAAAATGAATATTAAAAAAATTAACAAACAAGCAAAAAGAAGCTTGAAAATAATATGGGAAACTAAACCACAAAAATGTCTTTGTCTCCGCAGCCCAAATAACTGCTTTTTGTGTACATTGCATCTAAATGTGTTCACATGTTTGTATATTTTTAACATTCTTCTGTCTAAAAAGCAATTCAGTATTAATTAAGGTACAAGTTTGTTTCACAGATCCATGCAAAATGCCTTTCAATACTTTTTTTGTTTATTATTCTTGATTACTTTTTAAATATTCTTATAAATATTTTTTTCAATTTGAAGTATGCAATATGTTGCATAGAAGAGTGGAAAACCTCCGACTTTACCACATTTTGAAATGTATTATTTAGATGGTAGAATGTGAAAATTTTTACAAGACATTCTATAGTCATCCAGGGACAGAGGTCAGATTTTTCTGAAACCTTATGTAAACTATTGTACTCTAGTCTTACAACAAAACACTGCTGTGAGGGATATCAGAAATCACTGCCCCCCCCCCCCCCCCAATTCTATAAATGGTGCTTTAAGTTGTGCATGCTAATTTGGCTGTATGGCCAAACTGCAGGCAACTTAATTGATTAACAAGTCAATCAGCGCTGACAATTGGTACTAATTAGCAGCACTAATTGGCTTTTATAGAATTTACACACACAACTTTCTAGGTGTATTCTATAACATGGTGTATGTAAATTCTAATGTACACAGCCAAAAAGGGTCCCAGAAAACAACAAGGCAACCGATCTGCAAAATCCAACATGGAAAACAAACCAGCAGATCAGTATAATATCCAAAAAGACTTTATTGAAGATACCATACATAAAACAAATGCCCGGCACAGGCCGTGTATCGCCCAATAGGGCTGCGTCAGGGGCTACAATGAATAACAAACATATAAAATTAGAAACATAAAATTATAAAACATGAAATTACATAAAATATATGTATATCTATAAAATATGTAAAACATCAATATGAATTATAATGTACGTGTAAAACATAGACATGAATTATAAACATAGAGTCTCTTTTGATTCAAAAATAATATGAGCATTTAAAGATAATGTAGAAGTCCATGTAAATATCAACAGACATCAAATTATTATTTGAAAATATAATAAAAATGCATATAAATGTGCTTGAAATATATAAATATGTCAAAAACCAACAAATTAAAAACACATATATTGCATATATATTGTGAATTATATTGTAAAATACCAGCAAAAGAAGGGCACAAACATAAAGCCCAGTATCCTGTTTTCAACAGTGACCAATCCAGGTCACAAATACCTGGCAAGATCCCAGAAAAGCTCAATATATTTTATGATGCTTATCCCAGAAATAAGCAGTGGATTCTCCCAAGTCAATTTAATAATGATCTATGGACTTTTTTTTTGTTGTTACATTTGTACCCCGCGCTTTCCCACTCATGGCAGGCTCAATGCGGCTTACATAGTGCAATGGAGGGTTAAGTGACTTGGCCACTTTTCTTTTAGGAAGCTGTCGAGACCCTTTTTTTTTTTTTTTCTTTATTATTATTTTTATTAAGCTTTTAACAAACATAATTTCACATTTATGAATGATATTACACTATATAGAAATATCCAACAGAAATAATTTCTAAACTTAAGTTATAAACTTTATATCGACCACAAGTTAAAGAAATGATCCAAGAAGAAAGATTATTCAAATAACCTAAAAAGAAATGAATCAGTAACACAATTTACAATAATGCGCCCGACCTGGGTAGTTCCACCTGCTCCGGTTAATCAGTGTACATATAGGATTACACCTTAACATTTACTTCTTCCCTACTTATTATAAATTCCTCCAACTGTTTGGGATCAAAGAATTGAAATTGTTTAGACTGAAATACAATTCTACAAACACAAGGGAATTTCAACAGGAAACTAGCTCCTATTGCCAAAGTTCTTGTGCGCAAAGCCAAAAATGCTTTACACCGTTTTTGAGTCTCTCTTGATAAGTCAGGATAAATTCTTATTTTAGACCCCAAAAAGTTTGAATCCAAGTGTCTTAATGAGAGCCTCAAAACTGCATCCCTATCAATCTCTAAAGCAAAGGTAACTATTAACGTTGCTCTCTTCGTAATAACCTCTAGTGATGATTCCAAAAAGGCTGTTAGATTCATCTCTCCACCCTCTTGAGGAAATTTTTCTGATAACCTAGGATCAGTTTGTAAATAAAATGCACGAGTAATGGGTGGGAGAGAAGTGTCCAACATACCCAGTATTTCTACAAGATATTTTTTTTACCATTTGTACTGGGGATACTAGAGGAGAGCTAGGAAAGTTTATTAGCCTTAAATTAAGTCTTTTAGACTGGTTCTCAAGATATTCCAACCGTCGTGAAGTAAAATTCTTTTCTTTAATCAGCGATTGAGCCAAAAGTTCCATCTTAGAAGTTCTTTCAGTAAGACATTGTACTTCTTCGGTTTGAGAGTCAGTCTTTTTCATTTGTAATAATGCAGCCTCTGATAAAGTTTTAATAGTCCCCGCATTTTTAACCACCAGAGATTGTAGGGAGGCGTATGCTGTGAAGGTTAAATCCCATAGTGACTCTAAAGTCACTACGGCTGGCTTTTCCATTTTCCCAGCACTAAACTCAGGAAGTGGTGCATTTGCAGCCAGCTCCAGGGTACTCACTGTCTGTGTAGACAGCGTCGAAGATGGTAACATCACTGGAACTTCTGTGCTGACAGCACTTCGATCTCCATACGTCTCCATCTGGCTCCCTCCCTGTGCACATCGAACTCCATTCCGGGCCGAGGCATCTGGGCTCTGAAGGAAACGTTCACTTCCTGGTTGCAGGGGCGCCGCACGTTCGACAGGGCTCAAGGAAGCCCCGTCTTCACTGACGACCAGCGTCGAAGCGCCAGCCTCATCGGAAGGAGTAGAAACTCTCCCAGGACCCAGCGCGATGTTAAATTCCTCCATTTTCGCTTGGCGAAGCTGGTTAGACCCGCCAGGGAGAGAGGGAATCTCCCTGACTTTGCCTCTCCTTTTTCCCATGGCGAGAATCAGGTAGGGAACCGCTAACCGCCGCGTTTCAAGGGAGGAGACAGATCGCGTCTGGTCGCGCAACTCAGACCGTCGCCATCTTGGATCCGTCGAGACCCTTTTTAAACCCCGCTAAGGTAACCACCTTTACCACATTCACTGGCAATGAATTCCAGAATTTAATTGCACATTGAGTGAAGAAATATTTTCTCCGATTCGTATTAGATTTACTACTTTGTAGCTTCATAGCATGCCCCCTAGTCCTAGTATATTTGGAAAGAGTAAACAAATGGTTCACGTCTACCCATTCCACTCCACTCATTATTTTATAGACCTCTATCATATCTCCCCTCAGCCATCTCTTCTCCAAGCTGAAGAGCCCTAGACGCTTTAGTCTTTCTTCATAGGGAAGTCTTCCCATCCCCTATCATTTTCATCACCCTTGTCTGTACCTTTTCTAATTCCACTACAGTGGTGGAAATAAGTATTTGATCCCTTGCTGATTTTGTAAGTTTGCCCACTGACAAAGACATGAGCAGCCCATAATTGAAGGGTAGGTTATTGGTAACAGTGAGAGATAGCACATCACAAATTAAATCCGGAAAATCACATTGTGGAAAGTATATGAATTTATTTGCATTCTGCAGAGGGAAATAAGTATTTAATCCCTCTGGCAAACAAGACCTAATACTTGGTGGCAAAACCCTTGTTGGCAAGCACAGCGGTCAGACGTCTTCTGTAGTTGATGATGAGGTTTGCACACATGTCAGGAGGAATTTTAGTCCACTCCTCTTTGCAGATCATCTCTAAATCATTAAGAGTTCTGGGCTGTCGCTTGGCAACTCGCAGCTTCAGCTCCCTCCATAAGTTTTCAATGGGATTAAGGTCTGGTGACTGGCTAGGCCACTCCATGACCCTAATGTGCTTCTTCCTGAGCCACTCCTTTGTTGCCTTGGCTGTATGTTTTGGGTCATTGTCGTGCTGGAAGACCCAGCCACGACCCATTTTTAAGGCCCTGGCGGAGGGAAGGAGGTTGTCACTCAGAATTGTACGGTACATGGCCCCATCCATTCTCCCATTGATGCGGTGAAGTAGTCCTGTGCCCTTAGCAGAGAAACACCCCCAAAACATAACATTTCCACCTCCATGCTTGACAGTGGGGACGGTGTTCTTTGGGTCATAGGCAGCATTTCTCTTCCTCCAAACACGGCGAGTTAAGTTCATGCCAAAGAGCTCAATTTTTGTCTCATCTGACCACAGCACCTTCTCCCAATCACTCTCGGCATCATCCAGGTGTTCACTGGCAAACTTCAGATGGGCCGTCACATGTGCCTTCCGGAGCAGGGGGACCTTGCGGGCACTGCAGGATTGCAATCCGTTATGTCGTAATGTGTTACCAATGGTTTTCGTGGTGACAGTGGTCCCAGCTGCCTTGAGATCATTGACAAGTTCCCCCCTTGTAGTTGTAGGCTGATTTCTAACCTTCCTCATGATCAAGGATACCCCACGAGGTGAGATTTTGCGTGGAGCCCCAGATCTTTGTCGATTGACAGTCATTTTGTACTTCTTCCATTTTCTTACTATGGCACCAACAGTTGTCTCCTTCTCGCCCAGCGTCTTACTGATGGTTTTGTAGCCCATTCCAGCCTTGTGCAGGTGTATGATCTTGTCCCTGACATCCTTAGACAGCTCCTTGCTCTTGGCCATTTTGTAGAGGTTAGAGTCTGACTGATTCACTGAGTCTATGGACAGGTGTCTTTCATACAGGTGACCATTGCCGACAGCTGTCTGTCATGCAGGTAACGAGTTGATTTGGAGCATCTACCTGGTCTGTAGGGGCCAGATCTCTTACTGGTTGGTGGGGGATCAAATACTTATTTCCCTCTGCAGAATGCAAATAAATTCATATACTTTCCACAATGTGATTTTCCGGATTTAATTTGTGATGTGCTATCTCTCACTGTTACCAATAACCTACCCTTCAATTATGGGCTGCTCATGTCTTTGTCAGTGGGCAAACTTACAAAATCAGCAAGGGATCAAATACTTATTTCCACCACTGTATATCTTTTTTGAGATGTGGTGATCAGAATTGAACACAATGTTAGAACATTCATTTGGGACTTTAGACAGTTTGCTGAAATGTCTTGCATGGACACTAGTGCCAAGACCCGTGCAAGGCCTTGTGTCTTTGGAGCAGACATCTATGACCTGACTCTGCCCAGAATTCCTCAGGAGCTGGACAGAGAGCTGAGAAGGTTACTTCTATTTCTATGCTTCTGCTTGCTCTGATTATCTTTTAATTGTACTGATGATCATCCAATGCATTCCAGCTGTGCCTATTTGAATCCAGTGACTCATTTATGTGCTGAAAATAAAGGGCTAAATACAAAATTATGCCTATCCCGGGGTATCTGAAAAAACGTCATGCAAAGAACTGTGAACTGTGGCCCTATCTAGATCATTTGTGGCCCCAACATCATAGGCGGTCGGTGGCCCAACTGTTTGGGGAGGCTAAAGGGGGTGGGGTTAGAGGTGGGGCCAGGGGTGGAGCTTAAATCCATAATTGTCTGATCACACACAGAAAAAAAAATAAAAATAAAAGTCACAATTAATACATTTTATTAAATTTAGATATTAGCTATGTATCATATGTCAAAGAATAAAGTGGTTGCTCAAAGCATATACTAACCACAATTGCTCAACTGCAAAACACTATGCACAACTTTGTGCAAAAACACACTCAGAACCTTACTGTACCATAAATATTACACTGGGCAGAACCTAATACACCAATATACCACCCATACGGAAAATGCAGACCGTCAACAATATGAAACAAGGGATCATAATATCACAATTCTCATGTAGAGCCACAAACATCCTAATTCATGTTAATGTGGGATAAAATGTCATAAATAAGTGGAAATATTCCAAACACTATAATGAAAATAAAATGATCTTTTCTACATTTGTTGTCTGGTGACTTTGTTTTTCTGATTGTGCTGGCCCAGTATCCGATTCTGCTGCTATCTGTCCTCTTAACTCCGTTTCCAGGGCTTCCTTTCCATTTATTTGTTTACTTTCCGCCTTTCTTCTTCATTTCTTGTCCTATATCCGTAAGAAAAGCTGGGTCCTCCGCAGACTTGACTGTCCAGTGGATCCAGCTTTTGCCTATTTTCTTCATCCATGTGCAGTTTTTCTACTCTCTTCATTTTCCCTCATCTCATCTCCTTCCTCACTCCTCCCTCCCCCTCCATGTCCAGCAACCCTCCTCTCCCCCCTGCCCTCCCCTCCATCCACCCATGTCCAGCAACTCTCCTCTCCCCTGCTCTCTCCTCTCCCCTTCATCCACCATGTGCAGCAACCCTCCTCTTCCCTCCCCTCCATCCACCCATGTCTAGCAACCCTCCTCTCCCCTTCCCTCCATCCACCCATGTCCAGCAACCCTCCTCTCCCCTGCCCTCTCCTCTCCCCTTCATCCACCATGTGCAGCAACCCTCCTCTCCCCTCCCCTCCCAACATCCACCCATGTCCAGCAACCCTCCTCTCCCCTGCCCTCTCCTCTCCCCTTCATCCACCATATGCAGCAACCCTCCTCTCCCCTCCCCTCCATCCACCCATATCCAGCAACACTCCTCTCCCTGCCCTCTCCTCTCCCCTTCATCCACCATGTGCAGCAATCCTCTTCTCCCCTCCCCTCCATCTACCCATGTCCAGCAACCCTCCTCTCCCCTGCCCTCTCCTCTCCCCTTCATCCACCATGTGCAGCAACCCTCCTCTCCTCTCCCCTCCATCCACCCATGTCCAGGTCCTCGATCATCTTTCCCGTCTGCCCTCACTCCCCGATAGGCAGCCCTCATTTCCTTCCTGCCCCGCCCCCGCCATACCTTTAAATATTATATTTTTCCTGGAGTCGCAGGCAGCGCCGGCATTGAAGGCATCAGCAGGCTCATCTCGGCTCCAGCAGCCTTCCCTCGCAAGTCGCATGATGGCTCCACCCTCTTCTGACGTATTTCCTGTTTCTGCGGGGTGGAGGCAGCAAGGGAAAAACTTCACGGTCGGTTGGGCTGGGGAGGCTTAGCCTCCCCAAGCCTCTTATATGGGGCGCCTATGCCAAACATCATACAGCAGTGAATCCCAAATGTGAAACCTTGCATCTTATAGCTATAATTTGGGTTGCTGTGCCCTATTTGCATTATTTTGCACTTGTTCAATTTACATTTCACTTGCCATTTGGATGCCCAGTCTCCCGGTCTTGTAAGGTCCTCTTTCAATTCTCTTGTGATCATCTTGCAATTTCTTCCAATCCTCTTGTGATCATCCCACTCATTTTTCCTGTTTTCAGATCTTTTATAAATATGTTAAAAAACAGTGGCCCCAGCAAAGATCTTTGGAGAACCTCACTATTTACTCTTCTCTGTGGAGAATATTGACCATTTAACCCTACTCTATGTTTTCTATCTTTTAACCAGTTCCTAATCCATTCTACCTCCTATCCCATGACTTTTAATTTTCTCAAGACTCAGTAATGAATTGTTTTTCAAATGCTTTCTGATAATCCAGATACACAATGGGGCTCATTTTCTAAACAAAAAAAATGCCCAAAAAGTGTCACAAAGCAGCAAATATGTTAACATCCAAATAGTTACTTTCAAAAACCATTTTAAAGACTTTTTCTATTCACTTCATCTGCAGTGCATCCAAATCACAAGGGGGCATGTTGGGGGCATGTGAGGGGTGGAATTTGGGTGTTCCCAAAACTTGGATGTTTTTCTGTCATAATGGAACAATGCAAAAAAGTTCATTTTGGTCTAGATCTTTTTCAATCATGACTGGATTCCAAAAAGGTGCCCTAAAAGATCACTGAAGGAATTAAGGTATGATCCCTTCCTTACTTCTCCATTAGTTATTGACCCCCTCCCACTCCCCAAACATGTGAAAAAACAGTACATACCAGCCTCTATGACAACTTCAGATGTTATGGCCTGACCTATTAGAGCAGCAAGTGGGTCCCTGAAGTAACCCAGTGTTTGGTGCAGTGTAGTGTAGTGTAGAGAAGGGGACTCAGGCTCATATCTCACTCTTTTACAGTTGTGGTGGAATGTGTGATCCTCCAAAACCAACCAAAAAGTTACTGTACCCACATATAGGTGATACTTGCAGATGTAAGGGCTATTGCAGTGATGTATAGTTGGGTACAGTAGGGTTTTGGTGGATCTTGGAGGACTCCCCATACAATATAAGGTGGTAATGGTGAGATGTGTACCTGGGACCTTTTATTTGAAGTCCACTATAGTGCTCCCTAGGGTGCCCTACTGCTCTGTTGTGTGGCCTGGCTACTAAGAATACTGGCCCCCTATACATCCCAATGGTTTGATTTTGTGCATTTTTCCATTGAACATTTTTTTTTCGAAAATGGTCACAAAAGAAAATGCACTGAGCACAAAATGTCTACAAAACATCTAGCAAATGGCCATTTTTGAAACAAACCAGCGGCAGTCAGTGTTTTTTTTTTTTTTTTAAATGCTGATCATCACTGGCTAACTTATCCCCCGATATTCAGTGTTGGGCCATCTCTGGCCACTGGTAACGAATATCAGGGAATTGGGGTGGGGGGGGGGGGCAGGCTGGGTGCCAGCACTTATTCGGGCCCAGTCGATATTAAAACTGGGCCGCATAAAAGTTATATGGCCCTGGCTGAATATCGGGTAGGCTGGCCCACATTAACTTTTTTAATTAAAAAAAATTTTTTTTTTCTTTACTAAAGCCACCAAGCCCCCTCAAGCCCTCACCAAGGTCCCCTTCTTTCCCTCCCCCTCCCAGTCCTTATCAAGACCCTCCGCCCAACCCAGCCATGCAGGCCCTCCCTCTGGGCCTACCTGAATCCCTGGTGGTCCAGCAGTGTCATTGGAGGCAGAAGTGCAGCCCCCTTGCTCCTGCCTCTTGCTGCACTCCTGCTCTCCAAAACCCAGCTGGACCACTAGAGATACAGGTAGGCCTGAAGGGAGGGCCTGCCTGCCTGCATGGCTGTGAAGGCAGGGTCTTGATAAGGGCTGGGATTGGGGAGGGAAAGAAGGAGACATTGGCAGGGGAATTGAGGGGCCTCAGGGGCTTTAGTAAAGACAACAAAATTAAAACATAAAAAAAAAAGTTATGCGGATGCCAGTCTGATATTCAGATCTGGCACTTGCATAGCTAAGCGGATTTATTTAGGACAGCTCTTGAGCTGTCCTAAATGAAGCCACTTAGCTATGCGGGTGCTGGCACTGAATATTACTGGCACCCACATAACCTCCGCCCCCAGCGCTGCCCCTGACCTGCCCACTTTTTGTTTGTGTGTTTTCAGAGGATATTCAGTGACACTGTCCAGTTAAGTGCTGGTAAATATCCCCCGTTATGTTCTGGGAAACTATTTAAGAGGGCATAAAATGCTCCTGCCTGCTTAAATTGCTTTGAATATTGGCCTCTATGTTTTTCTGGTTCAAAAACTGCTGTGTTCACCACTTAGTTTTTGAATGTTTTCAGCAAAATGCCCAAAATTGGATTTAGACATATCGAAAATGCCACTCCACATCAACCAGCTCACCTTTATCCACATGTTTATTTACCCCTTTTTGAAATAATATAGCAGACTAGTGAGGCAAGATTTACCTTGACTAAATCCATTTGCTTTTGTCCTGTTCATCCGTGCCTATGTATATATTCAGTAATTTTTTTATAATAGTCTCTATTATTTTGGCTGGCACCAATATCAGGCTCACTGGTCTATAATTTCCCTGATCATTTCTGGAAACCTTGTTAAAAACTGGTGCTATGTTGGCCACCTTCAAATCTTCAGTTTCCACACATGATTTTAAATATAAATAATACATTACAAATAATAGTTCTGCCATTTCAATTTCTAGTTCTATCATTACTCTGGGGGTGCATACCATCCAGTGCAGGTGATTTCCTACTCTTTTATTTGTCAGTTTGTCCTATTACATCTTCCAGATTTACAGAGATTTATTTCAGTTCCTCTAACTTATCACCATTAAATCCCCCTTCCTATATGGATATCTCCCGCATATCTTCCTCAGTCATGACCAAAGCAAATAATTAATTTAGGGCCCTGTTTACTAAGGTGCTATATTGTTTTAGTATGTGCTAGATGCTAGAGTTACCCATATGTTTCTATAGGTGACTGAGGGGGGTCTTTTACTAAAGCTTAGCTCGAGTTATCTGCAGCTGGGTCCATTTTATTCCTATGAACCCTGCTGCAAATAACTTGAGCTAAGCTTTAGTAAAAGATCCCCTTAGCATTTAGCGCACTAAAAATGCTAGCGTGCCCGTAGCGTGACTTAGTAAATAGGACCTGTAGTCGCTTCATTATGATCTTGTCCTCCCTGAGTGCCCCTTTTACCCCTTAGTCATCTAGTGATCCAACCAATTCTTTTACTGGCTTTTTTTGCATCAAATATACTTTTTAAAACATTTTTATTATATATTTCTTGCAGGATTATTTTCAAAGTCTCTTTTTACCTTCCTTATCATTGCTTTGCATTTGACTTGCCATTCCTTATTACTACTACCATTTAACATTTCTATAGCGCTACAAGGCGTATGCAGCGCTGCACAAACATAGAAGAAAGACAGTCCCTGCTCAAAGAGCTTACAATCTAATAGAGCTTACATGTTATTTCCTAATTTCTTCATTTGGATCCTTCTTTCATTTTCTGAAGAATGTTCTTTTTTCTCTAATAGCCTCTTTCATATTACTTTTTAACCATGTTGGCTGTTTGGCCTTCCTTCTGCTCTTTTAAATAAGTGGAATGTATCTGGTCTGGGCATCTAGGACAGAATGTCCTTGGTTAATAATGGAATTAACCAAGTAAATTCCTCAGGCTAAAAATCATTCCCCTCTACTTAATTCCAGTAAGTAACTAGATTTAGCCAAGGGAAATAAAAGAAAACAGGAGTTGAGGACACAAAAGCACATTCAAAGTTTCATTATGAAATCCTTGCACATATGTTCTCACATCTAATATATATCTGCTATACAGCAGAGATAAAATTATTTCCATTCTCTAAAGTCTCAAAGTTTTAAAAATAAATGTTGTGAGTTGTTTTCCTTTGAGAATTAGCTTGCAAGCTCACAGATACAAGATTGGGTCCATGGAACCATAAACTACTCTTGCTGGCTTTTTTTGCTTGTTATAAAACTATCATGACTGCTCATTATCATATTGCCAAAGATTCTTCTGTAACACTAAATGTCTATTTTTATTATATTTCCACTACTCATGATGTATTGTAAGCCACATTGAGCCTGCAAAGAGGTGGGAAAATGCGGGATTCAAATGCAATAAATAAATAAATAAATCTATTACTGTCACATCCTTTTCCTTCTATGCTTCTAGTTTAGATGCTTAGACATAGAATCAAAGTCATTGAGATAGTAAGTAGTAGGTCAAGGCCCCTGATGTATTTTCAGGTTGTTCATTATGATGTTCCAGATGGTTAGTTATCTGCTCACAGACTGATACCATTTGACACTGTTAAGAAATAGATACACAAGAGGAAGTGACGTCACTGACTGGGATGGCAGCATAATCGCGGAGCTCCGTCGGGGCTGTTCAATTGAATATATCCCGCTGTTTTGCCAGGCTTCCCGAAGTCTCAGATAGTAGGGGAAGGCTTCTAGTGCTCTACCGCTGAAAAGAGCTTGGAGCAGTTTAGATACACGATGGTGCAGAGCGAGAAAACGAAGGCGGGCATGGCGGGCCATGAGCCTCGAGAGAGCAAGATGGCGCCGATTTCCTCAGAGGCGGAGGATGAGTGCTCCATAGATGGTGTGACAGAGACCAGTGAGATTGCAAAATCAGATGTGGTGGGGTGGTTCCAGGACTTGAAGGCGGATTTGGCGGGGGTCCGAAAAGATGTGCAGAATGCCCTGAAGGATATTCAGGATGAAATTCAGGACCTCAGTGCTCACATTGGTGAGGTGGAGGAGGGGCTGGTGACACTCAAGACGGACATGGGAAACCTTCGTAAGAAGGTGGATATGGCAACTACCGAAGTACAGCAACTTAAGGAACAGATAGAGGACCTGGAAAACAGGTTGCGGTGCAATAATTTGAGATTTAAAGGAATTCCGGACCTGGATATATTTATAGTAATTGTGAAGCAGTGATACGGGAGCTGTGTGGATATATATTGTCTTCAGAGGATGGTAATCAATCTTTGGACCTTCGCATACAAAAAGCGCATCGAGTTGCGGGACCGCAACGAGATTCTAACCCGAGGGACATTGTTGTATGTTTTGCGGATTTTCCCACGAAAGAGAAGATCTTGGTTAAAGCATGGCAGCAAAAAGAAATCCAGTGGAAAAACTAAGATTGTAGTATATCAGGACTTGGCAGGGTCTACATTGCAAAAACGCAGATCTTTTCGTGAAGTTACGGAATTTATGAGATCAAAGGGGATCCGTCATAAGTGGCTCTTCCCATTTGCGGTGTGGCTGACAGTGGACAGGAAATCACGCAAAGTTAAGACTCTAGATGAAGCATGGCCATCATTGCACGCTTTGGGATGTAGTGGAGTCCCAGCTCAGGCAAAGCAGCCAGTTGCTGCAGTGGAACCTAGGGCGGATTCAGTTTGGCAGCTGGTGGTGGATCGGAAAGATGTCCGACAAGCATGCATCTTGAAGAGAGAAGTTTTAAGAGGACTGGTGGAAGGCAGTGGTGTGCTAGTAAATGTTTAACAGAGTCACAAAAGAGAGGGAAAACAGCATACAAGTACAACAAAGCAAACAAAAAAGAAGCAGAAACTGGGCCTTCAGGATTGAGAAAAAATGCAGTCCTTTAATTTCACAAATACCCGACACGGGCCGTGTTTCGGCGTACAAACGCCTGCATCAGGGGTCTGACATAAAGATACATAAAAATAAATCAAAATAAAAACCATAAATTGGTTCAACAATATCAATAAACCATAATTGCACATCATTGTCATATCTTCAAACCATATACATATACACTTATATTTACTATACTATATACACACCACGCACAAATATATGTATATATATAAAAGAAAACGTTTAAAAGAACATTAAAAAGCATTAAAAAACATTTGAAAAAAACTTTTAAAAAAAAACGTATACTCCTAGATGATATCTATATATGCCCACCTGTGTATATATCTCTATAAGCTCAAATGTCCATATCCACATGTGCATGTATATACATATATACACCCAAATATGTATATTTTCTTAATTGAACCCTTGCATATACATACATGCCAATTCACCCATATAATCATATCATGTCACGTGTTTCTGAATAGAGCATTGTCAGAATCTACTAGACACTATAAAATCACATATAATGAATGACCCTTTCTTACCAATAAACTCCTATCGGTCAACTTGCAAACTGTAGCACAAGAGGTGAGTAAACCGATCGGGGTAAAACTCCTGATGTAAGAGAGCAAAAAAATGGGGTGTTCATAATCAATCATCTAATAGTGGCCAAATCATAAACAATAGATTTTTCAAACAAAGAAAGTAACGCCCCCTGTCTCAAAAGAACTCCCTTATATCGTAAACAATATATTAACATGAGGTATATCATGATAAGGCCATATTCAACATCTCTTATACCAAAAAAAACAAATAGACAAGTGAAAGAGAGTTATTGCCAGAGCCCTAAAGACTTTTAAAATACAAGTGCTTGTATGCTTGTAGTCACCTTTGATCTGGAATCTTTATACACTAATATACCACAACAGGAGGCTATTCAAATAATCACCAATAATCTGAACAAGAGAGAACAGAATATGAGAGTACCAACTGCATTCATCACTCAGTTAGCCTCAATAGCTCTTCAGAATAATTTTTTTGCGTTCCAAGGGAGATTCTTTAAACAGCTAAAAGGAACCGCGATGGGAGCAAGGATGGCCCCTGATATTGCCATCTTATATGTGGCCTTTTTTGAAGAGAAATTCCTGGAGAATCATCCATATCACGATGAACTGCGGCTGTGGAAAAGATACATTGATGATATTTTGGTATTATGGAAGGGAACAATTGATAGACTTCATGAATTTCATGGATGGCTAAACAGTTTGGACACTAATTTAAAGTTTACAATGCATTTTGATAGCAGTGAAATTCCCTTCCTGGATATCATGATCAAAAAAGATGAACACGGCTTCAACACAACTATTTATAGAAAGCCCACGGATAAAAATAATTATCTCCACTTTCAGAGCTATCATGACAGGAACTTGAAAGAGAATCTTCCCACCTCCCAGTTTCTGAGGCTACGAAGGGTATGTAGTGATCTTTCGGATTTTAGACATCAAGTAGTACCTATGGCTAAGAGATTTACAGAGAGGGGCTACCCTGAAGCATGTGTTCAGAGGGGCATTAAGAGAGCGTTTAATGCCAATAGAGAGGAACTACTGTCTGAACAAGTGACACATAGTATACCAGATATTGTTTGCAGTTTGAGATTTTCCAACTACTCTCATGACATTAAGAAAATACTGCGGAGACACTGGCACATCTTGGAGGGTCACCAATGTTTTCAGAATAAATGGCTCACTATAGCCCATACACGTGGTAGAAATATCAAAGAAATTGTGGCACCATCAGCATTACCGTCAGGACCATTACAACCATCATTACATGCAGGACACCAGCCCTGTGGCTCCTGCTCTGTATGTTCATCCAGTCTGACAGTTTCAACATTTATTCACCCACAGACAGGTAGACAATATCATCTTAATCATTCTTCTAACTGTAACACAGAGGGTGTTATTTATCTTATCATTTGTACTTGTAATTTGATTTATATAGGAAAGACCATTAGAAAACTTAAATTAAGGATGATTGAACACAGAAGTAATATCAGGAGAAAGAATACTACGGCCCCTTTGGTCCAACATTGCATAGACTGTGCACATGATTTTTCTGACCTCAGGTTCCTGGTACTGAAGACAGTTAAGGCCTCATGGCGGGGAACAGATTTAAATAAGATATTGCTACAACAGGAACAACGTTTCATCTTTGAGTTGAATACGGTTTTCCCCACCGGACTCAATTCAGAAATGGACCTATCTGTGTTCCTCTGAGATGGTGGATTACATTTTATGTCTGTGCTCAGTATGAGCACTAGGACATATGACATCCCTGAGAATATATTTAAATTGGATCTTTGGTAAAATTTTAAGTACTGTATAGAACTCTATTGGACTCTGATTAGACTTACCTTTCCCTTTTCTTCTCTTTGGATGAGCTTTGAGCATTTTTTCACATCAGCAGTGATCAATAATAGAAAAGATTGATCTTATCCCATTTGAAATGAGAATGGTTCTTTTTAATATTTTAGGGATATTAGCCTGATGAATTCAATCTTTTGATGAGTATAGTTTATAACCACATTTCTAGAATCAGATGTTGGTTTTTGATTTTAAATATTAATTACACATTGGTATGTGTCATGTGGCAGCGATTTGTTTTATATTGTTATTGTCAACCATGTTTTATGCTTTAATGATGATATATGCATATGACGTCCTGTTTACGAATGATAAGTGGGTTTATGGATATTATATTTACAAACATATATTGAAATTTTAAATAGTGATATGTCCCCCTTTTTATTACAACATGTCTGTTATGTGACCCCACAAAAATGCATGTGATGAGGTTAATCATGTCTTTATTTTGAAGAATGTATAATTGGACGAATGGACATGAATGGGGTATTTAGCTCCAATGACTTTAGTTCTCTGTTCCTGGATGGAGCCAAAAGTAGGGCACTGCGAGTGTTTTTTCAGTTTTTTTAGTATTTCTTCAGTATATTTTCTGTTTTAAATGTTGAAAATCGCCCTATGACGTTGCTATAGAGAATATAGGCTGAATTAATCCTGTGCGCACGCCCCTTATTATGGGGATTTTGGTGCAGAGTCTATAGTGGGCGATTGTGGAGATTCCCGAAGGACTACCTTAAATGTCGGACCCCGCCCCATTACGTCACTGTAGGAAGTATATTTTTGAAAACTTGCGTGCGTACGCTACTACTTTTGGCGGTTGTCAGGTTTGAAGGCGTTTTTCTGAATAGAGACGAGTTGTTCAAACAACGGGTAGGCATTGTTTTTTATCGCTTGGGGACCAGGCTGGTTTTAGAAAGTTTTAAACCCACCGTCCTTCCCCCCCTTTTTTATGCTGTGGGTTGTATCAAAACTGTGCTATAAAGACCCTTTGATTTTAAAAGACGGATCTACGAGACTTAGTTATATAATTTTTATGCATGCTCTCTTGCAGTTACGGATATTAAATGGCCTTGAGGTGAGGCAAAGCAGCCCCAATCCGGGTTTAATATAGAGAATATTATTGAATCTGGTGCTGCATACAAGCACTTGTATTTTAAAAGTCTTTAGGGCTCTGGCAATAACTCTCTTTCACTTGTCTATTTGTTTTTTTTTGGTATAAGAGATGTTGAATATGGCCTTATCATGATATACCTCATGTTAATATATTGTTTACGATATAAGGGAGTTCTTTTGAGACAGGGGGCGTTACTTTCTTTGTTTGAAAAAATTATTGTTTATGATTTGGCCACTATTAGATGATTGATTATGAACACCCCATTTTTTTGCTCTCTTACATCAGGAGTTTTACCCCGATCGGTTTACTCACCTCTTGTGCTACAGTTTGCAAGTTGACCGATAGGAGTTTATTGGTAAGAAAGGGTCATTCATTATATGTGATTTTATAGTGTCTAGTAGACTCTGACAATGCTCTATTCAGAAACACGTGACATGATATGATTATATGGGTGAATTGGCATGTATGTATATGCAAGGGTTCAATTAAGAAAATATACATATTTGGGTGTATATATGTATATACATGCACATGTGGATATGGACATTTGAGCTTATAGAGATATATACACAGGTGGGCATATATAGATATCATCTAGGAGTATACGTTTTTTTTAAAAAGTTTTTTTCAAATGTTTTTTAATGCTTTTTAATGTTCTTTTAAACGTTTTCTTTTATATATATACATATATTTGTGCGTGGTGTGTATATAGTATAGTAAATATAAGTGTATATGTATATGGTTTGAAGATATGACAATGATGTGCAATTATGGTTTATTGATATTGTTGAACAAATTTATGGTTTTTATTTTGATTTATTTTTATGTATCTTTATGTCAGACCCCTGATGCAGGCGTTTGTACGCCGAAACACGGCCCGTGTCGGGTATTTGTGAAATTAAAGGACTGCATTTTTTCTCAATCCTGAAGGCCCAGTTTCTGCTTCTTTTTTGTTTGCTTTGGAGTAAATGTTTAACAACAGGCTCTCTTCTCGATCCACCTCTGCTCCCCCCCCCCCCCCAAATTGCAGAGCTGGCTATAGCTGGGGAGAGAGCCTGGAGGGGGGCAATGCATTACTCTCTCCAGGAAAAAAAATTAAATGATCCCAGGTTCCAATCGAACTCACAAAGGGAAGGCTAGAGATGGGCAGGGCTTTCAATGACGCAGCCACTTCGACGGATGTAAAAAAAAGATTTAAACCCCCCCAGGGTGGCGTGGGGGCTGAGCGCAGGCAAACGAGGGCTGTGGGAGGTGAGGTAAGTGGGGTAAGCATGGCTTGTGGTGTCCTCCTGCCATGCTTACCTCGTTTACCAGAGCCAGCTCACCGTGCAGAACAACCGGCTCACAAGATCTTAAAAAAATTTAACAACCGGCTCCAGCACACCACTGGTTTATACCCCAACACAAATAACAAAAATCTTGATATACAGATTCAGCCACACAAATCCTGATACCATGCTCCATCCTCAACCACTCAACCCCTTGCATCCCTGCCCAATATAGACACCCAAATTCTGTCACCCCAAAATTGAACAGCTCCTGATACACCAGGAGAGAAACCATAACACGCCTACACAGGTACACATTAATCTCCCTCATCTTTTCCTCACAGAATCCGACAAAATCTGACACTTCAACATAAATGCACAAACCCTGGCACACTTTATGAACACGGGCACCTCTTCTTTTAAAGACTGCTAAATATGCATATATTACATGTGATCAATAAAACATTTGCCAGCTATCTTTAACCACTAGCCCTTCAAACACCTAAAATTTCTCTTTCTACAGCAGTGCAATCCTGGCCTCACAGATCATAATATGTAAAATAGACATCAAAAGAAATAGAAGACAGTGAGAGCAGGAAACAACAGGTACTTGTGGGAAGCAAATCCAAAGGGAAATTTTCCACAGAGCCCGAATCCTATTTGGGACAAACTTTCCCTGCACATCCCTCTTGCACCAAGAAAGAGGGAGCCCCACCTATCTTGCTATTTTCCCATATTGGAGGGAGCCAGACAGATTTCTAGGGCCATAATTTCTGAAGATGGGTTTGCATCATCAGAGTGACACTGACCACCCCACCCCCCCAGAATAGCCATTAGAAATGTTCCCTAATCTGCATGGCCTCCACCATGCAACAGTATCTGAGGCACTGGAGGGTCTATTCAGCCTCTGCCAAGGCAGGCAGGGAGTGAGTGCAAAGCCCTGAACCAGCAGCCCAGCTAGATCTGTAAACACCTTTGCCCTTTCTGCAGTCTGGTAGGACTCCCTGCTGCTCTGCCTGCACAGGCTGCCTCCTTTTGCATCAGCTGCTTGCCCTCCTATCCTGGGCTGGATTCAGGGCTGTAAAACCAGGCAAGCAAAGGGGAGACACTCCCATGCACTTAAGAGGATACTGCACACACAAAACCCATCTTGGGGGGGGGGGGGGTACGAATCAGGGAACTCAGTGCTGACTTCCTCTCTATCCTTGTCTGATTCTCTCTCTCTTCTTACCTCTCACTTTCTCTTTCCTCCCTTCCTTCCCTCCTGTGGTTTCTTGGAGAGTAAAACTGCAGATGGAGGTAGGACACATCAGGCTCCCTCCATCAGCTCTAACTCTTTCCTTCCACTGGGTCTTTCTGACATACAACATAAGTTGCAGCAGAGGGAAGGACCCGGGGCTGGCTGGAGAGAGCCTGCTGCAATCACTGCAGGCAGAGCTGGGCCCCCCTTTTAACAACCGGCTCGCAAAATTTTGGAAAAGATAACAACCGGCTCTTGCGAGCCTGTGCGAGCTGGCTCCAGCACACCACTGGATACGGGTCTCTGGAGAGAATGGGGGTAGTGGGAGTATGACGGATGAATGTGAAAGGGGGAAGGAGGAGAGGATAAGATGGCTGGGATTATGGGCAACATGTCTGTAATTTGTGATTCTGGGGTGGGGGGGGGGTGGGAGTGGAAGGAAGCCTGGTAGGAGGGAAGAGATGAATGAGTGCGGTGGTAAGTGTGAGAGAGATGTTGGACGGGGGTCAGGGGATAGATCTAGAAGTGCTTGTGACTCCTGAGGAGTGGGGTTGTTCCTCGAGGGATGGCTGATCCAATGACACAGAGATCAGCAAAAGGCAGGGTGTGGGAAGGGGTGGATGGGGGGGGAGGGGAGGGGAGAGACATTGTTAGTGAGTTCTTGGAATGTAAATGGGCTCAATAACCAAGGGAAGCGGAGTAGAATATTTAAGGAGTTGAATAGATTAAAGTGGGATGTGACGTTATTACAAGAAACGCATTTGAGACCAAGAGATGCACATATGTTGCGTTGTAAGCCCTTTCGGGAGGTATAGGTTCACCAGGGAGGAGGACCCAAGAGAATGGGAGGTGGCCATTTTGATAAGACAAAATTGTGGGTTTATAATCCAACAGGAGTTCCGGGATTCTAGTGGTCGCTGTGTGGCCGTTAGAGGGTTGATTCAGGGTAAGGAGCTTATGTTGATCAATATTTATGCCCCGAATGTGGGTCAGAGGGGATTTTTCCAAACATTAAAAGAGGAGATTGTGATAAAGTCACATCCAGGATAGTTGGGTTAAGGCAGCTTCAGTCTGAACTACAAGTCCCAGAAGGCATTGCAGGCAAGGAGCCAGGGGGTGAGATGGAAAGCCCGGACTGGACTCCTAGTTGCAATAAGGGAGGACATGGATGTAAGCTAACAGGAGGTGTAGATTGGCTGCCACTAGGGGGAAAGAAAGCTAGGAAACTCTGTGTGCAGGAGCTCCTCATTAGGCTCATGCTCAACTCAGCTGGTATGGGTGTGTAGAGAAGCTAATGAGTGGAGAATGATTGGTTGTGAAGGCAGAAGCCAGGGATTGATTAGGCAGGTGGGAAGGAGTCTCATGAGTTCAGTTCAGGAGAGAGAAGGAGAGAGATATTTGCAGGCTGAAAATCCTTGGGCAGGGAGGTCCCTAAAGTACTGAAGCAGGCTGAGATTCCTTGGGTGAGAAGAAGTCCCAAAAGTATTGAATTCATTGTGAAGCTGATGCAGGGGGAAACCCTTGGGTAGAAGAAGTCCCTAAAATATTGAACTCTCCTGAATGTAAAGAGGATAGAAGGTAGAAAATGCTGCTGGGTGACTGAACTGTGATGATGAACTGAAAGAACTGTTTGTCTTGGGAATTGAATTACTGTTTATTGTACACTGGATAAAGAGCCCAGACTGGAGCCTGTAAGCCTGTATTGAATCCTAGTATGTGCTATGCTGCTGTTGGAACTGTGTACTAGAAACCTGCATGGAATAAAAGTCCTTAAGATTGAAGTTACTGGTGGACATCTATTTCTTCATTGTGCCGGGAGCCTGTGGCTGAAGGAGATTGTTCTATCCTTGGCTGCACAAGAGAGGCGCCTGGTTACAAGATCCAGGAATTTGTTGGAAGGCAAGTGGTGGTAGGAGGGGACTTTAATGTTGCTTCGGATGCACGGTTAGACCATTCAACTGGAGGGGGGCAACATAGTGGGCCTGGGTGGATAGCATTGCTACAGTTCATGAAAGATCTGGAAGTAGTAGATTGTTGGAGGTTGTTATGTGGAGTACAGCAGAATTATACCTTCTACTCCCATGCAGCACAGTCATACACCCATTTAGACGGGTTGTGGGTGTATCAAAATAGCTGGCATATGGTGAGGGAGGCTGAGATAGAGGCCATTCAAATTTTGGATCATGCACCAGTGTGGATTAGGCTTAAGGGGCTGGGTCAAGGGGAGCGGAGGAGCAGCTAGAAGTTGAATGATTCACGTTTGGGGGATGAGAAAGTGAGGGAAGAGATTAAGTTGACTATTCAGGAATTTTGTTGCTTTAAAACCATTCTTTCCAAGATCTGTCTTCCGCAACCTGGTACAATCACTCGTATTAAGCCATCTAGATTACTGCAACTCATTATACACAGGCTGCAAAGAACAAATAATGAGAAAACTTCAGACAGCCCAGAATACAGCAGCCAGACTCATCTTCGGAAAACCAAAATACGAAAGCGCAGCACCATTACGCGAGAAACTACACTGGCTCCCACTCAGGGAACATGTCACCTTTAAAATATGCACGTTAGTGCACAAAATCATTCACGGTGAAGCCCCTGCATACATGTCTGACTTGGTAGACCTGCCACCTAGAAACGCCAAAAAAATCATCCAGAACTTTCCTCAACCTCCACTTCCCTAAGTGCAAAGGCATAAAGTATAAAGTACTACATGCATCAACCTTCTCCTACAAGAGCACGCAACTCTGGAACGCACTGCCACGCGGCCTGAGAGCGGTCTATGAGTTGACAGACTTCCGCAAACGACTGAAGACCTATCTCTTTGACAAAACATACCGCAAGGATCAAAACATATAAATCCCATATACACCATAACAACGCCTCAAGATATTACCCATGTACTCCACTTCCCCGTACTCTCTCCCATTCAATAATCTACCCACAGATAAAAAATGTTTACCCCATCGCTCTCTTGCTATTATTAGATCAGCGTAGTAATTCCCCAACGTCATATCCTTTAGTTTCTACGCCCCAAAGGTGATTGATCTGACTCTGTCTTTCTTAACTATTCACAATGTAACCCATATTCGTAATGTAACAAACTGTATTTCCATCATTAACAATGTATTGTAAGCCACACTGAGCCCGCAAATAGGTGGGAAAATGTGGGATACAAATGCAATTAAATAAATAAATAATAAATTAATGATAATGGTGAGGTCACAGAAGCGGTATTGTGGGATGCATTGAAGGTGGTGGTGCGGGGAACTCTGATCAAGTGGGGGGCACGCAGGAAGAGGGAAAGAGGACAGCGTTCCCTCAACCTTCACTCACAATTGGTGTATTTGGAAAAATTGCACAAACAGAAGCCCACATTGCAGGTATGGGAGGAACTTTAAAAAGTTAGGGGAGAATTTGATCAGTTTCAGATGATGGACGTAGACTTTATGAGGACTAAGCTTAAACAGCAATACTTTGAGTTTGCTAATAAATCCAGTACAATGCTAGCCAGGTATTTAAGGGCTGGAAAAATTAAATCCCTTATTCAAAAGATGAGGGATGGTAGGGAAGGATGGCACTATGCTGATTCTGAGATAGCAAGCTATTTTTTGAAGTATTATCAAGAATTATATAAGGTCCCGGAGGAGGAACCAGAGGTAGACATAGCTAGTTATTTAGATCAGGTGCAATTGCAACGATTGAGTGAATCAGAAAGAGCACAGTTTGGGGAACCCATTAGGCTGGGGGAAGTGAAGGGGATGATTAAGAGGCTTCCGAATGGAAAGGCTCCTGGGTTGGAAATGCACCACCTGCACCACCTGTTCCTCTGATCCCATCCCCACCAACTTACTAAAATCGAGTGTAATACCGGAAGACTGGAGGGTAGCCAATGTTACTCCGATTTTTAAGAAAGGTTCCAGAGGAGATCCGGGAAATTATAGACCGGTGAGTCTGACGTCGGTGCCGGGCAAGATGGTGGAGGCTATTATTAAGAATAAAATTGCAGAGCATATACAAAAACATGGACTGATGAGATAAAGTCAGCACGGATTTAGTGAAGGGAAGTCTTGCCTCACCAATCTAATGCATTTTTTTTGAGGGGGTAAGCAAACATGTGGACAATGGGGAGCCGGTTGATATTGTATATCTGGATTTTCAGAAGGCGTTTGACAAAGTGCCGCACGAAAGACTCCTGAAGAAATTGCAGAGTCATGGAATCGGAGGTAGGGTATTATTATGGATTAAGAACTGGTTGAAAGATAGGAAGCAGAGAGTAGGATTGCGTGGCCAGTATTCTCAGTGGAGGAGGGTAGTTAGTGGGGTCCCGCAGGGGTCTGTGCTGGGTCCGTTGCTATTTAATGTATTTATAAATGACCTAGAGATGGGAATAACTAGTGAGGTAATTAAATTCGCCGATGACACAAAATTATTCAGGGTCGTCAAGTCGCAGGAGGAATGTGAACGATTACAGGAGGACCTTGCGAGACTGGGAGAATGGGCGTGCAAGTGGCAGATGAAGTTCAATGTTGACAAGTGCAAAGTGATGCATGTGGGTAAGAGGAACCCGAATTATAGCTACGTCTTGCAAGGTTCCGCGTTAGGAGTTACGGATCAAGAAAGGGATCTGGGTGTCGTCGTCGATGATACGCTGAAACCTTCTGCTCAGTGTGCTGCTGCGGCTAGGAAAGCGAATAGAATGTTGGGTGTTATTAGGAAGGGTATGGAGTCCAGGTGTGCGGATGTTATAATGCCGTTGTATCGCTCCATGGTGCGACCGCACCTGGAGTATTGTGTTCAGTACTGGTCTCCGTATCTCAAAAAAGATATAGTAGAATTGGAAAAGGTACAGCGAAGGGCGACGAAAATGATAGTGGGGATGGGACGACTTTCCTATGAAGAGAGGCTGAGAAGGCTAGGGCTTTTCAGCTTGGAGAAGAGACGGCTGAGGGGAGATATGATAGAAGTGTATAAAATAATGAGTGGAATGGATCGGGTGGATGTGAAGCGACTGTTCACGCTATCCAAAAATACTAGGACTAGAGGGCATGAGTTGAAGCTACAGTGTGGTAAATTTAAAACGAATCGGAGAAAATTTTTCTTCACCCAACGTGTAATTAGACTCTGGAATTCATTGCCGGAGAACGTGGTACGGGCGGTTAGCTTGACGGAGTTTAAAAAGGGGTTAGATAGATTCCTAAAGGACAAGTCCATAGACCGCTATTAAATGGACTGGAAAAATTCCTCATTTTTAGGTATAACTTGTCTGGAATGTTTTTACGTTTGGAGAGCGTGCCAGGTGCCCTTGACCTGGATTGGCCACTGTCGGTGACAGGATGCTGGGCTAGATGGACCTTTGGTCTTTCCCAGTATGGCACTACTTATGTACTTATGTACTTATGTACCATCTCTCCTACTGTCACCCCCCCCCCCCCCCATCTGTCATATCCTCAACCTCACTCTCTCCACTGCAACTGTCCCTGACACCTTCAAGCATGCTGCAGTCACACCACTTCTCAAAAAACCATCACTAGACCCTACCTGTCCTTCCAACTACCACCCCATCTCCCTCCTACCTTTCCTCTCCAAGATACTTGAACGCGCCGTTCACAGCCGCTGCCTTGATTTTCTCTCCTCTCATGCCATCCTCGATCCACTTCAATCCGGTTTTCGTCCTCTACACTCGACAGAAACGGCACTCACTAAAGTCTGTAATGACCCTTTCCTTGCCAAATCCAAAGATCACTACTCCATCCTCATCCTCCTCGACCTATCTGCCGCTTTTGACACTGTCAATCATAATTTACTTCTTGCTGCATTATCCTCATTTGGGTTCCAGGGCTCTGTCCTATCCTGGTTCTCCTCTTATCTCTCCCACCGTACCTTCGAGTACATTCTCATGGATCTTCCTCCACCCCCATCCCACTCTCTGTTGGAGTTCCTCAGGGATCTGTCCTTGGACCCCTTCTTTTTTCAATCTACACCTCTTCCCTAGGCTTGCTGATCTCATCTCATGGTTTCCACTACCATCTTTATGCTGACGACACCCAGCTTTACCTCTCAACAGCAGAAATCACTGCGGAAATCCAGGCCAAAGTATCAGCCTGCTTATCCGACATTGCTGCCTGGATGTCCAACCGCCACCTGAAACTGAACATGGCCAAGACAGAGCTCATTGTCTTTCCACCCAAACCCACTTCTCCTCTCCCTCCACTCTTTATTTCAGTCGAAAACACCCTCATCCTCCCTGTCTCATCTGCCCGCAACCTCGGAGTCATCTTCGACTCCTCCCTCTCCTTCTCTGCCCATATCCAGCAGACAGCCAAGACCTGTCGCTTCTTTCTCTATAACATCAGCAAAATTTGCCCCTTCCTCTCTGAGCACACCACCCGAAGTCTCATCCACTCTCTCATCACCTCTTGCCTTGACTACTGCAACCTACTCCTCACTGGCCTCCCACTTAACCATCTATCCCCCCTTAAATCCGTTCAGAACTCTGCTGCCCATGTTATCTTCCGCCTAGACTGATATGCTCATATCACCCCTCTCCTCAAATCACTTCACTGGCTTCCGATCAGGTACCGCATACAGTTCAAGCTTCTCCTACTAACCTGCAAATGCACTCAATCTGCAGCCCCTCATTACCTCTCTACCCTCATCTCCCCTTACGCTCCTACCCATAACCTCCGCTCACAGGACAAATCCCTCCTCTCAGTACCCTTCTCCACCACCGCCAACTCCAGGCTCCGCCCTTTCTTCCTCGCCTCACCCTATGCTTGGAATAAACTCCCTGATCCCATACGCCAAGCCCCCTCCCTGCCCATCTTCAAATCCTTGCTCAAAGCCCACCTCTTCAATGTCACTTTCGGCACCTAACCATTGTACCTCTATCCAGGAAATTTAGACTGCCCCCAATTTGATTGACTGCACTTTTTTGTCCTTTAGATTGTAAGCTCCTTTGAGCAGGGACTGTCCTTCTTTGTTAGATTGTACAGCACTGCATAACCCTGGTAGCACTTTAGAAATGTTAAATAGTAGTAGTAGTAGTAGTAGTAGTAGTAGTTGGATGGGTATTCGGCACGGTTTTACAAATATTTTGTGGGTGAACTAGGGGATCTTTTGGTTCAGGGGATAATGGTGTTTTGGAGGGTAATGCTTTTCCAAAATCTATGTTAGAGGCAGGGGTGACTGTCTTGCCTACACCGGGGAAGTACCCAGCGGTGTGTGGCTCTCACAGGCCTATTTATTTGTTGAATGTGGATGCAAAGATCATGGCCAAGATTTTGGCTAATAGGTTGGGAAGGGTTCTACCAAAGCTAATTCATAGGGACCAGTCAGGGTTTGTGCCAGGGGGGCAGGTAGGGGACAATATTAGACGTACCCTACACTTGATATGGGAAGCGCAAAGAAGTGTACCTGGTTTGGCCTTGTTGGCCATAGATGCAGAAAAGGCCTTTGACCAGGTAACCTGGGGGGGGGGGGGGGGGGGGTTAAGGGAAGTCCTGAAATGAATGGGAGTGGGAGAGAATTTTAGTACTTGGTTGGCAGCCTTATATAAGGACCCGAGGGCCTGCCTTGATATTAATGGTAGTTATACCTCATTCTTCCCCATTTGTAGAGGAACTAGGCAGGGGTGCCCTTTGTCACCTCTGCTCTTTGTGATATACATTGAGCCTCTAGCGGAACTGATGCGTCAACATCCAGATATTCGGGGTATAAAGGTGGGGGAGGGGGAACACCATATTGCTTTGTTTGCGGACGATATATTGCTTTATGTGGTGGATCCAGGGAGGACGTTGCCTATGATATTAAAGATCCTTCAAGAATTTGAAAAACATGCAGACTTGCTGGGGATCTCTTTGACTCAAGGTGAGGAGCGAAGTTTGATAGCAAAGTTTGCTTTTAAATGGGCCAAGCATAGCATCCGATACTTGGGGATTCATACACCTAGGGTTTTGAGTAGAGTGTATAGTTTGAACTATGGGAAAATAGTAGACCAAATTTGGGTGGAGTTATCTAGGTGGAAGGGCTTGTGGCTATCTTGGTGGGGACGCATGGCAGTAGTGAATATGAATGTTTTACCTAGGCTGTTATTCTTATTTCAGACATTGCCGGTGGCGGTCCCGAGGCAGATACTTAAACAACTTCAGGATTACATATTACAGTATATTTGGGGTGGCAGACACCCTAGGTTGGCCAGACGGGTGTTATGGGGGCCCCTGAGCGGGGGGACAGAGCGGTGCCTAATATTGAGTGGTACTATATGGTAGCTCAGCTGCGGCTGATACTGGACTGGGAGAGGGAGAAACTGAAGCAAGCTAGCAAGGTGGAGCAGTCATATTACCCTAACCAAGCATTGAGTTCGTATCTGTGGACAACTGAGGGCACAATGAAGGCGTTGAGGGGAATACAGAATCCATACATAAGGCATTTAATGGGGCTGTGGGGGGAAGTGCATAGGAGATGGGGACAGAGGGATATGTGTCTTCTCTGGCGTCCATGTGCTGGGAACCCAAATTTGGGGCAGGGAGAGAGAATGCCACATTTGGGAGATGGGAGCAGGTAGGGTTATTGAGTTTTAGGGATTGGCTGCGGGGGGGGGGGGGGTAGGGTGAAGAGTTTTGAGACGCTGCCTGAAAGAGATGTGTTTTCCCACTTACAAGTACAGCATTTTGTGGGGACTTTGGGATGGAAGGAGGGGCACTTCAAGAGATGGAAAGCCTGGAAAACCTGTGGATGATGTTGAAAAAGGTGCCCAGACCCATATCGGTGATGTATAAATTTTTTCGGTGATGGGATCCACAACCATTTAGGTTCAAGGGGGCATGGGAATGGGATTTACATTGTAGCTTTACTGATCAAGAATGGGAAATAATCTGTGGGGAGGTCCAAAAGGCTTCAGTATGTGTCCTGGTGCAGTTAAACACTTATAAGGTGCTCACTCGATGGTATTACACATTGGAGAGATTGGGGCGGATGTACCCGGGTACATCAGATATATGTTGGAGGTGTGGGGGGCAGTCGAGTACATTCCTGCATATATGGTGGACTTGTCCTAGGGTAGTTCCCTTTTGGCAGGAGGTTATGAAGGCTTTTGTTGGAAGTGATGGGTGCATCTTTGGTATGCAGTCCCTCGGTGTGCCTTTTGGGCCTACATAATGAGAGGGAATCTTGGGAGCAGAGCAAATGGATGCATTGGGGGTTGGCAGCAGCTAAATGTCTTATAGCGCAGAGCTGGAAATCAATAGATCTCCCGACATTGGGTGACTGGAAATGCAAAGTGGGACAATTAATAACCATGGAACGCCTTACGGCATATTGTAGGGATGGAACACTATGACATAAAGGGGGGTGGAATCGACTTCAACAATGTCTCACATGACTTTAGGACAGTTGAGCTCTGAGAGAATGGGGAGGGGTCAGAGCGGAGGGGAGGGGGAAGTGGGAGGGGGAGAGGGAGAGGGAGTTGGTCTTAAAGTTTTAGGAACAATCCCAAGTATTGTTGTGGTTCATTAGGGTTGGGGAGTTGGGGAGGGGAGAGCTGTTGGGGATATTGTATCGTTTTCTTGCAGAATGACTATTGAAGAGATAAAGAAATAGATACACAGGAAAAGAGGAAAACCTAGCAATGCACAAATAGGGGGAGATTCTATATATGTCACCTAAAAAATCTGCTTGGAAAACAGTTCCAACTAAGTATTCTATAAGCGGTGCCTAGATTTAGGTGCGGTATATAGAATACACTTAGTTGATATCCCAGTGCCTAAAAATAAGGGTCTCTATTTACACCAACAAAAATGTGGCATAAATCCAGGCGCAGAGATTTTTGTGCACAGGGCAATATTCTATAATAAGACACATAAATTTCAGAATGCCCACAAAATGCCCATTTTCTCACCCATAACCACGCCCCTTTTTGTCTGCACCCGTTAAAAGTTACGCACAGTGCAATACAGGGGCCCTTTTACTAAGCCACATAAGCATCTACTCGCACCCAATGCGCGCCATAATGGAGTTACCACAAGGCTACCACGTGGCCCTTGCGGTAATTTCATTTTTGCCATGTGTCTGATATGCGCAGCTGAAAAATAATTTGTATTTTCGGCCGTTCATATTGGACATGCACCAAGTGGCATTTGGAGCACATAAGTCATTACTGCCCAGTTACCGTGTGAGGCTCTACCACTAGGTCAATGGCTGGCTGTAAGGTCTCAGACCCAAAATGGGCGCGCGGCAATTTTCATTTTGCGACACGTCCATTTTCGGCAAAAATTTTTAAAAGGCCTTTTTTACAGGTGTGCTGAAAAATGATTCTGAATGCACCCAAAACCCACACCTAGACTACCACAGGCCATTTTTCAGCACACCTTAGTAAAAGGACCCTCAGTGAGTTGTGTGCGTAAATTCTAATTACTGCCAATTAGTGCTCATTATTGCTTGTTAAGAGCTGTTATCAACGCTGATTAGCCTGTTAAGCCAATTAAGTTACGCACGTTGTTATAGAATATGTTTGGATTTCAACGTGGATCTCTAGGCACACTATATAGAATCCAGGAGATATTGTTTAACCTTCCTATTGCTTATCTCTTAATTAATTGTGAATTAAACTCACAATTTTGGTTTTAAGTGGAAGCGGATAAATTAGCAAACCTAATATTATTTTTTGTTTCACTTAAATATCACCATAATCAAACAGAATGCATCTGTCTATATCAAGCAAAAGACTGTGAGCACTCACCACCAGGAGGGATGAAAAACTTAAAAATAAAAATTCAGAGCATGACAAACATGCTCAGATTTCATCGCATGCTGTTCAGAAATCAGAACAAACTTACAAACTGAATCATTCTGAGGATGAGAAAAACAGCAGATTTTACCATCTTTAATATAAAATCTGGTATTGTCACTGGTGCTATTGGTTAGCAATTATAAAAACCTGAGCCAACACTTAGTTACCCGTAAAAATGTAAATGAGTAACTGCACATTATTCTATGCAGAAGTATGTTGAGTATATAATTTATTTATGAACTAATGAATTAATTCATGAGAATCTGGATATGGTTAAGGGATTAGTGTCATGTAATGTATAATCTGTAAAGGGAAGATGTATAGTTTACTTATTTTAACCAGCTGGTGATTAGCATAGTCAGACTGGAGCCAGATTGGTTTGTCGTTTGCTCACACATACCTCCAAGGCAAATGAAAGGTACTGCCATCAGCCTGTCAAAATGCATCTGGTTTGGAAACTTTATTAGACTTACAAAAAAGACGGTATTTATTTATTTATTTACTTTGTATACCCTCGTCTTGAAGGTGCACATAGAATAATAAACATTTGAAAGAACAGTAGCATATAATGTAGTATATAATGTACCAAATAAATAAATATTTAAGCAGAAGGAAACAAAAACTGCTTAACGCCTTTTATAAAAAACAAAACAAAAGCGAGCTCTTGCCCACATCTGTGGACTTTCCCCACTAGGGGAAGGGGGGGGGGGGTATTTGAAGGGCTCCGTGCCATAAGAGGGGCTCATTTGGAGATTCTGTGTAGCACCAGGGGAGGAGGGTTCGTGTAGTCCCAGGTGAGTTGGATGCTGCATGGTTTGTGTGTGTGTGTGTGTGTGGGGGGGGGGGGGGGTCTTGGGAATCTCTAAATTAGAAAAGAAGAGACTTTAACATGCGGCCCCACACCTATTTTACAAGAGGCTCTTTGTTTGGTACAGTCTCTTGTAAAATAGTATGGGAATCACCCATGTCTTGATTCGGATGTGTGAATACTCCTCTCTGTGCTCTATCTGGAATCTGCCTCTTACTATCATAATAGTGTGTGATTGACCCATTTTGAGACCAGAAAGGCATCTATGTTGAATGGTTGTTCAGGAAGACTTACAAGCTGGAAATAATAGTTCACATTTGGAGCTGAAACTGTGCAAAAAGCTGAACAGGAACAAATTGGGTGATAATGCTTCCCTTATCCCTTTTCAGACATGCAAAATAACTTTAGTGATGGTATCTTTTTCTAGGAATTGATGAAAATTCCGCATTAAAATATGCACAGAGTATGCATAAGCTGTGATATCATTGTAAATTAAGACAGTAGTTTAAAAAAACGCCTACCTACACTCTATTATACATATTCTGACATACTAATTCATAGACCAATATTGGTGTCTTAAGAACAGTTCTTTGCTGGTTTGCATTTTTTTTTAAATCTCATGCTTACTTAACTGTTTTTCTTCCCAGTTCTACCTATTCCCATCCAACTCTTACTTGTGTGTACCCCAGTGATCTATATTGGCCCATCAATTTTGTTTAACATTTCCTTGAGACCCATAGCTATATTGGTTCAGGACTTCAGATTCAAGTTTTTAATATTTAAATGGAATAGTCTTTTATACTGATCTTTTTAAACCTATCCTAACTCACATTTACACTTGTTTGGATGCATTTGCAACCTGGCTACATAATTATCAGTTCTCATGTGTAATGCTGGCTAGCTGGTTACTTTTTGAAACCTCCAGCTATTCTTCTGCTTGCTAGTTACCCACCTCCCACCTCCATTCCCCTTGTTGAATATTTTTGATATTTGGAGATTCATGTGAATGAATAACTTTCCTTTGAACATCAAGTAGATGCCTTAATTAAAAAGGTTTTTTTTTGTTTGTTTGTTTGTTTTGCTCTTCACCAATTTGATGCAGTTCACTCATTTCTTGATGACTCTATTCTATGCAATAGTAGCCTCATGTAATCTATTCAGATTTCAATTGGTCCCTTCTTAAACATTGTCAGGCCATTTAGAATATCTCCATCAGAATTCTCTGTCAAGTGAAGACATATGATCACATCACTCTGTTATTGATATATCACCATTGGATCCCTGTTGAATTCTGTATATCATTTGGCAATTCACACAAGGGGTACCTTCATACTTATCATCTCTCATCACTCCTCACACACCTATTCATATTCTATATTTCCTACATGATCATCTATGTATTCCATCTGTTTTCTGGGCAAAACTTGATTCAATCAGAGTGCCTTTTTATGTTCTGCTCCTCTGCTCAGAAGCGTCTTTGATGAAAGTTAGGACCACTTTGAAAACTCATCTTTTTAGACTGTTTTTTTTTTTGGGGAAGTGGCTCAGTTATATGGAGCTGCCGTGATAAATTGAAGCCTGGACTGTTCATATGTTGTCTTTGTATGTATTTTATGTTCTTTAACTCAATTCTGGGTTTCAGACTCCTCTTTTCTATCATTATTTTGATGATCTTTCTTGAATATGTAGAATTGAAAAGTGCTTTGTTATATTTACTATGAAAGACAATATATCAAGTCTGATGATAAACATAAACAAACACAAAATGGAATGTGGATGAAAATTCAATGTGTGATAGAAGAGCATAGTGGTGAGGTTATTATACTGTCCCTTTGGAAATAATGAAGGAACAGACAGTGAAATGCTAATAGAAAATAGGAAGACTAACACATGTGATGATGCAATAGTAATGACAGATTACAATTTCCCCAATATTTATTGATTAAATGTCTCATTGGGATATGCCATGATGTGATAGAATGTATAGGAAATTGCCAGTAATCCTTTAAGCATACTCCCTCACAGGACCACTTTAAGAGGCTTAGTTCTAGAGTACTCAGCAGAGCACAGGCAAGCCAGAGAGGCCCAGAGTAGGAAGGAACAGCCCTCCAGAGTATGCCTTCACAGCTTATATATGAAGGACTAAAAGGCTGGCCAAGGTAGAGAAAGTTCTCATTTCAACTTTGTGACTTTTTATAGCCTGGCAAGAACCAGGCCTTTTCCTGTTTGTTTAATGCTGAACTCTAAGCTGACTTCTATACACATTAACTAATTTTGTAGCCTGGCAGGAAGTAATCCCTTTTGATGACTGCAATTAAACTGTAAGGTGATTTATATTTAATCCTGAATTTTCAGGCCTATAAAGAGAACAGGCTTCTGTGTAGATTTGTTTGGAAAGCACTGTAGGGCACACCTTGAGCCACCAGTTTATATGCACCGTAGAACCAAGCTAAACTGAATCAAACTAAGATGGATGGCACTGCTGCTTGGACAATCCAATATATATTTTTATTTTTGTTACATTTGTACCCTGCGTTTTCCCACTCATGGCAGGCTCAATGCGGCTTACATATTGTATATAGGTACTTATTTGTACCTGGGGCAATGGAGGGTTAAGTGACTTGCCCAGAGTCACAAGGAGTTGCCTGTGCCTGAAGTGGAAATCAAACTCAGTTCCTCAGTTCCCCAGGACCAAAGTCCACCACCCTAACCACCCTAACCACTAGACCACTCCTCCACTCCACAAAACATCAATGTACAGGGACACTAAAATTTCCACAGCTATAATCCCAGCAACATAAATATGTTTTCTATCACCACATTCTTTTTACACATCAACTAATACGCAAACATTTTCTTTAAGGAGAAGGATCGTCAGATCTTACAACACAAGTGCTACAGAATCGGCCTTTCTCAAGCGGCACTGTGTAAATCATCATTGATACAAACATTTTAAGTAGTTTTTTTTTATAAACCGCATTGCAATAAAATGTAGAGCTACTTAGCTTCCAACAGCAGTCAGAATCTCTGCCGACATGACCAGGTTTCATTTATCTTCTTCGGGGAAGAGGTTCAATTTACTTATCTGAATTCCTTCTTAGCATTGGAAAAGATAGCTTGGACAGCATTAAAGACTTAACAGCAGTTTTCCATTCAGCCTGCTTCTGTGTAAAAGATCATAGACAATGTTTTTATTCCTTTACTATGTACTGTCTTAAACCAGACTACTACTACTACTACTACTTAACATTTCTAGAGCGCTACTAGGGTTACGCAGTGCTGTACAAAATAAACAAAGAAGGACGGTCCCTGCTCAAAGGAGCTTACAATCTAAAGAATGAAATGTCAAGTTGGGCAGTCTAGATTTCCTGGGAAGAGGTGTAGAGGTTACAATCTAAGAACGAAATGTCAAGTTGGGCAGTCTAGATTTCCTGGGTAGATGTGTAGAGGTTAGGTGCCGAAGGCGACGTTGAAGAGGTGGGCTTTAAGCAGAGATTTGAAGATGGGCAGGGAGGGGGCCTGGCGTATGGGCTCGGGGAGTTTGTTCCACGTGTGGGGTGAAGCGAGGCAGAAAGGGCGGAGCCTGGAGTTGGCGGTGGTGGAGAACGGTACTGAAAGGAGGGATTTGTCTTGAGAGCGGAGGTTACGGGTAGGAACGTAAGGGGAGATGAGGGTTGAGAGGTAAGGAGGGGCTGCAGATCGAGTACATTTGTAGGTTAGTAGCAGAAGCTTAAATTGAATGTGGTACCTGATCGGAAGCCAATGAAGTGACTTGAGGAGAGGGGTGATATGAGTGTATCGGTTCAGGCGGAAGATAAGACGCGCAGCAGAGTTCTGAACAGACTGAACGGGGGCTAGGTGGCTAAGTGGGAGACCAGTGAGGAGTGGGTTGCAGTAGTCAAGGCGAGAGGTAATGAGAGAGTGGATGAGAGTTCGGGTGGTGTGCTCAGAGAGGAAAGGGCGGATTTTGCTAATGTTATAGAGGAAGAAGCGACAGGTCTTGGCTATCTGCTGGATATGCGCAGAGAAGGAGAGGGAGGAGTCGAAGATGACACCGAGGTTGCGGGCAGATGAGACGGGGACGATGAGGGTGTTATCAACCGAAATAGAGAGTGGAGGTAGAGGGGAAGTGGGTTTGGGTGGGAAGACAAGAAGTTCGGTCTTGGCCATGTTCAGTTTCAGGTGGCGGTTGGACATCCAGGTGGCAATGTCGGATAAGCAGGCCGATACTTTGGCCTGGGTTTCCGCAGTGATGTCAGGTGTGGAGAGATAAAGCTGGGTGTCGTCAGCATAGAGATGATACTGGAAGCCATGAGACGAGATCAGGGAGCCCAGGGAAGAGGTGTAGATAGAGAAAAGAAGGGGTCCAAGGACAGAACCCTGAGGGACTCCAACAGAGAGCGGGGTAGGGGTGGAGGAAGAACCATGAGAGTGTACTCTGAAGGTACGATGGGAGGACAGAGCCCTGGAACCCAAAAGAGGACAGTGTGTCAAGAAGTAAGTTGTGATTGACAGTGTCAAAAGCGGCGGATAGGTCGAGGAGAATGAGGATGGAGTAATGACCTTTGGATTTGGCGAGGAACAGGTCATTACAGACTTTGGATAATGCCGTTTCTGTCGAGTGAAGTGGGCGAAAGCCAGATTGAAGCGGATCGAGGATGGTATGAGAGGCGAGAAAATCAATGCAACGGCTGTGAACAGCGCGTTCAAGTATTTTAGAGAGGAAGGGTAAGAGGGAGATGGGGCGGTAGTTGGAGGGACAAGTAGGGTCAAGTGAAGGTTTTTTGAGGAGAGGTGTGACAACAGCATGCTTGAAGGTGTCAGGGACAGTTGCGGTGGAGAGAGAGAGGTTGAGGATATGACAGATGGGAGGGGTGATAGTGGGAGAGATGGTGGTAAGTAAGTTGGTGGGGATGGGGTCTGAGGAACAGGTGGTGCATTTTGAGGAGGAGAGAAGATGGGCGGTTTCCTCTTCGGTGATATCAGGAAAAGAGGAGAAGGAGGCCTGGGTTGATTGGTTGAGGGAGTGGGTGATAGGATGAAGTGGAGGAGAAGGTTTAGTGGTGAATTCGAGGTTAATCTTCTGGACCTTGTCGCGGAAGTAGTCAGCCAGTGATTGAGGAGAGAGTGAAGGGGGGGGGGGTGGGAGTGGAGGGCACTTTGAGGAGGGAGTTGAGGGTGGCGAAGAGACAACGAGGGTTAGAGCTGAGGGAATTAGTCAAATGAGTGTAGTAGTCCTGTTTGGCAAGGAATAGGGAGGACTGGAAGGAGAATAGCATGAATTTGAAGTGAATGAAATCAGTATGGGTGCGAGATTTCCTCCATAGGCGTTCAGCTGATCGGGAGCAGGAACGAAGGTAACGGGTGCAAGGGTTAAGCCAGGGCTGGGGATTAGTGCGCCTAGTGGGACGGGAAACAGACGGTGCAAGGGTGTCTAGGGCGGAGGAGAGAGTGGCATTGTAATTGGAAACAGCCTTGTCGATGGACTCGGAGGACATGATGGACGGGAGGAGATCAGAGATACTGGTGGATAAGGTGGGGGGGTCAACTGCCTGGAGATTCCTGGAGGTAGTAGTTAGAGTTGGGCGGGACTGAGGAGGAGGGTGATGAAGTGTGAATGTGATCAGGTGATGGTCAGAAATGGGAAGAGCGGAGACGCAGAGATTAGAGGGCGAGCAGGTAGAAGAGAGGACGAGATCAAGACAGTGGCCAGATTTGTGAGTAGGGGTGGTGGAGCTCAGATGGAAGTTGAAGGAGGAGGTTAGGGTGAGGAATTGAGAAGCGTATGAGTCGGATGGGTTATCAGTGTGTATGTTGAAGTCACCAAGAATGAGGGATGGGGATGAGGGCTCAAGAAAAACGGAGAGCCAGGCATCGAAGTCAGTAAGGAAGGAAGGGAGGAACTTATCAGGGGGGTGGTAGATGACTGCAACTCGGAGTGGCAGTGGGTAGAATAGACGGATGGAATGGACTTCAAAGGATGAGAAGCAGTGAGACTGTGGTAGGAGGAGGGGTTGAAAACTGCAGGAGGGCGAAAGTAGTAGGCCAACGCCGCCACTGCGGCTAGCTGTGTGGGGCAAATGGGAGAAAAGGTAGCCTCCGTGGCAAAGGGCTGCGACTGAGGCAGAGTCGTCGGGGGTGAGCCAGGTTTCAGTTAGGGCGAGCAGATGGAGGGAATGGGAGATGAAGAGATCATGGGTGAAGGTAAGTTTGTTGCAGATTGAGTGGGCATTCCACAGGGCACACGAGAAGGGGAGGGAGAAAGGGGGGAGGAGGGGAATGGAGATGAGATTGGAGATATCGCGGGAACGTTTGCATAGATGAGACAAGGACGAGGACATGTGTGGTGGACCTGGGTTGGGATTGATGTCTCCCGCAGATAGCAGGAGAAGGAGCAAGAGAGAGCGGAGAAGGGTGGGGGAGGTAGGGCGACGAAGGCGGGATGCACTGAGGAGGAATGGGGAAGGGTTCATGGCAGGAAGGAGGTGTTGGAGGTTGAGAGCTAGGGAGGAGGAGGAGGACAGTAGGGATGGTGAGGTGGTGGGGGATAGGGGTAGGTAGACTAAGGCTTCTTATCTAAAGACAACATTTATCTGTGGAGAAGTAGCAGAGAAAGGCAATCCATTGCAATACAAAGCCCAGGTATTAGTGACTGCTTGATTAGTCTTGCCAGCATCAATGTGTTTAGATAGAACAAATCACAAAGACTTTTTCACAAACTTTGGATGAAAAGCACTGATACTGAAACGTATTAATTGCTTTGCAGAGACTAAGAAGGAGCACTTATGCCATTATTTTTACCGTAGTTTAGTAAAAGGACCCCTTTGTGAAGAGGAATTATTCGAAGATCTGGTAACAGACTGTAGAGCTATTGCTTACAGAATAGATAACAACTTGTTAGAATCAACAGCTGCATGCCAGAAAGCAAGGTATTGAACACAACATGTTCATAAGATAGTGGAAACGGAATTTGGAGTACCACTGCAAAACAGCAAAGATGACCCAAGAATGAGTGGACAACACTCCAATCAATAAAAACAGTTTATTACAGATTGATCAGGACTTGACACAGCTGTATTTTGGCCAGCTAGGCATGCATCAGGAGTCTCATATATCAAGTTCTCTCTCGGAGTTACTGTTCACAAAGCTTTGGCAACATTGGAGCACATGCTTTAGTATATCCTTACAATCGTGACGACCAATTTAAAAAGTGGATGATCTTACTTGATATATGAGACTCCTGATTCAGGCCTAGCTGGCTGAAACATAGATATGTCCTGATCAATCTGTAATAAACTGTTTTTACTGACTGGCGCCTTGTTCACTCATTCTTGGGTCATCTTCACTGTCAGAGATTTGTTTCTTCTGTGTATACATCGTACCATACTTGAATCCAGAAAGAGTAGACCATCAGAAAGACAAACAGTATGTGATCAAAAGTACCTTTCTCCTTCTGACACATCTAGCAAGTAGTTGAAATAATACAGTCCACTTTATTTGACTTGACAGGCATCCAAGAGGCTCTGTTGGTCAAGAAGAACAGAGATTGCCATAAGGAAGCTGAAACTGTACACTTCACCTTCACAATCCAGAAAAATCACTAAACTTCATCAGACAGGGTAGACCAATGGAGCTTATTTTGCCATATGCCCTTCAGACCTTCCAACTTTTGGGAGCCAGATAATTTATGCAAAATAGTATACCAACATGAAGCCTTATGGCCTAAGGTAAAAATTTGAGGGCAAACAAGTTAAAGGCTAGATGCAACAGATAACTTGCCAGGTGTTGCACTCCAAGATAAAACCATACCATTTATAACAGTGCACAAAGGGATGCCTAAAAGGCTCTGCAAATCTGCAAAAGATAGACAACAGCCATCACAGAGCACATCATGCACTGTGTGGATCCCTTTATGAGCTCATATCTTACAAAAAATGGTTTTGTTATACATTTCATGGCAGGATTGCACCAGAGTGGCCAGAAAGCAGATTTGTGAGGTGGAATCTGCAAGAGTCTGTTAGCCTTTTCCAGTGCAGAGTGGATACTATTTCCTAAGAGGAAAAACGTATAAAAGGTTTATTCATATTTAAGGTCTTGGTGTTAGTTCTTGGATAATTTGACTTGTTTGCTTAATTAAAGTAAGTTGATATTGTTCCTTTGCTTCTTTTATCTTGACCATTTCCCCATAGTTCCCTATTTGAAACCCTTAACTCTTTCTATTCTTTCCCTTAACTTTTATGTGCTCTGTCCCACTGAGGAAGAGTCACACCTGAGGTATCGGCCACATATACTATAGAACATGAGAAAGTAGGGTGTGATTAGGCTCCTAGTGGGTGGGGAAACATATAGAAATCTATAAACTGAGTAGTGATAGCAGATGAGTCTTTAATCAAGTAACCATCTTTGGTAACCCATTCTCTATTCTTTTTGCCTTTAAGAAATGAGGCAAGGGTTTTCCCGCCTTCTTAGAAGTTGCATAATAAGAGGCATTCTGCATAAATAATTTACCTCTAGCCCTTTGACTCAAAATGGCATTATATTGAAATTTAGTTTGTACCAACTTATTGGCTGTCTCATTGTGCCAGCATTGAAGAAGGGTACGTTCCAGAGTTTGAATCACATTCTCCAATTGAATTAATTCCAGTTTATACAACTTGTTTCTCATAGCAGCGTACAAAAGAATAACACCCCTTATAGATGCCTTAAAGGTGTCCCTGGTTGTCACTTGAGAGATTGGAATATCCTGATTAAAATGAAAATTTTCATCTATAGCATCAGATATGAAGAGTCTGTTCACGCTTTCCAAAAATACTAGGACTAGGGGGCATGCGATGAAGCTACAATGTAGTAAATTTAAAATGAATCAGAGAAAATATTTCTTTACTCAACTTGTAATTAAACTCTGGAATTCGTTGCCAGAGAATGTGGTAAAGGCGGTTAGCTTAGCGGAGTTTAAAAAAGGTTTGGACAGCTTCCTAAAGGAAAAGTCCATAGACCATTATTAAATGGACTTGGGGAAAATCCACTATTTCTGGGATAAGCAGTATAAAATGTTTTGTACATTTTTGGGATCTTGCCGGGTATTTGTGACCTGGATTGGCTACTGTTGGAAACAGGATGCTGGACTCGATGGACCTTTGGTCTTTCCCAGTATGGCAATACTTATGTACTTATATCTCCTTAAAGGTTTAATCTTGCAAATATACATTATTAAATCTCCACAAATGAGGAGGGTTCATCTGCAGTTGTACTTGCAATGTCAGAGAAATTCCTGCATAGTCAGAAATTGTTATATCATCAACGTAAGATTGTTGCACTAAGGGGACAAGAATCACAGCTTTCAAATTGAAATCTATACATAAAAATGAGTAATGAGCCTGGGAACAATATGTGAAAGCTTGCCTATCAGTGTGCAACCATCTCCAAATATCAGTAAGAACATAGGTGAACTCTTTCAAAAAGGCGGTAAATAAATCCTAATAAATAAATGAATAGGTCAAGACCAAATTAATCAAATCAGAGGAAATGACCCCCCTTTCCTTGTCCCTTCCTGCAATATTGCTCCAAATGCTGAACCTTTCCCCTCTCCTGGCCCATTCACCCAGCAACCCATCTATCTGTAAGCCCCCCATGACCTACCTCTAATTCCCTAATGGTCCAGTGGGGTCTGTCAGGCAGGAGTGAATTCCACTTCCTTCTGCCCATAGTGGCTCCCAATTGAAAATGGCTGGAGCGAGTTCTAGTGGTAGTCTTCCGTTTCTACTGTTAGAGGTCAGCTTTCCAGCTTGCAGCAGCTATTTTCGACTGGGTTTGCTGCTGCTCATCAGACCCTACTGGACCACAAGGAAACTAGAGGTAGGCCCTTGGAGGAGGCCTGCAGTTAGGTGAGTTGGTGAATGAGAGGGCTAGGAGAGAGGAACTGACATTTGGAGTCACTAGTAAAGAGACCAAGAGAAGGGGGTCTGGCCTGGGGGGGGGGGGGGGGGGGACAGTTTAAAGAAAAGTGCCCAAAGAAGAGGGATCTGACACTTGGGAGAGGCTTGTGATACAGAATCAGGGTGTCTGGCATCGGGGGACAGTGTTGCAGGAAGGTGCCTTGGGGAAGGGGTATGGCATCTGAGGATGAGTAAAGGAGAAATGGGAGCTGGACCACAGCTTTGGCTGCTAACCAGAAGCTATTCAGTGAATATTCAGTGCTGGCATCTGCACAGCTAAGCGACCAAAGATAGGATTGCTATCTATGTGGTCCTATTTGGTCACTTAGCTATATGGGTGCTGGCAATGAATACTGCTGGCACACGTACAGCTGCTGGCTCCATCCTACCTCCACCTCCAGAATGCCCTTCTCCTGCCCACTTTTCTAATGGCTTGTCAGAGCCAATATTCAGCAGCGCTGCATGTTATGTGCCATCAGTGGTGTGCTGGTAAATGTTTAACAACAGGCTCTCTTCCCGGTCCACCTCTGCGCCCCCCCCCCTCCACCTCTGTGCCCCTCGTCCACCTCTGCGCCCCCCCCCAAAAAAATTGCAGAGCTGGCTATAGCTGGGGAGAGAGCCTGGGGGGGGGGGGCAATGCATTACTTTCTCCAGGAAAAAAAAATTAAATGATCCCAGGTTCCAATCGAACTCACAAAGGGAAGGCTAGAGATGGGCAGGGCTTTCAATGACGCAGCCACTTCGACGAATGTAATAAAAAAGATTTAAACCCCCCAGGGTGGCGCAGGGGCTGGGCACAGGCAAATGAGGGCTGTGGGAGGTGAGGTAAGCGGGGTAAACATGGCTTGCGGTGCCCTCCTGCCATGCTTACCTCATTTACCAGAGCCAGCTCGCCGTGCAGAACAACCGGCTCACAAGATCTTTAAAAAATTTAACAACTGGCTCCAGCACACCACTGGTTTACACCCTAACACAAATAACAAAAATCTTGATATACAGATTCAGCCACACAAATCCTGATACCATGCTCCATCCTCAACCACTCAACCCTTTGCATCCCTGCCCAATATAGACACCCAAATTCTGTCACTCCAAAATGGAACAGCTCCTGATACACCAACTGAGATGTTCCTTTTTGGGGTGAGAGAAACCATAACACGCCTACACAGGTACTCATCTTTTCCTCACAGAATCCGACAAAATCTGACACTTCAACATAAATGCACAAACCCTGGCACACTTTATGAACACGGCCACCTCTTCTTTTAAAGACTGCTAAATATGCATATATTACATGTGATCAATAAAACATTTGCCAGCTATCTTTAACCACTAGCCCTTCAAACATCTAAAACTTCTCTTTCTACAGCAGTGCAATCCTGGCCTCACAGATCATAATATGTAAAATAGACATCAAAAGAAATAGAAGACAGTGGGAGCAGGAAACAACAGGTACTTGTGGGAAGCAAATCCAAAGGGAAATTTTCCACAGAGCCCCAATCCTATTTGGAACAAACTTTCCCTGCACATCCCTCTTGCACCAAGAAAGAGGGAGCCCCACCTATCTTGCTATTTTCCCATATTGGAGGGAGCCAGACAGATTTCTAGGGCCATAATTTCTGGAGATGGGTTTGCATCATCAGAGTGCCACTGACCACCCTCCCAGGATAGCCATTAGAAATGTTCCCTAATCTGCATGGCCTCTGCCAAGGCAGGGAGTGAGTGCAAAGCCCTGAACCAGCAGCCTAGCTGGATCTGTAAACAGTAAACACCTTTGCCTTTTCTGCAGTCTGGTAGGACTCCCTGCTGCTCTGCCTGCACAGGCTGCCTCCTTTTGCATCAGCTGCTTGCTCTCCCATCCTGGGCTGGATTCAGGGCTGTAAAACCAGGCAAGCAAAGGGGAGACACTCCCATGCACTTAAGAGGATGCTGCACACACAAAACCCATCTTGGGGGGGGGGGGGGGGGGACGAATCAGGGAACTCAGTGCTGACTTCCTCTCTATCCTTGTCTGATTCTCTCTCTCTTCTTACCTCTCACTTTCTCTTTCCTCCCTTCCTTTCCTCCTGTGGTTTCTTGGAGAGTAAAACTGCAGATGGAGGTAGGCCACATCAGGCTCCCTCCATCCGCTCTAACTCTTTCCTTCCACTGGGTCTTTCTGACATACAACAGAAGTTGCAGCAGAGGGAAGGACCCGTGGCTGGCTGGAGAGAGCCTGCTGCAATCACTGCAGGCAGAGCTGGGCCCCCCTTTTAACAACCGGTTCGCAAAATTTTGGAAAAGATAACAACCGGCTCTTGCGAGCCTGTGCGAGCTGGCTCCAGCACACCACTGTGTGCCGTTGAATATAAATGGCTAGCCTGATTAGCACAATTTAAGCAGGCAGTAGCCTCTCCTGCCCTCTTAATTTGCTTTGAATATTGGCCTGTGTTTTTTTTTTCTCTCTGGAAATATTGGACCAGTAACATGTGACCTTAAGTTATACCAATTTCTATAGGAAAAGTTGGCACATACTTTCCTTTTGTAAGTTACCCCAGGGAAATTACATGGGCACAATAACACCTGGTATTTGGTATGCACAAATTTCACTGTTATCTACTGAATCACTCACACTACCCCCCCCCCCCCCCCCAGGTATGTTTCTGCTGAGTTCTTATAAATTTATGTATATACAGAAACATATCTTGGGGGGGGGGGGGTAGTGTGAGTGATTTAGTAGATAACAATGAAATTTGTGCATACCAAATACCAGGTGTTATTGTGCCCATGTAATTTCCCTGGAATAACTTACAAAAGGAAAGTATGTGTCAACTTTTCCTATAGAGATTGGTGTAACTTATGGTCACATAGGCTATATTTCCATATTTCTGCACACGTGTTCCAGGCAATTTTAAAGGAATCTATTTATGTAGGGGGAGCGAAAGAGTAAGAGATTTTGACTGGGGAGGGGAGAGAAATGCTGGACTCATGGGGGGTGGGGAGAGAAAGAGACCGGACCAGAACAGACCAGGCCATGATGGAAGAGAGATGGTGAACCAATGGTGAGTGGAGGGAAAAGAGAGAAGATGCTGGACCAGTGAAGAGATGGAGGGATAAGTGCCAGATAGTGGGGGGCAGGGGAGAGATAGGGAGAGATGCTGGCCCCATGTTGGGGGATGCAAAAGAAGGGGAAGAGAGGTGATAAACTGGACAAGGGATGGGATGGGATGGGACAGGGAAATAGAGAAAAAATACTAGGCATGGAGGGTGCATAGGGATGGATACAGAGATACAATGTTGGACACAGAGGGAGGGACAGGGGCACTGAGAGGGTAGATGGAGAACATTGAGAGAAGACAGACGGGGACTAGAGGGGAGATATCGGACAGAATTAATAAGGGACACAGAGGGTTTATGAATGGTGAACATGGAGTAAGATGAAATGTAAAATGTACAGGAGTCCTGGACAAGAAAAGAAGAGACACTGGCACCAAAGCAAATAGTAAAATAAAATTCTCAGAAAACAAAGGTAAAAAACAATATTTATTCTAAATGTATTTCTTCGATATTTTAAATTTGAGTTTTTATTCCACTAGTATTGCTATATATGCAAGTCTGATATGTTGAGGGTTCCAGTTCAGTTTTTTTGCCTTCATATCTATATTATTGATGTGTTGTCCCTTGTTTCATATATGTTGAAGGACTGTGTCTTTTTTGTGCATATGACCAAGGTGTGGTATTCTCATAGCAGATGACTTTTGTGAGATGTTCTGTTAGTGTTTAGTTTTCTGTGTAGGGATCTCTAGCTGTATGATTTGTTCTGTTCTTTTTTTTTTTTTTTTGTAGGAAGTAATGGTGTTCTAGAGTGCTGCTGCCTTTTTACATGTAGGGCTGTTACTATTTGACTCTCTCTAGTACCTGCTGACAGGTTCTAGAGAGAGAGAATTATTTTGCCACTGCAAGTGTGATGGCTTTTCTGGCAGATATTAAATAGGGTGAGATTGCCAGTGTCATCCCTGGACTTTCAAGGCAATGAAGGATTAAGTGGCTTACCTAAGACCATAAGGATCTGTGGTGGGATTTGAACTTGGACCTTCTGATTTCTAGTCCACTGCTTTAACCATTTTTATGCTCCTCTCCCTGCCCTGGACATAAGTACTGCTTTATTATGACGGGAATGTGTTTTTTACAGTTTGGCTACTGGAGCTCTGTTTCAAATATGACATTTGTGACATAATCGTAGAACGTATGTACATGCAACAGTTTTTTCTTCTGAGATGGCAACCTTAGTGTTGACAGTTGGTTGTAGAAGGGCGGCTGAAGGGTGCAACAGTAGAACAGAATCCAAGATGGCTGTGCTCTGCTAAGACGCTGCGAGTCGCGCTCCTTTGATGATTGGAAATGCCTAAACAAAGAGGGAGAGTAACGGCCAGAGCTTCCCCGCTACCCCCTCCTTACCTGGTTCAATGGATCGTTTTTTGCGACCACAGGAAGCTGGTTGTGAAAGCGGAACGCTGGCAACTGGGAGAATTCAGCTTCCCTCGACCTTGACATCACTCTGAGCTCCGCTGCACGTACTCCGCCTCCCCAGCCAATAGGCGCCAGCTCCTTTCTCTTGGAATCGACGGGGTCGCCCCAGCAGGGTGAAGTCCACCCAGAAGAACGTCATGAAGGGGCCTCTTTTACAGCTGAGACGGGAGTGGAGGGCAGTTTGCCCACAGAAACATCACGGAATGAAGGAGAGGAGCTGAGGGACAAAGTGAGAATCACGGACAGTCTTCTGAAAGGTTTGATTTACCTAAAGGGTTAGTGGTCAAACCAAAAGAAGTGACATTAGACGCATTATGGGACTTAGTCTCTACCTTGGGACAAACTTTCCTAAAACAGATTAATGATGTTTTACCTAAAGTAAAATCCTAAGAAATTGACTTACACAAAAGAGAGGAATAAATTAAGGTTTTAACTGATAAAACTGAAAAAATGGATCAAAGAATTATGAAGTTCGAAACATTACAACCAACAATGATAAAAGATTTGACGAATCTCAGACAGAAAATGGAAATGTTTGATAATTATACTAAAAATTATAATCTGAGATTCGTTAATTTTCCTAGACTATTAAATGTTGCTCCTCTTGAGATGTTAAAGCGCTATTTGCGAGAAGTTTTGACTATACCTGAACAAAATCTACCGCCATTCTCTCAAGTATATTACATCCCGGGGAAAGACTTGAATCCAGTGACTGAAAATCCACTAGATGTTTCTCTTTTGCTTGAGACCTCTGACTCTGAACTAGCAACAGCTGCTACCTTAGTGGCAACAGTTGCTCTATTGCCCGATAAAAATTGACTTTTCCGTTTGTTTTTCCGTAACAAGGATAAACCTTTTTAAGGTTTTAAAGTGCTGTTATTTCCTGATGTCTCCAAGGAGACAAGATGACGGAGGAAACAATTTTTGCTCCTTAGGCCTGAACTATTGCACTTGGGTAGTACCTTTTTTTAAAGATACCCCTGCAAGTGCATTGTAAGGCTTAGGGAGAAGAAATATGTATTTACAGAACCTGCCCACATATCAGCACTTATAGCCTCAGCGAAAATGAAAAAGCGTTAAAGAAAAGAACTTAACTCCACTTAGCAGAGTATTTGTTACCTGTATTGTCTTCTTTAAAATTGTTTTGTTTTTTCTCCCTATGTTTTCCGATTTCTTGGATTCGCAATTATGGACTTGAGTGTCATATTTCCTTTATTATAGGAATTTTTTATTTCTTTATTTTCCTTTTTACAAGTGTAAAAAATCTTAGTTAACGGACACTTTTCTACACAAGATGTTTCTTGTATAATTTGATTAAATGAATAAATAAAAATATAAAAAAGGGTGCAACAGTAGTTGTGGCAAGGAACTTGGGGTGGGGCATGAGGGTGGGTCAAGGGAGGGTAGGGGCATGGCATAGAGCAGGGCAGGTATACAGTTTTCTTTGTCAAAAAGTTGGCAAGCCTACTTGAAAAGCCTCCTGTCTGGTAACACAGTTCAATACACATACAGCAGCTCAATGAATATTAACAAATTCCTATTGAGTTCAATCTCAAATTTTATATGAATATATTTTTTAATTTGCAATATGTAGCTGTTGAAGTAGTTACAGAAAGTAGTGTTCTACCACTTCATAACATTAAGAAAACCTTGTTGTACTTGTTAATTAAACCCCACATATTTTCTCACCAGACATTGTAACTGTCAGCAAGTTAAGAGAATGGCTAATTGGAATCTTAGAGAAATGCCTTTCATGTATTTTTGTCTTAATGTAAAGTGCTATTTGATTAAAAAGATGGGAGCATATTAAAATGCTCAAGTGGACAGAATTTTTAAACAACAATAGTATTAAAAGTTGTTGTGACCTTCAGAAGCATTATTTATTGATTGGGGAGTGGGGGGGGGGGGGGGAAGGAACCATCTCACAGAACCCTCTCACATTAAAGATATGTGATTGGATACCTCCTATTAATGAAGCTGAATCATATATTTTTGGAAGTACTTTTTCCCCAGAGAATGATAAAACTTTTCATTAAAAAAAAGCAAACTGTCATGCAAAAATCTAAAAACAAAGTCAATTGATTTCACAACCCTCCTCAATTTTGTGTAGTAGTAGTTACCTTGCATGCCAGCATTTCATTTCACTTCTCAAACCATTCTCCATCAACAGGGTAACTTATTTCTTATACCCTAAACAACAGCATTCTGTTTCCTTACCTCTGCTAAAAGTAGTTGTACTAATTCTGGAAAGTATGTTCTTCTTTTTTTGTTAAATGCTAATTATTAAAGTCTTAAAGTTATCTTCCTGGAGTTCTGCATAGTATTAAATATGGCAGCCATTTTAGAAGGGCTATTCGTATTTGAGACATACATAAACTGGCACTTAACTGTTCATCTAGCATAAATGCCTAAGTTTTACCAGACAGCAACAAGGGGCAGGAGAGAGGGGGCTGCGCTCCTACCCCCAATGACCCCCCAGTGGACCACCAGTGATAGAGGCATGCTTGCAGGGCCTACCTGGACTGCTGGGGGGTTGGGACAGAGGGGCTTTTCGGGGAGGAGGGGCGATAGAGGACTGCTGACCACCGCCAGCTGAATATCAGCCTGAAAATGTCTGGGCAACAAAGGCAGAAACAAGTATTTTACTTTGAATGTATTAATGGGAGAATATGTTAGTTTTGGGAAATGTAAATCTCCAATGTGTTTCTATTTTACTCAAAGAAATGGAAATGCATTTCTATTTCTCCAGTGTTGCTGTATATGCAGAGTCTGACTTTGTGAGGTTTCCAGTTCAATTTTTGCTTTCATATCTGTCTTTAACCTATGCTTGAGGCTCAGATGCACAAAGGTCCCTGTAAAGAATTGCTCTGTATGTCCACCTCAGTAAAAATTACCAATTTGGAAATACAAAGGGATTTTGAAGTGAGTCACAAGTAAATTACCTGGTCGCTGCTTTTGCGCAGCTCATTTCAGTGCAATAGGGGGGAAGCCAGTCAGTCAGCTGAGCATGCGCAGAGCAGCCAATCGCTTAGTGCGGCTGCTCTGAACATGCTACAGATGGCTTTCATACAGGTAAACAAGTTGCATGTATGAAAGCAGTACAGGTAGCCTTTTTTTTTTTTTTTTGGGGGGGGGGGGGGTTGTTTTCCTGACTCTTGTCTTCCCGCTCTTTTAACTGGTTCCATGATGTCCCCACCCTAGCGGCCAGGAGCAGTAGTGTGAAACCAGAGTACGCATGCGACCAATGTTTTTATTGCCCAGAACTATGTGATTGATGAAGAGACGGCTAGACGAATTTCATATTTAATATAAAAAATTTACTCATTTGTTTAGTGTACAAGCTGATTACCATCAATAGGGGTAGTCAGGAAGCATTTCTGTACTCAAAACACATCTACACACACACACACACACAAGCAATATACAGCAAGCTTAAGGCAAATCAAAAATGCTATAGACAGACAAAGAAAAATTCAAAATGCTTACTTATTTCTTTGTTCCACTCTCCTTATAATCTTCTCCTGATATCACGTGCTTGCAGGCTGTACCATACCATAAATCCTACAGCAGAACATATGCTGCATCTGGTTCCCATTATCCCACAGACTTTCTGGAGCCTGCCTTTGGCTGATGTGGGCCTCATGTCTCAGGAGATTTAGTTTAGTGTTGAAACAGCTTGTTCTGCATGATCTTTGAAGCTTTCCACTTCTATTATTTTATACTTTTATTCAACATTTTTATGCTTTTATTCAACATCCTCCCTTTGAGGACTGATATTCCAGGCCTCAACACATCTGTTTCAGCTCCAGTCTGTTTCCTTACCTCCCTTCTAAATCTCCTCCCCCTTGTTATTTATGATATGCTGTGCCTGCAAGCTCTGCCTTCTCATCATCTTTATACATCTTTCAATATTTCTGCTGACATATTAACGTTCTATTCATTCCTGATTTCAGTTACCATTATCATTTTAAAAGCATCCTGGCACATCTTTGCAAACATGCTAATACATGTTGCATTAAACAGATTCAATTGTACTAGGGTACAAAATTTATATTTCTTTTGAATACAGACAGTGAGTTTCATCAAAGGGAAGTACACTGTCATTCTTATGTTTCATATAAGAACAATTATAAGGATAATGCCCAATTGCATTAGTTAATGTGGCATTAAAAATTACACAAATTAAAAGCATAACATTCATTGAATCAGTTGTTACAACATTCTGCGTGTAAGTGCACTTTATCGGGGGAATGTGTTTAGTTGTCATACTATTAATCAGACACCAACATGATGTCTGTGGGCACTTGTCCATAAGCAAGGCTTGCTTATAAATAGTCTCATTTGTCCAATGAAGGTTTTCATCATCTCTTACACAGGTATTATTGGGATCACAGTCATGGTGCCCACTCAATTTTATCATTGTAGTCCCATACATCATAGCTGGCAAGGACAAGGATGTGGGCACATATGATACAATCAGTCAAATTCAACATTTTGGCCGCTGCAACAAGTCTATTATCATATGTGTTCATTGTCCATTAACAAACAACAACAGTCCAATACCATCATGTTTATTCTTTGTCCATTTCAGTATTATTGATTCGTCGAATATCTGATAAATGTATCCAGGAAGTATGACCTTCCAGACGGGCAGCGGTCTGAGTAAGGGCCGTGATAGCAAAAGGCCCTACATACACAGGATCTTTCCATGTTTTATGTGTAAAGTTCTTTCGTAGTACTAGATCACCTACTTTAAAAGCACAAACATCATTAGTAGTCCCTGCCTGTGATGCTACATTTGTTCGGATCATATCACTTGTCAGGTTCAACATAGGTTGTAGCTTTTGCCAGTACTGAGCTGTGCTATCAGTACTTGCTGTCTGCATCGGGAAGAAATGACGTCCTGTCTGAAATTGGAATGGGGTCAATTTAGTACGCCCATTAGGTTGGGCCCTTATAACCATCAAAGCTAATGGTAACAAATCAAGCCAGGTATATGGTTTACCTGCTGTTTCCTTGTTTAAAGCCTTCAGTAATACTCTCAATTTAGTTTTTAAAATACCATTGTAGCGCTCCACCAAACCATTGGAGGTGGGGCGATACACTGATACTTTTCTGTGTGTTAAACCCATAATCGTTTCCATTTCTTTCAAAACACTGTTATTAAAATGTGTCCCGTTATCAGAAATTATTCTAGACGGACACCCATGTCTTGGCATAATATGAGTTACCAGGCATTGTACCACTTCATGTGCTGTCTCCCTTTTACATGGAAATGCTTCTATCCACCTTGAAAAAGCATCCACCCAAACTAACAAATACCTTTTTCCCTGCACTGGAACAATCATATCGGTGAAATCGATATACCATTCTTTTGCTGGGCCTTCTGGTATTGGAAGTGTCCCAGGCGATATTTTAGGACCTCGTTTAGGTATGTTAATATTGCATACCATGCAATTTTGCACAACCTGTTGAATCAGGTTATCAATTTTTAAAGTCCAAAATCTTTGCTCAAATTGTTGCCTCATTGTTTCCTTATTCCAATGCATGGTTGCATGCCACTCAGCCAATACCTTAATCACCTGACTCATTGGCATGCAAGGTAATCCTTCTTCTGCATTAAACCATTCACTTCCCAATTTCATACATCCTCTCTTCAACCATTTTTCACTTTCCTGTCCCTCTGGCTGCCACATTTCAATCTTATCTACATTCGTAAGTGGCCCTTCCTGTGTCTGTCTAGTATTATACAAAATCTTTTCACTTTGCTTAACCACCTCCGTTGCTGCTGCATCAGCCATTGCATTACCTAGTACCTCAAAGGTTGGCCTTTCAGTGTGGGCCGGGGTCCACACAACTGCAGTTTTTCTACCTTCACGTTCCCTTTTTGCCAAAATTTCAAACAGCAATTTCCAATATGTGTAATGTTGTAAATTTTTACCTGCACTGGTTATCATCCCCCTACGTTGCCATTTTAATATATGATACTGTAGTGAACTTGCAACGTAACCACTATCAGTATATATAGTGACATTTTGAGTCATATCAGTGTGTTGTAAGGCTGTAATAACGGCTAAAAGTTCAGCATGCTGTGCAGTCTGATCAGGAGGGGTTTTATATTGTACTTGCATTATCTTTCTTAGATTCTCATCTACCTGCACGCAGGCAAAGCCTGCAACAGTCCTTTCACAAGCTCCATCTGTAAACCATATTAATCCATCAGATAAGGGTTCAAAAGTAAGACAGTGAAATGTAGGGATTTCTATAGTATCGATCTAACCCTTTTGATCGACAGGAAAAAGCAGATCTATCTTATTTCTCTGTTCTTTAGTTAATGGTATTATTCTTATATCTTGTCCTAAAAGTACTGCTTGATATTTTCCAAATCTAGTGGCTGTCAATGCCGTCTGGCTAGGGCTCAACAGCGTTTTAATCGTGTGGTTGGTATGTATTACAATAGGAACAAAAGGCATTTGTGCTCTCCATTTACCTACTGCAGCCACTATAGCTGTCAGTAACTTTGGTATTTCTTTCATTCCTTTTTCCACATGATTAAAAGAGCCTGACAAAAAAGCTACTGGTGCATTTACTTCATTATTTTGATTAATCATAGCTGCCCAACTATTTCCCATGTCTTTTACCCACAGATGCACAGGTGATTGGATATCTATTACTGCTAACGGTCCTGGAGATAATAAATCCCTCACAATCTTAGCCAATACCATCTTATCCTGTTCTTCTAATACAATTAGTGTATTCTTTGGTGTGGCTGCGGGCAGTTTCAAATGTTTATAAAGTCTCATTACTTTTTGTGTATAATTTGGTATCCATTGTCTGCAGTAATTTAACATTCCCAAAACAGCACGTAACTGGGTAACTGTTTGCGGTACCGGGGTTTCATTTAAAATAGATATAACTTCCGGTATAATGACCTTATGTTCTGCTGAAACATTTTGTCCTAAAAAGGTGACAGTAGACTGAGCTATAACACATTTTTCCCTGTTACATTTATATCCTAACTCTCCTAATAACAAAAATAATTTTCTAGTCCATTCTAGACATTCTGTTTCAGTCTCAGCAGACAGTAGAATATCATCTACATAGACAAACAATGACACCGTGTCAGGCAATTGACTCCTGAAATCCTTTAAATCCATCATTAGTTGTTTTGAGAATACCGATGGACTATCAGTAAAGCCTTGAGGCATCCTAGTCCACCTGTATGCCTCATTCTGTACTATAAATGACGTCAAATCCCTAGACTCTGGATGAAGAGGTATTGAAAAGAATGCATTAGACAAGTCAATAACAGTGTTATATGCATATATATTCTGGGTATGCAAAAGAGTAGCAGGATTTGCACAAATCGGAAATTGATTTCTTGTAACCTCATTTAGCTCTCTTAAATCATGTACTATCCTTACATTGTTTTCCCCTTTCGGGACCGGAAACAATGGGGTATTGTACGGGGATACTGAAGGTTCAATAATACCACATTTCAATAATTTATCAATGTGTTCCAAGGTTTTGGATACTAATTTAGGTCGTATGGGGTAAGGGTCTTGCTTCGGCCCCTGTGCCCCTTCTATTAATTCTATCTTATGGGGTTTTGCATTTACGGCTAGTCCATATGGTGAATCACTTGTACTCCAAATATGTTGTGGTAATTCTTCCATAACCCTTACTTTATTTTCATTATTCAACTGCTGGACCATGGTGAGCAAACTTGGTATTTCTTTATTTCCAAAATCTAAACACAGTCCTAATTGAGACAACAAGTCTCTACCACACAAATTTACTGGGCAATCAGGTGCCACTAAGAAGGGTACCACAGCCTCCCTTGAACCGTGCGGTTGGCATTCCAAGCGTACCAGAGTCGGTTCCGTTAGCCTTTTTCTTTGTTCTACCCCCGTAAATCCCACTGTTGTTCTATACTGATTTGAAAGTTTAACTCCCTGTGGTTTTGCACACAATACAGAGGTACTCGCCCCTGTATCTATCAAAAATCTCACAGGAGTTCCATATTTGCCAATTGTCAATGTAATAAAGGGTTCCCTTGTGTCTAATCTGAAAATCATTCCCTCTTCCTGACACGGGTTTGCTTCCAGTCAATAGCATTGGTCTGGAATATTCTGCCAAGTTGGAAAAGCATTTACAGTACCCTGTCTCTGTACTGCAGCCCCTGGTCCCTGTGATTGCGTCGCCGGCTGCTGTATTGCAGTCTGCGGGGCACTCGCAGGTATCCCTACTACTTGTGGCATTAATCCTTGCTGCGTCTGCATTTGTACTTGGGGCATTCCTGCATTCTGATAACATTCTGAGGCATAGTGACCATATTGCTGACAAATCATATTGTTCAGAGGTTATTAGAGATTTTAAATCACCTCTTTCCCTATTAGCCCTACACACAAAACTAGCTAGGACTGTGACTAATTCAAGCCAGATGATCTCTTAACACTGCAGAAATCTCACTTAAAAAAGAGTCAAACAAAGTTAAATTGCAAAGACATTCCACATAGAGAACTAGAAACAGAATAACACATATTTTAAAATAAACAGAGATCACCTTATAAGACAAAATCAAACTTATTTAAATCTAATCTAAAACAATCTTTTAAAAGGAACAAAAAAAAATTTCAGTTCTTCCTGACCTTTCTAACCTTTAGCTTAGCAACAGCCAGACACCGAGAAATCAAAAACAGATGACATTCCTCAACCTTCAGGCTGAACCAAAGGCTGCTTTTTTTTTCTACATCTGCATGAAAAAGATCTGCTGCTACAGAAAATAAATTCCAAATTGTAAGATGTCTCTAAACTTTTCTTCTGCCTAGTTTTATTTTTATTTTCTTGTAAGTAGCTCAGGAGAGATAATAATTTTGGACGATCAAACGACCCATCCTGAGACCAGCTCAAAACAGAATCTTTTGCATCATATTTGACCCATTTGTCATGTATTTTTTCAATCTGTTTTTTTTCTAATGGGAATAATTCTATGACATGCTGCAAAGGGGAGCATTTTTTTGAACTATCTAAATCTAAATACATAGCATATACAGGAGGCTTTTCTTTCTTATCTGCCCCTTTCCCTTTCATTTTATTCTGACTATTACAATTTCTCCTATAGAGCCACAACCTACAAAAATATACTAATGCACTTAAACAAAGAAAATATACAAAAAAGAAAACTACAAAACTAAACAAATATACCAGTAATAAGGCCACAGTGTAAGCTTACTCACGCGTCTTCTTATTTCTCTTTTTAGCAAGCTCAGGAGTCACCCGTATGTCCACTTCAATAGTTTGATCAATCCCACATCAGTGGAGCACAGAAATCATCAGGTTTAAACAACGCTTGCTTTGCTTTCAATCCTGTAAAAAACTTCATTAACAACAAACACTTAATTTGTCCTTCGTCTCGCCTTCTCTTTTCCGTGTGCGGCCTGCTCCTGGCTGGCTCGCCACTTGAAGAGACGGCTAGACGAATTTCATATTTAATATAAAACATTTACTCATTTGTTTAGTGTACAAGCTGATTACCATCAATAGGGGTAGTCAGGAAGCATTTCTGTACTCAAAACACATCTACACACACACACACACAAGCAATATACAGCAAGCTTAAGGCAAATCAAAAATGCTATAGACAGACAAAGAAAAATTCAAAATGCTTACTTATTTCTTTGTTCCACTCTCCTTATAATCTTCTCCTGATATCACGTGCTTGCAGGCTGTACCATACCATAAATCCTACAGCAGAACATATGCTGCATCTGGTTCCCATTATCCCACAGACTTTCTGGAGCCTGCCTTTGGCTGATGTGGGCCTCATGTCTCAGGAGATTTAGTTTAGTGTTGAAACAGCTTGTTCTGCATGATCTTTGAAGCTTTCCACTTCTATTATTTTATACTTTTATTCAACATTTTTATGCTTTTATTCAACATTGAACAGCAGAACATCTCTCTGGGCTGTCAGCAAGGTGCTGAGTACAATGTAAATCTTTCCCACTGAAGTTTGCTGGAGCTGTTAGCTGCACATTTTTTTTAATACTCATGACAATTTAACAAACGGAGCAGCCGGAGAGACTGAACATGCCGATTAACAGAACAAGCAAAGACTCCATGCAATCATTGTCCTTCATGGCTTCTATCCTATAGTTTTTAACTGCACACTTGTGCCAAAGGTTCTTGGATTTTAACTCATCTTGTGGGCTATCGGGTTTTTAAAGCTGGCTTCCTTTTTGTTTAAGAAATAAAAAAAGCTTTTATAAGGACAGTGCAAGTACAGGCAGTTGGGACTTCTCATTTGAACTATCAACAGCACATGTCAGAAGCCGCTCCTCCACCTAATCAGCACCAGCACAACAGACAGTCCGCAGCTCTCAACAGCTTCTGCCAGGTATTACCGACAGCTTCAGACCTCCCGTTAAATTTTCCACGGTAAAGATAGGGACTGCTTGTTCAGAAAATGACTGTGCATCACATTGCATGCACATTTATATAGTAATTAGCTTATGAAGATAACTTTGAATTCCATTTTTGTTAGCTGCTACCGTGACAGGAAAAGAGCTTGGAGAAACATTTTGTGCATGTCTCACTGTACTCCTTGCTTGCTAAATCGGCAAGAACCAGTGTAAAAAGAACATTGCTGGCTTGTTAGGTTTTGGACATCTGGGTGTCAGTGTTCTGTATTTTCTGAGGTTCTGTCTGTTCTTTGCCTTTGTGTCTGAGGTGCAGTATTTTTCTAGCAAGTAGTTCCTGCATAGGGATTTGTAGCAACCTCATTTGTTCTGTTTCCCCAATAGGAGGAGTATGGGTATTTTAGGAGCTGGTGTAATATTTGCAGTGTTGCTTTTTCATAGGTGAGGTTCTTACACTTAAAGTCCTAGGAGTTAGTGCTGTTTGGTAGGGTATTTTCCATACAGGTTCTGAGTGCTTTTTTTTTTTTTCTTTTTGCAAGTTTGTATGTTACTTCACAAAATGTCTGGCAGAAATGATATCACAGTTTTAATATTCATATATTTTGTACAGTGAAGTGCAAGGGGAAATGTCTTAACTTCATTACTGGAGAAATGCAATGAGTATATTTCAGAACTGAAAGTTGTGGGGTTTATATTGATATTTTGTCCCATTCAATATAGATTCCAGAGGAATCCACTGATAGTTTTACTGGGTGGTTGAAAATAACTTGGGGATGATTTATACATAAAATACTGTCAGAACCTTTTTCTGTGATATCTCTTACAGCCAATTTTGAATGTGACAGGAAGAGGATTATGAAGTGCAAAAATGTCACTTTGGTTTGCTCCCTCCTCCTCGCCTTTAGCTGGCTTGCCCCACTCTTGCCTCCCCAAATATTTCTGCATGAGAAAGACTGAGTGAAGGCTGGAAGAAGGGGGCACTAGAGAGACTACATAAAAACTAGGGGATGGTATTTGAAAGTTGGGGGGGGGGGGGTATAAGAGAGACTGGCAGAGGGGACTCAGACCATGGTGGTATGTGAAACAAAGAAGCAATTGCCTCTTTGCTTCACCTATCATGGCATTGCTGTTACACAGCTGACAGCATGCTTTGGGAAGGGAGAATGGTAGCTTCTCCTGGTGTCTTGCAAAGGCACCTTAAGGTACTGATTTAGTAAAATTTATTTGCCCAGGGACACAGAATAGGAAAGAGTCTTAGTAACTTAGTTTCTGAAAGAGCTACTGATGATCTGGCAGAGGATTCCAGCACATGTTCTCCTCCCCCCCCCAAAAAAAAAATCACCAAGGACAATGCTGGTGGTCTCAGCTGCTGGCTCCTACGTTTTGGGCTGGCTCCTAAATTTAATAAGAATTTGTCAAGGCCTACCTAACCAATTATAGAATAATAGTGCAAAGCCTCTTCGCTGAAACTTATGACAGGTCAGTGGCAGGCATACCTAAGTGCGCCTTGCAATGCATCCGATACTATTCTATCATCATTACTAGGTGGAATGCACATGACATGCCCATGTTCTACCAACTGTTGCAGCCCATTTTGTGTTCTGCACATGTGACTAACACACCAATTGTATGGAATATTGCGCTTCTCTGAACTCCCTCCCCCTATCACTGAATTTAGATCCTCACTAAAAACTTACCTGTTTCAAAAAAAAAAAAAAAAAAAAAAAACAACCCTTTAACCTGCAGCTGGATGGTGGTGATGCAGTGAGGGTTCCACAATCTTTCCTTTTTTTTACCAGCCTCATTGCTTATCTCCCTTCTATACTAACAGCTCTCTTACATCTCCTCTGTTTCATCTCAACTTTGAATTTCTCTTTCTCTCTTTCCTCTCAATGATTGGTGTTCTTTTCCTACATTGGAAGATTTTTTTATATATATATACCACCTTGTTACTATTTGAGGAAAGGCAGTATATCATATAAAGTAAACCATAAACTATAGCACATATTCAAGCAGATGCCAATTTGTGAAGTCATTCACACTCGTGTTAGTGAAAGACTGGGGAATAAGAGGAAGGAGAGTGGGAGGGGCAGAGTAAAGGAAAGAGATGGAAAGCTGTTGGTAGATGCAGTTACAAGAGAGAGTACTAGATAATAAGAATGAATAGAATTTGAATGGATAAAGAGGAAGAAATAAAATGGAAGAAAGTTTAAGGAACAGATGTAGCTGGAGCTAGATGTAGTAGAGGAGGTAAAGAAGATGAAGAGAAAAACATTATATGGACAGGAGACATCTGGAAAGTGAATTAAAAGAAGAAAAGAAGCAGTAACCAGAGACTGAGGTCAATACAATTAGAAAAAGGAAGGGCCCCTTTTACTAAACTGCGTTACTGATTCCCGGCACGGCAATGTTGACAAAGGCCATTCAGTCTGAATGGGCTTCATTGGCATTGCCACATGGGAATTGCTAGTTTGGTAAAAGAGGCCCTAAGTGGCCAGCCAACAAAGGAACCATAGTAATTTTATCTTTAATTTAGGATGAAGTATTGTAGTAGCCATGTTAGTCCACTTTAAATGTTAATAAGAAGAAAAAAATGGAAATTAAGATGATACCTTTTATTGGACTAAATACGCCCTTGACAAATTCTCTAGGTTTTGGAAACCAAAGGTTCTTTCCTCAGGTTAGAAGCATATGCTGCTGTTATGGTATACTGTCTTGACCTAAGAAAAGAGGTTTTGGCCTTTGAAAACTAGTTAGACATTTTATTTGTTAGTTCAATAAGTGGTTTTGTTTTGTGTGAGCAAATGCAAATAAATAAATAAATAAATATTTGTTCATTTATAATATAGTAATTAGAATATGTCAGTTTTTGAATTCATATACATTTTGCACAGTACAGATGGATATGCATCACTTCTTCCCTTTCCCTGGTTGTTGAATTATATACAGAGTCTGGCTTCTTGGGATTTTAATTTGATTTTTGTGTACATATTTCTATTTTTAGTTTGTGGTTACTTGTTCTATTCTTTCTGAGAGTCTGTCTGTATTCTACATGTGTGAAAGTGAGCATGTTTTGTGTTAGTATTGAATATCTGTGTAGAATTAATCCTTACTAATCAGGCTTGTTTAATTTTCCAATAGGTGAAGTCATGCTCTAGTGCCCATTGCAGTGTTTATGGTGCTGGCTTTCCTAGATTGTCTCTTTTTGTGTGACTCCTGGAAGTTAATGCTGTTATGGTATGGTAGAATTGCTTTATAGGTTCTGAGTGGTTTCTGTAGGAGTTTGTATTTCTTCACAATATACCTGGTACAGGACTTTGGATTTGGATTTAGCTCATGCCTTTTATCCAGTTGTAGCTCAATATGACTTACATTCAGATACAGTAGGTATTTGTTTTGTTCCTGGAGGGCTTAAGTCTGTTTGCACCTGAACCAATGGAGAGTTAAGTGACTTGTCCAAGATAACAAAGAGTAGCAGTGGGATTTGAACCCTGGCTTCCCTGGTTCCTAGACTGCTGCTCTAAGCATTAGGCACAGCTAATATAGATAAGACATATTCCAAACATGTTCGGTATCTGAACAATAAACTAAAGGCCAGCAGATCTAAAGCCTGGTGGCCATTTGTTTTTTGATAGGCAAATCATTTTATGGTTGCCATTAATCACAGGATTTCTGTTGCAGTATTACTGAACACCACTGCTCACATGGCCAACTGGAAGATGCTGGACTGGGGAGCTAAGACTGACTGCAAATATTGTTCTGTTTAATATGTTGTATGTTTTTGGTGCATTGTTTTGATTTTTTGGAACACAATTTCTGGAGTTTCAGTTTGCATATTACCATGAGTAATAGAGATATTGGGGTTGAGAAGGGGGACAGTTGGTGCATAAACTACTAGAGCCCCCACAATGAGAGATTCATTTCTTCCTTACTGCATTCAAATGTGCCCCACTGTCCCTTTCCTGCTGACATAGGGATTGCCGCCATCCCAAAGATTTTAACTTGCTCTGTTCTGCCTAATCCCACCCTACACTCCACCTTAGCCCCACCCACCCACTTTAGCCTCCCCAAACAGCAGAATCACCGACTGCCTATGGCAAGAATGTAGGAAAACTGGTGACGGTATGTGCATATATATGTATGAAATTCTGTGACTATGTGTGGAGTATGGGTAGTATGTGAAAGAAAAAATGTGTGTTGTGAATTTGTGTGGATAAGTATATTGGCAGTTGTGGTAGGAGAGGTGTGTATTGAGGGTTTGTGTCTGTATGAATGCATACGACTTGTCTATATGCATTGTTATGTTTGAAATTATAGACATATGGGACTAGATTTTATATATCACACCTAACTAATTGGTGCTGAAACAAAATATGCCTAGGCGTATTCTATAAATCTAAATTTCAACACAGTTTATAGAATATGCCAAGTGCCCATTCCTGTGACTAAATTTAGTCACGGGCAGTTACAACAAGTAAAACTTGGTGTAAATGTCGATGCCTAAATTAGGTGTGGACCGGGTGTATTTTATAACAATGTGAATAAATTTTAGAAACACCAACAACATGTCCATTCCACATCCATGGCCTTGTCCCCTTTTCAACCATGGCCTTGTCCCCTTTGCAACTTAGAATTTACGCACATCACATTAAAGAATACGCTTAGACAGTTTTGCGTATAAATTTTAATTAATGCCAATTAGTGTCAATAATTGCTTGTTAAATGGCAATTATTGCCACTAATTGGCTTGTTAAATAATTAAGTTGGTGCATGCAAATCTAGAATATGATTGGATTTTTATGCACAACTTAAGTTGAGCAGACAAAGCAGATACGTACGTGGAAAACAATAATAAATATAGATCAATAAAAAATTAGCAAGCCCGACACAGGTCGTGTTTCACCCAACTGGGCTACATCAGGGGCTAATGAACATCTGTATGATCATATAATCTCCACTTGAATGTCTATTTGTTGAACTCGCAATTGAAACGCACACCTTGACAGATGGCACTTCACGAAAAAGAATTGTTCAAAAGCCGTGAGTCGACATATGCCACCATAAAATTGTGAATGAAAAAAAGTGGAGATTATATGATCATACAGATATTCATTAGCCCCTGATGCAGCCCAGTTGGGCGAAACACGGCCTGTGTTGGGCTTGCTAATTTTTTATTGATCTATATTTATTAAATATTGTTTTCCACGTACGTATCTGCTTCGTCTGCTTTCCATCTTGGAGTTTGCAGATAGATTACCCTGTTGTTTTCTTGGACCAACTTAAGTTGAGCTAAATAGAAACTAGGGGATGTAGGATGTATATAGGGAGTGTGGGTACATGTGCATGTGAGTTGGGCTTGTAAGGAGAGTTTGAGTTTAGGGGTGATAAGTGTGTGGTATGGGAGGTTTGTGGGTACAGTTTGTGTGGATGATATAGGTGTGTGATTGTAGGGGAGTTTGTAGAATATCTACTGTAACTAGGGCATTTTTGAGGGGGTACTTGGGGGGTACTAGGTACTGGCACCTTTTCCATTGCCTGCTAAAATTGACCCGTGGACCCCTAAGTTTTAATGAAAGAGCTCAGGCTCTACACACCGATTCTGCCTTGTCATAGGTTCTGTGACTGGTTGCAGGGGGCCTGGCTATTGTGGGGTGGGTCCCTCAGTGATCACCCCACCCCTTGAAGGGTGGCCTAGCATTTGAGTACCGGCACATTTATTGCTAGAAAAGATGCACTGACTGTAACTGACACATCTTGAAATACCACTGAAAAAGCAAAACCTAAATTCAAATCTAAATCCAAATGTAGAAAATGTATATGTAAAAGATTATGTGGGATATATGTACATGCATGGGTGGGAGATGCACAACATATGTAGGAGGTGCTTGTGAGATAGAGAGAGAAAGAGAAAGAAATAGAGGATGTAGGATTATGTGCGATGTGAATTTGTGTGGAGTAGCAATTTTTGATAGCAATGCTAGATATTTTGGCAACTTTTTGATACTGTTAAGCATGCGTTATTAATGCTTTGTGTGAAGGTTTGGGAGGAAGGAAGGTCTTTAGTTGGTTTTCATCTTTTTTGATTAATATGAAATTTCGGGTTCAGGATGGTAATGATTTTTTAACATAGCAGGATGTTAGATCAGGAGTTCCACAGGGACCTGCATTCTCCCCTGTTTTATTTAATATTTACATTTTGTCCATTTATAAATTCCTCTCTAGTCTTGGAGTTCACTATAGGTTATATGCTGATGATCTGCCATTTTGTTTTATCTATTAAAGAGAATCCAGCTGAAACATTGTAGTTTTTAATTGAGCATATAGATGAGATTCAGATTTGGATGAGTGCTTAGAGCCTAAGCTGAATATTGCAAAACCCATAAATATTGTTTCTATCAGTTAGTTTAAGTGGTGCCTTTCCCTCAAAAGTTAGCATTAAGGGAAAAGTTGTTCCAATTTTGAAATACACTTGTTATTTGGGGTTAGTTCCTGATATTTCACTGCTATTCAAAAGATATATGCAGGTTATTATTAAAAAAACATTAAAAAAAATTAAGAATGATCAAAAGTCTGTATGAATTGTTGACTGGAGAATTTCAAAACAGTTGTACAATCTCTTATTACACCACTCTTTCTGCCGTGTTTACTGAGCTGTGCTGTAAGAACGCTAACTTTTTAGTGCATGCTAAAAATTAGTGCAAGCTAATGTTGGAGACACCCATTATATTCCTGTGGGTGTCTCTAGAGTTAGCATGTGCTAATTTTTACTGTGCGCTATAAACTTTGCGTGCCTACAGCATGGTTTATTAATCGGCCCTCTATCAGAATGCCCTTTATTTAGGCAGGCTGTTGCATCATGTGCATGCATTGCAGATTGCACAGAATGCAACTGCTCTTGTTTTATTGTGTTTGTCTCATTTTTATCACATTTTACCAGTCTTGAGGGACCTTCATTGTTTGCTGATGAATTGAAGGATTCAGTTTAAAATTGTATCACATTTTTATTGGGTTTTGAACAAGGGTGTGTCTCTGATAATTAGTTCAACTTTTCAATGAAATCAACCATTACAATTTATGCAATCTACAGAAAAAAAAATGGTACTGAACATATTCTAATTCCATGTGGTTAAACTGAAGATCTATACATCTTTTTTTTTTTCCCCTTTTGCTGCCAGTTCACCTTTATGGAATTCTTTGCCTCTGAGTTAGGAAAGATTTGAAAGCTTATCTTTTGGAAAGAGCTTTTGAATGAGGTTATGGTTTGAGGAATTAGTTGATAATCAGGTCTTAGATGATGTTGATAAGATTTATTTAAAGCTGAGTGTTACTTTTGTTGTTTTAATTATATTTTTGAACAAAGATAATTGTCATGTCTTATGTATGTAAGGGAATAATATTATATATGTGAGATTGTACACTGCTCAGAATGGTAGATCATGCAGGATATAAATTGTGTAACATATGTTGGGAGTATGCATAGGGAGGGGATAGTAGTATATTTGATGTGCTGGTGTTGAAGCATGTGGATGTGAAAGAATTTGAAATGTGCAAGAGTATGTACATGGAGTGATTAGGAGCAAGATGCTTTGGTTTGAGTGTATGGAAAATAAAGATGGATGGATACTAAATTATGAGAAGCATACAGTACAGAAACTTGAAATGGGTTTTGTATATTTGTGTGTGAGAGAGGGTAGTTATAGGTAAATGTATAGAAGAAATTACCTGATACGAAAAAAAAAGTGTTTGTATGTGTGGTACGTGGAAAGGAGATGTTTCAATATTTATAGAGTGGTTTTTTTTGTTTGTGTGTTTATTGGTATGTTTGGTAAGAGCTGGTTTGTGTTTACATATGTGGAGTGAGTTGGCTTGAAGACGTTTTTTGTGCCATCCTTTGCTAACTGCTTCAGTAATTTTCCTTTGGGATAATGTCTCCAAATGGATTACTGTTGCACATAACATCAAATAAATGAATCTTACTTGTGTGCCAAGGTATGAGAGAGATGATTTCAATCTCTCAGGTTTACTGCTAATATGTAGTCTATCTACCTCTGTTGCTATGGCCTGCAATGCTAAAAGAATGAATGGAATGTATCTATCAAGACGGAGAGGTATTCAACAGTTTTTCAGCTTCTGTTTCCCATAAACCCCCAGATTGTATATAGTCCAACTTTAGATTTGCATGCAATTCAGGTCGTATTCTGTATTGTGCGCGCAACTTAATTTTCTTAAAAAGTCAACCAGTGCCAATAATTGCCAATTAACAATTATTGACATTATTGAGATAATAAAAACAAATTTATCCTTCTAAAGTACATCTGTAGGAGACTACATCTAGAGAACAGAATCTCTCTGGGGTCCTTTCACTAAGCTGTGGTAAAAAGTGGCCTGCAGTAGAGTGAGTATGTGTTTTGGGCATGCACTGGGCCATTTTACTGTGACTAAGAAAAAGGGCTTTTTTTAGTGGACCAGGAAATGGGTGTGTGCTGAAATTAAAACTAGCATGTGCCTATATATGACCTGAGCCCTTACCACCACCCATTGACATAGCGGTAAGGGACTCATGCACTACCCATGTAGTAACCATATAGCATGCACCAACTTCTGAATCCCCCCCCCCCCCCCCCATGGTAGAAAATAGAAAATTATTTTCTACTATGGGATTCAGAGAGCACCAAACTCAGAATTACCACTGGGTGCATAAGCTAGCCAGGCGGTAGTGCCAATTTGACACATGCTACCTCCATGTTAGCCCTCCTATGCCTCAGTAAAAGGGACCCTCTATGAATTACTGAAATATTGTGACCTCACACAGACCATAGTACAGCTGCTACTATATGATACAGACAGTCAAATCCTTTGTCACTGAAAAATACTGTCAGTTCAACTCTGCTTGCATTTTTTTTGCAAAAACTAATTATATACACTACAAAGCTCCCTTATAGACAGTGTTCATAATTAGCAACTATTCCCTTTTATTCAGAACAAAAGATGTTGGTTGTGTATGACATGTCAACAATGTTCTGCAGGTGCTATAAACAATGAATGATCAGAAATCTATTTGGTGTTTTTTCCCCCTGGTAATTATTTTAAATAGCCAAAGCTCCATAATACAAATCAGTGTGGAAACAAACACCATTACATGTTGTTAAACATTTTCACTTTTAATTTTGTGTAAAAGTGCCATTGAAACAGAAGCCAAGTATATGAAACAGTTTTCAATTTTGCTATCAGTATAATGGCAAATAGAAGCCAATGTGTTGTATAGTGAATAGTAGAATGTATAAGTAGGGTATCTTAACAGAGCTTTAGTACCAAGTTTATTCTTCTATGGAGATTCCTGAGTATATTCTATACGTACCAGTTTCCATCAAACCAACAACAGAACTTACAACAGAAAATCATCTGACTACGATCAAACTATACAAACTGTGAAAAAAGGACTTAACAAATCTAAACCAATTAACAAACAACAACAACTAATAAGTCATCACAATCCCAAATATAGTAGATCCATACCATGTAATTAAAATAGGTTACATTAATGCCAGATCCACAGTAAATAAAACAGAAACACTAACAGACTGGATCACAAAGGAAGCCATCGATTTACTGTTCATCAATGAAACATGGATCCATGACCAAAATGATCCCATAATCCTGGATCTATGCCCACCAGGATACAAAATCCTACATTGGACCAAAATGGGTAAAAGAAGAGGAGGTATCACCCTAATTCACAGATCTCATTTCATCACTGAGACCACTGCAAAGTCAATAACATCTCAACTCGAAATTGCCTCAATCAGGATTCAACACAAAAACCTATCTGACCATCTAAATTGTGTCATATTCTACAGACCATTAGGTAAATGGATCAATGCCCAGACAAACGTCATGAACTTCATATCAACTACTTGTACATCTAACTCAAATGTACTAGTTTTAGGAGATATTAATCTCCACCTAGAAGACCCAAACGCAAATGGTGTACAAGAATGTAAGGAATTCTTACAGTTGTGGGACTTCCAATGGCAACGCCCGAATGCTACCCATATAAAAGGTCACACACGTGACTTACTTGTACATAAAATTTCAACAGACCGAAACTTCATATTCACAGAACATAAATGGTCAGTCATTCCATGGTCCGATCACTTCAAACTAAATTTGACCTTACATTGGCTGAAGAAGGGACATCACCAAGTAAAAGAAATAACATCATATAATACAAGAGGTCACGTAGATGCAAAAACATTTTGGCAATCGATATATGACAACAACTGGTCAGCTTTAACTGATTCAAAATACTTCCTTGCAGAATGGGAAAAGAGATGCTTTTCAGTTCTAAATGAAATAGCACCTATAAGAACAAAAACCTTATACAAACCCAATAAAACACCTTGGTTCAATGATGATTTGAAAAAAACTAAAAACAATTTCTAGATGACTTGAAAGAGCGTGGAGAAAAAATAGAAACACTCAAACCAGTGGCATAGCCAGACCTGATATTTTGGGTGGGCCCAGAGCTAATATGGGTGGGCACTAGGTGTGAGTAGTGTTTCTTGGGATACTCCTTAATAATGCCTTAGAACGCACTTGATGATGGATTTCTAAGTTAACAGTCTGTGCAACAGCTCTCCTGCATTAACACAAACCGCATACCTGGTTCATGGAACACCAACATTTTTAAATATAGTGATTTTATCCCATATCTTAAACTTGACCAAATATGACTGCTATAAGGCAAACATGTCAATGGCACATATCCTTCAAACTTTGCTTTGCAACAAATGCAAATGCCTGATTAAGCTGTATTCATAAAACAGGTAAATTCTGAAACTGACATTCCCATTTAAAAAGCCAGAGAAGTCAGACTCATATAGATCCCCACACAAACTACATGCACACAGAATCTTTTACATCGGTCACATGAAGAACACAGACCACCCTTACCAACTGCAGAATAAAACAGAAAAAAATTGAAATCACAGAGATGGCAAATTTTGTGCAGTCCTGATTTAGACTAATAATATAACCCAAATCAGTGTGGGATTTGCAGTGCCTGATTCTGCCCATGGAAATCAGTGCTGCAAGTCCCATAACAATGGGGTGATCAGAAATGCAGGACTGTCCCAAAATCTCCAGCCTGGAACTGTAGCCCAAGGAAAAGGAAAGCATCTTAAACACTACAGTGAGCACTAGAACTAGAACACTAGAACGAAACCAGACAGAATAGTACAGATCGTCGATCCTGCACAGTCAATGCCAATTGAAAGCCATGTATTTTTCAGAAACACAGATACACCCTAATCCACTATAGAATAAGTAATCATAAACTTTCTATTTAGACAAAAATTAAACTGAACCCCCAAGATGCCAGACTCTGCATACAATGCAACACCACAGAAACCAAAAATGTCCCCTAGTAATGTTAAAATATAAAGACAGCAGATATAAATTTGAAAAAAACTAACAAATACCAATCACCACTTTACAAATTAACAAATAGAAATAAAACAAATATAGAAAATAAAATACCATTTTATTGGACTAATACATTTAGCTTTCAGAGGCCAAAACCTCCGTCCTCAGGTCAATACAGTATTGCTGTTACAGTATCCTAGTCCTGACCTGAGGAAGGGGGTTTTGTTCTCCGAAAATTAGTCAAAATGTATTAAAATCAGTCCAATAAAAAGTTTACCTTATTTACATGTTCTATTTATAAGCATTTATTAATGCATCTACAATACTACTTTATCCTAAAGCAAAAAAATAAAAACATATATTTTATTTACAGTTTGTTGCCTCTGGTTTCTGCTTTCCTCATCTTCTTTTCACCGTCTGTCTTCCTTCCATCCAGCATCTGTCTTCACTCTCTCTCTCTCTCTCTGCCATCCAGTGTCTACCCTCTCTACCGTCCCTTCCATCCACTGTCTGTCCTTTCTTTCTGCCCCTTCAATCCACCATTTGCCCTCCCTCTCCCATCCATCCAGGGTCTGCCCTCCCTCTCGCTGCCCCTTCTTTTCAGCCCCCAGTTCCAGCCCCATTATCCCACCTGCCCCTTTTTCCAGCCCCAGCTCACATCTCCCACCTGCCGCTCCTTTTCAGCCCCCAGTTTCAGCCCCACTATCCCACCAGTCCCCAGTTTCAGCCCCAGCACTTTTCTCCCACCATTCCGTTGCTTCAGCCCCCAGCCATTTCTCTCTGTCCCCTTTTCAGTCCCCTGTCCCCAGTTTCAACCCCAGCACTTTTCTCCCACCAGTCCTGAGCTTCAGCCCCAGCCACTTCTCCCTGTCCCCTTTTCACCCCCAGTCTGCACAGCTTCAGCCCTCGCCCCTTTTCAGCCCCTAGTTCCAGTACTAGCCCCCTTATCCCACCTACCCTTCTTTTCAGCCCCCAGTTCCCTTCATCCACGCCTTGCATTAGGGCCCCCCTTTTCAGCCCCATTCTCCCACCTGCCCCAGGCATGGCCCCATTCTCCCACCTGCCCCCTTCTCAGACCCAAGACCCAGTCCCCTTCTCCCATCTGAGTCCCTCCCCTCCCAGACCCAGCCAGCCATCAGAACTTATCCTGATACCAGAGATATTCACATCATTACCATGGTGCCTGAATAAAGTAAGGAGAGACATTTTGCTGACCCAACATTATCTGGGCACTTACTTGATTAGTAGGTTGAATATCCTAGTGCTGCCCTGACTCCACCCCCAGACCAGCCTTGGACTGCATTTGCACTAACCAGATAGTGGTGCAATGGACTCACCAGATTTTCAGCAGCACTATCTGGTTATGTGCTGTTGAAATCTGGGGATGGTCAGAACACCGCAATTTATCTGGTTAAATCATTTTGACTATCTATCCCACAATTAAAAAACAAACAAACACTTATATATAACTCAAATTGACATTAAATTATTGCAGACCTTCTTAAAAGGATGATATATTTTATTTTTGTAAAGGATGAAATCCATTACCTGAACATCTATAACCTCTTTGTAGAATACATAAAAATCTAATCTTTTAATACTCACAATTTCATTAACAGGTCCTTTTACTAAGCTGCGGGGCCTGTGCTAGCATCAGCATGTGTTTTTGATGTGCGCTGAGGCCCCATTTTACCACAGTGGGTAAAAGCTTTTTCTAACGACAAGAAATGGCCATGCAGTTAGTCAACCACTTGCCGCACGGCCATTTCAGGGGGAGCACTTACCGCCACACAGGTAAGCAATGGAACTACAAAAATAGAAGATATTTTTATAGCATTGGAAATGGTATGCACAGGGGGTGGGAACTACAGCAGAGTTCCTGCTGTAGCCCGTAGGTAGTTCCAGAATAGCGATCAGTGAGGGCTTACCGACCCTTAGTAAAAGGGTTCCTAGGTGATTGTATTTACTGAAGAACTTTTACCAGATGATTATAAGATGATAACTTTATATTGCTGGTGACTCCTAGTTAGGGTTTATCAGGTTAATGACCTTTCCATAGGAAACATATATACTAATTCAAAGGAAAAATGAGATCAATTTTCAAGGGTTTTTAAAATCTTCCATCTGGTAAATTATTTTTTAACAGTGGAAAAGGTGGCAATGAAATTTGTTTCTCTATGGTACCATCTTTCATCTTCCAGCAATGATTTTGTCAAAAGCTGGTCTGAAAGAAATATTTAACATTAAGGGACCAATATTCAAAGAGATTTAGCTGTCTGCTAACCGCTTAAATTGCTTAGTTGGGGCTAGCCACTAATTTTTTAGTGACACTTAACTGGCTAAGTGCTGCTGAAATTTCCAGTCAGCGCAGAACTCAAAGCCAGCTATGTTGGGGGTGTTCCGGGGGCTGAATCAGCACTTGGCTGCTTAAGTGCTGATATTGAGCTCTTAACTCCCGGATTCTATATAGTGCACCCAGAGATCTGTGCTGAAATCCAAACGTATGTATAACTTAATTGGCTTAACAAGTTAATCAGCATTGATAACAGTACTTAACAAGCACTAATGAACATTAATTGGCAATAATTATAATTTATATGCACAACTTACTAAGCACATTCTATAATGCAGTACACGTAACTTCTAACATGCGCAGGCAAAAAGGGGCATGGATATGGGTGGGAATATGGGCATTTCATGGGTGTTCCAAAATTTGTGTGTGTAGTTATAGAATATGGCCTAGTGCGCCTAAATCTACACACTGGGATTTACACTACATTTTCGTTGGTGTAAATGAAGGCGTGTAGTTTTATGTTTATGTTCATGTTTATTCCACAGTTGATATACTGCCTTTCTGTAGATACAGTCAAAGCGGTTTAAATATACTATTTTTTGCAGGTACTATTCTGTCCTTAATGGACTTACAATCTAGGCACTGAGATATCAACTAAGCGTATTCTATATATTGCACCTAAGTCTAGGCACTGCCTATAGAATACGCTAAGTAGGCACTGATTTCAGCACCTATTTTTTAAAATATAGAATAACCCCCAAAGCGGTGAGGTTTAGCGCATAAATGAGACTGCATAAAAGTCTGTCCTATTTTTATGCAGTAGCCCATGGCTGCTTAACTGATGAATATCGAATTAAGCAGCTATGTGTTAGCTGACTCAAAAATAACCAGATACTCAAAGCCAAAGCCAAGACAGGTCCCAGCTTTGAATATCTGGGAATAACTCAGTCAGTGGTGAGCAAAACTCTCACTGCCACCGGCTGAATATTAGACCCCAAACCTCTAGATATATTTTTTCTTTAGGATAGACATGTTATTTATTGCATTAACCAAAATATTTGATTTGAGGCACAGCATAAAAAATTAGCAACAAAGTTGCTCAGTTCCCATTTAGGGGTCCTTTTACTAAGGTGCACTGAAAAATGGCCTGCGCTAGTGTAGGCACGTATTTTGGACGCACGCAGATCCATTTTTCAGTGAACCTGTAAAAAATGCCTTTTTTTGCTAAAAATGGCCATGCGGCAAAATGAAAATTGCTCGCATCCATTTTGGGTCTGAGACCTTACCACCACCCATTCACTTAGTGGTAAGGTTTCACGCATTAACCGGGTGTTAATGGTCAACATGCGTACAATGCCTTTTACTACCTGGTTAGCACCACACACAGAAAAATAAAATATTTACAAGTGTGCAGTGGACGTGCGTAAAAAATGAAATCACCACCCGGGCCATGCGGTAGCCAGGTGGTAATTCCAAATTGACGTGCGTTGGAAATGTATAGGCGCCTACGCAGCTTAGTAAAAGGGCCTCTTAATAATAGTTTTTAATTCAAGACATGGTCATGCGGGCCTGGAGGTGTGTTGTAACCATGAATTTTCAAACATTTTCAAAGGGAAATCCAGTGCAGGTTTTCCTTTTTAAATTCTGGCTTTGCATGGTAAGAGGATGCAATTCACAGCATGCACAGTTGCGTCTGCTTTAAAGCAGAAACCTTTGCACTAAAATACAGCACAAACTTTCCCTTCTCAATTTCTTTTCTGACACAAGAAAAAAAAATACACTGTTTATCCAGAGAAAGCATGTTTTATTCATGGTTGATGGAGTAGGGGGTGGGGAGGGGAGGGGAATTTCAATAACACTTGCATGTGAATAAATAGTTGTCTACATTTGGGGAAATCATGGAAAATTCCTCTTCTTGTCTTAAGTGTAAAATGTTGATAGGATAAGGTTGCACATAGAAGAGAACATAGCAAGGAGAAATTGTTAAGTCCAAGAGAATAAATTATGACATTTAGTATAATCATCACGTACTCGCAATGTTACTAAGGATCAAATGTTCAGAAGTCAAATAAATGATCATTTAAGTACTCAAATCACTTCATAGTATGTAAAATAATGAAAGGATTTAGGTACTACTAACTGTGTTCTTTAAACATTTCATCAAGAGGTTCAAGAACCAAAAATTCTAGAAGAAGAAAAAAAGAGAAGAAAGTGAAGATTAAAGGAAAGATACAGGCAGAGATAAATCATTAATTAAAAGAAAAATAATATCTTCTATCCTTTGTCAATGTCTTTAATGGAAGCAAGAAAGCAGAGATACTGATGAGAAAATGTCTTTATCTTAAAAGCTTAACTAATCCACTTATGCAGCTTTGGGGTTCAAACATTTTTTTCACAATTATTAGTATTCATAACTTAATCAATATCAGGAACTTAACTTTGGGAATTTACCATTTAGTTTTTAAAGATGACATTCATTATACAGAATGAAAGAGTGCATAGAACTTGAGAGGATCTTTTACTAAAGCTTAGCTCAAGTTATCTGCAGCAGGGCCCATAGGAATAATATGGGCCCTGCTGTAGATAACTCGAGCTAAGCTTTAGTAAAAGACCCCATGAATATCTAAAAGCAGGCAAAGCCATGAAACCAAAAGTTTGGTGGCATGGGATTGAAGAAGAGTACATGTTTCCCTCCCTCCCTCTTTTTTTTATATAAAAGCAATAACACGGAGAATGTGGGAAATTGCATGCCTGTTAGTCTGCCTTTGGCAGTGAGAAATTTAATAGAGCCCTTATTTGGCTTTGTCCTCTATCAGCAATACCATAAGACTACTGTTAGAGGGTTAGAGGCACCATTTTGAACCTGGACACCAACTGGGCAGAAACACTCAGAGATTGATTCTAGAAGCATGGAAAGATGGAAAGTTGAAGGCAGATAAAGACCATATGGTCTACCTGTCTGCTACTATGTATTTCCTCTCCCTTAGATATCCTATTTACTTGTCCCAAGCTTTCATGAATTCAGATACAGTCTTCATCTCCACTAAACAGAGGCTTCTTTTAACGCCTTTAAATAGGAAGTATCATTGTCTTTTTTAAAATGTGTTTATTTAACCCCAAGTCTACCTTTTCCCAAGTTTGAATGCCAATATCATAGCAGGTAAGATACTGTTAGGAAGTATTTTTTCACGGATAGGGTAGTGGATGCTTGGAATGCCCTCCCGCGGGAGGTGGTGGAAATGAAACCGGTAACGGAATTCAAACATGCGTGGGATAAGCATAAAGGAATCCTGTGCAGAAGGAATGGATCCTCAGGAGCTTAGTCGAGATCGGGAGGCGGGGCTGGTGGTTGGGAGGCGGGGATAGTGCTGGACAGACTTATACGGTCTGTGCCAGCGCCGGTGGTGGGAAGCGGGACTGGTGGTTGGGAGGCAGGGATAGTGCTGGGCAGACTTATACGGTCTGTGCCCTGAAGAGCATAGGTATAAATCAAAGTAGGGTATACACAAAAAGTAGCACATATGAGTTATCTTGTTGGGCAGACTGGATGGACCATGCAGGTCTTTTTCTGCCGTCATCTACTATGTTACTATGTTACACTAATGAAGTTTTCTTCCCTTCAGCATGTCCTCTTACAACATCTCTTCAGGACTGAGAGCAGATGAACTCTGGTTTATTTATCTATCTGTGCTTCTAAGGCATCAACTAACAATTCTTTGATGGTTCACACTGCAATTAGTTTGTCAGAAGGGCCTTTCAATGTTTCTTTTTAATCGGTCATTATAGTTCAATTAATATTTTTTTCTTACTTCCTAAGGGAAGACCATTGAAAAATGTTCTCTGTAAAGGTTATTTTCTCTAGCAAATAATTTAAAATAGATATACACAAATAGGACCCTACCTTGCTTTCTAGTTTTTATTAATAGAGATTCCTATTTTTTTTGTAATGGCTAAGTTATACTCTAAACTGGTGTTAAACTCTAAAGAGAGGCTTCCTTTAACTCCTAAATGTGTTCTAAATTGGTGTTATAGTAAACTGTGTATAGCAACCTTAAATACTAAACTATAAAAAAGCTTTTCTATGAAACCCTATCAAAGACTTTATAAGCAGAAAAAGTAAATAAAAAAAGGCAATCTGGCTGATATTCAACAGTGGCAATCAATGTTTTTATGTTCACCACTGACTGTATTTTCAGATATTCAATGTGGAGCTGTATCTGGGCACTAGCATTGAATATTTGGTTGTGTGTTGCCAGCAGCGCCGGATTTAGACATAAGCTAAACAAGCTACAGTTTAGGGTTTCACAATCTGCAGGGCTCAAAACATGTCAGAATTTCTTTTGCCTTTTAGAACTTTGTGACTTTTTATGTGCAGGGCTGACATCCACTGTTGAAACAACAAAATTCACCTTAAATACCTTGCTATTACATAATTAAAAGGCATGTTTTCACATTTTTTGTGGCGACCCAAGGTCCTGTTTTGGTACGCACCTTTGTGAGACCTTCTGGTGTAACATTTAATAAGAGGCCTCCAAACTTTATATAGCTTAGGGCCTCACCAAGTCTAAATCTGGCACTGGTTGCCACCTAAAGCTTATATGGTTAAGTGCAACATTCAGTCCATAACCACATAAAGATAGGACTGATTTTTTATGCAGCCTAATTTATGTGGTTATCTTGTCTGGTTAAAGACTGAATATCGGCACTTAACTGCATAAATGCCGACTCTGCCCCTGGAACGCTCACAAGTTAGCTGGTTTCAGCTTAGGCGCTAACCACAGATATTCAGTGGCACTATCCAGTTATGTGCTGCTGAATATTTGTGGTTAGCCCCTTTCAAGAGATTTAAATGGCCAGGAGCCTCTGTAGGCCATTTAAATTGCTTTGAATATCAGGCAGAATGAAACTACTTATTTAACCCCAAGTCTACCTTTTTCTAAGTTTGAATCCAATTTCCCAGGCTGGGGGTTGGAGCCACCGCCAGGCTGCTGTAGTAGCCTGGCAGTACTTCTGGTTTAGCGAGCGGTAAGCCCACGTTGGGCTTATCGCTGCTTAGTAAAAGACCCCCTGAGGATTCATAAAATCACTATTTGGGTGTGTATTTAATCTAGTCATGCAGATGTTACACATCTAGATATCTAGATGCTTCTAAAAGGAATTCATCAGCATATGATAATAAGTTTATCCAATGTAATCATAGGCATTTTCAGGGGGCAAGGCTGGATAGGGGCTAGCTTTTAAATGTATATTTTATAAAATATAAAACATCCACATAAAATTATGTGGGAAAGTTGTGCCTACTAAATAGCAGGTGTAAATGTGTATTTGTGTACTTTCTCTAAGGTAACATGTAGGGGGGTGTATTCATTAGCATGCACCAGTGGTGTAGCCACAGGTGGGCCTGGGTGGGCCGGAGCCCACCCATTTATGGCTCAGGCCCACCCAACAGTAGCACGTGTTTAGCAGTATCTACTGGGGATCCCAAGCTCTGCCAGCTGAAGACTTCCCCCTGATGCTAATGCAAATGCTACTCTTCACGATACTAGCACCTACACATGCTCAGTTTTCAGCACATGCCTGCTGCAGACTGCCAAGGTGGAAAGAAGCATTTTCTCGTCAGCTGAGATTTTTTTTTGGTGGTGGGGGAGGGGGGAGAATACTTGGTGCCCACCCACTTCTTGCCTAGGCCCACCCAAAATCTGTTGTCTCGCTACGCCCCTGGCATGCATTTGGGTTGTTAATGTGCCATAACAAAGGGGCCCTTTTACTAAGTTGTGTTAGTCACTAATGCATGTAGTGCAGCAAAAAGTGGACTACTGTGGGATGCGCTTCAGCATCTTCAATGTGCATTTGCTACATTTGTGCTAATGTTTTTTGGGGATTTTTTTGATGTGGCATGTCAGGGGCAGAGAGTGTGCATTCCTGTGCTAACCAGTTAATGCATCTGCATTATCACGTAGTAACTGCTTAGTGCACAAATATCCCCAGATTCTAAATAGCGCACCTAGAGATCCACACCAAAATCATCACGGATTCTATAATAACACGTGTAACTTAATTGGCTTAACAAGTTAATCAGTATTAACAAGCAATAATGAGTACTAATAGGCACTGATTAGAATTGCTAAGCGTATTTTGTAATGAAGTACGCTGAACTTCTAACATGCGCAGGCAAAAAGGGCCATGGCTACGAGTGGGAAAATGGGCATTTCATGGGCGTTATGAAACTTACGTGTGTAGTTATAGAATATGGCCTAATGTGCATAAACCTACACACTGGGATTTATGCCATATTTTCATTGGTGTAAATGGATGCACATAATTTTAGGCGCTGAGACATCAACTAAGCATATTCTATAATCGGCATCTAAATCTAGGTGCCGATTATAGAACACGCTTAGTCAGCAATGATTTCAGCGCCAACGTTTTAGCCATATATTCAATCTCCTCCATAATGCATGAGCCCTTACAGCCTGCAATGTAGGAAGCTGCAAGTGCTCCTGTGGTCATTTGAAAAATGGATGCAGGCTAATGCAACATTAACGCACAGCCATTAATAATTTTTATGATTGTGGTAAAATGACCTTAGCGTACTGGAAAGATCTGTGTAAGGGCACGCTAAGACCAATTTTTACTAAAGCTTAGTAAGGGGCCACAAATTTAGGGCACATAACACTGATATAGTATGTGTATATGGCATCTTTCTATGGGGGTCATTCTTTAGCGGTGCATCTAAATATAGATGCCTGCAGTGTGTCAATGTGGTGCCTATTCTATAAAAAGTAGACAATTACATTCCTTTATGGAATACTAGCATAAGAGGTGCAATGAATATCTATGATTTAGGTGTGAGCACTTACACAAGCCATAGAGCTTAAATGCCAGAAATATACACGTAAGTTATAGCATTCTATTAACTACATGTGTAAGTGTGAGTTTCATCCACTCTCTGTCTGGATTCTGCATATGTGTATGCCTACCTGTAAAATACTTGCTATATGAGATATGCACTTATTTACAGATTGGCAGGCAGAATTTTAGCATATGTGCAATTATTCATAACATATATGTATGTAATCTGTGTGCAAATATTAGCACCCGCTTTATAGAATTAGTCCCTCTATTATGACAAAAAAATCATTGGCCACACATTAGGCATATAATAGACAACATGACTGCACTAATGTCATCTACTGAAGATGGAATTAATTGATCTGCTTTATCTGTTGTGTAACTATTAAACCATTGTAATATTATATGTTAACTACAAAACATGGTCCATGCTATACCTCACCCTTTTCCATACTATGCACATAGGGCAATTCTATGACTGGCTGCCTCCATTTTCGTGGGACTTTATCAAGGTATGGTAAAAGATCACCTTTACCACATCTTGGTGCCCCACAGGATTCAGCAACCTGCAGGCTGATGAATCCCAGGTCAGGAGAATAACACTTTTTGCAGCCACTTCGCAAGCAGTTATTCCCACATTATTCCTCACAAATAACATTATTCCCGATGTTCCTGGGCCACCAGTGCAGGGTCCCCCTAGGTGTCCAGCCACTCTGCCTTAACCCCCGTCACAAGGTCCACCCACTCCCACAATAAAAAGCCTCCCCTGCACTCCAAAGGGCTACCTTATCTCATTGGTGGTCCAGGGGAGTCCATCCAGGAGTGATGCTCAATCACTGCTGGCCAGTCCTGAATCACAGTCAAAATGGCATCCCTAGCAGTAGTCTTGTGCAACTACCACTAGGGGCAGTGCAATTTTTCTAGCAAAAAAGGTGCTGGTACTCAAATGCCAGGCCACCCTTCAAGGGTGGGGTGATCACTGAGGGACTCACCTCACAATAGCCAGGCCCCTCGCAACCAGTCACAGAATCTATGACAAGGCAGAATTGGTGTGTTGAGCCTGAGCTCTTTCATTAAAACTTGGGGACCATGGGTCAATTTTAGCAGACAGTGGAAAAGGTGACGGTACTCAATACCCCCGAGTACCCCCTCAAAAAAAAACCCTAACTAGGGGTTTTAATCCCAATCAAGGAAATATTTCCTTATGTGGAATATGACCTATACTGGCAGTTCCCATTTAGAATGTGGCACAAGACTGGCCAGGAACTACTGACTACTGCTCCTGGCCAAACACCCTCCCTGGACCCCCCCCAAACAACCCCCTGTACCCATCCCTGGACCCCAAGGACCCCCAGACAACTCCGGACCACCAACAAGAAAAACTAGCCTTTAGGGAGTAGAAGGGCTTGTTATTGTGGGGTGGGCAGACCTAGTGGCAGGGGTGTTAAGGTACGGGGCAAGATACCTGGGGGGACCCTGCACTGGTGACATGGGAGTATCGAGTCATGGCTTTGTGGTCCGATGCTCCCAGGTGGTAAAATATCTCCAGCAAAAGGCTGGGGATATTTTACCGTGGTTTTTGGTCCCAAATCTGACTTGCGGTGTATCACTGAAGTCGTGTGGGAAATGTGCATAATAATGAGATGCAAATCATGCATTTGCATATTTTGCATCTCATTACTACCTAACACACGGCGACTTATATTTCACCACGGCATTTTTAGTCAAGCGGCATTATGGATGTTTTGGTCATGTTAAGGGCCATATAACATGTGGTAAGGGATAAATAATGTGTGTTAAGGTCCTAATGCCGCTTGATGAATCCCCCCTTAGTGCCTTATGGAGCTTATTATATAATGAAATCTACGTGCCTGGTATCAATATATTTAGACACTCTTACTTATGCCAGCCATAAAGCTGTTGTAAATGCAAGCATCTAAAAGCAGCAGGTACCTGCATTATCTTACATATTCTGTAAGTTAAATCCATAAGTGGGAAGCCCCACCTGTGTTCTGTTCATGCTTCACCAGTCTTCCTTGCAAATACATGCTGTGTAAGTTCAGCAGGTATTTACAGAATATCACTTAGATGGCAGAAACGTAGCCAGGTTGAGGGTACAGGGGGAGCAGAAAGCGGACTGCCAATAGCGCCAACGCATATTTTAAACATGACAGATCGTGTCAAAAATAGGTGACGGCGCTTTCGGAAGTTCGTTTGGGGGAGCGGCCGCTCGCCTGGCTACCCACCTAGCTCACGCCTCTCTTAGGTGGACATGTGCATGTATACGGCAATATTCTAAACATTTGTAGAAGCAACAGACATTGACGTGTGATTGTACTCATTGAAGACAGCATGCACAGCACATTTAGTCAATTTACACCCTAAGGCAGCAATTATGTGAAACACTAGTCACTGTCAGCGAGAGCACAATATCACTCTGTCAGATAAGTCTTTTTGTTCTTCTATTATTTGTAAATCTGCATTGCACTATACTATTTAAATTGAGAGAGAAGGTTTTTTTTATGCTGATGAGGTATTTACCTTTAAATCCTTACTGCTTTGGAACTTTAGCGGGAGTTTGGTTCTGAGGCTTTTACTTCCTCTCTATTGATTTAGTTGTTTTTAATGCAGTTTATAAAATATTTAATATATACCTGCATATTTTTTGAATTTGGAAGAGTATTTATGTGTTGAATATTCTAAACATTTATACCTGTCACATGCATGTAAATGTGGATGCACAGATTATAAAATTGCCCTGCATATGTGTGATTTAGGATGTAACATAGGGGTAATTCTATAAGGAGTCACCTACTTTTAGGTGACAGAAAGGTTCATAAATGCTAGTCATGTAGCGTTAGTGGCCATTGACACATGTAAATGACCTTTTATATAATACTGAATAGCAGAAAAGCATGTGCCATGAATTGATGGTGTGTAATTTGCCGATGGGCTTATAAATAAGTGAAATTGGGTCAGAGTGGACAAATATACATGTAAAATATAAAATTCTATCGTGAATGTTTGTTTGTACTTTTATCTAGGCTCAGGGATTTATACCAACTATATACAGGACTGTTGTAAGTGATTGTGTCTTAAATATAAGCTCATTTTTGGCCACTTGACCTAGTATCCTATAAATAAAAGTAGGGGCCTATCGTTCTTTATAGGACAGGAGCTTAACTGAGATTGGATAGCAGAGCCGGTAGTGGGAGGCAGGGCTGGAGGTTGAGAGGCAGGGATAGTGCGGGCAGACTTATACGGTCTGTACCAGAGCCAGTGGTAGGAGGCGGGACTGGAGGTTGGGAGGCAGGGATAGCGCTGGGCAGACTTATACAGTCTGTGCCAGAGCCGGTGGTGGGGAGGCGGGGATAGTGCTGGGCAGACTTATACGGTCTGTGCCCTGAAGAGCACAGGTACAAATCAAAGTAGGGTATACACAAAAGTAGCACACATGAGTTGTCTTGTTGGGCAGACTGGATGGACCGTGCAGGTCTTTTTCTGCCGTCATCTACTATGTTACTATGACAGCCTTAAGATAGGTGCTATGTTAAAGAATTTTCCTCCAGCTACTAAACCACTGTGATATCTGTTACTGCAGCATGCTCTAATAGCACATGCTAAGTCTCATGTTACTCAAAGGGATACACTTTAACAAAAGGGCCTTTTCATGTCTATTAACCTACATATTAATATACATACCACTGTTAAAACCAATAAAAAAACTTGGAAAAAATATACATACCACTGATTAGCACATATTAAAAACTGTAATGCACATTAAACCATTGTTATTAAACTGAATGTATGAAATAAATTGTGTAAAATGAAAATAGATAAAAATTCCAAAAATGTGCTGAAAAGTTTTGCTTCTTTACATCCCTATTCATTTTCAGAGAAAAAATGTGTATAATATGTTACTACTACTACTACTACTACTAATCATTTCTATAGCGTTACTAGACGTATATAGTGCTGTACACATTATATGCAAGTACTTTCTGTCCCTAGAGGGCTCACAGTCTAAGGGCCCTGTTTACTATGGCACATTAGCGTTTTCAACGTACCTACAATTAGCGTGCACACTAACTGTGTAGGCGCCTATAGGGATATTGTAGACGTGTGCATGGTTAATGCACGTATATGGTTAATGCGTATTAAAAATGCTAACACACCTATAACATGGCTTAGTAAACAGGGTCCTAAGTTTTTGTACCTGGGGCAATGGAGGAATGATGGGCCCTTTTACGAAGCAGTGGTAATCCCAACACGGGCTTACCACTTGCTAAAAGGGAAATATCACTGGGCTACCACAGAAGCTCAGCAGTAGTTATCTCTTCCAGTGAGCACCATTTCAATTTTTAAAGCGCTGCTGTGCACTCGGTGGTAATCAGGCAGTGCCGCACACTGACCGATTACTGCCGGGTTAGCATGGAAGTCCTTACCGCCACCTCAGTGGGTGGTGGTAAGTGCTCCCCCTGAAATGGTTGTGCATTAAGTGCTTCACTTGCTGCGTGGCCATTTCTTGAAAAAGAGAAAGACCTGCCTTTTACCTGCTGCAGTAAAAGGGGGGCCTTGGGTCAAGTCAAAAACACATGCTGACACCAGCACAGGCCCCCTTTTGCCGCAGCTTTAAATAAGGACCCCTAAGTGACTTGCCCAAGGACATAAGGAGCTGCAGTGGGAACTGAACCTAGGTTACCAGGATCAATGTCCGCTGCACTAACTGTTAGACCACTCCCCCGCTAACTTATGGGCCTAATTCTGCCAATGGTGCCTTAAGAATCAGTGCTGAAAAACCATGTGGTTAGCGTGATTCTATAAACTACACCTAAAGTTAGGTGTAGTTTATAGAATATGCCTACATGCCATTCTTTGACAAAAATTTTGGCACAGCCATTTAGGCCACCTAAAATCAGGTCTAAATACCTGTGTCTAAGTTAGGCGCAGATCGGGTGTATTCTATAATCATGCACATAGTTTTTTGAAACGCCCAAAACTCTCTCATTCCATGCCCATGGCCATGCCCCCTTTTAAACTTTGTGCATTAGAATATACACACACTGCATTGTAGAATACACCTATAAAGTTGTGTGCGTAAATTCTAATTAAAGTCAATTAGTGCCACAAATTGGTTGTTAGGTACCAATTATTGGTGCTCATTGGCTTGTTAATCAATTAAGTTGCTTGCACAATTTGGCAGTGTGGTCAAATTAGCACACACAACTTAAGGCGCCATATAAAGAATTTGGGGGTATGTGCATACCTGCTGAACAAGTCAGACAATCCGCTATAAAATTATCCTCCCTGTGTCCTAAATCTTTATTTAATGGTTTATATCATGGCTTTCTTTTGTTTAAGTAGATCAAATCAATGAAATGTGTCTTTTTTTGTGAAATGAGAACCTGTCAAAGAAACTGAAAAAAAAAAAAAAAAATCTAGGGAAGGTGGGATTAAGGGGTCAGGAAAAATACACCAGAAAACTGAAGTGGTTAGGTACTATTTACAGTAAGGTTTAAACTTAATACTATTTTAGCACAGAGGAAAGAGTCACAAGTTGTTGACCTGTGGAAACAGAGGAAAGAGTGAAATATTTCTTATAGCTCACCAGGCTGGACCAAACTCTGTTTAATCACTGTCAAAAAAAAAAAAGAAAAGAAAGGGGAAAAAACCCCACAAGTAAAACAGTTCTCTTGTATGAGATTAATTTTAATGTACCTCTTCAAACTCTATCTGGATATCCCTTTAGAAATGTGTGAAAATAATAAAAGGTGATTGACAAGAAAAGTGGTGAACCAATTGCAAATAATTTCAAGATTTTTTTCTGGAAACGTTGGAGGGTGAATTCCTTAAACAGAATGCTTTCTGTAGCACAGCTGAGAGTAGCAGTGAACAAAATGATTTTGTCTGAAACACCTCTCTAAGCAGATGATGGGATAATGGATTTGGATGAAGGGCACAGCAGAAAAATTTCTGAAAAGTGCTCATAATTGAACTAGTAGATGGTATATTTAAAGACTGCCAATAACATAGCAACCATTTGATACATCTAAGGAAAGGCTATCATATATCAGCTTAAATTCTTCATTCATATATTAAAAATAAATTAAAGACCACGCATATTTAAACACTACAGAGGAAATTTTATTTGCTGTCCCTCCATATAGGTAAAGCATGCTTTATACATGGAAAAGACCTCTTATAATATTGGGTTGTCAAATATGCACACATCAGTATGTGCACTGACAAGACCACTCATACTTATGCATACATATCGGGGGCAATTCTCTATAAATTGCTTAAAATTAGGCAGACAAGCTGCATAGGTAAATAATCTGCAAAATAGGTTCTTAAAATACCGATTTGGACGTTTTGAGAAGAAAAATGTTGAAATGCTGCTTTATGACACTTTGGGCTAGGTTTATTAAGCAGAGTTATGGGCGTGTTACTGTTTTTAACGTGCGCAAATGGTTTACGAGCTCATAGAAATATATAGTTGTATTAGCGTTTAACGTGCCTTAAATTTACAGGCGTGTTAAAAACACTAATACACCTTAGTAAACATACCCCTCTATGTTTTGCAAATGATCCCCTTGATCTCTGTCTCTCTCTGCCAATTTTGGAGCACAGACCATGGAAGTCTGTCCAGTCCAGCATTGTTCCTACTTCCCAAACTCTGACCTGTTATTTATATCTTATAAAACACAGATGCACATGAGCATCTTTGCCCTAGGTCTACCCGCACAATGGTCCTGGGAATATCAACATACATGCTTTTGTGCACCCATGTTTTACTCATGTATACTATAAGGAAAATATGAAGGTAATCTCCTTCTAGTTCTATTATCAACTAGTGCATTCAAATATGGAGGAGATATAAAGATAATAGCATCGGCTTAATTCTCTGACAGAAGTTAATACATATAGTTCATTTAAGGAGATGTTGCCTCAAGAAGCCCCCGGCTAGATCATATTACAAGCTCATGGGGGCTGGACCGCTTCATCATTGGCAACACCCCTACGTTTTTAGAGCAGCCTATCCCAATCATATGTATTAATACTCTTTTTTTCTTTTTATATAAATTTTTCTCTTAAACATATGATGGGCAAACGTCAAGTTAAACGTGACATAAGAGTTTACTTAGCTTTTGCAAGGTCCATACCTTCTTAGTTAGTACATGCTGAACGCGACCAAGACCAACAATGGCCACCGTTTCGTCGCCTGCTTCAGGGTCATATGGTCTGCGGTCTAACCAAAACAGAGAGATGTATTTGTTATAGTATTAAAACCTTCATACAGCAATACATACTACATTTCTCTCAAGATATACTTTACAAAAACACCTCAGCTGAAGGATCAACCTTTTACAACGGACCAGCTTAAAATAAAGATGGCTTCTCTAATTTAAAGGTTCTCTTACGTCAGACGCCAATGGTTGGCTCACCAATCAGCTCGTATCATCTCCTTTCATTCTTTAACACGGGACACAAGATTAATGGATTTCAAAAAAGACTTCAAAAAAACCTCAAAAAAGCTTATAGTCAGCCCTTTTACACATGTGAAAATATTACTTGCAGAAAATGCTTTAAAATTGACCTGTAAGGAGAATGTCTTCCATGTCCTCTCTTCTTTTTTTTTTTTTTTACTTCTTCAGGTACATGACATGAATTCTACCTGTTGGAGAGAATGTTTTAATTGTACCTTTCTGACCCTTAGAAAGATCTAGAAATAAACAGTAGTAAATTCAGAATGCATTCCTTCAATTTGAGATAAAACTGCTGAGTGTTATTCAACGCGTATGTCAAATTCACAAGGGGAAGGGGATTATCCTTCCTTCTTGTCTGTCTATAAATCTTGTGCCTGCATTGACTTTTTTGTTCTTTTCAACTGACCTCATGGGAGTGATACAACCTTGTGATACTGAATCTTGTATGATTTCTGATTGTGCTCATATTAGTATCACTTTGAAAGAGTTAGAAGATTTAAAGCAGGAAAGGGCTGGTCTATGAATAGATAATTTGTTAACATTTTTTTTTTCAAAAAGCCTATAGAGCTTGTGAAGAATATGTACATTTTAATTATAATACTAAAATCTCTGTTTCAGTGTGGGATACAACTAATGTGGTGCTCAGGGATACAGTTACATACAACATAGTTGACCATAAAGTAGCTGAAATCGCTTAGCTACAGGTTGAATTAGTTTGTCTTGCGACTATTCATAAAGAAGAAATGAAGATATGGTGTTTCATTAACCTAATTAGTTCAAGAGGGGAATTTAACTCACTGATCACCTCACAGGTGACATACAGCTAACAAAAAGTTATTTTCTGTGAACAATGCAATTCGGGCAAAACATGTGTGTATTATACACTTGCATTAAAGGTTAAGGGCCTCTTTCACTAAACTGCACTAGCGATTCCCATGCAGCAAATGCAATGCAGTATTTTCAAATGAATAGGCTGCAGCACATTTGCCACACAGGGAATCGCTAGCTCGGTTGTGGTAAAAGAGGCCCTTAAAGAGGAATTAATATGATGAAAACTAGATCAAGCATTAGGTTATTATTATTTTATTAGCACTTGTATAGCGCTACCAGATGCACACAGCCGCTGAACACCTGATACAAAGAGACAGTACCTGCTCTCAAAGAGCTTACAATCTAAATAATACAGACAAACAAGACAGTTACGGGTGAGGGAAGTAATGGGTGAGAGGGTAGGAAGGGACAAGGGGAGTTCTGAAATAAAATCTAATTGTTAATTGTTATGCGGAGTATTATGATAAACTTTGAGGGAAATTCGTATAAGGTGTCTAGGTAGAAAAATGGAGCAAAAGCAGCAGATTAAATTTGACTTTTATTTCTACTCTTTGTTCATCACACACATATATGAATCATAATCTTGGAAAAGGCATGACAAGATCTTGCTTCGCCCTAGTCAGGGCTGCGTCAGGGGCTTCAATGACAATAATGCTAATGCACATAAATACAAACACGTATTAAAACTAAAAACAAACAAACAAACAAAAACAATCTTAAAGAAGCAACATACCAACAATCAATCAATCTCTCTCTCTCTCTCTCTCTCTCTCTCTCATCTGCTCTCTCCTCCTCTCTCCCTCCTCTCTCTCTATCTCTCTCCTCTCCTCTCTCTCGTTTGGTATTTGCTTCGTTAAAGGTTTTTTGTTTGTTTGCTTTTATATCTCTATCTATCCTATCTTCTCTATCTTCTATCTATCTATCTATATATATATATATACCAATAGCTACATGTTAAGAACCAACTTAAAAGATGCTAAAAATTAGATTTATATAATATTTAAAAAGCAATGAAAAAACATATCAGACGGCGAAGCACGTTAAAGAATAAGTATGTACCCTGAATGTGGTTCCCACAAAATTTCCCTTACAGTAAAAACACTAGGATTAAATGAAAAAATCTTTTTAGTTGAAGCTCATCCAACTGTGCCAAAACTCACTACTGCTCTCATATTACAAAAAGTAAGCAGCAAAAGAAATGTGGCAGCAGTCTTACCTTCATTTTTCCGAGAGCAGCAACTACCTCCTCAACCCTTGCCTACCCCCACTAGCTTCCCAGCCATAGCCAACCCTTCCTCTGATATCCCCCCCCCCCCCAAAAAAAAAATACTCACTGCTCCCAAGGCCCACACACCTCTCATTATATCTCCTTACCTGTTTGGTTTCTATCTATCCTTGTTGATCTATTTGTCCTGTGTGCTGCATGTGTGTGGGGACTGTTGGTTGATGCTGGGAAAGTGTGATTGCTTAGGGGGTGTGGCACAAGTGTTGGCTGTTTTTTTTGTGGGGGGGGGGGGGATTTTGCTCACACCTTTTTCCCTGGGCATTTCCCTGTCTCTGGGGGCTCACAATCTAAGTTTGTACCTGAGGCAATGGTGATTTTGGTGATTTGCCCAAGATCACAAGGAGCAGCAGGGGGATTTGGACTGTGCACCTCTGAATGTCAGACCAAGTGCTCTAACCACTAGGCTACTAGACTCAGAGTAGTGCTGTGAGCTACTGCTGTGTGTGACTGCATTGATTGTCGATGATGGGATAGTGAGTGATTGCTGCTGGTGCAGGTGTAAGGACTGTGTGATGGTGATGGGACAGTGAGTGCTGGGTGGTGTTTTATTTGGTGGTAGGTCTCACTAGGTAGGTAGGTGTGTACAGTGATATGTCTGGGGTTAGTGGGCTGCACCTGTGGTGGTGGGATATGGATACACTGTATGCAGGTGGTGGCTTATGCCATGGTGGAGGATGAGGAGAGTTGAGAGGGGAGGCTCCGCAAGAGATACCCACATACCAGAGTATGATGGCCCCATACTCATTTCCTAGCCCTTAATGATCAACAATGTCATACACCACCTCTGTGACCAGCTCCAACCCCTCCTCCAGCCCAGGACATACAGAAACAATCCCATCCCGGTCTATCTCAAGGTCATCACCTCCCTTGCATTTCTAGCCACTGGCACATTCCAGTCCATGGTAGGGGTCAAAGTGGACCTCACACAGCCTGCCATCTCCAACTGCTTCATCCAGTTCCTCGACGACTTCCTCACCTACACCTCATACTATAACACCTTCCCCACTACCCCCCAGGACCTCCAGAACAACATGGCAGAGTTTAACACCATAGACTGCTTCCCATCAGTCACAGGCCTTATTGACTGCACACAAATAACACTCAGTTCCCAACTCTCGGGCATGTGAGGCCACCTTGATGGCTAGTGCATTCTATTAAACCCTGTGCCCTTTATCGGATGGGTTGCAATGATGGTTCCATCATTACAATTTGGTTATAAATGTGTGGTATATCACAATCCTAGAAAACTATGATAGAGGGAATCCAAAGCCCACCAATGGAACACCAAATACAAAAGTACAAAGGGCCTTCAAGGTCTGATTATAAACTCTGAGTTGATGCCCAAACCTTGATGGCCCTTTGTATTTTTTTGTGTTTGATGTCACAATCCTAGATCAGCTGAATTGGCACCAATCATACTAATAGAAATAATTATTAACCTACATCTCAATCACATTGAAATTTTACTTCTCTGTGATATTAATATTAATATTGACCAAGCTATGAACTTAGTTCCGATTACGCATTTTTATGGGCCATGGCTTACCTTGGATTTACACAGTATATTAACACTCTTGACGCATCAAGGAAGGCATATACTTGAATTAGCATCTAAGCTGAATTGTTTTGCTAAATATATCTCTCAATTTGGTATAACTATTGTTCAATACCCTGGTGTGATCATGTAGTGATCTCTTTTTCTGTCCCTCCATTAATTAATGTTTTGTATGTGTGAGGTAGTAAAAGACTCTTCGAGTGAAAGAATTATGATGTTGATAAGATTAAAGACGGGTGGAATGAGTGTTAAGAATTTCATTAACAACTGGAATATTGTGATTGCTGCAAAGGCAGTTATGAGTTTGAATCAGCAGTAGAAAATATTTCTCCTTAAGGACAAAAGCATTGCCATGCTGGGTCAGAACAAAGGTCCAACATGCCCAGTATCCTATTTCTAACAGTGGCCAATCCAGAAACAGTTATAGTGGAATTTGAACCTGCAGCCTCTGGTTTTCAGCTGGCTGCTTGTCACCTTTTCAAAGCAGGAACTGGGTTGTGAGCCCTTGGGCCACTGCCAAGGAGCGGCAGTGGCAGGCAAAACCACCCCACACCGGAGACTAGGCAAATCTCAGGCAAACAGTTAGGCTTCACCTGCACTTGGTCACTTCAGGTGGCCGGCAGGACTGGATAACAGCAAGGCAGCACAGGGACTGAGGGTCAGAGGGGAAAGGGAGGAACATGGACAGCAAGGCAGGAGACTGGGCAAGGAAGGGAAAGCTAAAGGGCAGAACAGAAAGCTGCAGAACAGCCAATAAACAGGGAACAAACACTGACTAACAAGACACAGAACTAAGAGCTGCAAGCAGCCCCAAAGCCAGAACACAGACAAACAGAAACTAAACACAGAATTACAAACAAGAAGCCAGGCAAGGAAAGCAAGCAAACCTAAACTAAACACAGACTAACTAGAAACAGGCAAGAATCTCAGGCAAACAACTGGACTAGCAGAAGTGCAACACGCACCAACATACCAGGGCCTTAGACGCAATGCAAAGGCAAAGGCAGAGAGGTTCCAAATGGCTAATAAGCTCAGCAGGCAGCTGAGACTCAGGTGCAACAATCACCAGGCAACTAAGGGTCGGGCAGCCTGGAAGATCCGGACTGGACTGAGCTGAAATCTGGAACGAGTGACAGCACACCGACAATCGAATACAGCCAGCACGCAGAGACAGAGACAGAACTAACTCACAAAGAACAGACAGAAGCCAGCTCAGAAGCTGACCACAGGAAATAAGGTGAGTCTGAGAGGGGTCACGGCCACAGACGTAACACTGCTCTAACAATTAGGCTGCTCTCTTGATTCTGTGGAGACCTTGTTGCTACTAAGAGAGATTTAAAAAAACAAATAATGATAAAGAAATAGATCAGTAGCTCATAAGGAGTCTCTTTTTCTAAAGTGAGGCAAGCCCATTGCGGGCTTGCTGCACGACAACCTGGAACCTCCACTTGCCCAACGCAGCTGGTGGTGGTAATTCTGCCCCCAGTGTGCAGCATTTCTGGCACTGCTGGGATTTTTGTAACTAATACTGCAGCACTGTGTGCTTCCTGGTTACTGCCAGGTTAATGCAGAGTCTTACCGCCACCTCAATGGGCGGTGGTAAGTGCTACCCCCAGAAATGGCCACACTTACCACTAATGAGGAAGCTCGCCCGGCAGATAAAGTGTAATAATACACAAGTAAAGGCAAGCAACTGATGTCTTTTCCTCCAGAAGCATACAGGAACATAGAGGACTCTACACTTCTAATCATTAACATTAGAAAAAGATTCACTAACAAGTACCATAGCTCTTTAGAAGTAATTATAAATTGAAACACACTTACCACGTAGCCATTTCTTTTGTTTTTTTTTTTTGGCCTTTTTACCTACTGCAGTAAAAGGGGTGCTAGATCGTGGGAAAAAAATGCTACTGCTACTAGTGCAGGACCTCTTTTACTGCATATTAGTAAAAGAGCTCTAAGAAGCCTTCTATCTCAGCTATGGAGGCATATTAGATATTCAGACTTATTTTCGAAAGAGAAGGGCGCCCATCTTTCGACACAAATCGGAAGATGGGCGTCCTTCTCTCAGGGTTGTCCAAATCGGCATAATCGAAACCCGATTTTGGGAGCCTTCAACTGCTTTCCGTTGCGGGGATGAGCAAAGTTCCCAGGGGCATGTCAGAGGCGTAGCAAAGGCGGGACTGGGGTGTGGTTAACAGATGGGCGTCCTCGGCTGATAATGAAAAAAAGAAGGGCGTCCCTGATGAGCATTTGGCTGACTTTACTTGGCCCATTTTATTTTTTCATGACCAAGCCTCAAAAGGTGCCTGAACTGACCAGATGATCACTGGAGGCAGTTAAGGATGTCCAAAGTGTTTCTTTGAGAAGGATGTCCCATGCCTTTGATGTGCCTCTGACACCCCCTTTATTGTTTGGATTTTGGATCACAACCTAGCAGCAGTGGGATTTGAACTGGCCACCCCTGGATTGCAAGACCAGTGCTCTAACCACTAGGCCACTCCTCCATGCCACACCCTTAAAATTTGGCCGTCCCTGTGGGGGGAGGCAGTATGCAGGTCCCTGGGGGGGGAGGTATGTGTGTGTCAGTGGAGGCATAACAAAGGCATGGACGTACTTCTTTCAAACATTTTGGACACCCTGAACTGCCTCCCTCCACAGGGATGGCCAAATTTCAAGGGAGTGGAGTGAAGCAGAGCAGAGTGGAGGAGTGGCCTAGTGGTTAGAGCACTGGTCTGGCTAGTTCAAATCCCACTTCTGCTACTTGTGATACAAAATCTAAGTAAATAAAGGGGGTGTTAGAGGCATAGCAAAGGCATGGATGTCCTTCTCACAGAAACATTTTGGACGTCCTCAACTGCTGTGGAAGGTACGGAGGCATAACAAAGGACATTCTTCACCCATACTCGAAAAAAAAGAGACAAAAGTTTTTAAAGTTGTTTTTTTTCGGGTTGGGAGGTGGTTAGTGACCACTGGGGGATTTCCTTTCATGATTGCGATTTCCTTCATGCATGCCCATTCCTTTCCGAATCACTAAGGGATCGGTAAGGGAGGGGCTTTTTCAGTTCAGTTAGTGGGACCAGTGCACTACGAATGCTGGCTCCTCCCACAACCAAATGGCTTGGATTTGGTCGTCTCTGAGATGGGTGTCCTCTCTTTCCATTATCGCTGAAAATCAGAAACGACCAAGTCCTGGGGATGACCATCTCTAAGGTCGACCTAAATTTGCTGATTTGGGCATTCCCAACCATATTATCGAAATGAAATATGGCCACCCATCTTGTTTCGATAATATGGGTTTCCCCGCCCCTTACTGGAGCCGTCCTGCAAGGATGTCCCCAGGAAAACTTGGGTGTCCCTTTCGATTATGCCCCTCATTGTGTACTAGCAAAAAAACCCAACCAAACAAAAAAAAACATATTTTACAAATAACTAAATACATAAATAATTGACGTATTGATTTGTTTTCCATGGTGCATTATTTCTTGAATGGGAAGTTCATTATAAGGGCAATTCTCTAATTGCATATGCAAGTGCACAGAAATGCAGTATTCTTAAAATTAATCACAACAAGTGATATATGCCATTTGAGGGGGGTTCATCAAGCGTCGTTAGGGTCATAATGCACATTATTTGGCCCTTAACATGCATTATTTACCCTAACACCACTGACTTCAAATACTGTGACAAAATTTAAGTCACAGCAGGTTATGAAGTAATGAGATGCAAAATATAGAGGTTTTTTTTCTGGGGTTATTTTAACACTTGTGAGCATTGGGCCACAAAGCCAGAGGTAACAGGGCTGGGTCCCTCCCTACACCCGATCTAGCCCCCATTCCCAATGAAGACCCTCCTCTCCCCTGAGCAAGACCCTCCATAGGGGCTACCTTTCACAACATTGGTGGTGTAGGGGTCTTTGGGCAGGAGTGATGTCCAATTGATCCTGTCCTATCCAACACCGCTCTCAAAATGATGCTCCTAGCAGTAGTCTCACACAACTTAGATGAGATTTCTATATATGACTAACGCTAGGGTGCCATTTTGAGAGATGTTCTGGATAGGGCAGGAGAGATTGGGCATCGCTTCTTCCTGAATATCCTTTGGGAACCCCCCATCCCCCCCCAGTATGCCCAGATGACCCCTGGATCCTCCCCCCACTGGATTCCCAATGCTGTAAATGGTGCCAAAATCATCCCTGGACCACCCACAATATAGCAGGCTTCCACTTTAGTGGTCTGAATTGCTATTCACTGGCACTAACCAGTTAACTGCCACAGAATAAAGTGGATAGCCCCGAATAAGCATTTTAACTGGTCAGAAGCTGTTTCTCACCAGTTGAATTGCTTTGAATATGGGCCCCATAGTGCTTGTCTTTATAGTTAAGATTTCCATAAGGTAGTGCATTCTGTGGTACTCACGTGTACTGATTGTTGCCATTTTCTTTATATGAGATTATGTGCAACCTTGCTTAACCCATTGTAGCAAATGCAGAATGTTACTGTGTGTCCAAGAACTGGAGCTCTGAGAAATGACCACATTACTCTGATAGAACTACGATAGATGCCAGTTATAAAATAGTGGATAGGTATCAAAATCATAACTTTAGTGTTCAAAGCTCTTCATGATTAGGCACCAGATTATTAATCCTGCTTCTTTATTGACATGGGAAGAATTTGTGCTCACGTATTCAAAATTTGTTAGAAGCCCCGTCTGCCAAACTGATTAAAAGGGTAAAAAGCAAAGCTAGATCCTTCGTGCTGGCCAATCCAACTCTGTGGAATAATTTGCTAAATGAAGGTCAGCTTCTAAATGTTATTTAACTTTTGAGACAAGTCTTTGGAAGGATGGAGCTTAAATTGTATCAGATTTTATGGGCTTCTTTTACAAAGCCGTGCTAGTAATTCCTGTGCAGCAAATGAAAAGAAGATCATTCAGTTCCTATGGGCTTCCTCTCATTTGCAGTGTGGGAAACGCTATCACGGCTTTGTAAAAGAAGCTCTGTGTGTTTATTATTTGATCTGTCTGTGGTTGCATTTCAATATTTCATGTTTTATTGTGGATTTATTAGATTGACAGAATATGAAACAATTTAAATGAACACATTTGATGTGGGTAACATTATCTTGGTTTGCTTCCTGAACCAAAATGTGTAAGCGTCTACGCACATCCAACGCGTGCCAAAATGGAGTTACCGCCTGGCTACCACTGGCACTTGCAGTAATTTCATTTTTGGTGTACATCCGATACGTGCGGCTGAAAAATAATGTTTATTTTTGGACACGTGTATCGGACACGCGCCAAGTGGCATTTGACGTGCATAGGTCATTACTTCCTGGTTACCGTGTAAGACTTTACCGCTAGGTCAATGGCTAGCAGTAAGGTCTCAGACCAAACTTAAAGCCCACCTCTTTACCACTACTTTTGACTCCTAACCACTACTCGCTTGCCCTGTCCTTTTATCCTCACCTCTTTATTCCCTTACCCTTATTGTTCTGTCTGTTTACCTGTCTTATCTAGATTGTAAGCTCTTTGAGCAGGGACTGTCTTTTTGTGTATGGTGTACAGCATTGCGTATGCCTAGTAGTGCTATAGGAATGATAAGTTGTAGTAGTAGTAGTAGACCCAAAATGGACGTGCGACAATTTTCATTTTGCCACACGTCCATTTTCGGCAAAAATTTTAAAAATGCATTTGTTGCAGGTGCGCTGAAAAATGATTCTGTGCGCACCGAAAACACACGCCTACACTACCACAGGCCAATTTCAGCGCACCTTAGTAAAAGGACCCGTATGAGTTTATTAAAAATCAATGTTTATGAAAATCCAGAAATCACTGTAAACTGATAAACTGTACCTCAGGCAGAGATCCACAGATAAGACAAAGTTCTTCAAGCAAAATCAAAGAATATCACAGATGTTAATATGAATTTTGCTGTGAGATGTTCTTCATACCAACAGTTAACAAGCATATTCTAATACAACATGCTACAGTAAGAATGTGCTTAGATTATTTGAGAGAGAGAGGTTTTGTGCAGCTGTGGCTTTTTATCTTTTTATCATGAAAATGTATGCATGCCAAATGCTGTAAGCTCTTAACTGAGTGCTCTAGTATTCTTCACAGCAGGAAAGGTTATCTCACATACTGACTCTTTGAATTGCTCTAATGAAGATACAGTGGAGGCCAATTTAAAGCACTAACTTTGATAACGCTTTAAAGCTAGCAAATGCATTTCCGTATCAGATATTTGAATAAAAAAGTATACTAGGAATAATGCACAAGCAAATTAATATGAAAAAAATGGTTTTTTTTCACAGACTTGTTTCTTTCACAATATGATGAGAGTAATGTTATTTGGATATTATAGCAATTGAATTCATTTAAAATGAAGTAGGATGGGTGAAATTGTTCAAATTAAACCATAAGTAGGAAGCAGGTTGCTCAAAAAACTCTCAGCATGCCAATTTATTGGCCATGCTGTTTGATGGGGATATAAACAAAAAAATTTGATTTCTTCATTTTCAGCTTGGTTCTCCCTGATCCCCTCATTTTTTTCCCTTTCCTTTCTAGGTCACTAAAGTTCATTCACTTTGTTTTATTCTATTAAAGGCTATGGGAAAAGCATTGCATCTTACTTTTGACTAACACTGGATTTTTTCATGAACACCTGGGGAAACGGTAACCCTCCTTGGGAGACATCTGGTAAGTGATTGTTGGGTAGCCATAGCAATACATTTTTAAACATCTCCAAAAAGGTAATTCAGTAAAAGGCAGAATTAAAATGAACACATGCATTCTATAAAGGACTCTTGATTGATTACCACCAGCTCAGCACACTGTGGGGACTAGTATTCAAAATAATATTAAATGTCCCAAACATCAAGTTAATAGGTAACATTGCCCAATGCCTCAACTTTAGGGAGCAAAGATGGATATTTAAATTAAAAACTCTATTTCCTGATGGGCTTAATTCGGAAATAGATTGGTGGTCGCTGATGTAATCGGACCTACTGCAGACCCAATGGCTGACATAGTTTAGATTGAGTATCCAATCAGATTGGCTCTTTTTGATCAGCTGTAGCTCATTTAAATGCAAGGCTCGCGCAGAAACGCTGCGGCCATTTTTTGATATGAAGGAATCTATGCAGGATGAAATGGTAGGATGTCATTGGAGCTCTAGTAAGTGAATGTTTGCTTTCTTATAAGGATGGAGATTAATTTTGATATGTCTTATGTTTCAGAGAGCCTCTTCCTTGATAAAGCACTATGCGAAACTTGGCCATGTTGGCGGGGGTTCCCTGTGTTGCTGCCTTTTAAAGATAAGTTAATGTTTAAAAGCAACATATTTAAAAGCAATATATTTATTTATTTTTGCGAATTTGCACAGTTTTGGGTTATCAAAAATGTGAGAATAAATAAAAAAGGAACAAGGGGATTAAATGAGGATTTGCACCACACCATTTCGCTTGTAGCAAGAGAACAATACTGTTCGTATGGTTGTGTGAGGCAACTAGTCTGATTATCCCCTAGCACCAGACGGTGTTCTATAAAGGACTGGCACAACCGTAAAAATGATAGCTATCTGGGCTGAGGTCACCCATTCCTTATTGTCCTCAATCAATCCCTGATCCCCTGATCACATTCTCCTGGTCCCTTCCCAATCCAATCTTCAAACCCTCCATATGATGTCCCATTCTGATCTCCCTAAGCCTCCCAATCAAAAATCCCTCTGAACGCATTTCTGGCACACTCCAACACCTCTGATCCCCACCAACACATACCAAGAGCTTGACCTTTCCGAGTATTTACACAGCAGTTCGCAGTGGTGGTCCAATGGTCCTGAGCTGAAGAGATGCTCTTTTGCTTCCACCTTGGACTGCCTCAGAATCCAAAATTGTGCTGATGATTCCTAGCTATTGTCTCATGGTACTAAAGCTACGGGGCATGCTTCTATATAAAAAGACTATTTTCTTAGTGCAGCTTAGTACATGGGCTCCATTATATGGACTACTGAACCACTACACCCTAACCCCTACATATCTTCTATTCTCCCCATTCTGCTCACACAGTTCCACCCGACAATCCAATCCCCACCTACCATCTTCACCACAACCACAATCCATCCTATAAAAAAACATCTGTAAGGTCACTAACCATCCTCTAGCAATGCAAAACTAAAACAACTCAGTTCAGAAACATACGTACTCCAAGAAAATTCATAATATACCTTTAATAAAAAATAAAATCCAAGGAACATCTTAACCCATTAACTCCCTAATTCTATAAACCTGAGTGTTCAATTGTATGTCTAACGCACAAATTTGAGCACACAATTTATAGAATGAGGTCAGTTGTGTGTGCAACTTAACTCCAATTAACAGTCAATTATTAAATTAACAGCCAATCATTAGTTTAAATTGGTGCTAATTAGCATAATATACAAGGTCCATAGTACTTCCTCAGCTGCTAAGTCTTGACCGACCATAACCCACAGACAGGGTTCCGGTATCCATTATCCCCTGAAGAAGCCCTATGGTGAAACGGGTCCGTTGAGTCTGAATGTCTGCCTGGGACGGTCAAACACATCCAAGCTAAGTCAAGCTAAGTTGAATTTTTGGACTGACTATTGCAGCACTGTGGTGTGTTTGGTTTACAAACGTTTTTTGCACAAATGCAATAAGAAAAATCAAAATTAAAAAATCGGAAAGACACACCAAAGTTGGATCGGGGGTTTTTATGACCGATGATTAAAGAGAACTGTGGTTAGTAAGATTCGGACTGTTTGTTCCAGCCTTGCAGCTGGCGGCCACAGCTTTCTGAGGTCTTTTCCCCCCATTTTTTCAATTTTTCAACTTATACTGACTAAAGGCTAGCTTTATGTGTTATTTTGACACTTATACGTGTACCAAGCGAGCTCCCCTCTTTTCTTGTTACCTAGGTATTTTAAATAATGCAAATAAATTAAATATTAAAAAGTCTCTTACCTCCACTTCCAAGGGTGATGGGTTTCATCCCCAATGAGCCTCACAAAGACCAAACAAATAGAAATGTTCTCTTCCTAGCCCAGTAAACTATAATGGAAACAAAATCAGCAGGAGTTTTGGTTAATCTAATACTTATGCCCATTTGGTTTGTTTAGATATATACGGACTGGAAATGGTCTCATTCATCTGAAAGTGAAAGATCATCTGTATGAAATACAGTTCTGCATATATTGACTATATGTATATAATTGTAGCTATACGTGGGGACTCAGATTTACATACCCAAATGTATGCATACTCCAGAGATGCATGCACAAATTAATGAAATATCAAGCTCTGAATCATCAACAATTGGGTCTAACAACCAATTATCGAGGTTAATTGGCACCCATTAGAATTTTTGCACATAAGGGGACCTTTTACTAAGCTACGGTAAAAAGGGAACTTGCAGTAACAGCGGGGTCCATTTTTTCCACGAGCCAGGACCCTTTTTCCCACAGCGGGTAAAAAGCCCCCCCAAAAAAGCTCATGCAGTAAGATTACACTTACCTCATGATCATTTGGTGGGGAACACTTACCATTACCCATTGAGATGATGCTAAAGGCTCCCATGTTACCCCGGTGGCACGCTGCCTGTTTACCGCCAGGTAACCCCTGTGGTATATTTTTTTTAAAAATCCAGCAGTAACGGAAATGGCATGCTGGAGGTGGAACTACCCCGGCAGCCACATTCAACTGGCAATAGTTCTGAATTGCCGTGTGACAAACCACCCTTTTGAAAAAGGGCCCCTATGATAGGGAGCTTAACTCCCATACCCCTGGATTCTCTATATGACACTGTGAGTAGCGTGCATTAAATTGTGTGTGCGGCCAATTTATATGCCCTACTAAATTGAGTAACGAGCCAGTCAGTGATAATTGGCCAAGACCAACCAATTATCATCACTAATTGTCAATAATTGGAATTTCTGCATGCTTCATTTTAGGCATATTCTAAAAAGAGGTGCATTTAAATTGTAATGTGAGTGGATGAAAAGGGGGTGCAGCCATGAGAGGAGTGTGGGCATCTCAGGGTATTACTCTAATTTACACACATTGCTATAGAATTCAGGGGAACACACCTACATTTAGGCATGGGTTTTTATTCAAAGTTTTCAGTGGTATAAATGGCCATACCTAAATGTAGACACATTCCTCGTTCCTATGTGCTATACTCTACAACATACCTAACTTTAGGCACGTTCTATAGAATAGCGCTAGGCACGTTATTTGGATGCATCTAGATTTTTTTGTGTTATTTACAGAATCTGGTTCATAGCGTGTATCTGAAGAGGGCATGGCCATGGGAGGGGCATGGGCATGTCAGAGGCATTCCAAAAAGTTGTGCATGTACTTATAGAATACGAGGTCAGCATGCCCAACTTGGGCACCAACATTTATACCAGGTTTCATTAGGTGTAACTCTGTTCTCCAAAGTATGGTTGCAGGTGCCAGAGCTAAGCATGATTCTATCAAGGACGTGTACTTTTTATAGAATCGCATAGTACCGATCTTTTCCAGAACCCGTTTTTGAGCACAATTTTCAGGAAGGGTAATTAACAAAAAAAAAAGAAAATCCTCATAAATCAACATATAAAATATTTTTTTACGCATGGAAATATCTTTTGAAAGCGTCCTTCCCCCACCCCATTCTTGTGCTCATTTACAACATATTGGGGCCCTTTTACTAAGCTGCGCTAAAAGGTAGTAAGGGCTCTTGTGATAACTAAACACACCCCAGCCCTAAAAAATACAAAGTAGAATTAGAAAAAGTTCAAAGAAGAGCGACTAAAATGATAAAGGGGATGGAACTCCTCTCGTATGAGGAAAGGCTAAAGAGGTAAGGGCTCTTCAGCTTGGAAAAGAGACGGATGAGGGGAGATATGATTGAGGTCTACAAAATCCTGAGTGGTGTAGAACAAGTAGAAGTAAATCAATTTTGTACTCATTCCAAAAATACAAAGACTATGGGACACTCAAGGAGGTTACATGGAAATACTTTTAAAACAATTAGGATGAATTATTTTTTCACTCAATGAATAGTTAAGCACTGGAATTCTTTGCCAGAGGAGGTGGTACAGCGGTTAGCGTATCTGGGTTTAAAAAAGGTTTGGACAAATTCCTGGAGGAAAAGTCCATAGTCTGCTATTGAGACAAACATGGGAAGCAACTGCTTGCCCTGGGATTTGTAGTATGGAGTGTTGCCATGATTTGGGTTTATGCCAGGTACTTGTGACTTGGCTTGGCCTCTGTTTGGAAAACAGGATACTGGGCTAGATGGACCATTGGTCTGACCCAGTATGGCTACTCTTATGTTCTAACTATGTACAGATGCCAAAACTACTATGGGATGTCTGAGCATGCCCTGCAGTGAATTTTCCTGCACATTAAGCACACGTTAGTGCTTACCACCACTTAATAAAAGGCCCCATTGATTGCTATTTGTGATCCCTATGCTTTATTTTTCAAACTCAGGATGGCAGATGAGATATTTGTCTGATCTGCACAAATAAATATGTACCTCTAATTTCCTGTCCACATTCAAATGAATGGAACAGCCCTTTACCCCCCCCCCCCCCCCCCTGTTTACTAAGATGTACAACAATGCCGACACAGCCCATTCAAAGTGACTAGGCTGTGTCGGCATAAGCGCATGGCAGCCACTAGTGCAGTTTAGTAAATAGGGGGGTTAGTTAACAAAAGCATAGAGTACAAATGATTATGCATTGAATTGTATACAGGTAGCAATTATATATTTGATAAAATAGCCTTTAAAAATGGTTAGATATTTGGCTGACAGATGACCAATGGAAGTTTAATTTTGTTCTTTTTGCTTTTTTTGTCAACAGAAAAAAATGATTCTGACATTTACCAGTGATTTTTTAAATTATTTTATAAACTGAAAAAAAAATCTGAAAAATGTCATCTCATTTTTTAAAATAATGTCATATTACATAAAATCAATATCTATTGATTTCTCATGCATTGTTATATTGTTCTTTGTTTTTACTTGTACTCACATAGGGATCTCTTCTACCAAATTTGTGAGCTTCGTACACAGAGTTCTTTATGATAAATTTTGTCAATGGGTTTGTTTACCAGCAGTAAAAAATATATCTGATTTCATTTTTCTGATAGTAATTTGTTATCATGCATATACATCCTTATTATTTAATGGGAAGGTTTCTCACAGACACTTTTTGTTACTGTTCTTGTCCAAAAATAAATAACAATAATCATAAGAAAGTCGTGTATTTATATTGAAAGGATGACACAAATACATATTTCCCTAGCTACGATTCAAGCATATAAATTAGACATTTTGAGGATCTATTACTATGCTGCGTAAGAGCTAGTGTAAGACTTACCACAGTTTACAATGGTTTATTGCTGGATGCATTGAGGCATCCTGTGGTAAAATCCCAATGTGCAAGTACAAACCATACACTAAAAAATTCTTGATTTTTTCTCACAGAGGGTGTGTTGGACAACATTAGCACATGGCCACTAATTGGGAAAATAGAAAAATAGTCATGTTCCGACTGGTAAAAATGGAAGTGGATGTGGGAAGAATGCATAACTAAAGGACATGTCAGAGATAGGATCATTTGGTAGGAGGTTAGATAGGGTATAAAAGAGTATAGAAGGGGTTATATTCCATGTATTAACAAAAACAGTTATATTCCATATATTAAAAAAGGACAAAAGAAGGCCAAACAGGCAATTGTCAAACTCAAGGAATGTGACTTTCCCATTTTCCCTGACCTCAGCCATACTGACCACTTCTATTTTATTTTACATTGTATTTCTCCCATTCACTATGACAATGCCTTTTTCTAGTACTACCTATTTCTTGTACTGTCTGTGCCAGAGCTGGTGGTTGGGAGGCGGGGATGGGGCTGGCCAGACTTGTACGGTCTGTGCACTGAAGAGGACAGTACAAATAAAAAAGTAGCACATATGAATTTATCTTCTTGAGCAGACTGGATGGATCGTGCAGGTCTTTTTCTGCCGTCATCTACTATGTTACTATCCAGCTTATAATTGAAAAAGAAAAACGCCTATATTGCGACCCAAATCGGGAGATAGACGTTTATCTCACAAAAACGAATAAAGCGGTATAATCGAAAGCCGAATTTGGATGTTTTCAACTGCAGTCCGTCGTGGATGCGGACAAAGTTGATGGGGGCGTGTCGAAGGTGTGGTGAAGGCGTAACTGGGGCGTGGTTATTGGGCGATCAGAGATGGGCGCCTTTCGCCGATAATGGAAAAAAATATGCGTTTTTAGCGAGAATTTAGGGCACTTTTCCTGGACCCTGTTTTTCCACGAATAAGGCCCCAAAAAGTGCCCTAAATGACCAGATGACCACTAGAGAGAATCAGGGATGACCTCCCCTGACTCCCCCAGTGGTCACAAACCCCCTCCCACCACAAAATATGCCATTTCACAACTTTTATGTTCACCCTCAAATGTCATACCCACCTCCCTGGCAGCAATATGCAGGTCACTGGAGTAGTTATTAGGGGGTGCAGTGGACTTCAGGCAGGTGGACCCAGGCCCATTCCCCCCCATACCTGTTACACTTGTGCTGGTAAATGGGAGCCCTCCAAACCGCCCCAAACCCACTGTACCCACATGTAGGTGCCCCCCTTCACCCTTTAGGGCTATAGTAATGGTGTAGACTTGTGGGCGGTGGGTTTTGAGGGGGATTTGGGGGGCTCAACACCCAAGGGAAGGGTGCTATGCACCTGGGAGCTGTTTTACCTTTTTTTTTTTTTTTTGTAAAAGTGCCCCCTAGGGTGTCCTGGCATGTGAGGGGGACCAGTGCACTACGACTCCTGGCCCCTCCCACGAACAAATGCCTTGTATTTATTCGTTTTTGAGCTGGGCGCTTTCATTTTCCATTATCACTGAAAAACAAAACGCCCAGCTCACAAATTGTCGAATAAAACATGGACGTCTATTTTTTCCGAAAATACGGTTCAGAGTGCCCCTTCATGGACTCGTTCTCGGAGATAAACGCCCATGGAGATAGACGTTTTTGTTCAATTATGCCCCTCTATATGTTACTATGTTCTAGAGTGATCATTATCATTTTTACTCCCTCCATTCTCTCTAACATACTGTAAATATTGATGTCAGACCAGAATATCAACTCAGTCTATGAAGAACTGAATAAAAATGAAAGCATTAAGTACAAGGTTGAACACATGATCTACTCATAAACAATATTACATTAAATTTGATAGCATATATATGGTTCTATCACAAATGACATGCTCTAAATATTATTTTGGGGCCACAATCAGATGCTGAAAGATCACAGCAGTGAACATTATCTATAATTTTATAATAGCATAATTTTAAATGCAAGCATCACAGCCAGGGGCGGACTGACAGTTATCTGGACCCCCGGGCAATAAAGGTCACAAACCCCTAACCACTTATCAAAAGTGTTTACACTTGTTGTAAGTTAGAGGAGAGTGGGCACCTTACTGCTGTGGGCTCTTGGGCATGGCCATATTGATCCAATTGTCTGTCCCTGATTACAGCAGATAAATCTCAGTTACATATCTGTACGGTTTAAGATCACAAGAAAGAAAAAAAATCTACTCGCTGTAATGCAATAGCAGCAGTAGCCCCAGAGGCAGAGGTGGTGTCTGGAAAAAACATACTGGACTTCAAATTAACAGAGTACCATCAGCAGCCCCATAAACATGTGAACTATAATTGGAGTTTCTGATTCTAAGTTTTTTTTGTTTGGAATTTTAGGAGTTTATTTTTGAGGTACTTAGGTGTTTTTCCGGGGTCATTAAAACTGGAGTTTACCAATGCATTTGCCTCATGAAATAAAATTGTGGCTTGTAGATTTCATTTAGGGCCTCTTTTACCAAACCACGCTAGCAATTCCCTTGCGGCAATACAAACAAAACCCATTCAAAGTGAGTGGGGTTTGTCAGCATTGCTGCTCTGCAAATCGCTAGCGTGGTTTGGTAAAAAAGGCCCTTAATGACCCAAAGACAATTATTCAGTGTCAGCTCTGTCTCTCACACCCAGCCCCTTTTCCCCACTCCAGCTTCAGCCTCTCCTCCCTGTTGAAACACCTACAGTAGGAGCAGCAGCAGAAACAGTGCCATCTGTTATCCAGCAATAATTCCCTCAGCTCTAACCCTCGTCATCTCTTCGCCACCCTTAACTCCCTCCTCAAAGTGCCCTCCGCTCCCACCCTCCTCACTCTCTCCTCAATCACTGGCTGACTACTTCCGCGACAAGGTGCAGAAGATCAACCTCGAATTCACAACCAAACCATTTCCTCCTCTTCACCCTATAGCTCACTCCCTTAACCAACCAACCCAGGCCTCCTTCTCCTCTTTTCCTAATATCACCGAAGAGGAAACCACCCATCTCCTCTCCTCCTTGAAATGCACCACCAGTTCCTCAGACCCCATCCCCACCAACTTACTAAACACCATCACTCTTACTGTCACCCCCCATCTGTCATATCCTCAACCTTTTTCTCTCCACTGCAACTGTCCCGGACACTTTCAAACATGCTGAAGTCACACCACTCCTCAAAAACCAAAACTTGACCCTACCTGTCCCTCCAACTACCGCCCCATTTCCCTCCTACCCTTTCTCTCCAAGATACTTGAACGCGCTGTTCACAGCCTCTACCTTGATTTTCTCTCCTCTCATTCCATCCTCGATCTGCTTCAATCCGGCTTTCGCCCCCTACACTCGACAGAAACGGCACTGACCTGTTCCTTGCCAAATCCAAAGGTCACTACTCCATTCTCATCCTCCTCGACCTATCCGCCACTTTTGACACTGTCAATCACAACCTACTTCTCACCACACTGTCCTCATTTGGGTTCCAGGGCTCTGTCCTCTCCTGGTTCTCCTCTTATCTCTCCCACCATAACTTCAGAGTACATTCTCATGGTTCTTCCTCCACCCCCATCCCGCTCTCTGTTGGAGTTCCTCAGGGATCTGTCCTTGTACCCCTTCTTTTTTCAATCTACACCTCTTCCCTGGGCTTCCTAATCTCCTCTCATGGTTTCCAATATCATCTTTATGCTGATGACACCCAGCTTTATCTCTCCACACCAGACATCACTGCAGAAACCCAGACCAAAGTATCGGCCTACTTATCCAACATTGCTACCTGGATGTCCAACCGCCACTTGAAACAGAACATGGCCAAGACCGAGCTTATTGTCTTCCCTCCCAAACCCACTTCTCCTCTCCCTCCACTCTCTATCTCAGTTGATAACACCCTCATCGTTCCAGTCTCATCTGCCCACAACCTCGGAGTCATCTTCGACTCCTCCCTCTCCTTCTCTGCACGTATCCAGCAGATTGCCAAGACCTGTTGCTTCTTCCTCTATAACATTAGCAAAATTTGCTCTTTCCTCTCTGAGCACACCACCCGAACTCTCATCCACTCTCTCATTACCTCTCGCCTTGACTACTGCAACCTACTCCTCACTGGCCTCCCACTTTGCCATCTATCCCCCCTTCAGTCCGTTCAGAACTCTGCTGCACGTCTTATCTTCCGCCTGGACCGATATACTCATATCACCCCTCAAGTCACTTCACTGGCTTCTGATCAGGTACCGCATACAGTTCAAGCTTCTCCTATTAACCTACAAATGCACTCGATCTGCAGCCCCTCCTTACCTCTCTACCCTCATCTCCCCTTACGTTCCTACCCGTAACCTCCGCTCGCAAGACAAATCCATCCTCTCAGTACCCTTCTCCACCACCGCCAACTCCAGGCTGTGCCCTTTCTGCCTCGCCTCACCCCATGCCTGGAATAAACTCCCTGAGCCCATACGCCAGGCCCCCTCCCTGCCCATCTTCAAAGCCTTGCTCAAAGCCCACCTTTTCAATGTCGCCTTCGGCACCTAACCACCATACCTCTATTCAGGAAATCTAGACTGCCCCCACTTGAGACTTGACATTTCTCCCATTAGATTGTAAGCTGTTTTGAGCAGGGACTGTCCTTTTGTTAAACTGTACAGCGCTGCGTAACCCTAGTAGCGCTCTAGAAATGTTAAGTAGTAGTAGTAGTAATAATTGTACTAATAGTCTATGTTTAGTTTAAAATCAATAAAATGAGCAAAAAATAAGTAAGCACAACAGAAATCTTGTGATGAAAAAAATTGAATGAACAGCAGACAGAGATCTAATGCACATGATTCCTGTGAAGTAGCCCTGATATAGCTATAAAGAAAAGTGTCAGGGCATTCAGAACTTTCAAAGATGGCAAAACAGAAAGAAAGAATGTCAACATGTAAAAATTGGAGGCAACCTAAGTAATGAAAGTGTTCTTTAAAAAAAAAACATCCCATGAAATTAATTAGAATAAAAAATTAGTTCCGAGATGTGTTCTTATAGTCCAAATTGGCATACAACTTTTCTTTTCATTCTAACATTGCTGATGAACCCTATCAATAAACATGTTTTAAAACAACAGATAGGCTAGCAATTTCCACATGATTAATAACAGTGTCTACAAACTTTGTTACTGTCTGGAAATAAATAAAATAAACAGCAACACAAATATAAGTTTTGGAGAGTGACTGACAGAATGACCAACACTTTAACACAGCAGATTAAACAGAGAGATTAAATCATAGCCATTGCTCAGGTACAAAAACTGTGATTGTGAGCTTACTAGAGACAAAGAATGTACCTGTATATAGGGCTAGATTCAGTAAATCATGCTCAGTGCTATTCTATAATGGGCACTAAAAGATGAGCACCCATGATATAATAGCACTGAGAGCCAGGACTGAAGCCTGTTAAAACCAGGAGTAATTCCCGGTGTCCAATTTGGATGCACATCCCCTATATTCTATAACACTGTGTTTACATATTAGTAACTGCCTTGACTCGCCCATGTACCTCCCATGGCCACACCCTCTTTTGGGTTGCTCGCTATGGGATTTGGGCGCAGATATTTATAGAATAGCACATTGCATTCTTCGGGTTACTGTTAAGAAGCTCCAATCAGTACATAACTTGGGAATTTGCTTGCTCTGATTTGTGAAGATATCCAGTAAGGTATTACCTCTTGTCATGTCTCATCACTGGTTCCCTGTTTCATTTCGAATCCAGTATAAGATTCTTCTTCTTCTTCTGACCTTCAAAGCCCCATGCTTCGATGTTCCTTTTTATCGTTCGGACTTCACTATTCCCTATACTCCACCGTGCTTCCTACGTTCTTTAAATGATCATTGATTGGTTTTGTCAGGTCCTAAATTTGCCTAACAAGAGCAGACCAGGCATCATGCATTCTTTTTCTTAGCCCCTTCCACCTGGAATAGTGCCCATTGTCCATTTGAAGTGAGCTATCTTTGCCTAAATTCAAATCTCTCATAAAAACATGGCTTTTCTCTCAAGCTTTTGCCATCCCCTTTGATGTGACTTGAATCTGGTATCTACGTCTTTCTTAGTTGCCTCCTCTTTTCTATCAGTCAAATTGTACTTATTTTCTATTTTCAATCTTTTTTTTTTAATTGTAAACTGTCTTATTCCCTTTGTTGGTATTGTGCAGTATAGCAAATACAAATAAACCATAAACCATTGCAAAATGTGCGATCAATTCCAAATTGGTGTCGATTAGTGCAAATTAGCTTCCAATTACATGACATAACATATCATAACACAATAGCTTACAGTCCGCTATCTGCCTTTCGGTTCTATGTGGATTACAAAAGATAAATCTTGAAATTACCAGAGATCTACACTACATTATGACAAAAAATAAAAGTCCTTTTAAAATTTACAATAAATTCAATGACAAGTCAATAAACAATTGATAATTGTTAATCTACAGAATTTAACTCAAATTTCCTAAATTGGTATGTCTTAATCATGTGCCTAAATTGCTGTCAAGGCTGTGCTCATGCCCCTGTGTCCAGACTCACCTCTTCGTCTGGTGGTCAGGTTCTTTGGCTTCTTCGGACTGCCTTTTCCCTGTTTCTCAAGCACTATTCCAGAGATTTTTCTAGCCCTGCTCTGATGTTCTAGCTTCCAAGTCTCATTCCTGAGTCATCCAAGCCTCACTCTGGGGGCAGACATCATTAGTGAGGATTCTCATAAGGAATGATGGGACATTCAAACTTTGCCTTTACAACAGAGGTCTTCAAGAGTGTTTTAGAGTGTTTGTGTGTGTATGATGCACTTCAGATTGTCCTGCCTTGTCTTGAGTCCTGCCTTGTTTGCCTTGCTTTGCTCTGTCTTGTATGCCTTGCCTTGGGTTATGTCTTGTTTGCCTTCCCTTGAGTTCTGCATTGTCTGACTTGCTTTGTGCCCTGTCTTGTTTGCCTTGCCTTGTGCTCTACCATGTCTGCCTTGCCTTGAGTCCTTCCTTGTTTGACTTGACTTGAGTTCTATTTTATCTTTCTTGCTTTGAGCACTGTCTTCTTTGCCTTGCCTTTTGCTCTGCCTTGCCTTTAGTCCAGCATTGTCTGCCTTGCCTTGAGCCCTGTTTTGTTTACCCTACCTTGTGCTCTACTTTGTCTGCCTTACCAATTTTGTACCTGGTTCCTTCACTCTGTTCCTGCCTAGCTTTGCTTCTGCTTCATCCCATCTAGTCCTGTTCCTGGTTTCCTCTTCAGCCAAGCTCCAGTCCAGCATTCCAGCTCCAGTCCAGCATTCTAGCTCCAGTCCAGCTTCCAAGCTCAAGTCTGGCTTCCAAGCTCCAGTCCAGCTTTCCAGCTCCATTCCAGCTTCCAGTTCCAGTCTAGCTTCCAAGATCCAGCCCAGCTTCCAAGCTCCTGTTCTAGCCCGGGTGATTAGCCTGCTGCTAGCCAGTCTCCGGCAGCAGCCAAGGGCTCACATTCCTTGAGTTTGGCAATTGCCTGTAATCTAAAGCAGAAAGCATAACCATAACATTCTATAAATGGTGCTTTAAATTTTGTGCGCAAATTTGTGCGCATTTCCAATTTGTGATTGCAATCTAATTGAATAATGATCCAATTAGCACTAATTCAGCCCTAGCAATCAATTATCAGTGCTACTTGGCATTAATTGAAATTTACACATGCAAATTTATGCACCCAGATCTCTGGGTAAATTTTATGTGTGGCTCCAAAAAGGGGACATGGACATGGGAGGGTAATGGGTGGATCGTCATTCCTGCAATTTATGCAAATTCTTATAGAATAAGAGGGATCCACGTCTAATTTAGGCACAAGGATTTACACCAGTTGGTCTATAAAATCTGAGCCATGATAATAGTGCCTTAACCAATTAATTTCAGCTTCTATATTACCTAGTGATGCCTACTATTAGTTTGGCCATTTTCATTTAAATCTGAAGAAACAAGATATCTTCTTGTTTTCACCATAACCATTTTTACTTGGATTTCAGAGCAGCAGGACTTCCTCCTGTGTCCCCATAGCCATTTTTGTTGAGCTTCTGAGGGAGCAAGATCTCTACTGTAGCTATTGGGATTTCAAATACATCAGGAACTCTAACACTGCTAAACAAGGTCTATATTATTTAGTTGGAAGAACAGAAATATGACATTTCTGCTTGCTTAAATTCTTATTTTTTGCTTCAATACATGAAAGCAGCAAAGGCTGTAATGCCTTTGAATTACAGTTTACATGCATGAATATGGGAAAGTGGATTTATTCTTACCTCTCCATTCCTGAAGGAAGGAAGGAAGGAAGGAATTGAAAGGAGTTTCTAGGACTCTTATTTAGAGATCCCTGTATGCCATAAAGGTAAAGAAGTAAGGAATGATAATTGTTTGCTTAAGCGTAACCTGGAGAGAAGATTCAGAGCTTTCCAATGAGAGATTCTTTCAGCCAAGAAACTAGAGGTTTCTATTAGACACTACGGATGGGCTACCCAAAAATTTTAATTTTGTTTCATTTTCCATGTCAGTTGCAGCATTGTTTGTTTTGGTTACTCTTTATTTTTATTCCAGGGGTAATGCCATTAACTATGTGTCCTCTTTGCAGATAGTATGCCATCTTTGGAAAGAGCACATCCTCTTTGAAAAGAATGTATTCTATTTTGGAAAGAGTATGCACTTTTTACTAATAATGCATATATGTACACACTAATTTGCACATGCTTGATGGTTCATGCATGCCTAATGGTTCATGAATGCACCCACTATTTGCAAAGAGGGTGCATTCTTTCTGAAATGCATCCTTTTTGAACCCATTTTCAGGAAGCTGCCACTAGCGGCAGGAGCGAGGGCAGATCGTTCCTTCCTCCATCGCCCCACTGGAACACAGGGAGGTCAGGTAGGCCGGAGGGGGACCTATCTTGACTAGGAGGTGGGGGGTGGGGATGGGAAGGAGGTGTTGACCTGTTGGGAGGGGTTCTGAGGGGTGCTATGCATGACTTTCGGGGTTTGGGAGAGCAGCCTATGGACTTCATTTGGGGGGAGGGGATTAGAGAGGGAATCAGAGGAAAAATCTACCTTTTAATGGGAAGGGAGAAGGGCAATGGGACTTAATATACTGCTTTTCTAAGGTTTTTGCAACTACATTCAAAGCGGTTTACATATATTCAGGTACTTATTTTGTACCAGGGGCAATGGAGGGTTAAGTGACTTGCCCAGAGTCACAAGGAGCTGCAGTGGGAATTGAACTCTGTTCCCCAGGATCAAACCCACTGCACTAACCACTAGGCTACTCCTCCTGGTGGATATTCAGCTTGGCTCTGTATAATTGTCTTATGTAGGCCAGGGCTGAATATCGGTTGGGACCTGTATAAGCTCCACAGATTTAGCCTCTGATTTTCAGTGCCAGTACCCAGATATGACCTGGCACTGTATACCTGGATTTAATATAGCCAAACGATCAGTGTTTAAAAAAAACGCTCACTGTCGTTGGATGAATATTGGCCAGAATATGTTTTTTTCTACTTGTTTTTATTTGTTAAAGACATACAACAACATGAGGTATGTCATTGGCATTTCCTATATCATTGCAAATGACAACCCATCCCTTCTAGATACCAACATGAAGACGAGAATGAAAAAGTAGAATTATGAATGGAGTCCAAATGTAGAACATGGAGATTCACTTGAACATTGAGAACTCACATATTTACAGAACCCAAGAAGCCACTCAAAAACCACAGAAAGGACTGTAGGTTTCAGGTTCAAAATAAAATCCAGGAATCCTAAACTCAAAGGGGGCAATTCTACAATTGGGACCTCCATTTAGGCACCCCAAGAATATGCAGTGAAACCCCATCCTATAACAATATCTGTGCACCCAGATTCAATTATAGAATACTAGCATAACCCAGCATTGGCACACCTGATATTTACCTGCCTGCAGTTGCCCCATCCTTAGACCTGATGTAACCGTGGGCACCTAAATGCAGCAAGGACATGCATAACTTACAGAATGGTTGTAGATCTCTGCTTCTCAGACTTCTACTGTGACATTTTGTACTTGACATATTTGTAAAGTGTATTTAAACTCAAATTAATACCATATCTCAAATACCATTAAACTGTAAAAAGCTAAAGGGACATCTGCATCCCCGATACTTTAGATAATTGAAATATTCCAATTTTGTACACTGATACATTATAAAAATCCCACTAAATGATTTCTTTGGAACACAATTATTCATGACCATGGTACTATGACATACAGACTAAGCTCAGCAATACTTCTGTTTTATGAAAGAAAGATATCTCTATCAATCATTCCAAACACTATCAGTTATAACACATTTATGAATTCATGTATGCATGCATCAGAGGGGACTCTAGAGAGCTAGATAGATTCTATCTGACACAAGAATGTCAAGCAGCATGATGGAGAGTACCTTGAAGAGAAGATGGAATGATTAAAGTAAAGATAGAAAATACATTTATGGAGAAATAGTAGGATAATATGATCATTAATTTATATACTAAATTGTTCATGCACAGCCAATTACAAAGAGCAGTTCCATGAGCAAAAGGATCATAAGATCTATTAAACAATGACTTTCTGGGACTACAAAGAATTTGTTTTGAAGAGGAAAATAAAGTATTAGAAAGACAAAGGGAACTGTTTACTTATGTGCACTAAGCAGTTAGCATGTGTATTGGCATGTGGCAACTGTTAGTGTTAATTGATGTTCTAATTGCATACTCTTTTATTGGGAGGGAAATGTGCAAGTTGTGGGCAGGGAATGGTTATGGACTGCACATTGCATTTAACACATGCTACTTAATGGTGCACTAAGTTACTGTTGCAGTTATCATAGATACACTTACTGCATCATAAGTAGGAATGCACTTATTGTGCTGTGAATGCACATACCTCAAAATTCTGTATATGACATGTAAAAATGCATGTGCAAATCTGTGCACTATACCTGTTTGTGCAACAAATCTGTGCACTATGCTGGTTTGTGCCACAAATCTGTGTGCTATGCTGGCTTGTGCATGTATCTTAATTAGTTAACAAGCCATTAAGCACTGATACTTGAATGCTAACAAGCAATTATTAGCACTAATTGGCATTAATTGGGTTTTGTGCACATATATCTCTACTTGTACTTTGTAACGTTCTGCTCATATTTTGTGAGTTGCACAACTGAAAAGGGGATGCAATCAGGGGTCGTGCCTACTAGTTATGTGTCCTATTATAGAATCAGGCCTATTTCAGGCCTATTTACATGCTAAAACAGCCAGTCCTAATTTCTAGCGCATAAATATTTTACGTGGTTCGGCACTAAGCACGATTCTGCACAGCATGGGTTTTGGCATTATGATCTTGTTAATGGTGTTTAGACCAATGTGAATTGTGTTTAGGAACCATGTCAGAGTTCCACTAACATTCTTAGGTATGCATAAGGGTCTAGGATGCCGTTTGCAATCTAGGCCATAGTACGTGTATTGTATTCCATATCCCATACCAGTGTGCCTTCTGCTTTGTTCGTCTGACTCTCAGTCCCAAGCTGTTATCACTAGTCCATTGGAACACTAAAGAGCTGTGTGTAGTCCAGTGGACTAGTGACGACGGCTTGGGACTGAGAGTCAGACAAGCAAAGTTTGAGTCTCACCTCAATTAGATCTGGCCTACTCAACCAACTCTGTACTAGTGCTCTGGAACTGACAACCAAATATTAGGGACATATGTGACCACCTCTGACAGAAGGTGTTTCAAGTTGGATGTTGGGAATGTGCAAAATGGCTGTGTGGTCATCTGACGTACCCCTTAAGTAGTTTGCCAAAGTGAGACCATTGCACCTCTCCATTGCCACTTAGAAGTATGGGTTTTGGACTTCTATATAATAAGTTTGTTGGTCTCTCAGACTTCAAGAGAACCTCATTGTTTATATCTGCAGACTGTTGTTACCTTTATTCATAGATATCTACATTTTTATACACAGATATACATCCTCTTGTTACATTTCAGTGTAGTGAGCCCTTGGTTCATAGTGGAAGTATACAATAGATTGAATCCTAGCAAGCTAAATACATTACAGACCTAACCTAGGGTCACAGTCTGGAGCAAGACAAGGCCAGAAGCTGGTGGCTTCTCAAGAACCCACTCATGCATGGACAGATGCATCTACTTCCTCTGAGAGCTTCTTAGTAGAGTTCGGGTGACAGAGGATGGAGGACAGATATAAAGGCCTGTGTAAGATGCTGAAAAGCCTTACAGGCTTCAGGAGGTCAGTGTCGATGGTCTGCTTCTTTTTTGGTTAGGGCTGCCAAAGGTACTGCTATTAAGGAGTAGTTTTGGATAAATTGGCTGTAGTAGTTAGCAAACCCAAGGAACCTTTGTAAAGCTTTGCATCCAGTGGGTTGTGGCCAATGAAGGATTGCTGAAAGCTTACTAGGATCCATCTTTAAACCATGTTTGAAGATGATGTAACCCAAAAATGGAAGCTCCTTATGGTGAAAGGCACACATTTCTAGTTTGGCATACAGTTGGTTGTCTCATAAGCACTAAAGGACTGTTTTGACATGTCGATGATGCGCCTCCTTGAAGGGAGAGAAGGTCAGAATGTAATTGAGATATACAAGCACAAATTTATACAGGAGCTCCTTAAAGATATCATTCATGATAGCTTGGAAAACTGTGGTGGGGGTGTTGGCAAGACCAAAGGGCATTACAAAATATTCATAGTGACCATCCTGCATGTTGAAAGCAGTTTTCTACTTGTCGCCCCTCCTTAATTCTAATGAGGTTGTAGGCCGCTATGAGATCCAATTTGGTGAAAAGTTTAGCACCTTGCAGGTAATCAATTAACTCTGAGATAAATGGGAGTGGATACTTATTCTTGATGGCTTAAATGCTATCTTTTTTTCCAACAAAAAAAAAAAACCTGCCCCCACAAGGAACTTGGCCAGATGTATATAGCCATGTGAGAGATTGTCCTGAATGTATTTGGACATTGCCTCCAGGATAAAGGGTAGATGACCCCTGAGAGGCATAGCACCTGGGACCAGCTCAATGGCACAATGATTGGTGCAAAGGAAGAGTCTTGGCTTGACGCTTAGAGAAGACATCTTGGATGGAGAGATACATAGCAGAAAGCTGAAGGGCTGCTTGGGCAATTTGGATAGGAGATCTCAATGGAGTCACGGTGTCAAGGCAGGATAATCAACAGGCTGGTCATCATTTGTCCTTATTTCCAGTCAAATTGGGGGTTGTAATGCTGCAGCCATGGAATCTCCAGGGTGAGGGTTTTCACTGCCAATCCAGAGGATATAGAAAGAGATAGCCTCTCAGTGAAGGACCCCAATACAAACAGAAATAGGAACAGTCCTGACACAGAGTACCCCCTTAATGTGACCAAAGACAGAGGATATTGATATTGGTTATGACAATTCACGCATAAGAATTTGATGTCTAACCTCATCAGTGAATCACCACTCCTGAATCAATTAATGCTTCCTCACAAATTTCTAGCTGGACTGACAAGAGAGCCGGTAGCAATAGCTGTGTCTGGGGAGAGTCTTCTTTACACCCACATCCTGCCTCCCTGGCCAGGACTAGGACCGCACGATTCCCACTTTCTTTGGACAGGTTTGAGCGTAGTGGTCTTTGTCTCCACAGTAGAAGCAAAACCCTTGGGAATACCAGCATTGCTTCTCCTGAGTTTATAGGGAATGATGGTCCACTTGCATGGATTCTCCTGGACCACACAAGGTTTCAGTTTGTGATGGAGGAGGACTTTTCGGGTGCTGGTTATTCCCAGACTTGGATAGCTGGTGACCGCGCTCCTGAAACCTTATACCTATATGGGTTCACAGAAGAATTAACTCATCCAAGGAAGCAGGAAGCTCCCACCTGGCCAACTCATCCTTAATGGTCGAGGATATCCTTTGCCAGAATACTGCTGTAAGGCTTTCTTTTTTCCAGCCAAATTCTGCAGCCAGTGTGTGAAACTGAATAGCATATTCACCCATGGTACAAAGACCCTGTCACATGTTCAACAGCTGCACGGCTGCAGATGAGGCTTTCCTAGGCTTTTCAAAAATACAGAGGAACTGGGTCAGTAATTCTTGAATCGAATTTACACTGCTCATTTATCCTTTAGACTTGACTGTTACTGAAGGACATTTTTCACTGCTGCGGCTATTGTTTTCATGTACTAGCTACTTTTCTTCCATCTGATCATTTACTGATGTAGGCAAACCCCTAGCCAAAGTACAAGAAAAAACAATTAGCCCTACACAACACACAAATACAAGCACCTCAGAGCCCAACACACACATATTCACACGCAAACACCCCCAAGCCAGAAATAACAACAAAAATGGCCAACCTAAGGGCATGGATCTTCTACTATACAATAACAATGGGGATAATGGGGATACCAGTAGCAACTCCAACAGAATGGAACAAAATATCAGTATGCATCACAGGAAGAAGATGACCACTCCAACAACTGGAAGAGCCCAATCACCACCTAAACAGCAATGCAGAGGCCAAAACAACAATCAGCAACATGAAACCAAACATGAACAACACTCAACAAAACAATAAGAGCAAAACAGGCAGACCACACAGACAACTACAAACTGTTAAAAAAAACAACAACAATAAACATGACATGTATGTCATGATACAAGTAGGTTACATAAATGCAATATTGGCAGTAAATAAGACAACACTACTAAGAGACTGGATAGAAACAGAACAACTTGGACTACTGCTCATAATTTAATCATAGCTGCATCTCGAAGATGACCCTGCACTACTAGACCTATGACCACCAGGATACAAAATAAAACATATCAACAGAAACAAAAGGAGGGGAGGAGGTGTTGCAATAATATACAAATCATCCTTCACAGCAGAATCTGTTGCTAAATACACATTCTCAACAATCAAAATCCTGGCATGCAAAATCACTGACAAAATACTAACTGACCAATTATGCATCACTTTATTCTACCGCCCTCCATGAAGTTGAACAAATGCCCAAGATGATTTCACAGACTTTGTATGAACATCTGCACCAATCACCCAAATGTCCTATTAATAGGTGACATAAACCTGCACCTAGAAAAACAAAATGACACACCAGAACACTAATGAACTTCATAAACCAATAGAACTTCACAACAGCACAATGAGTCTCATTGCACACAAAGGGACACCAATTAGACATACTAGCCCACAGATTCTCAATGAGTAACAGCCACATATTAACAAACCACACATGGGAAGAAATACCATGATCAGACCACAGCAAGCTCACTTTTACACTACAATGGAAAGAAAACAGCTAGAAAAGAGAGCCAACAACCCAACACATATTTACAACCAGAGGAAAAGTAGACAACCACACATTCTTGAAAACAACAATAAATTAACTCAATGACATACCACCCGAGGATGAACACTTCATGTGAAACTGGGACAAAACAAGTGAAAACACACTAAACAAAATGGCACCACTCAAAACAAAAGCAAAAATCACAAAACAACTACGTACCAGGTTTAATGGCAAAGTACTACATATGAAGAAACGCTATAGGAAACTTGAAAGAGCATGGGTCAAAAACAAAACAGGTGCAAACAAATTCATATGGAGGAAAGCTATAAGATCATACTCAAACAACATAAATTATATTAATATCATGCTTTTCACTATCATGTTACCCAAGAGCCTTCTGTAATACTAAATGTTTATTTTCTCATGTATCTCTACTATTCATGATGTATTGTAAGCCACATTGAGCCTGCAAAGAGGTGGGAAAATGTGGGATACAAATGCAACAAATAAATAAATACATAAATAAATATATAAATAAATAAATAAATAAATGAAAGCAGAACACTGCAGTACATATATGAACCTTAACCAGACCAATATGAAAAAAAAATATTCAAACTCATGAACAAGGTATTGAAAACCCAGAACATATTGGCGACAACTGAAACACCACCAACTGCCAACGAGCTTGCACAATACTTCAAAAATAAAATAATGAACACAAGATCAAACCTTGCAGAAACACAAGTAAACATTACAGACTACCTACAGGACTGCAAAACACATGTTCTAACCACCCCAACTAGACCCAGTAAAGACACTATTGACAAAATACATGCATGCATACTGCCTACTTGACAAATGCCCAAGTACATGATGAAAAACCCACTAGACTGGTCCATCGAGTATCTCAGTAAACATATCACATACATATTTGAAAGAAGTCAATTTCCTACAAAGGAGATGTGGTACTCACACCTATTCCCCAAAACACTACCAGCAAGATCAGCGATATCACAAATTACAGACCAGGCATAGGCGTAGTTTGACTGTTTCATTTTTTGGGGGGGGGGGGGGCAAAGAATGGGCGGAGCATATTAGCATATCATTTGCATATATACATATGAAAATGAATATGCTAATATGGAGGAAGGAATAGACATTTACAGGCAAAATATCACAGATGCACATTTCAAAAAGCTGACACATTTCAATTAATAAATTCTGAATAAAATACTTTTTTCTACCTTTGTTGTCTGATCATTTAGTTTTTCTATTCGCTTTGGTCCCAGTGTCTTCTGTTTTATGCAGTGTCTTCTTTCCAGTAGGCTTCCCTCTGCTCCCCACCCTCCCAGTCCCATGCATCTTCTGCTCCTTCCCTCTGCTCCCCACCCCTCCCAGTCCCATCCATCTCCTGCTCCTTCCCTCTGTTCCCCACCCCTCCCAGTCCCATCCATCTTCTGTTCCTTCCCTCTGCTCACCATCCCTCCATCCCATCCATCTTCTGCTCCTTCCCTCTGCTGTGCCTGACCTCTCCCAAACCCATCCATCTCCTGGTCCATCCCTCTGCTCCCCACCCCTCCCAGTCCCCTCCATCTCTTGCTCCTTCCCTCTGCTCCCCACCCCTCCCAGTACCATCCATCTTCCCTCTGCTCCCCACCCCTCCCAGTTCCATCCATCTTCCTTCTACTGCCCCCCCCCCGTGAGGTCCAAGATCATGACTCCGTTTACCCCCTCTCTTCCTCCCTCCCTCCGGCGCAGGCAACAGTCTTCAGCTTTTTCAGCGTTCCTGGCAGCGGTAGCGATGTACACGCTGCCTTCGGTCTGCCCCGGAAGCCTTCTCTTCAAGTTCCTGTTCCCACCTATGCGGGAACAGGAACTTGAAGAGAAGGCTTTGGGGCAGAGCCGAAGGCAGCGTGTACTTCGCTACCACTGCCAGGAACGCTGAAAAAGACTGCTGCCTGCGCTGGAGGGAGGGAGGAAGAGAGAGGGGTAGACAGACATGCTCCTCTCCGTCCGCTTGGCTTCCCTGCCCTCTCTGTCTGACAGAGAGGGCAGGGAAGCAAAGCGGAAGGAGAGGGCAGGGAAGCCAAGCGGAAGGAGAGGAGCGCGTGCCTGCATGTGTTTTTTTTTTAAACTAATGGCTCGGCGGCGCCTCGTCGTCATTTGGGGGGACATTGCCCCCCCCTTGCCCCCCCCCCCAGTCTACGCCTATGCAGTAGCCTCAATACCACTACTGACCAAAACAATGGAAGGTCTAGTAACACAGCAACTAATGGAATACTTGACAAAATTCTGAATTCTTCATAAATCCCAATCAGGTTTCAGACCACAACATAGCACTGAAATGGTCATAACCACCCTGATAATGAAATTCAGAAGCTTAATATGCCAAGGACAAAATGTATTACTACTGCAATTGACATGTCAAGTGCATTCGACCTATTACACCACACCACACTAATAACACTGTTCAACAACATAAGAATCAGCAGTGCAGTGGCAACATGGTTCACTGGCTTCCTAAAGACCAGATCATAAAGTGTAAAGATGTCCAACCAAACATCAGCCTCATAGATCTCTGAGTGTGGGGTACCACAGGGATCACAAATATCACCAATACTGTTCAATGTATGACACCACTCGGAAAAAAAAACTGAAATTAATGGGCTTTAATCCATTTATATATGCAGACAATGTCACCATCTTCATACCTTTCCAAAACAATACCACAAACATACAGAACAAAATAAAAAAAGGATTGGACCTCATGGAAGAATGGGCAACAACTCAAACTGACAGATACAAAACCAAATTCCTAGTACTATCTAGCCCACACAACCCCACATCCTATCTAAAATTCCCAATCAACCAACAAACATACATACCACATCAAAACACATCAAAATCATTCTCAACAAACATCTTACATTAGACAATCAAATGCTTCAGAACACTATGGAAAATGAAAAGAATAAGAGACTATTTCCCTAAGCAATTTTTCCAGATACTGATCCAATCAATGATACTATTGCAACTAGACTACATACCTAGGGTGCAAGGACAACACAAGAAAATTGCTGCAAACTGTTCAGAACATGGCAGCAAGACTGTTTTCCAAGAAATCGAAATACAAAAAGCAAAACACAATTGCTTGAAACACCACATTGGCTACCAGTCAAGGCAAGAATATTTTTCAAAGCAAGCACCCTATTCTTCAAGATGCTTTTTGGAATGGCACCTGAATATATGCTTAACATGAATGAACAGCCCAATAAACAGAAACTACCTACTCCTACATCTACCCAACTGCAAAAGCACCATCTACAAAACTATCTGTGATCCCTTGGGTTAAAAATATTTTAAAAACCTAAACATTTAAATTTATTTCATTTTGGAAAAGTTGTGATTGACCAGTAGAGCTGTACTGGGATAAGCATGCATGTGCCTGCTGGTTGTCCTGGTAACCAGGGTAAACATTCTAAAAGCTGCAGTTGCTGATCAGTGTGAGTTGAGAGGAAGAATTAATGAAGGACAGATGTGTGTGACTGTAGACTGTCACTGAGTAGAAAAAGGTGAATTTTCTTGATAGAACCTGAGGAAAAGTTTGAAAATGATTGAGTGGATGAAAGTTTAGTTAAATGCTGAGCTCCGCAAACTTTTGGGGCTGAAGGTGAAATGTCTGTGAGAGAGGGAGAATTTAGACACATCTATTTTTGAAGTGTAAACTTTGTAGTGTTGAATGTAAAGGTGGGGATTAAAAAAACTTCTATCTGGGTGGTAGCAGAATTTTGACCACATCTAATGTGAATTCAGTTGCTGAATGCTGTCTGAGGCACAGTCATTCTCTATTTTCTGTGAACGTTAAAGAGGTTCAGTGGTGCTGTATTAAAAGATTAGAGAAGTTCTTTTGGCACTGGGAACCTGTATAATTAAATACTAAACACTTAATAGGAGATTAATTTTGCAGTACTCTGTTTTTAGAATTTAAGTAAAATTCATGGGGGGCAGACCACTTGATCTGCAGATTAATTAGTTGTTTATATAAAATATTTGTGCTGGTCTTATATTGTTACACAAATATTTACGAAGAAACCATATAGTCTGCAAGTGTGAGTGAATATTGAATCCTGTGTATTATGGTGGGAGGTCTAGTATAGGGATAATCAATCAACTATTTTTGGGTGGGTAGTTAGAATTAAAGAAATAAATTATTATGCATGGATATTTGTTTTCATTTTTTTTTTAGTTTGTTAAGTTAGAGTAGTAGGTACTCTTGGACCTGTCTGACAACTGCAGACAGAAGAAAGGTACCCATCGAAATAAACAGGAAGAAAGAAGAAATATACAAGAAAGCAGGACGTTCAGCTAAGATACTGAACTTAGAGTTTATAGAATAAAGAGAAAGAAAACTGAAAATTAAGAGTAGAGGGGAAAGTTTAAGAGAGAAAAATATACATGTAGTAATGCTTACCTGTTTTGAAACAGTGTAGAGATCAGACCTGTAAAACAAAAGTGTAAACGAAGTATCAAACTCTTAATTGACATGGAGGAGGATAATCGAACTGGAGTGCCCATCTCTAAGGATGGCCCTGTAAAGGGGCAATCTGTATTATTGAAGCAAGATGGACGTCCATCTTTCATTTCAATAATATGGTCGGGGACACCCAAATCATGAAATTTAGGTCGACCTTAGAGATGGTCGTCCCCGGTTTTCAGCGATAATGGAAAGTGAGGACGCCCATCTCAGAAACGACCAAATCCAAGCCATTTGGTTGTGGGAGAAGCCAGCATTCGTAGTGCACTGGTACCACTAACTGAATGGAAAAAGCCCTTACCTTACCAATCCAGAAAGGAACGGGCATGCATAAAGCAAATTGCATGCAAATGAGCTGCTCACTGTTTCCTTCCTAAGGAGGGGAAGCTACGGCAGTTGAGGACATCCTTCCTGTCCAAAATGTGGATGCTTCTGTGAGGACATCCATGCCTTTGCTATGCCTCCAACATCCTCTTTATTTATTTGTTTGGATTTGGGATCAGCAGTAGCAGCAGTGGGATTTAAACCAGCCACCTCTAGATTGCAAAGCCAGTGCGCTAACCACTAGTCCACTCCTCCACTCCCTTGAGATCCCTGTCCCTGTGTATACCTCTCTACGTACGTCAAGTGGGTGTTTGTAGTATAGGGCTTAGGTGCTCTGCTAGCACTTACGCATAGAAGTGCTAGCATTTTAAACATTTACATAACAAATAAATATGGGCACTTAGGCGTTAGAATTGCCCTTCATATGTGCAGTGCTGCTGAAAATATGCTTAATCTACAAACATACTCTGGGTGAATTATCAAGCATCCCTAGACACCCCATTTGAAAACTGAACCAAAGGAATCTAAAATCTATCAGTCTGAAAGAATTGCATGTTTTTATTATAGATTCCACTTACTTTTTAAAGCTCTGAAGTTGTTCATATTGAAGAGTTGATGTAACTACTATGAGACTTTTTATAAGCAACCACAAGCAAGTTACTATTTATCATGTAATAAAAATCAGCAGATATTGTGTGACATATTGACTTACTGAGATGTTACCAAGCAAAAAGTCTCTGCCAAACAACAACCTATCAAGCATAACAAGGACATGTAAAATCTTTGAATTCTACTGACGGTATTAATAACTTCCCCTTGAATAAGCCATCTGGGTAAAACATGACCTGTGTCGAAGGTCAAACACTGATGTTTCCTCGTCTCTCTGAAGGATAGCATTATAAAATGCTTTTCAAAATTATTTTTTTTCAAGGTTGGTATTTGTGATTTTTAAGAGAAATTTGAAAGTGATTTATGGGGGTGAAAGCATTTTTACCTGTGTGAATCATATGTCTAAAAATATCCTTCCCTCAAGGCTGCACAAAGTTCTCCCAGATGTGTTTAGATGTAAAGTTTGAAATATAATTCTTATATGGTATAAATAATTAAAACATGCTGAGAATGTCCCTTGGATTGGGCATTAAATGGGACCCTGTGTGACAGCCTTCTGATGCTATATGAAACATCCTGGTCAATATTCAAAATGGATTAAATGGACAGGAGAGGATCTTGCCCGCTTAAATCACACTCTGCAGGCCAACAGTTGATATTCAGTGGCACTTAACTGGGCAGTGCCACTGAATACCAGTTCTGATTGGACATTTTTGAAGTTGGCAGAGGGTGGAGCCAGGGAGGAGCTGTCAGCTATGCAGGTACCAGTAATATTCAGTGCCAGCACAAGTGCCCACATTGCTAAGTGACCAAATAGGACCACATAAATAGCAGTCCTAACTTTAGTTGTTTAGCTATGCGAGAGAAGGCACTGAATAGTGGCCAGCACCCACATAGCTTCCTGGTCCCAGCCTGAAATGTTCTGACCCCCTCCTCCCTGTCTATCAGCCTCCATAATATCCTGACCCCCCTCAAAGATCCCCATCTCTCCCTTCTAACCCTCACTGGAACATACAGGACCCCTGCCCATGATCAGCACAAGCCTAGTGGGAAACAAGAAGCACTCTTTGGCACTATACAAGTACTATGGTGAGCATTTGCAGTAAATTTGAGAGACTGAGATTATACTCCATGTGCCTTGGCTTAAGAGTGAGGTTCATTCCATTATGGTATGCACAAAACTAACCCATTTGGAGAAAGTTTCCCCAGATGTATTAGGAATTAATACACAATCAAGAAAAGTCATTCAAGACTTATAGACACATTCTACCTTTCCTTAACAGCACCAACAAGGACCTATCTAAGAAAAGACAGCATTGTAAATATTGTAGCGAGCCTTAAAGCATCAATATTTCTACTAGGAAACTTGAACAAGCTGAAAACTATAGATCGATAAAGACACTGAATGTTACCAGAATCTATGGCCTCATTCATACATGTAGATCACAGATAGACTCTCTTCAAATATAGAATAAGTGACCACAAATTACAAGCAGAGATATGTAGACAAAAATAATCTGCAACCCCAAAATTCTAGACTTCAAATGCAGTGCAAAATCAGAGAAATAGAAAGCAACACATTTCCTTCTCTGATATGCAAAATATAAAGATAAATGATGTCAGTTGCCAAAATTGGCATATCCCTATCACTAAATGGAAAATACATTTTTTCTACCTTTGGTGATTTTATTTTTCTAAACATATCAATCAGACCCAGTCACTCATTATTCTCTACTGTATCCTCGTTCATGTGTATGTGCCATTTCTTTATTCTCCTCATGTCTTCTTCACTTCCTCCCCTACATTCATCTCTGACTGATCGTTCATGCTTAGCTTTTTTTCCATTTATTTTCTGCCTTTCGATCCACTCAAATTTCATCCCTCCTTTTCACCATCCAATCTTCATGCCTCCACTTTTTAATGCTTTTACATATTGGTTTCCATTTTTCCTCCACCTTTGCCTAACATCTCCTCTCTCTTCTCTTTTCCTCCATCCATACTAGACATCCTTTCTCTGTTCCCTTCACCCATGTCCAACAACTCCCCTTTCATCCTTTTCTATCCCCTTCTCAGCATATCCCTCAATCTTCCCTTCCACCTTCCTTATATCCTGCATCTCCTTCAATTTTTCACCTCTGTGTCCAACATGTCCCCTAATCATCTCTTCTCCCTTCCTCTTACACCTTCCCCATGTCCAGCATGTCTCCTGATCTCTCTTTCTACCTTTCCCATGTCCAGCACATTGCCCAATCGTGCCTTCCACTTCCCCTATGTCCAGTACATCCCCAATCATGCCTTTCTTCTCTACAATGTCCAGCATCTCTCCCAATTGTTTCTTCCATCTGTCCTATACCTGTGCTGTGACTCTCAGGCCTGAAGCAGAAACAGAAAATGGCAGCATGAGGCCTTGGAAAAGGAGCTGGGATGGCAGACTCTTGCATATGCACATCTCCAAGACCATGTTCTGCCTTTTTTCCCTGTTATTTTTGTCCTCTATATGGATATTTACCTTGCCAGTCTGGGCGGATGAGGTGACCCTTACCTTTGAGCGCCTCCAGCTTTTTGCTAAGCTTGATCAGTGGTACCTATATCCCTGATGTTCCATTAAAATGATAGTTCTATAGAATGAATTTTTTTGTTCTTACAATAATTCTATCTTTCCATATAAAATAAACACAGATCCTTTAAAGTATATTCCAAGGAAACATGATGCTCAAAAAATGCAATGTACCTTAGTTTATGCAAGTGTACTGTGAAAGGAAAAAGATTCAGTGTTAGTAAACACTGTTTTAAAAAAAAAAATAGATTTCATAAAACATTCAAAATTTCAAAACATGTTTTAACACTGAAGATATCAGACCCTCTGAATGAATGAAGCTGTTCCTATCTTCAAACTTACTTCAATATCGCTTGAATAATTATTGCCTTTACTGGTGCGTTTATAATTATAATACTCAATTTCCAAGTATTTCACAAACAAATAAATTATAATGCATGACATCTTTGTTTCACATTGCATTACTCATATGACTCCGAAAGCAGTTTAAATTCAGTTGGAGGACACCAAGGCATTTGTTTGAGGTGTTGTCCTCTTTTGTAATGAAAAAACTGCCAGTATCAGTCTAACTCAAGAAAAAAATATTGCTTTAATTTTGATTCAGTACACTACATTATACAAAGCCCACTGTGTCATTTCTAGCAAGCTCTATGACCAAAGCAAATTATTATTTTACTTTGAATTATTAAAGTTATGTTATCACGGGACTATGAATCTGTTTTGTGTGTCAAAAAGTAATCAGTTGAATCAACATGAGCAACAAAATATCTCTATTTCTGTCAGTAAATATAATTATCATTGAGATCTGAAGAAGTTATTTTTTTATGAATACAAATATGAGCTGCACTGTTCTTCAGGGTAAAGATGGTAAGAGAAAAGAGTGAATTGTTACTTTCCAAAAAACATTTTTATTTGGTTTTAAACTTGACACATGTAGAAGATTATTTAATTACAGCTCACCTAGGTTAGTTGTCCAGATAGGCACCTATTTTATTGGTTTCTACTTGCACAAAGCCTAAGGAAATTACATTTCTATTGAAAGTGTAGACACTTATGTCTGCTTGATAGTAGGTGTAGACCATTATTAAAATGGACATGGGGAAAATCCACTGCTTATTTCTAGGATAAGTAGCATAACATGTATTGTACTTTTTAGAGATCTTTCCAGGTACATGTGACCTGGCTTGGCCACGGATAGAAACAGGATGCTGGGCTTGATGGACCTTTGGTCTGCCCCAGTATGGCAATACTTATGTACTTATGTAGAGCTTAAAGTATACATGGTCATGCTATTTTATAAATATGCACATAAATCACCCCTTCACCTATGCTCCACCAAGAAACCTCATTCCTCTGATCATACCTAAATAGCTCTGTGCTTACTGTTACTCATGGACACCCTTGTACTCATGGAAAACAACATTTCATGTACAAAAATGGTTTATTAAACTACACCCTTTAAAATAATGTCAGTTTTCAAACTGTATTTCTATGCTATGTCAAACTGCAACTTTAACACAAGGTGCACTTAACATGCTTTAATGATTTATAATGAAAATACTTGAAGGAAAGATAATAAAAACACACACTGTCCAATATTCAGCACTATTTAACTGATTAGAAAATGGCTTCTGAGTTTAAATAGCACTTAATCAGCTATCTGTGAATATTCAGCAGAGGATAGCTGGCTATCTCCTCCTGAATAATTGCAGTCAGCATATAGGGAGAGATTCTATATATGGTGCCTTAAAAAAATCAGTGCTGAAATCAGTGCCAACTAAGAATATTCTATTACCAGTGTGGATTATTTATTTATTTATTACAATTTTTATCCCACATTTTCCCACCTATTTGTAGGCTCAATGTGGCTTACATAGTACCGGAGAGGCGTTTGCAGACTCCGGTTTGAACAAATACAAAGTGATATTGTGGTAAGATAAAGTATAGAATACGCTTAGTTGATATTTCTGCGCCTAAATCCATGCACAACCATTTACACAATGAAAACATGGTGTAAATACCAGGTGTAGATTTAAGCGCACTGGGCCATATTCTATCAGTAGGCGTGTACATTTTGGAATGCCCCCAAAATGCCCATTTCTCTACCCATAACCATGCCCCCTTTTGCCTTCACGTATTAGAAGTTTGATGTACATTATTACAGAATTCACTTAGTTGTGCACCTAAATTATAATCAGTGCCAATAAGTGCTGTTATCAGCACTCATTAGCTTATTAAGGGCCCTGTTTACTAAGGTGCATTAGTGTTTTTAGCGCACCTACACTTAGCCCGCACGCTAACCATGTAGGCACCTATGGGGATATTGTAGGCACATACATGGTTAATGCATGTACATGATTAACACACATTAAAGTGCCTATAATGCTGCTTAGTAAACGTACCTAAGCCAATTAAATTGTGCACATTGTTGTAGAACTCATGCTGATTTTGGTATGGATTTCTAGGCATGCTATATAGAATCTGGGGATAGCATCTAACTGGCTATAGCGAGATAGCTGTGAATATTCAAACGCTGGCTGGCTAAGTTTTGTGGTCAAATGGGGCTGTGTAAATAGCAGGCCTATCTTTGGTTGCTATGATATTAGCAGGTTAGTGCTGAATATTGACCTAGCTGGCTACAAAGTGGCCAAAAAGAATCCAGATATCCAATGCCAGTCACCAGAAATGGCCCAGCATTGAATATCAAAACTCACTGCCAATGTAGGCTACCTCCCTCAGTCTGAATATCGGCCCCATTGTAAATGTGTTATAAATGGGGGGAGTGGGGATTTTCAAATAGCCTATAGCTAAAAACATATTTTAACAAGCACAATTTAAACAGTCACTTATGACACCCCCTCCCAAACAAATAAGAAAACAAATAGCACACAGTTTTCATGTACTGAAAGGCAAATGCTTTTTAACATATTTTGCAGCAAGGCTTTTTGTCCTGTGTTAAGCACATGTTAGCACTGAGGGTTAAATTCTATGAGGGTTAAATTCTATAAATGGTGCCTAAAAAATCTGTACAAAAAAGCAGTAGTGCTATTCTATAAACAATGCTTAATGTTACGTACCATTTATAGAATAATGCCTAGCACCGGTAACCCTCTCTGTTTCCAATAGCAGGCAATATGTAGGCAAATATTTGCCTGAAAAGAGAGTTGACAAGACTTTTTTTCGGATATATTGGGGAAAAGAGAAAGGCTAGGAATTGTAAGACTGAAAGATTCTGAGAACAGCTATGTGGAGAATGATGAGTATAAAGTGAAGGTGCTAAACAAATATTTCAGGGAAGACAATCCTGAAGAAGGACTGCAGTCAGCTATCAAAAGTATATCTGGGAATAGATTCAATATTGCACTGTTCATGGTAGAAAGCAACAACAAAGCTATGGGGTCAGATGTGATACATCCCAGAATACTGAAAGAGTACAAAGAAATCCTGGCAAGACCTCTTAAGGATTTATTTAAAAGATCTTCAGAGATGGGAGAGGTTCCATGGGGTTAGAAATGAATGGATGTGGTCTCTCTTCACAAAAGCAGGGAAAGGGAAGAAGTGGGAAACTACTGGCTGGTAAGCCTCATGTCAGTGGTAGGAAAAATAAGGGAGCATCCCCTATCCTGACATGGTAGGAGGAGGCGGATAACAGCATGGGATCCATAAGGAGCCTGTAGCAAGGCAGCTGAGTAAAATATCTTGAGGGTGGGGTTGGAGGCAGTATAGTTTGAATTAGGATTGAGTGAGGGAAAAAAGAGATGGTGTTTGGTAGTTGGGTTTAAAGTGAAGAGGTGATTGGTAGTTGTGGTCGAGGTGTGGGGCTATCAGAACTTGGAGCATTATCAGTAGAATTTGGGTGGGAAGGGAGTTTAAGGGTGAAGGAAGTGTGGTTGGGGAGGTTAGGGTTTAAGTGCTACAGCCACAGTGCATTCAAAATACAAGGGGGTGTGTTGGGGGCATGTTGGGGTGGGATTTGGGTATTCCTAGACTTTGAAGTTTTTCAGCCATAATGGAACAAAGCAAAACTGTCCAGGGCTACAATTGAGACATTTTGGTCTAGACATGTTTTTATCATGACTAAGTCACAAAAAGGTGTCCCATATGACCACTGGAGAGATTAAGGCATGACCCCCCCCCCCCTTACTCCCCCAGTGGTCACTGACCCCCTCCCACCCCCCCTAAATATATGATTGAAACAGTACATACCAGCCTCTATGACAGCTTCAGATGTTATGGCAAGGCATATTAGAGTAGCAAGCAGGTCCCTGGAATAGCCTAGTGCACTGTAGAGGAGGGATCAAGGCCCATAGCCTACTCTAACTGTTACACTTGTGGTAGAAAGTGTGAGCCCTGCAAAACCCACCAAAAACATACTGTATACACATTTAGGTGACATCTGCAACTATAAGGGGTATTGTAGTGGTGTACAGTTGGGTACACTAAGTTTTAGAAGACTCACCATACAATAGGGTAATAGTGAGATGTATAGCTAGGACCTTTCTTGTGAAGTCCACTGCAGTGCCCCCTAGGATGACTCACTGCTCTGCTGGGATGTCTGTGTTGCCAGTTTACTAAGAATTCTGGCTCCCCCTACATCCCAGTGGTTTGATTTTATGCATTTTCACTTGGCCTTTTTTTTTTAATGGTCCTGGTTGAGCTACAGAAAATGTCAAAGTTGGATTTAGACATTATATCAAAAATGCCTATCTAAATTACACCACCAGTGCAAAGAGGCACTTAATTGAACAAACTTAAGCAGATATTAGAGCTTACATTCATGATACCCCAGTCCACCTGATTCTGTCACCAAATCCGTCTCTTCTCCAATCTTCAGAGACTTATTCGCTTTAGCCTTTCCTCATGGGAAAGTCGTCCCATCTCCTTTATCATTTTCATCACCCTTCTCTGCTCCTTTTCTAATCCTGCTATATCTTGTTTGAGATGCAGTGATTAAAATTGCACACAGTATTTGAGGTGCAGTCGCACCATGGAGTGATACAAAGGCTTTATAGCATTCTCATTTTTGTTTTCCATTCCATTCCTAATAATTCCTAACATTATATTTGCTTTCTTAGCTGACACTTTATACTCAACAGAGGGTTTCAACACATCATCAACTATGACATCTAGATCCCTTTCCTGGGCAGTGATTCCTAATGTGGAACCTTGCATCTAGTAGCTATAGTTTGGGTTCATCTTTTCCACATGCATCACCTTGTACTTGCTCACATTAGACATCATCTTCTATTTGGATGCCCAGTCTTCCAGTCAGGTAAGGTTCTCTTGCAGTTTTTCACAATCCTCTTGGATTTATCTACTTTGAATAAATTTGTGTCATCAGCAAATTTAATTACCTCACTAGCTATTCCCATCTCTAGATCATTTATAAATATGTTAAAAAGTTGTGGTCCCAGCACAGACCCCTGGGAAACCCCACTATCTACTCCTCTCCATTGAGAATACTGACCATTTAACCCAACTCTCTCTTTTCTATTTTTTAACCAGTTTTTAGTCCACTTTATGACACTACCTCCTATCCCGTGGCTTTCTAATTTACTCAGGAGTCTTTCATGAGATACTTTGTCAAATGCCTTATAGTAGGGACACCCATACCTCTTTACTATTTATAGAGGCAGGTCTTTAATGTGGGGCCCATAGGACAGTGGTCTACCAGACCAAATGGGTTTGGGCTAGTTGCTTCCTGGTGATAATGCTTAGAATTATTTTGAAGGAGTCCCAGGAGAGTACAAGACATGTATAATTTAGGGCAGGAAAAGGCAGTCACTGTCAAAATGTCTATCACATTGCATGGCACCTAGAATACCCCTTAAGGAAGTGTTTGAATGGTACATCTATTATGCTGTGCTGCAAAGATGGGGAAGGGAGATCCAAGGAAAGATTGGCTACTCCTAGATTCAGTTCTGTGGCTGAACTGGCTTCACTTTGGGTCCATGGGGTTCCTGTAGGGTAAAGAAAATAGATGCAAACATGAATACTCCAGGGTGGCCTGATGAGGGACATGCCAACTTTAAACCAAATGTAGGCTAGTGTCCTGTCATAAGTAAGACTGCATAATAGTTGACATGTGTGATCTCTATAACTGTCTGGATATTTTAACTATCCTATATAATAATTCTCACCTCCAACATTCTGAGGCTGCCTGGAACTGTGGATCTCTCGAAGGTGGTCTGATAGATGGAGTAGATCATCCCACTGATTGGCTACATCTCTGATGATGTCACCAGCCCGACGCACATCAACAAACCGTGACCCAGGCAAGGGGAGGAGTAGGGAAACACACTTTTTTTTAGGGTGGTTGGCAGGGGGAGGAGTAGGGCAACACATTCCGCATGTTTCCCTACTCCTCCCCCTGCCAACCGCCCTCAAAAAGCGCTGGCGACATCCCTCTCCTCTCCCGAACCGCTGCTGCCCAGCTGATGAAAAAAACGTTGCCCCTTGGAGCCTGAGTTGTTTTGTTCCACAGTGGGGAAAGTGAAACAAATGTGCTACAGCGATGTGGGTAAGCAAAACCACGACCCAGGCAGGGGGAGGAGTAGGGAAACATGCGGAACGTGTTTCCCTACTCCTCCCCCTGCCAACCGCCCTAAAAAAACCGCCGCCTCCTTCCCTCTCCTCTCCTCTCCTCTCCCGAACCGCTGCCGCCCTCCCGAAACTCACCTCAGCTGACGAAAAAAACCGCCGCCCCTAGGAGCCTCAGTTGTGCCTGCCTGCCTCCCGAATTATCCGCCCTCCTGACACGAAGAGGTAAGTGAAGGACTGAAGATGACTTCAAAACTTCGTAGGGAGGGGGGCCTATCTCTACGCACAATTCCACTTCTTCAAACACAGCCCTTCAGGAACGGCAGCGGACATTTCACAAATTTGTTATGTTCAAACATTGGTCTGGCTTCAGGGAGCAGTACATATCCTACAGATTCTCTCTGAATCACGGCACACACTCCACACAGATCGCTCACACAGAGCCCGTTCATTAATAAAGTCAGCAGCACTGTGCTGAAACAGTGAAGGAAAACACAGCAGGAATCCTGACAAATACAAATGGAGTTATAATTAACAAAGACTGCTCTCCAGAACACACGCATATTAAAGACTTGGCAGGCAGGTTCCCAAGTGCTTAAAGGAGCTTCTAAACATTCCCAGCATTCCTCTAGGCGCAAGAAAAGTCACCACAGATATTCCATCATTGGGTTGCCTGGGGGTGTCTACTCTGCCATTCACGTCATAGCTGTTTAATTTCACCGCACAAAAATAAACCACCTGCTTTTACTGGATGGAAGTGAAGTGTTTCATGCCCTTCTGTCTCCATTCCTTAGGATTACAGCTATGTAGTCTGGCATCATAAGGAGGGGATGACCCTGAAACTCGGTGGGAGGGGAGGGGGGAAAGGGGGAGGAGGGAGGGCCCCTGGCAAACACACTCTCATTCTCACACAGACACATTCACACCCACTCTCACTCTCTCTCTCTGTCACACATACAGTCGCACATTCACTCTCAAACGTACAAACTCTGAGGAAAACCTTGCTAGCGCCCGTTTCATTTCCATAAGAAACGGGTGCGCTACAGCGATGTGGGTAAGCAAAAGTGAAAGATAATGCATGTCATTGTACAGCTATGCAACCATGCTTGAAAGGAATGGAACTGGGAGGGGGGATGAGGACTTGGGATGGAGTGGGGGTGAGGACCCTGGGAGGGAGGGAGGGAGGGAGGATGAGGACCCAGGGAGGGAGGGAGGATGAGGACTCTGGAACTGGAAGGGAGGGGGGAGGGGAGGCCCTGGCACACACTCTCATTCTCACACACACACTCTCGCACCCAGTCTCAAGCTCTCTGTCACACACACTCACACATTCACTCTCTCTCTATCACACACTCACCTTCACACACACTCTGTAAAACACACACACTCCGAGGAAAACCTTGCTAGTGCCCATTTCCTTTCAAACAGAAACAGGCCTTTTTTATTAGTCTGAAATAAAGTGGATTATCTCATATTTAAGCTGTACAATATGTATTGTGTCTGGTAACTTCAGCTATATATCTCACCATATCCATGTGTTTATGGTCTAGTTGGTAGAACTTATTAATAACTGTCTTTACCACAGGTCTGTTGCCAGGGTAGATCTGTCAGAGGGAAGGCTTAGGGAATTACAATATTCTTCATGTATACAACTGGATGTCCTTGACATAGATGCCAAGTGATTTGCACTACTAATAAGGTAATTCCATGGGCTACACACAATGCACCTTGTAATGACTTGAATGTATTTGTGTGTGTATTCCAGAGTGCATGGCTAATTGACCCTGGTAGTCAGCACTAGTTTTTGTAAGCACTGCACATTTACCACAACTTTTTTATTCCGGAAAAACATTCTTAAAGTTCCCAACAGATAGTACATGCATTACCCTTGCCTTGCAACAGAGCTCCAGGGACTGTGAGATCAGCATCCACTGCCCCCAAATTCAGTGGGCCAAAAGAGGCTTATCTATATGCCTCAAGGCACCTGATTGTATTTGTTAGGGCATCCAATTCTGCCCTCATGCTATGCATTTGGCTGACCATGAGAGTCAGGGTATGCTGCATGCCCTGAAGCCTTATTGCACATTTCTAGTCTCATGGACTAGAGATATAGTTAGACATCAACCAGGCTACATACCCCATGGCCTTCATGGTGAGCCAAAAGTGGAACACCATCACCACTGCCCTCCGTCTCAGTGCCTTACAAGGGCTGGAGTTGTGGCTTCTGCTACTCTACAAACTCCTTAATCACAAACATCAGGTATAACTCATTGTCAGTTCTCCCTCTCATTCCACAGATGCAGTCTGTCCATCCTTTGAGCCAAATATGGGGAAGCAACTGTTTGACTTAGGATTTATAGTATGAAGTGTTGCCATGATTTGGATTTCTGCCAAGTACTTGTGACCTGGCTTGGCCACTGTTAGAAACAGAATACTACTACTATTTATCATTTCTATAGCGCTACTAGACGTACGCAGCGCTGTACACTTGAACATGAAGAGACAGTCCCTGCTCGACAGAGCTTACAATCTAATTAGGACAGACAAACAGGACAAACAAGAGATAAGGGAATATTAAAGTGAGGATGATAAAATAAGGGTTCTGAACAAGTGAACAAGAGTTAGGAGTTAAAAGCAGCATAAAAAAGGTGGGCTTTTAGCTTAGATTTGAAGACGGCCAGAGATGGAGCTTGACGTACTGGCTCAGGAAGTCTATTCCAGGCATAAGGTGCAGCAAGATAAAAGGAATACTGGACTAGATGGACCATTGCTCTGACCCAGTATGGCTACTCTTATATTCTTATGTTCTTATTTCCTCATCTGAGTCCCCCAGACTTGGTGGTGGTGGTGGTGGGTGTGTGTGTGTGTGTGTGTGTGTTTGGGGGGGGGTTGCTATCTCTACTTTTTCCTCCAACCCTTCTTCTTTCTCATTCTCTCCTTCCTTCTCTTCTTCCTCACCTTCTTTTCTTCCTTCTCATCTCCTTCCACCTCCTCGTCTTATCCTTCCTCATTCGCTTCTACTTTCTCCTCTTCTCCCCCTTGCCTTCTTCCTCATCCTTTTCCTCTCCTTCCTTTCCTCTTATTTGGAAATAAGAACATGGTTGTAAGCTATGTGATGCACACATGGCTGTATAGAGACTCCAGCTGCCTGGAATATACAGATGGGCATTACATGATGAGTATAGCTCAGGAAGGTGTGGCATTGGGTTCAAAGGTAGTGGCCATAGCCACTCAGAGGTACATTTACATAGATGTGCTTTGGGTATGACCACAATAATGTGGATATGAGTTTACTCTGGATCAGGGTGTTTGTGCAGGACAGGTTACCAGGAGTATGCAGGATACCTTTGTTCTGGAGCAGTTTCTTTGTGGGTGGGGCCTCTATGGTGATTGTGGCATAGGTCCTTTCAGGCATGTCCGATATTGGCATGTCAGTGGGCACACAGTCATGTGTCAAACTCTCTGCAGCAACTAGGGATCAGGTGTATAGGAACTGGTATTGTCACCCTCTTTGCATTTAATTTTTACAGCTTTGCTTTTTTTATATTTTGTATGTGATTTATTCCCTGCTTAGACTTCTAAAGATATAGCGGGTTATAAGTATTATTATTATTATTAGTCATATAAAAGCATTGCATAACTGGTAGCAAGATATTTGAGGGCAAGGATGCCAATGTATAGTCTGAGTGGATTCATATATCTGTTTCCTAAATATCTGCAGGTATGTAGTAGGGCAGTCATAGTTGGGTGAGGCTTCATGTTGCAGTAATATTTGAGTCCATGAGTGGTAGCGGGAAGGTATAAGAACGTGATTGTGAGGCCTAACTCATGGTATTTCTTCAGATCTTTGAGAACAAGTTTAGAACATCTTGACACAAGATTTGTGTCAGAAAATGTTATGGTTTCAAATGAAGAACCTCTCTATATAGTTTTCACAGAAAGGCCAAGGCTCATTTACTTTACCTTCTAATTCCTTTTTAGAGTATCTTAGTACCTTTTTTTGCCAATTAGGCAAAAGATTAAAAGCAACATTAGTAAGAGTTCACCTAAGTGTTATTACAACCTACCATAATCAACACAATGACTAGTGAATGTTTTTTTGTTTTGTTTTTTTGCTCTTTGGTCTCAATGAGGGGAATACAGTAAATAGTGCACAAAGTTTAGTTAGGCACTGGAATGATCTGTGCTAAGTTAGCATTCAGCAAAGGTCATTCTGTGCAGAATGGCCTTTACAGAATAATAGTTTTTCATCTTGTGTCTAACTTTGGGCGTGGGCATTTACACCTGTCAAAAGCTGGTGTAAATAGTGGTGCTTAACTACTGGCTGGCACATAAATGACATTATTCTATAACATTATGTCTAAATCCTGGGATAACCCTTGATCTGTCCATGCCTCTTCCATGGCCATGTCTCCTTTGGAGTTTTACACCATAAACTTTAGGCATGCATGTTATAGAATAGGGCACAGGGCAGATCTGTGCATAACTTCTGACTGTCAATTAGAACCAATTATTGATAGTTAATGCCTGATCAACTAATTAGTTTATGCATAGATCTGTGGACCATGCCAAAATTTGTATGCTCAACATTAGGCAACCTATACAGAATCTGGGGGAAAGTTCATGAAAGGCTTATCTCATGTTAGTTTCCATTACATAAGACATTGGTTCCATAGGATTTACTGTTTATACTTTTGTATAAACTGAGGTTTTTGGCCCCAAAAAAGGATGAGAATTTAAATTTCAGTTTATACTTGAGTCCTCCACGTGGTGTTTGGTATTATTTCCCTCTCTCTGTTGTGTTGTCCCTATTCCACCACCATTGAACCCTCTTCCTGATCAGAAAAAACCCTCCTAATGACATACCCATAGACATGCCTCCCTCCCGAGCCTACAGTTTGGCTGGTGGTCTAGTGGAGAGTCGAGCCAAGAGATATATTCACACACTCCTGCCTGTGCTGTTTTCCTCATTGAAAATGGCTGGCATGACTTTCAGCAGTAGTCTTGCGAGATTGCTGTTGGAGGTTGACTCAGCCATTTTGGGATTGGAGTCACTACTGTTTCAGCAATGTATCTTGACATGCAGTTTTGCAAGTCTTTTTAAATAATGGTTTATACTCTACCCTTTATTCTACTCTTCTTTGTAGGTTGCTTACTGAGCATTAGTTTTTAGAAAGTCAAAAGTAAAGCAAATCTGCTCACCCTAATATCTATTCTACTGTCTCTTGCCATGTCTTCTTTACAGTCCTCAGCATGGAAGTCCCCAATTATTGTACACTACAAATTTTTCATGCTTAGTAAGTAGAAAAAGCAGAGAGAGTGAAGTTGGTTTCTAATATGTGACTAATGTATCACACTGTCTATATAAGTGTCTTATATAGACAGTGGGATACATTAGTCACATAGAGGGGCATAATCGAATGCAAACGCCTATCTCCATGTGTAAAAAGAATAATACTGCTTGTAAGCCATGTTGCTTACATGTATTGTTACTCCATTGGCCTGTGAGCATCAGGCTACCAAGCCATGGCCTGATGATCCTGAGCTGCATCTTAAAGGGGCTAGAATCCTTAGGAAATAGTTGTGACTTCCCCCCAACACAAACCCCTTCTAGAAGCTCCTCCAAAATCAAAGCCCTCAATAGTGTCACCCCCAACCAGAAGTATCCCAAGTTGAAGGGGCCCCTTTAGTGCTGAACCCTCCCAATCTGAAAGCTTCACCTCTCCACCTGGAAGACTCCCTACCCTCCCAAAGTCACTCACTCTGGGTCTAACTTTGAATACTGTACATCACCTTCGGTGAATCTCTCCATAAAGGTGGTTAATAAATACCAATCCTATATAATAAAAAAAGCACCTCCAAAGTTCTGAAGCTGACTCCGTGGCAGCGAAGACTTGAAACATTTGTGCTCTCTGTAAGGCTGTATCCATCTCCTGAATTGACGTCATGTACTTCCGGGTTTGTCAGAAGCAGCAGTGACCAATCACACGATAGCAGCACGAGACACCTCCAACGTTCTGAAGCTGATTCCGTGGCAGACTGCAGTGAAGGGTTCGTAACGGGTGAGACCAGAGCTGAGAGAGAGAGAAGGGCCAAGCCTGCACGCCTTTTACCGCTGCTGCTGCCGGCCACCGTAACCCCGACTTGGTAAGTGAAGATGACTTCTACAATTCGGAGGGAGGGGGGTTGGAACTGGAAGGGATGGAGGGAGGGAGACCATGAAACTCAGAGAGAGAGAGGGGGGGTATCCTGGAACTGGGAGGGAGGGAGAGAGGGGACGATGATCCTGGGACTGGGAGGGAGGGGATGATGACCCTGGGACTGGGAGGGAGGGGACGACGACTCTGGGACTGGGAGGGAGGGCACGATGACCCTGGGACTGGGAGGGAGGGCACGACCCTGGGACTGGGGTTGAGAAAGGAAGGGAGGGAGGGAGGTGGGCACCTGACACACGGCACACACTCTCATTCTCACACACACACTCTCTCTCTCTCAAAGACACACTCGTACCCAGTCTCACTCTATCTCTGTCACACACACACACTCGCACATTCACTCTCTCTCTCACACACACTCACTCTCACACACACTCTATCAAACATACACACTCCGAGGAAAACCATGCTAGCGCCCGTTTCATTTGTGTCAGAAACGGGCCTTTTTTACTAGTAAATAAATAAATACTTCCCCTGGTGTTTAGTGGGCTGGACAGGAGTGATCCCCATTACTCCTACCCTCGCCAGTGCCAGCAACCCCTGACAGTAGTCTCAAAGTATTACCACTAGGGGTCAGGTTTCCATACAAGGGCTGTTTGTGAATATTGTGCTCTAATTATACAGAATAAATATTAATTTTCAAAAGTCCATGCTATTGTTAAATAACATGCACTCTTTACAAATAGTGTGCATCATTTATGATTTCCCCTAAATAATGAATGAATGAATAAATAAATAGCTAAATGAAAATTCCCATAAGTAACTTAGGAAACTATGCAAAGCTAAAATATTTTTGGAAGCACATCCACAATCAATGATGAAGATGATAATTGAATAGTAACATCTCCCAACACTGAATCTGTAAATGGTCACTGAACTTTAGAGAACTGTAATCTTTTCTGGGCTAATCTTCAAGTAATTCATTTTCATTCATTGTCTTATCTTTGCAAAACATCCATCACAAACTATATAAGTTTCTTCTATCCCATTTGTGACCTGAACAGGTTCTTGGACATCATCCACATAATTAGAATGTAAGAGTTGCAACCCTTGTAATACCTCCAGTGATCTCAAATAAATATTAAACAAAATTGGTGACAAAAGGTAACTTTGAAGTATCACAATATAATTTGCCAAGAATCTGAAACATCAGATTTCTGCTCTACTCTGCACTGTCTATTCTCTGAAAGAAAAAAAAAAATTACTTAAACCACTTAATCACTGTTCCAGAGGGACCAATCTCATCCAAATTATTTTAATCACCACACAAGCAACACAACTCCTTAGATATGCTGTGAACAGCACTTTGGTGTCTTATATTTGCTGATGTATGAAAGTATCTTTGAATTTTTAAACTATATTGCAGATGTTGCCTTTACAAGTGATGGCACAGCAATAATACAACTGACCTACATTCTTGAGATTACTTTTATATTGTGTAGGTTTTATTCTAACTGATAAACGAATGCATTCACGCAACAAACTTAGGAGATTAGCCAGTGGCCTTTCATTTCTGGGGCCACAGTCAAATCTGTCCTATTTCAGAGAATCTTAGCCTGATCAAATGCCTGAAGGCATTCAGTGAAATGAGTTTGGTAGTCTTAGTTCCTGGTGGACTACGTATCTACATTAAAAAAAAAAAAAAAGCAGCACACAATTTTCTGCTTTATGAGTACTGAGAATTTAATATCCTCTCACTTCACTGGAGGGTGGGACCTCCTGTCAATGTTTAGGTGCCTTGGAGAAGTATAGAAAACACTTTATTGTAGCTGGAACCTGAACTCACTTCACCTGTGGCTAAACAAAGTGAAATTGTAGAGTACATGCCAAAAATCCATTTTTACTCAGGTCAAACCAGTTTATTTTCTGCATATTGTTCTTTCTACCGTCAAGTAATAACTTTCCATGCAATCTTGTCTTACAGATTCAGGAGTAAACAGCAGAATTTAAAACTGGTATTGAACAAGAATTTGGATTGTAAACAAAATACATCAATTTGTGTTTGGTTTATCTTCTATGAATATTTAATTGGTATACCAGAAGCTTTCTGAAAGTGTCATCATAACATCTACTCTGCAATCTCCACAATTGCAGTTCTATATATTTGAAATTCTTTCAGAGCACAGACAACTTTAACGATAAATCACTACATTTTCCTAAAATGCTTTTAATTAAAAGTAAATTGATGAAATTACTTCTATCGCTATTGACTTTGTAATTTCTTATGGCTAGAAGAAAGGAATAGTATTGTTGGATTTCAAATTCAGAGGCTGCACCATTAAACTATAGATAATTTGCAAAGTTACCATGTAAATTTGCTTTGCATTTCAAAACTTGAAATACCATGCTAAACTACAAATGTATTCTAATACATGTTGAAACACATTCTTGCTGCACATTTAACATGCTATTTGCTAAAAGGCATTATGCCTTCAGTAAATAGTGTTATATCACCATTATTCAAAAGTGAAGTGCTCAAAATAAATTGTTCTTGAAATGAATTACATATATATGTAAAACCCCTTTGCCTGGGTGCTTCTGAGTCTGGGGTCCAAGTGGGCTGGAGCCCCCGCGAAGGGCAGATTCAATCGGACTCTCACTCACTTGGTGCGCGGTGCCTCCTGGGGAAAGAAGTGATAACGGGTGGGATTACCTTCTTCTCCCCCAGAAAACTCAAAGGCACGATTCAACTCTCTGTGGGAAACAAGACTGGCAGTTAAGACAGGGAAACAGCTGTACATCTTTTAATCCAAATGACCACCCCGCAGCCTTCAGCTTAAAATTCAAACTGTTTATTCTTCAATTTCAAACAACAGGAACATCCAACTGTATGAACTCCTCATCAAATATTACAATCCTTAAGTAAATTTTCCTCTGGTATTCCCCCAGCAGAACTCCTGTATTCTCCTCCTAATGAGGTATATGTTACAAGGCACTCTTAAACAGGATTATTTACGCTTTATACAGCTCCAGCCTGTGCATATCCCCAGCGACATTGTTGCAAAGTCTGTGCTCCTCTCTATGCTTCAGTTTCAGACCCTCCTGGCTCCTATCTTGTGCTCCTGGGCTGGGTCTTTCCACTGCATACCCAGAGCTTTCCTTCACAGTTACTGCTTCTCCTAACAGCAACTCTCCTTTACTTAGCCAATGGATTCACTTCTTTAAAATGGGATCCCTGTTCTCCTTCTTTGAGTCACTTGGCAGGGGCTTGCAGGCAACCAAAGACCCACAGCTACAAACAGAAAACCAAAACGCAAAAGAAAAAGAGCCAAAGAGAAAAACCCCTACAGGGCAAATACTTAGGGGCCCTTTCACAAAGGCGCACTGAAAAATGGCCTGCGGTAGTGTAGACGCCTGTTTTCGGTGTGCGCAGAATCATTTTTTAGCACACCTGTAAAAAATGCCTTTTTTATTTTTGCCGAAAATGGACGTGCAACAAAATGAAAATTGCTGTGCATCCATTTTGGGTTTCAGACCTTACCACCAGCCATTGACCTAGCGGTAAAGTCTCACGTGGTAACCGGGCAGTAATGACCTATGTGCATCAAATGCCACTTGGCGCATGTCCAATATGCGCATCCAAAAATAAAAATTATTTTTTAGATACGTGTATCAGACTCACGCCAAAAATCAAATTACCGCAAGAGCCACGTGGTAGCTAGGTGGTAACTCCATTTTGGCGTGTACTCAGCACAAATAGATGCTTACGCGGCTTAGTAAAAAGGCCCCTTAACTTTTTTCCTTCTAGTGTCCTTCCCCTTTGTTACTCTTTCTCTCTCAGCACTATCTGTCTGCATTTTATTCTAATGCTACTCCTCATAGTCTGGGCTTCCTCTCACCCAGGGACCTCCCAGTAATTCCCCCCAGTGACTCTAAAAAACAACAAGGCAAGCGATCTGCAAGATCCAAAGTGGAGAATAAACGAGCAGATCAAGTGACATCCAAAGGATTGTATTAGAGATATTGTGTTTCGCCCACAGAGGGCTGCGTCAGGGGATAAATGTATCATCCCGAAAAGAACAACTAAAATGTACTCCGTCACTTTCCAGCTTCAGTGACAGAGTACTGCTTTGTGATTTGAGCACATAATAGGACTTGCTGTCTGTGCTGTTTTTTTCTTCTTTTACTCTTTCTTGTCCTTATATGAGTATTGCAATTGTTTCTTTTGGGAGGATACATTTTAGTTGTTCTTTTCGGAAGGATACATTTTAGCCCCTGACGCAGCCCTCTGTGGGCAAAACATGGCCTGTGTCGGGCAACTTTCTTATATACAATATCTCTAATAAAATCCTTTGGATGTCACTTAGATCTGCTCATTTATTCTCCCCTGTGACTCTATACAGGGACTTCTCTTAGAAATCATAAATTAATTGGGGATTACGTAAGTATTTCTAAAATCCAATATATCATTTATTTAACTTTCGGGGGTCCCAACACGGACCCTATTTTATAAAAGCTGGCTCAGGAAACCCCATCTTAATAAGGTTTTGCAAACATTGTCTTAGCCAATTCCTCTGTCACAGCTCATCTAACATATATTTTGAACACAGTTTATTTTGAGCACTTTGCTTTTAAAAATTGGTCATGTGGTAGACACTTTTTTTTTGTTACATTTGTACCCTGTGCTTTCCCACTCATGGCAGGCTCAATGCGGCTTACATGGGGCAATGGAGGGTTAAGTGATTTGCCCAGAGTCACAAGGAGCTGCCTGTGCCTGAAGTGGAAATTGAACCCAGTTCCTCAGTTCCCCAGGATCAAAGTCCACCACCCTAACCACTAGGCCACTCCTTCACTCCACTTTGGTGTGCAATGATTAAAAAAGAAGGTGTAGACATAAAGATCTTTTAGGTCTATGGTTGTTCCATTTCGATATGGGCTCTTCAGGGTCCAGCGGCAATCAGATGCATCCATTCACATCGCCGCTGGACTGAGGAATGAGCTCCAAAGGTGGCGGGCCGGCAGGAAAATTTTCACACACATTCTGCATGCTGGTATAATTTGGCCTTAATGAGTAGGAGAAGAAATTACTTCAGGAGGAATATTCCTGAGAAAATCCTTGGAGGTAAAAGGTCACATGAAGGGAGATCATCACCTTGCTGTGGCAGGAAGTAATCCTGTGGATATGACATGTTCTCAAGGTGATGTAGTATCCCTTATACTGAGGATGTATCTCCAGGAGCATGTGCTCAGTAGTGAAGAGTTAGAATGGATGTTGTAATTGATTATTTGATAGTTAGGAGTGTAGATGTCTGAGTGGCTGGTGGATGTAAGGATAACTTGGTAACTTACCTGCCTGATGAGAAGATAGGGGACCTTACATATCACCTAGATAGGATTTGAGCCAGTGTTTGGGAGGAACAGGCTGTTAAGAGGATAGAAATTCCATGTGAGACAGGAAGAGAATAATAGTAGTAGAAGTATATTACCATCTACTGGGCTAGTATGAACAGACAGATGGTGAAATGCTAACAGAAAATAAGGAAACTAATACACTTAACAGTACTGGGACTACTTGGCAATAGTAATCATAACATGATCAAATTCGATTTAATAACTGGATGGAAGACACAAAGAAAATCTACTATTGTATGATGACATTACACTTTCAAAAGGGTAAGCTATGATAAAATGAGAGAAATATTTAGAAAAACTAAAAAGAGAAGTAAGTGCTTTCCCCACATGACCACACAATAAGAATACTCTTACTTCATGGCCATTTTTTAAAGGAACTTTTTACCTGCTGCTGTAAAAAGAACCCTTTTTCCCCACAGATTAGTAAAAGGACCTCATAAAGAGAAAAGTAATTGAAGTCATAATGGCCTCCCATTGTGGTTGCTAAGCTGTGGAACCCAAATCATATCCCACAGTTCCAATCTTTAAATATTACAGAACTTTTCAAGTAGGAATTTCTGCCAATAATTTCTCTAAATGAGAAGAATATAAGAAAACTTATAGAACACCATTAAGGGAAATTAAACATTGGCAGTGAAATCTAAAGAAAAATGTACCTTTTTTGTCAAAGTAGTATATTTAAAATGAATTAGAGAAAATTTTTCTTCACTCAACGTGTAATTAATCTCTGGAATTTGTTGCCAGAGAATGTGGTAAAGACAGTTAGCTTAGAAGGGTTTAAAAAAGGCTTGGAAGGCTTCCTAAAAGTCAATAGACCATTATTAAAATCCACTGCTTATTTCTGGGATACCAACACTTGACACCAGTAGAGTGCTATGGGAGAGACACTTAGGTGGAGGTTAAAGACAAGGTCTCATATTCGAGTCACAGTTAATTCAAAATCATTGAACTGCTCACGTTTTTAATCATAGACTCATGCCTACCATCCTACCTTAAACGTCAACTAGCATCACTCTGGATATTTTCGCATTAATTTTATCTTTTTTTTATTTTTATTTTTATCATTCCACCGTACTGCTAGCTGACCAATTAAGCCAATTTTGCTAGAATTTTTAGTAACTTATCTGAATGCCATCAAGACAAGCACACCACAACAGGAGCCTGTTTCGCCCTCCTGGCTTTTTCCTCCACCTAAGTGTCTCTTCCATAGCACTCTACTGGTGTCAAGTGTTGTTATCAGTGATATAAAGTAGAGTTGGAGCTGCATTTTTTGGCAGTATTTCTGGGATAATCAGCATAAAATGTTTTGTAATTTTTTGGGATCTTGCCAGGTGTTTGTGACCTGGATTGGCCACTGTTGGAAACAGAATGCTCTTTGGTCTGTCCCAGTATGGCAATAATTATGTACTTAACCTGAAACTTCAATCCCCAGAACGACTTACATCTAACTTGGGTAACATAAACAGCGTGACTTCAATATGCCGGATGTTGATTGGGGTCTCCCGGCTACGGGATCATCTAGAACCAAAGAGATCTTAGATTCCCTACAGGAACAATTGTTCCAGCAGTGGGTAACAGAACCGATGCGGGATGGAGCTGTTCTGGACCTGGTGCTTACGAATGGAGAGTACGTTTCTGACGTTAAGGTGGCGGACCATTTGGCATCTAGTGATCATCGTATGGTATGGTTCAATATTAAAACAGAAGAGAGGACTTGTTTGAGATTGAAGGTCCTGGATTTTAAAGGAACTAACTTTGCCGAGATTGTTGAATTTCTCAAGGAACAGTTAGCGGGATGGTAATAGCTGAAGGATGTGGAACAGCAACGGACAAGACTGAAAGAAGCAATATTAAAGGCAACTAACCTTTATGTTAGAAAATTACATAAAAGTAAGAGGAAAAGAAGGCCTCTCTGGTACTCGAATGTAGTAGTTAACCCCTTTAACTCTTATTTAAGGGGTCTTTTTACTAAGATTCAATTAAAAATGTCCTGCGGTAGTGTAGGCATGTGTTTTGGGCTTGCGCAGATCCATTTTTTAGCACGCCTGCAAAAAAATGCCTTTTTTAAAAATGTTTGCTAAAAATGGACGTGTGGCAAAATAAAAATTGGTGCACATCCATTTTAGGTCTGAGACCTTACCGCCAACCATTGACTTAGCAGTAAGGTCTCACGCGTTAACTGGGTGGTAATGACCTACGCGTATCAAATGCCACTTGGCATGCGCATGCCAGAAAATAACAATTATTTATTGGATGTGCGTATCGGACGTGTGCTAAAAATGAAATTAGCGCAAGAGCCATGGGGTAGCTGGGTGGTAACTCCAAATTGGCTTGCATTAGGCATACAAACGTTTACACAGCTAAGTAAAAGGGCCCCTAAAATAGCAGAGAATGACCAGTACACTCAATCTCTACACTGTCACCTAAACTATGATACTAGGATGTAACTTGTTCAAACACATTATACACAGTTTTGTTATTTGACTAGGAAATAGTGTGATTTACTAATTTAAACAAATGTGGAGATTCAGCTTCTGTGGATTCTCTGTGACCTTCAGCATATTATTTTATTTCTCAGTGTCTCCATTTAGTCATCATCTGTAATTTTTGAAACTATTTTACAAAAAAATAAAGCTGTGAAACACTTTTTGATAAACATGAAGATATAATTATTTAAGTGCACAATCTCCTCATAGAATGAAAATTTGACATCTGCAGTTACTGTAGAGCTAATACTGTGCACATCAGATACATTCCTAACCCTCTCGCTGGGCAGACTGGAAAAGCCATTTCCATTTTCATCAGCCATTATCTACTAGGTTACTATTTGTCTCTGAAAGATCAGAACACTTACACAGAGTACTTTGAAAATACAATGCCAAAACATTCTTCCTGTATCTATTTTTTTTTAAGGTTTTAAGATTTTAAATAATGTTTTACTGAAAATGCATCTAAATTAATTTTTGTCTACAAGTTTAGCTTTGAAATGTATTCAGATAAGTAAAAGAAAGTGTACTGCAGTGATAAAGTCTATTAGATCAATATTCAGCTGTCACTGACAGTGTTTTATTATTTTTTTTTAATACTACCACCAGTGGACAAAAAAATATCCAGATATTCAGTTCCACTATCCAAATAATGGCCACCCCTGAATATGTGGACAAGGTAATCAGCACCAGAACATATCAATCTAGTGCAATATTCAGTCTACTATTTGGATAGCTTTCTAAATGTACAGTAACTGGGTTATTAAATTATCTGAAATTTAGCTCTAGTCAACTAACCTTTAAAAAAAAAGTTTCCCCCTCTACCCAATGGTTCCCTCTTTCACTCATCTAGTCTGCTCAGATTTGCAGATTGCCATTGATACTATTGTGCTTGATTTTTCTCTTCCCCGTACCCCTAAGACGGATATCTTGAAGATTATATGGGAAGCTATTTTAGATTTCTGGGTAATTGTGTCTCCTCAAATCCAATTTCAATCTGCTAAGGTTCAAGAAAATACAAATAACATTGCTCAGAATGAACTGTGTATTCTACAGTTACAGTCTACAGTGACTTATTTGGGTGTTTGGGTGCAGAGCTTCCAAGGAAAAACTGATGCTTTGGTTAAAGATAATATTCCTTTTAAGAACAAAATGGAGTCTTTAGACAATGCTGATAGAATCTTAATTTAAGACTTATCAACTTTCCTAAGTTTGTTTCTGTTTAAGTTAAGGAAAAGATTAAAAATGTATGGCTGAGATTTTGAAGATTCATATTGACTAGCTACTACATATATCTAGGATATACTTTATCTACCATACTTGAACAGGACATTGTCTGATTGTCATCAACATGAGTAATGATGAATGGATATGTTGTTAGATATTACAGCAAAAGGTTATTATACAGCAGCTTGACTTCCAGCGGTAGTACTTCAAGATACTAGGGGTCACCAGCACCATCTGGAACCCAAAATAGGCAAAGGCAGGAGAGATTAGGGATTTCCTCTGCTTCGTGCACAATAAATACCATGGATTAGTAAGGGTAGGCCTCCTCCAAACCTACAGAGGGGGTGTTGGAGGGCTTAGGAGGAAAGGTAGTATCTTTAAAGAGAATCACAATACATGATTTGGACAGCTTCAGAGTGGGTTGAAGGCAAACTAATGCCTAGGCTCTTTAAGATGTTGCCCAGTAGTATAAGACTGAGGTTTAGTGTCCAATGTTCCCAGGCAACATGAATAGTGCAGCCTGTGAAGTGTATCACAAACTGTGTTGTTGATATACAATGGGAGTGACTAACCTGTAGTACTGAGATACCCCAGGTGTTAGTCACTCCCAAAGAAAATGGTGTGGTTAAAAGCCAGACTTTACCTCAACTTAACAACTACTTTCCCCTTACTCCTCAATAACTCACCAAGTATAAGGTGAGTTTTCTCAGGTATACATGCTATTTCCAAACCAAGGTGGTTTACAGTCTTGATTGTTTCTGAAGCAGTAAAGAGTGAAGTAAATTCCTTGTTTGCAAGCAACATCACTTGAAAAAAAGCAGGATTTGAACCATCTCTTCTCTCTTATCCTCCTGTTTTAGTTACTAGGCTACTCCCGCTAGTCTTAGCATGCAGTTTCTTTTTCTTTACTTCTTTTTTTTTTCTTTTTAAATATTTATGCATTTACCCATATATCAGCTAGCAGTGACTGTCCTTCCTAAATAAAGAGTAGGCAAACTGTAATCAGGTAGACATTTGTGATTTATACACAGCCCACAGTTTTCTATCATTGGTCTTAAAAACACTTCCACAATTTTTAATTCAAAATATAAGCATAAATTCTTCTCAAATATTCTCAACAAGGATGACTTTATTACTGTGCATGGAAAAAGTCACTTAACGTGACAGCAGGAGCGGTCCCAATGGGGACCCGTTTCACCTTTGTAGGCTTCCTCAGAGGAATGAGCTCTCTTCCAGCAATTTGCAATAATACCCGCCTGCCGTCACCTTTGGGTAGACTGTTTATATTTTGAATTAAAAGTTATGGAGGCTTTTTTAAGACCAATGATAGAAGATTGTGGCTGTGTATAAATTACAAATGTCTACCTAATTGCAGGTTTGCCTGCTCTTTATTTAGGAAAGACAGTCACAGCTAACTGAGGGTCCCTTTTACCAAGCTGTGGCAAAATGTGGCCTGCGCTGGTGTCGGCACATGTTTTTCACATGCGCTGAGGCCCCTTTTTACCGCAATGGGTAAAAGGGAAGTCTCTCTCTTTCCTGCAGGAAATGGCTGTGCAGCAAGTAAAGCACTAACCATGTGGCAATTTTTGGGGGAGCCTTTACCATCAGCCATTGAGGTGGTGGTAAGGGCTCCTGTGCTAACTCGGCGGTAGCGGCACTGCCCGATTACCGCCGGGTACACTCTGGCGCTATAGAAATAAATATATTTTTGTAGTGCCGGATATGATGTTGTGCTAGGGATGGGAAATACCACCAGGCCGCTGCTTCAACCCAGCAGTACTTCCTGTTTAACAAGCGGTATGCCCACGTTGGGCTTACCGCCACTTAGTAAAAGGGACCCTGAGGTTTATTTCTTCTTTTTTTTTTAGAAAAAAGATTCATAAAAAAATATATGGGAAATGTAATGTGTGTGGATTCACTATCTTACATTCTATATTCTGAAATTTGTTTGAAGTGTTGATCAATCCACTAATTTGAATTTTTGATGTGGTCACATTTTTAATGGTTCTTCATTTGTTTGTATATTTACCCATATATCAAGCATAAATCATTCCATAACTTGAAATAAATCAGAAATTCAAATTCAAACATAAGAAAATTAAATTTACAAATATTAATTCCACAATATGGGGGGAGGGGGGTTAAGTCAGGTTATTAAACAAAATAAGGAAAAAAATAGAAATTTAACACAAAGGTTAAGCATGAACTAGGCAGTAACCTGCAGCCAGTACCTGCTGTCTCTAAGACAGTGTATCAGAATCCACACACACATTAACCCCTTTCCTAGCCACAACAAATTCAACCAGTTGCCTAAGCTCAAAGAATATAATATTCTTAGACTGATATGCAAAACAACATTTAGCTGGAAATTTCAAAATAAATGTGGCACCCAAACCCTTGGCCTAAGAGACAAACCAGGAAACATACGAACGTCTGAGCACAGAAACTGTTCATTAAGATGTTAGAAATACAACTTCAAGACATAATCTCTATCATGCTGTAAAGTGAAAGTCACTAAGAGAGTCATTCTAACTGTTATGACCTCCAAGGAGCTTTCCAAAAGCGTTGTTACATTTAAATCATCTAGGCCATCTCTCTTAATCCCCACTGGGGTTGAACTTCCAAGCTTGCCTCCTAAGGTCAAATAGTGAGTTCTCACAATAGGAAGACTATTCTCAGGTGGTATTAACACAATCTCACAAAAGTATTTCTGCACCACATCCAAAGGAAAGACAATTGGAGATCTGGGAAAATTCAAAATTTGGAAGATATGGAAAATTGGTTGAGGAAGAACAATTTGGGAAAATTCAAAAGTCTCAGATTGTTCTTCCTCAACTGATTCTCCATACCTTCCAACGTCCATGCTACCAAGCATCTCTTTTTCACAAAAATTAATTCAAGTTGTTTCTTTTCCATTGACTGTTCATCCTGTCTCTCCAGTCTTTCTGCATGGTTGGTCAACAACTCCCCATGCTCCTCCATCTTAGAGGAGATATCACCAATATCAGTTTTTATTACAGACATGGAGGGGCATAATTGAATCGCGCGCGCAAGTTGTCATGAAGGCGTCCTCGCAGGACGGCCCAGTAAAAAGGGGGGGGGGGAAATCTGTATTACCGAAACAAGATGGGCGTCCATCTTTCGTTTCGATAATACAGTCGGGACGCCCAAATCATGAAATTTAGGTCAACCTTAGAGATGGTCGTTCTTAGGTCGTTTTTTAGATGGTTGTCCCTAGTTTTCGGTGATAATGGAAACTGAGGACGCCCATCTCAAAAACTACCAAATCCAAGCTATTTGATCATGGGAGGAGCCAGCATTCGTAGTGCACTGGTCCCCCTGACATGCCAGGACACCAACCGGACACCCTAGGCGGCACTGCAGTGGACTTCACAAATTGCTCCCAGCTGCATAGCTCCCTTACCTTCGGTGCTGAGCCCTCCAACCCCCACCTCCAAAACCCACTCCCCACAACTGTACACCACTACCATAGCCCTAAGGGGTGAAGGGGGGCACCTACATGTGGGTACAGTGGGTTTTGGGGGGGTTGGGAGGGCTCAACATTTACCACCACAAGTGTAACAGGTAGGGGGGATGGGCCTGGATCCGCCTGCATGAAAGTGCACTGCACCCACTAAAAACTGCTCCAGGGACCTGCATACTGCTGTGATGGAGCTGGATTTGACATTTGAGGCTGGCATAGGGGCTGCAAAATAATGTTTAAATTTTTTGGGGTGGGGTGGGAGGGGGTTGGTGACCACAGGGGGAGTAAGTGATGGGTCATCCCCAATTCCCTCCAGTGGTCAACTGGTCAGTTTGGGCACCTTTTCGAGACTTGGTCATGAAAAAAATGGACCAAGTTAAGTTGGCCAAATGCTCGTCAGGGACGCCCTTCTTTTTTCTATTATCGGCAGAGAACGCCCATCTCTAAATCACACCCCAGTCCTGCCTTCAGTACAGTGCCGACACACCCCTGTGAATTTTGGTCATCCCTGTGATGGAAAGCAGTTGACAACGCCCAAAATCGGCTTTCGATTATGCCGATTTGGGTGACCCTGAGAGAAGGACGCCCATCTCTCGATTTGTGTCGGAAGATGAGCACCCTTCTTTTTTGAAAATTCACCTGATTGCCATTTTGAAGTTAGTGTCCATGGTACTAATAGCCAGCCAAAGAGCCTCTAAATCCACAATGGCAGGTTTCTTAATTTCCCCCAACAGTAAGCTGTTACCTCCAGAGGCACCATTCCCCACAACTCCAGTAAATGACACAGCTCTTCCCATAGTCGGGTATTTCACCGAAGTTTCTTGCACAACTGCTCCTCCTTGAAAGGGGATTCCATCAACTTCCTGGGAAAAGGAAGCCCCGTCTAGTGCCACTGCTAATTTGCCTCTAGGCTGGGGGGGGGGAGGCTTGTCTCAACTCCAGGCTAAGCAATGCTCGGTCTGTACTGTGGTCTGCCAAATAACTTGGCACTCCTTACAAAGCAGGCTCCGCTGTTCTTGTATGATGCGAGACAACTCCCAGCAACATAGTCTGGATCAGATGCCACAGAGCTACTGGAGCTGGAGGGCAAGTTCTGGAGGTTCCTTTCTGCTTCCCCATGCTGTAAACAGTTGGTACAAGTAGTAGTGTCCTACTACCATCCAGCAGGGAGGAGCAATGTGTTCATGTGTCTGCTCCCAACGCCTTCTTGACCACCCCAGCATGCAGTTTATTTTAAATATATAATACTACAGTAGTCAAATAACTCTGATAACTAGCTCAAACAATGCTTACTTGTCAGGCAGCCCTATTTCTTGTTTTTGCTGTTTCCCACAAAACTGTCTGGCATATATCTGACAATTTTTCCTGCAGCTTTCTGCATCAGTTGCAGTGGAAGTCTATTGTATTCCTGCAGCTGTCACATATTTCATCAGCTTTGTGGACAGCAGGCAGTGATTGAGCAAATCTTTATGTTATGATGGGAAGCTCTAGCACTCCTAGGCATTTTGTGTTATGCCTGTATTAAGTAATTATGGACACATCCAGCATGCTTAGGGGCTCCAAGGTCTTCAATTCTGAATTAGATATTTGTTTATTCCAGTCTACATAAATAGTGCTAGAGCATACTACCTAAACAGAAAATCAGTCTATCATTCTCCTTCTAAGTTCTGTTTAGCACTTTCTGTGGTAATGCCAGACAGGTTAGATTGATATTATTTTCATGTGCTATATCACAATTTATTATTAAAAATCATTAATGCTGTATTGGCACACCTTTGCTAAAAATATAATCTATCTTATGCTTACCACTTTATTTAAATGAAAGATATGGGAAAGGGAAAGGGAAATGGGACTTGATATACCGCCTTTCTGAGGTTTTTGCAACTACATTCAAAGTGGTTTACATATATTCAGGTATTTATTTTGTACCAGGGGCAATGGAGTGTTAAGTGACTTACCCAGAGTCACAAGGAGCTGCAGTGGGAATTGAACTCAGTTCCCCAGGATCAAAGTCCATTGCACTATGCCTTCTTTATACTTTGTGACACATAGATGTTGTTTCTTAGAGGGGGTTTTATATAAAAAATAAAAATAGAGTAAGATATCTGAACCAGAGCTGAAACAGGTCTGGATTTTAGACTATCACACAATGAACATGCATCAAATTTTCTTGAATGCATATAGAAGAAGGCTAATATGCATAGTTTCACTGGAACACACAGCAGCAGAAAGCAGACTGAAAGGTGTCAAGCTTGAACAAAACATGGAAGTAACATTTCCTTCTGATGAAAGTATCGAAAATAGCCACAATGAAAGAGAGAGAGAGAGAGCGATCACAATAGAGTTGAAGGGTCAATGAGGAGCAGATGGATTAGTGCTTCAAAACCAGTTCCCAAGGGTGAGTTTTATAATAAAACAAATAGAAATAAAACAAAATAAAACATGGAAAAGAAAATAAGATGATACCTTTTTTATTGGACATAACTTAATACATTTCTTAATTAGCTTTCGAAGGTTGCCCTTATTCGTCAGATCGGAAATAAGCCAATGTTGCTAGATGACAGTATATATAAGTGAAACATCAAAGCATTTCAGTGACAGTCAAACAGGATGGGGGTGGATAGGTGAGAGACAGGAAGAGTCGGGTGGATGAGGGCCAAGATAAGTGAAGAAATGGACTGGGGAGAAAGAAAATGGTGAGCCAAACAAATGTGATGTAGTGGAAAGAAGGAAGACTTAACCACCTTATCAATCTACTTCTGAAAAGTGAAATACAGATGGAATCTTTAAAAGTGAGCTAAGTATTTTCAAATACCAAATTGGGGGGAAGGTGATAATGGGGATTAGTGAAAGCAATTAACTCACATTTAGCCAAATTAAGAAATAGACCATTATCTTTCGAACAAGCTGAAACAGCAGTGAGGCAAGAGTTCAAAGTAGTAGAAGCAGAATTAGGGTCAATGGTGCAGAAAATAATTTGAATATTGTCAGCATAACAGAAGGACAGAGACCCTTATTCCTGATTAATATTTAGCAGTGCGTCAAGAAAAATATTAAAAAAGAGTGGGGAAAAGAATCGAGCCTTGGGGGACACCAGACAGAACTGGTTAAGTAGTGGAGCGAGAATCATAATGGGTAAGTGATAGGTGCAACAGGTGAGGTAGCTAGTGAACAAGGAGAGGACAAACTAGAGATTCCAATCTCACAAAGACGATTAAGAAGTGAGTAGCCCTCAGACCCCCACCCCCGGGCAAAGGAAGATATCTATAGGAATAGGAAATCCTCTCATTCTATGAACATTCAGGTTGTTTGTGATGCCCAGGAGGAGATAGTGGACATGTGTGTTCAGTACCTGGGGTCATGCCACAATATATACATTGTACAACACTCAGGAATGTATCAACACTTTGACCAAGGGGAAATCACTGACAACTGACAAGCAGCACTGGGATTCCCTCCCCTGGTGCCCACTTCTTCTTAATCTCCAATGGTGACTAGAACTTGTTACACACACTCATGTTTGTGATCTTTGTTCCCAACCCTCAACAAACCTGGATCATGACCCCCCATTGTATAGCCCCAAAACGAGGCAATGGAGCACTACAATTGAACCCATAAGAGCACACATGCCATAATAGAAATGATATTTGGCCATCTAAAGAATTAAGTTTGATGCCTCAACTGTTTGAGGGAGGAGGAGTTACTCTACACTGTAGAAAAGGTTGCCAAAATCTTCATGGCATGCTGCACAACTTTGCACAGCAAAGAAGACAACCCTTGATAGAGGCTAAACAGCAGCAGCATGCAGAACAGGCCAAGAAGAGGAAGACTCCCCCCCACACACACACACCTGAGCAGACCAAGCACCACACCAGCTGGGGGTGTAAACATAACAAAGGCTCATACGGACAGTTTCAGTGACAGTAACTGCTACCTTTATTTCCCAAAAGATAGTGATAAACTTACCAGCACCCTCTTCCTTCTCTCCCCCACACTCTTCACCTCATATCTCCCCAACATCCTCTCTCCATCCTCCATCTCCCCACACCCCACAAAACATACACACACACACACACAACCTTTGTACATTTTGAAAGAGTGAAAAATCGATTCACTTTCACCCATTTTACACCACTCAAGATTTTGTAGACCTCAATCATATTCCCCTTCAGCTGTCTCTTTTCCAAGCTGAAAAATCATAACCTTTTTAGCCTTTCCTCATACAGGAGGAATTCCATCCCCTTAATCATGTTGGTCGCTCTTCTTTGAACCATTTTTAATTCCACTACATCTTTTTTTTTAGATATGATGACCAGAATTGAATGCAATGCTCAAGGTGAGGTTGCACCATGGAGTGATACGGAGGCACTATAATATTCTTGGTCTTATTTACCATCCCTTTCCTAATAATTCATAGCATCCTGTTTGCTTTCTTGGCTGCCAACATACACTGGGCAGAAAATTTCAGCATATTGTCTATAATGACAGCTAGGTATTTTTCTTAAGTGCTGACTCCTACGGTGGACCCTAGCATCAGGTAACTATGATTTGGATTATTCTTCCCAAAGTTCATCACTTTGAATTTGTTCACATTAAATTTCATCTGCCATCTGGATGCCCAGCCTTCCAGTTTCCTAAGGTCTTCCTGCAATTTTTCACAATCCACATGCGTTTTGATAACTTTGAGTAGTGTTGAGTCATCTGCAAATTTAATCACCTAACTCATTATTCTGATTGCCAGATCATTTATAAATTTGTTAAATAGAACCGATCCCAGTATAAATTCCTGTGGCACTCACTCTCCTCCATTGAAAAAAATGGCCATTTAATTCTACCCTCTGTTTTCTATCCAATAATCAATTCTTAATCCACAGAAGGACATTGCCTCCTATTCCATGACTCTAGAGACACCATGTTAGGCTGTCACACCTTCCCTGAACACATACCTGCCTGTGCACTCTGATCTCACAGGTGATGAGGACTGCCACTGTCTGCCAGCACCCTATCTATGCCCAGACATTCCACTGCGGAGAGGAAGACAGCCATAGTGCAGTGTTCAGAACCCAAGTTGGTAAAGAAGACAGGACATTGGGATGCAATGTCTGGGGTCAGTGCAGGCCTGACATGCCAAAGAGAGACAAGTGTCCATTTCAAAAGATGCATTTATTCCCCTTTTGCCTTTCATGGAAGTGGGGGGAAAGGGGAAGAGGGCACATCAAAAAGGCAGACTTAGAAGGATCTGAACCAGTAATCTGAGGGCTGCCAGACCTATGCCCTAACCTGTATGCTACATTACAGTGCTTAAGCAGGGTTCTTACATACCTAGTGCTCTACCTGTAACATGCTACAGCTGTTATCTCTTTCAGCTAACTGGTGGAAAAGAAAGGGGTCCTACCATCTCCACACCCATTGTGCCAGCTAGATAAGCAGTGGGAGAGATAGAGAAAGCAGCAGGCACCATGATTCTACCTGTATCCTCAGGTTCTGCAGATGTGTCCTGTCTTCCCATCCCATAAATGGACTCTAGTGGAATCTTGAAGTTGGGCAAGGTTGGCCTCTTTGCGACCTTTCCAACCTTAGTCATGACATCCTGCCTCACCTTCCACCACTTGTGCTTGCAATCTTCAGTTCCACATCTCAATTGGCATAGAAGGCTGCATTCAGTTTGCAAACTATTGCCAGCCACTATTTGTGCTTGGTATAGGCCCCAAGTCACTGCCCTTATATCCTGTAGACCTAGAGGGTGGTGCTGTCTACCTGATAGCTTCCCTGGTACCAGATGTGGGGGGAAGCGGGAGAGAGGGGCCCACTGGCAGCAGTCTGGGCCTTGGGGTAAGCCTGCAAGTCCCTCTGGAGAGCCACAAACTGCAGCCTCGTGCTGTCCCAAGTCTCCTGGGAGATCTGCAGCACTTGCAGGCATCTCTCTTGTGCCTCTGCTGTTCCTGCCTTGGGGTAATCTGGGGCCTGACATCTCTGTCCCCAACCTTCCATCTGTGATGGAACTCTCCTCTGTGGTCCTCCTGTGCCACGCTAGACTCTTGCCTCATGGTTTGCAGAATGCAGAGCAAACTCCTGTCTGCATTGGCAGAGAAGACATACTGGTTCATACCAGACATGTGGCTTGTACGAAACAACAAACCTTTCAGTTCCTTTTCTCCATTTCTCTTTTTACCTATCCCTAGATTTCTCTAAAAAAGAAAAAACAAAAAAAAACCCTGCATCTGAATATACCTGTAATAAAGCCCACAGCCAGAGTTGTGATGGGGGAAGCAGGATCTTGGTGTGATGCTGAATTGCTGTTGATTTTGCTGCCTTATACTGTTTTACAGATTCTCTTGCTGATCAATGTGAATGCTATCCTCTGAGTCACAAAATTCTGCTGCTGTTCAATGAGAACGCTATCCCCTGAGTCACATGACCACACAATTCTCCTGCTGTTCATTGTGAACACTATCCCCTGAGTCACTTGACCACAATGTAAGTCTGGGGACCTGGAAGTCTCAGTACTTAAACAAGCTACTAGTGGCAGATTGTGCTGCCTTTATTGTCTTTACTATCTGGTGTGATACTGAATTGCTGTTGATTTTGCTTCCTTATACTATTTTACAGATTCTCCTGCTGTTCAACGTGAACACTATCCCCTGAGTCACATGACCACAAAGTAAGAGGGCTTCTGGGGACCTGGAAGTCTCAGTACTTAAACAAGCTGCTAGTGGTGGATTGCGCCATGGTGGCACATGCACGGATGCACGCCGAACATGCTTCTTGGGCAACCTCCTTGGGGTAAACTCCAGGGGCAAACAATGAACCTCCTGGTTTTATGGTAGTTACTCTTTTTTTTTCTAGTTATAAGCCTGATTGGTCTAAACTATATTAGTGCAAGTGATGGTTTCCCAAAACCTTCAAAATGGAGCAACAGACCTTTTGGTCCATGACACTTGACTTCTCCAGATCAACTGACTCTTACCTATTGCATGCCTCATTTATCAGATTTTTCCTCAGTCAGTTCTCAAAATAACTCTATGTCTATGTTCACTATTGGTTTGCTGAATTGTCGGTCTCTGTGTTCGAAGTCTGCTCTTTAGCAGGACCTTTTCTCTACTCATCATATAGACCTTTTGTGTCTAACAAAAACCTGGTTGAAAGAAGGTGAGGAAGCATATCTTTATCAAAGTTAACTCCAGGATTATATGGTGTATCACTTGGTACAGAATTCCCAAAGAATGGACCACAGCAGTAGTGAAAATGAAGCAAAGTTTATTAAACAATAAAATCACTCGACACAACGTTGTGTTTCGGCCAGAAGGCCTACATCAGGAATCTGTATGCTTAAACAAAAAATGATGAGAATCCAGAAATGCTGGATTATGGTGCTCTTGAGAAAGACCATTATTGAGAATCCTTGCTAGATCGCAGATGTGACAGTCTGAGCACTGGCTGTGATGTTGTATGCCAATATTTATTTCCAATGATGGTAACACAATTACAGGTGCTACCAAGGATCTGGTTGTGGTTGATTTACTATGGTTATGAGGTCTACAACTGACTGGTAGGTGAAAAAAGACCCTGTTTAGCCTTCCCTGATTTTTAGCCACCTGTTCAGGTCTCTCCATGATACAGTGACTATACTGCGTAGGCGTAGGAGACATGTTTGTGAATGGATCCTGCTGTTCTACAAACTTGTCAAAAAATGACTATGGCTTATATCATCTCCTTAAATCGACTAAACCAACATCAAAATGTAAAGAGGAGATATCTCTCACTAGAATTCAAAAAACTCTTGGAATCAGACTTACTGTTATGTGTCTCAGCTTAACTCACAGCAGTGTAGTCTAAAATGGCGAACCACACCAAACCTTAAATCACTGTGTCAACGGAAACAGCTGCCTCTAATCTCAAATGCCTCTGACGTGGGTGTGTGTCTCACAAAAAGCAACTCCACTGCAAATACGTATTCAGACCTTTTGGTTCCACCGTATCCAAACGGTGTATCCAAAAGGTCTCCCGTTGTAGGAGTTTTGAGAACGAGAAAATGCTGTACGTAATGTATGTTTTGTAAACAAAGGATAGGATCTCATTACGTCCCAGTGTTGCCTCATATCCCTGTTAAATCCATTAGGAAACTCATTGGAACTTCCTGTGGCTTAGATAGAGTCTCTAATACATCCGCTATAACATCGAGTAACTCATTCTGTGGGATCATCGTATAAAGTGCCTTTATATCCAATGTGACCATTATACAATGGTTATCTGAAACTTGTATCATTCGTAGTATATTTAGAAAGTGAGTTGTGTCTTTAATATATGTGGGGCTTCGTATGACATAATCTTTCAAAAACATGTCAATATAAACTGAAAGGGGCTCCATCAAGGAGCCTCTAGATGACATTATCGGCCTGCCTGGTGGATTTATTGCGCATTTATGCACTTTGTGGAGGGCGTAAAGGACAGGAATCACAGGTTTTTTTTTATTTAAAAAACTATGTTCTTTGGTGGTAAGGAATCCACCTTCAAGAACGCACTGTGTAATTTCTTGGATCTTCGCTTGAAGACTAGCTGTAGGGTCTTCTGTAAGAGGTTCATATGTTGTGGTATCCAACAATTGTGAATCTATTTCAGCAATATATGATGTTCTATCTAATACCACAACTGTTCCTCCTTTGTCTGCCCATTTCACTACCACCTCAGTTCTATTCTTTAATGACTTTAAGGCTGCCCTTTCATTTGTTGTCAAATTGTCTTTCCATTTATACTGACCCTCTTCAAATAATTTGTGGACATCTCTCAAAACAAGTTGCTTGTAAACTTGCACCACGGGATCGATGGGGATCGGGGGATCCAATGTGATTTTTCCCACACTCTTGCCTTGATCTTGTCTCTTTCTTTTCCCTCAAAATAAACTCTTAGCTGTAGAGTACATATAAATTTTTACCAAATCAATCCTGAATTGAAAGGTGTCAAATGGTTTCGTAGGAACAAAAGAGAGTCCCTTTGATAATAATGATATCTCCGCTTCGTCTAAAGACACTTGGGGAAAGATTCATTACATTTTGTGTCATGGTTTGTGAAAAATTCATCACATTGTGTTCCATCAGAACTGGGACCGAGTGCGGGGACGGGACCTCGGATATCCCCTGTTCCTCCCTCTCTTTCCACGTCTCACTCATGGTGCCTGTAGCTGACCTTGTTCTAAAAAATTGTCTGAAAACTGAAACACTCTAAAGGTGACTTGTTTCTGATTATCACTGGGCATAACAGCTGTTCCTGCTGTTCCATCTACATTACTGTGGCATTTCTGAAGCCATGGGTACACACGATTATGTTGATAATCATTTGTGTCTCTCACAAATTTCTTTGTCTCTCACACCTGTGAGATAACGCACCAGTCCGTTAAGCTAAGTACTGTATATGTTGATATATTATAAAGAAAAAATATAAAGTTTGAAGATTTAGGTGGGTGGAGGTTAGAGTCAATGATTATATCTTGACACATACATATAGATTCACCCCGGGAGTGATGTGAATAGCAGTAGTGTGACTCCACCTCATTCAAGCTATACAAGTGTTTTGAGAGATATCTCCTCTTTACATTTTGATATTGTTCTACAAACTTGGCAATTATGTGGGGTCCTCACAGCTGCCAGTGACAGCATGCCACCCCCTTACTCATGTGAATATGTTTGAGGATGGCAAGGGGACCTAAGCACTGTTCCCTCTGAGCTGAGCAGGTGACCTCCAATTGCATTGCATTGCTACCAGTAAGGGGTGGTGCTTCAATGCACTTTTAATTGTTAGGGACAGGCAGATTCCCTGGAGTCCTGCAGAAGTTGCCTGTCCTTCACTAATGAAAATGTGTTAGTGAAACAGCACCCCCCCACACACTGGCAGGACTGTAGATGGAGGACTCCCGCTCAGCTTAGAGGAAACAGTGGACCGGAGGGTGGGCTGTTGTCACATCCCGGTTTCCTACCTCTTCCGCGATGGAGTCTTTGGGGAACACAAGGGTCCGAACCAGCGTGATGTCCTCTGGTGGTGCGGTCTTCGGTGGCTTCAGTGCTTCTGCTCCTCTACAAACCTTGCATCGGCTCGCCGATTGAATCCTGGGTCCTTCGGTCCGCCTCCACGTTCCCTTGACTCCTCCCCCTGCCCCTGCCCACTCGTATTGCCAATCAGGAGCCACTATTTCCTTTGCTTGTTCCCTGTTCCTTTCCTATTGGCCACTCGCTGTTTTTCTCTACTTCCTAGCATCCTATGGTAGCTCTCACTCTCCAGCTGGGCTCCTGCTGATGTCAGACACCATCTCTTTATCTGCTGAACCCTCTTCTACCACAATGCTTCAGCTTCTACTCCGGTAGGTGTTTGTTTGCGCTGCTTTTGCTTTCTAGTTTGCTTGTCTTCTCATTACTGGTCTCTGTGTGGTTCCTGACTACTCTCTGTGCCTGCTGCCTGCCTTCTGACCCAGCGTATACCCTGACTATTCTCCATGCCTGCTGCCTGCCTACTGACCCAGCATATACCCTGACTACTCTCCATGCCTTCTGCCTGCCTATTGACCCAGCGTGTACCCTGACTACTCTCTGTGCCTGCTGTCTGCCTACTGACCCAGCGTGTTTCCTGACAATTCTCTGTGCCTGTTCTCTAAGTCCTGTCGGCTGCCTGCACCTGGGGGCTCAACCACTGGGGAACGGCGGTCACAGCAGGTGAAGTTTCAGGCTTGTCCGACCGCTGAGTCAGGACCTGGGTCCTCCTTTTTCCAGGAAACATCAGTGTTCTACTCGTCACAAGAACTCACGACTCTGACAGCTGTGGTGTTGCTGAGTGTTTCACTGAGATGCATACATCACTATAGACTTCACAGTGGCATGCACATTCTGTGTGGACTGCGGGGCCTGAGGGCCTACTTTGCGGGTGGCACCTTGTGCTGTGAGTGGCATGTGTGGCCACGGTGTCGTCCTCCCTGAACATTGCCTTGTGGAGTGTGTGTGAGGTGAGGCTTTTATACAGGGGATGAGTGCTGAATTCCCGCTGCACCTCCTTCTGATTCCTGTGTCTTTTGACTGTCTTAAATGGTGCAATGTGCTAGGTAACTGAATGTGACATGCTGGCCACCTTGTTGTTGCTCACAGCAAGGTGCTGTAGCTCCACCTGGATGTGTCAGGTCTTTGTTTGGAGGGGTTACCTGCAATAACTTGTTAGGTATATTAGGCTCTGGGAAAACTGTATTGAGGGCTACTGGATTCTCTGGGCTTGTTGCAGGGGATGGCTGCTCTGGAAGTGCTATGTTGTTGGTACTCATGTCAGGCTCTGAGGTACTCCCTCATATGCTCTTCCTATTCTCAAGCACTTTCTCTCTCTGACTCCTACCCTTCCAGGTATTCTCTGCCTTCTCTCTTTTCCTTTTCCTCCATCACTACCACCAGCACAACAAGCGCTGCCTGTCTCTTTCTTTTCCTCTTCACCTAGCTCACACACTCCACTCTGCACTTACTTAGTAAACATAAACACAGCTTTTATTGTGGTCACAATTTTGCTTGAATAATATGCATGTGCAAATGAAAATTCAATAAAAAATATATATTTTTCCTATCCTTACTTATAAATGTACCACTGGGAAAGTATCCTCTTAATGGTGGTAATTTTATAAAGTATTTTCCATGTGTGATGCTGGTTTACATGCAGAAGTAGGTCACTTATAAATATGTACCAGGGTATGAACATATAAAAAGTAGACACAAAAAGTAGACACTCCAAAAGATAACACATTCCCAGGTGCATAGTTTGGACAGAACAAGGACAGAGTTGCAATGTAGGTAAGTACATAAGTGCATAAGCATCATGATAGTGGGACAGTTCAAAAGTCCATCAGGCCTCAAATCCTGTTTTCCAACAGGGGCCAATCCAGGTCACAAGTAACAGGCAAGATCCCAAAACAATAAAACAGATTTCATGCTGTCTATCCCAGGAATAAACACACACAAAAAAATCCCAAGTCCTCCTTAATAATGGTTTATGGACTTTTCTTTTTAGAAACTTATTCAAACCATCTATTAAACTCTACTATACTTATCACTATTACCGCATTTTCTAGCAACAAACTCCAGAGCTTAATTTCATGTTGAGTGATGAAATGTTTCTCTGATTTGTTTTAAAGTACTACTTAGTAGCTTCATTGTATGCTTTCTAGACCTTTTATTTTTGTACTTTGTAAAACAGAGCACATATACTGTACCTGCTTTGGACCAAGTTTAAATGTGTGTGAAATTGTACACTATAGGGGGTTATTCTAGGTTCCTTTGTTAAAGATACTTTGAAGGGCATTTTTGATATGCTGTCTAAACCCAAATTGAAACATTTTGCCAAAAATATGTCAGTCCAACATCTAGCATACAGCCACAATTGAACAGGAAAAACAACTACATTTCTGAATCAACTATGGCTTGGAGCTAGACATTTTTAGGTTGAATGCATCCATCTGTAAGCACCATTTTCAAAATAAAAAGTCCCAGGGGAAAACATAGAAAAACAAGCCATAGGGATGTCTGTCTGGCAGCACTCCTAGCCAACTGGCTATACAGACATCTCAACTACTCAATGTAATTCCCAACTATTTCTCTGGTAAAAATGACTGCAATAAGATACAAACCAGAGTACTAACTTAAAGGGAAATATGAGGAGACTGACTTTGAAGAATATAAACCAAATGTCCAAAATATGGATCTTTGAGTAAATTTTTTGTAAGTGCAGGAGAGATTCTCAGAATGTTAACTCACCCCTAACGGAGCAGCACCCAAAGGTAATATCTGCTCATAAGGGTGAACAAGTTTCTCGATCATTGAATGTCTCCAAAATTTTAAAAAATATGATATAAGCAAACAAAACCAGTGCTTCCAAATTCGTTGTGATAAAGAAATCACTTAAATAAATTTTTTACAATATTAACTTCAAAGTCTATCCACTTGTATTCTCAATAAACCTCAATACTCATGGGGATATGTCCCCTCTAACATTTATCACTCATGTCCTATCACAAGTTCTAGAAGTATATTTCAAAAATAAACTCTCCACTAATCTTGTAAGTCAGCTTTCAGCTGGTCTAAAACTATTATTTTTATATTTATGCACGTGTAGACAATGATATAATAGTTGTGTCTGTGTACAAGTATGTATCAGTTGTATACCTCTCTACATACATCCATAAACCTACATGTACATTATTCATATTATTATATCATAATAATATCATGTATCTTAATATGATATATTATCTTCATACAGACAACTTTCCTAAAAGATTTGTCACATGGACTTGTTATATAATATGCGCTAATTCCATAATATGATATACATTCCCAAACTGTGATATGATATACTAAATGTTCTTGATAAACATTACTTAAAGTAATAAAGTATAATGAATGGTGGAGTTATGTATGCTTGATCAGGAAATGCGAAACAATTTTGGCCCATAGGCGTAGAACCATTAGGTTTGTTTTGCGGACCTGGGCTCGTTTAGACCTTTTTTGCCAGGAGCCACATAGCACTCATTGACCTGGGGTATCCATACTATTTGTTTCCAGGTATTGCCATGGACCTCTGATTATGTTATGCTAACCTTTTTTTTTTTTTTTTAACGTATTTGTGTTTATTTTTGGGGGGTTTCTGTTTGCTTTAGTGTTCACTTTTGTATTATTTGTATGACAAAAACTTTAATAAACATATAAAACTAAAGTAATAAAGGCGCACTTATCTCAGTGCCACCAGGTGTGTGCGCCGCACCCAGCAGTTTGAACTTCTCTCAGCGTCTTAGCGTCTCTCAATTTTTCTGTAATGGTCCATAATCACCAACTATCCCAAACTATCCCAAACTCTCCTCTATAGCTGGTTTCATAAGGAGTTCTACTCTGTAGAGTTTCAAAGAATCTTCATCAGGAACTCGAAATGCAATGTTCTGAAAGCCAAACTACAAAACATTGTGGTGCATTTTTGTTTTTTGTATTTTGGCTTTCAGAACATTGCATGTCGAGTTCCTGATGAAGATTCTTTGACACTCTGCAGTGTAGAGCCAAATATGAACCAGTGTGCATATTAAAAAAAAATCTGGCTCTGATTGGAAGCCAGTGGGCTGGCACTTTTGTATTGAGAATTCCTATAAATCAGTCTAGTGCCTGTATTTTGGGCTATTTATAGTTTAGTCAGTAGTTGTTCCTTGAAACCGGCATATACTCCATTGCCGTAATCGATGTATGGTAAGACCATTGTTTGGACTAATATGCAGAAGATCTTTCTGAGGAAATATTTTCCTATTCTGAATTTCCACATAGCTTGGAACATTTTTGATGTGGTGGTTGAGATCTGTTTTTCAAATGATACTTTACAGTCCACAGTGACTCTTAGTAGTTTCAGATTTTCAGCTATTCAGTGAGTGACTCCATCTATGTTGATGCTTGTGAAGGTATCATTGCAGTGGGGAAATGTTAGCACCAGGAATTTTTTATTTTCTTTTTTCTGTGTTAAATTTAAGTTTGAATGAGGTGGCCCAAGATTCTAGGATGTGTATACCAGATTTAATTCTGTCCATGATATCATCTAGCTTGTTGTCAAATGTTATGCAATTTGACATTTCGTTAGCGTACAGGAAAGAACTGAAGCCATTTTTTTGCCAAGGTTCATGCAAGTGGTGTCATCATAATGTTGAACAATGTAGGAAAGATGGGAGAAACTTGGAGAATACCGCATTCTGCTTTCCATACTGGCGATAAGGTTGTACCCATCTTTACTTGATAGGTTCTGGAGGTCAGAAAACCATCAACCCATCAGAATACCTCTCCACCAATTCTGATTTTGTCCAGCAGCTTTAGAAGAATTAAGTGATCAACCATGTCAAAAGCATTCGAAATGTCAAACTGTAAGAGAAAGAAGGGTGATTAGTACTGTTTCATTGCTAAACAGAGAGTAGAATCCTGATTGGGTTTTAACCAATATGGTGTATTTATTAGCTGAGTGGCAACTAGACCTTCCATAATCTTTGTCATGAGGGGTATGGAAGCCACAAAGTTTTGTTTTGTTATTTCTTGTTCTTTATAATTGGTTTTATAATAATGTTGCCTTTTTCTGTTGGGAACAAACCTTTGGATAGTGTAAGAAACAGATAAGATCTTAACCATTCTATGATGAAGTGTGCAGGGACAGCTTGCATTAGGTATACAGGGAATGAGATTACTAACCTGACATGCACACGGAAAATGGATGCATTAGGACCGTGTAGAAGACCATAATGTGGAAAGTGGCATAGGTGACTCCATGAAAAACAGCAGGAAAGAACAGAGTGAAAAATTATTAGGAACCAACAGGGTAAAATGGAGTAATAGCGCATTGCAAAAAGAATTCTTAAAGTAGATGGGAAAATTTACTAACCACAAAAAAAATTGTGATATTGAGGGGTTGGAAGCCCTCAGTCATCCCTTGCCCCTCGTCACTTGCTCCAAGTAGCTCACCTAAGGAGCACAACCTGCTCCTTAGGCACACACCACTGGTGACAAAATGAAATAGATAAGTACATAAGTACATAAGTAATGCCACACTGGGAAAAGACCAAGGGTCCATCGAGCACAGCATCCTGTCCACAACAGCGGCCAATCCAGGCCAAGGGCACCTGGCAAGCTTCCCAAACTTACATTCTATAAATGTTATTCCTGGAATTGTGGATTTTTCCCAAGTCCATTTAGTAGTGGTTTATGGTCTTGTCCTTTAGGAAACTGTCTAGCCCCTTTTTAAACTCTGCCAAGCTAACCGTCTTCACCATGTTCTCAGGCAATGAATTCCAGAGTTTAATTATGCGTTGGGTGAAGAAACATTTTCTCCGATTTGTTTTAAGTTTACTACACTGTAGTTTCATCGCATGCCCCCTAATCCTAGCATTTTTGGAAAGCGTGAACAGACGCTTCACATCCACCTGTTCCACTCCACTCATTATTTTATATACCTCTATCATGTCTTCCTTCAGCCGTCTCTTCTCCAAGCTGAAAAACCCTAGCCTCCTTAGTCTTTCTTCATAGGGAAGTCGTCCCATCCACTCTATCATTTTAGTCGTCCTTCGCTGCACCTTTTCCAATTCTACTATATCTTTCTTGAGATGCGGCGACCAGAATTGAACACAATACTCAAGGTGCGGTCGCACCATGGAGCGATACAACAACATCCTCACACCTGTTTTCCATACCTTTCCTAATAATACCCAACATTCTATTCACTTTCCTAGCTGCAGCAGCACACTGAGCAGAAGGTTTCAGTGTATTATCAACAACGATACCCAGATCCCTTTCTTGGTCCGTAACTCCTAACGTGGAACCTTGCATGACGTAGCTATAATTCGGGTTCTTATTTCCCATATGCATCACCTTGCACTTGCTCACATTAAACGTCATCTGCCATTTAGCCGCCCAGTCTCCTAGTCTCGTAAGGTCCTTCTGTAATTTTTCACAATCCTGTCGCGAGTTAACGACTTTGAATAACTTTGTGTTATCAGCAAATTTAATTACCTCGCTAGTTACTCCCATCTCTAAATCATTTATAAATATATTAAAAAGCAGCGGTCCTAGCACAGACCCCTGAGGAACCCCACTAACTACCCTTCTCCATTGTGAATACTGCCCATTTAACCCCACTCTCTATTTCCTATCCTTCAACCAGTTTTTAATCCACAATAGGACATTTCCTCCTATCCCATAACCTTCCAATTTCCTCTGTAGCCTTTCATGAGGTACCTTGTCAAACGCCTTTTGAAAATCTAGATACACAATATCAACCAGCTCCAAGAAAGACATCAGTGGTCAGGTGACAGCAGCAGAGAAAACTGAAAGAATAACAAAAAACACACAATGAGAGAGTAAAAGCATATTAGCACAAGCAACAACAATTTTGTAAGTAGCAGTAACTCAGAACTCTGCTAGTAACAAAATTAAACAGTCACTTGAGTCGGGTCTCTGCTGCTGTCACTTGATCAGCATTCAAGTGACAGCAGCAGAGATGAATATTCAGCTGAAAACTTATGCTTATAAATTTGGTTGAAAATAAGGCACAAATTTAGAGGCATAAATTTAGTTCAGCCTTTTTTTAATATTAAGCCCCTAATTTCTTAGTCTGTTGCTGAAAAGCATTTTCTAAGTTTCTAACTTTTTCCCCCACCCTGAATCTGCCCCTATTGCCAGTCTCTTTTTATGCTCCTGAATTTAGAAGTTTAGTGAAATTTTAAGTATAATGTTCTATTTATTTATTTTTATTTATTTGTTACATTTGTATCCCACATTTTCCCACCTATTTGCAGGCTCAATGTGGCTTACATAGTACCGTAAAGGCATTCGCCAATTCCAGTATAAACAGTTACACAGTGATGTTGTGGTAGAATGAGGTTCATGTGGAACAAACACATTAGGGAATCGTATATAGACAAAGAGTTACATTATGTCCATTGCATGCTTTGGTTTCGTAATGTTGCAGGGTTCAGGCATTTAAGTAGGGTCGGTAGGGTATGCCTTTTTGAACAGGTAAGTTTTTAGTGATTTCCGGAAGTTTAGGCGGTTTTACGTTAATTTCACGGCTTTTGGTAATGCGTTCCATAGTTGTGTGCTTATGTTGGAAAAGCTGGATGCATAAGTTGATTTGTATTTGAGTCATTTGCAGCTTGGGTAGTGGAGGTTTAGATATGTTCATGTTGATCCGGTTGTATTTCTGATTGGTAGGTCGATGAGGTCTGTCATGTATTCCAGGGCCTCGCCGCAGATAATTTTATGAACCAGGGTGCAGATTTTGAATCAATACATTCTTTGATTGGAAACCAGTGCAATTTTTCTCGGAGGGGTTTGGTGCTTTCGAATCGCGTTTTTCCAAATATAAGCCTGGCTGCCATGTTTTGAGCGGTCTGAAGTTTCTTTATGAGTTGTTCTTTGCATCCCGCATAAATTCCATTGCAGTAATCTACATGGCTTAGTACCATTGATTGTATCAGGTTGCAAAATGTTTTTCTCGGGAAGAATGGTTTCACGCATTTTGTGGAACATTTTCTTTATTGTAGATTACACATGGCTCTCTAGTGTAAGGTTGTGGTCAATTGTAACGCCGAGGATTTTCAGGCTGTCTGAGATGAGGAGGGTGTAATCTGGGGTGTTTATATTTGTGGAGTTGTTCGCGTTGTATTGGGATGAGAGGATGAGACAGTGTTTTTTCTGTATTGAGTTTTAGTTGAAATGCATTTGCCCATGAGTCCATGATGTTCAAGCTGAGCTTAATTTCATTGGTAATTTCAGTCAGATCATGATTTTAAGGAATGTATATTGTGACATTGTCTGCATAGATGAAAGGGTTAAGACCTTGGTCGGAAAAGGACTTGGCTAGTGGGGTCATCATTAGGTTGAAAAGGATCGGTGATAGTGGTGTTCCTTTAGGTACTCTGCAGTCTGCTTTCCACGGTGATGATATGTTTGAATTTGATTTCACTTGATATGTTCTAGTGGTTAGGAAACCCTTGATCTAAATAAGTATATTTCCTCCGATCCCAAAGTAGTCTAGGAGTCTTAGTAGTATATTATGGTTTACCATGTTGAATGCACTAGACATGTCGAATTGGAGGAGAAGTATGCTTTTACATGTTGCTATTTCTTGCTTGAATTTGGCTAGAAGAGTAATTAGTACTGTTTCAGTGCTATGGAGGGGGCGAAATCCTGATTGTGATTCATGTAATATTGAGAATTTGTTTATATAATCAGTAAGTTCTTCACCCTGCCCTAGTAAATTTTCAAAGAGGCCATTGTATAAGCATAACTATAAAAGTTTGCAGCATAAAAGTAAGAGCATAAATCCTTTGAAAGTCAGTACCTTTGATATTACATTCTGATCATTATATCAAGGCAACAAGTTACAACCAACAGCAAATGATGCCACTGCTTTTCAAAGAGAGAATTCAGAAATAATTTTTTTCAGATAAATGTTATGATGCCTATGAGAGTTGCAAAAACATCACTGCATGAGCCTCTTGAGGTCTAATCTTTGTCTCCATTTTTATGTTAGCATTTATGTAGCAGTCTATACTAAAGTACTTCACAACAAATTGCATTCACATACAACTACTTCTAGAGTGCTACTTCAGTATGATAAGACCACTGCGGCTAAATTCATCCTCGGAGCTCTCTTATTTTATCACTTTGGAATCCCTTCAAAAATATCTCAGTATCTTTCTCAGTCATATCATCAGATTCAACATTAGCACAGACATTGTACAGATGTATTGAACAGAGCCCACTATTGCCATAATTCAGATACTTTCAATTGTGACAGAGTCTTATATCCTAATAGGGTTGGGACCATGTTGCTCCAGTTAATGAATATTTACAGATATGTGAATCCTCCATATTGAAAAAGAACCAATGGTTATACAATTTGCAACTATTTATTGACAACCATATAATAAACCATAGTTAGGAGATCGATTTTATAATAAGATGCGAATGTGTATTCACCAGATATGCATGTGAATGATTAGAATACTAGGATTCATGTGCATATATGCACATCCATCCATATAAATGCCAAAATTAAGCCTAATTCTGTAAACACAATATGGTCATAATTTACATAACACATATTGTACAGGTACGTGTATACATGGAAAGAGTCTGAGTGGGGCACACACTTTCATGTATAACTTATAGAAAGTATAAGTTATGTTTGTATATATAGCATTTAAGCATGGCATTTACATCAGCTTTATGGCTGACACAAATGTTCACACCTAACAACATACACACATAAATAAAGATTATACTGGTATTTCATAAAGGAAAGTAGGCACCCATTTTCCTTTGTAGAATAGGAACTTTCTGGTTACTTAAATATAGGCTACTACTACTATTACTACTACTACTACTACACATTTCTAAAGCGCTACTAGGGTTACGCAGCGCTGTACAAATTAACATAAAAGGACAGTCCCTGCTCAAAGAGCTTACAATTTAAAGGACAAATGTACAGTCAGTCAAGTAGTGGCAGTCAAATTGGGGCAGTCTAGATTTCCTGAAAAGTATAAAGGTTAGGTGCCGAAAGCAATATTGAAGAGGTGGGCTTTGAGCAAGGATTTGAAGATGGGTAGGGAGGGGGCTTGGCGTAAGGGCTCAGGAAGTTTATTCCAAGCATAGGGTGAGGCGAGGCAGAATGGGCGGAGCCTGGAGTTGGCGGAGGTGGAGAAGGGTACTGAGAGGAGGGATTTGTCCTGTGAGTGGAGGTTTCGGGCGGGAACGTAAGGGGAGATGGTAGAGAGGTAATGAGGGGCTGCAGGCTGAGTGCATTTGTAGGTGAGAAGGAGAAGCTTGAACTGTATGCGGTATCTGATCGGAAGCCAGTGAAGTGACCTGAGGAGAGGGGTGATATGAGTTCCGGTTCAGGCGGAATATAGGGGGATAGATGGTTAAGTGGGAGGCCAGTGAGGAGTAGGTTGCAGTAGTCAAGGCGAGAGGTAATGAGAGTGTGGATGAGAGTTCGGGTGGTGTGCTCAGAGAGGAAAGGGCAAAGTTTGCTGATGTTAAAGAGGAAGAAGCGACAGGTCTTGGCTGTCTGCTGGATATGCGCAGAGAAGGAGAGGAATAGGAACTTTCTGGTTACTTAAATATAGGCACCTTCTGGTTACCTAAATAGAGGTGCACTGATATAGAATTGCCTTCTACATTTATACAATACACAACACAATAGTAGCAGTCTGTTATGTATGCATCCCCCAACCACAGCACCAATTAACATAAATGCACACAATAGTAGTGCAAGACAACCATGTTGGGAGCAAGTGCCAACATAAGCAGCAACAAAGGAGGATCACTGCTGCTTGACAACGACTGCCCCACAATGCTGACCCAAGTAAGTTCCAAGGGGCAACCAGGGGTGTAGGGGGGGGGGTAAAGAAGGGATTGCTAGGTTGTTCTGCCAGGGGTAGGGTTGACCAGGAGGACAGATACTTTGTCTCCGAAGACCCTGCCCTAAGAACCAACGATTATGTGATGACATACTTTCCACCATTTACCAGGGCATTGAAACAGTTGGATTCAGGGGAGTCCTCAGATCCTGAGGAGCCAAACCCATCTTTATTGGTGGGAATACCACCTGAGGAAAGAAAGCTCGAGGTACAACATGGCATGAGAGCCAACTTTCGCCCCACCAACTTACATGCTCTTATACGCTCTGACGCACTATCTACAGCTCATATCCTGAGAGTGACTAATGAAGCAGACGCCTCACTGCAGCTACAAGCTGTAGGGCCAAATGGTAACCGGAGGCAAGGAGAATCTGAGTCACCATCTCCCAGAGGAACATCAACTATACACTCTTCATGCAAGCAAGAACCAGTAGGGTGGTCGTATTCCACATCTATTCTCACAGAAGACAAGGCCAGCCAGCCCACAGCAGCTTCAACTGCTCAACCTGAAACCTCAACAAGAGACAAGCTAGTAAGGTATCTATCGCGCAAAGACCTGGGGAGCTCAGGGCTTATTCAGTTCAACGGCCGGCCTGAGCATTATAGGGTGTGGAAATCAGACTTGATGAGCATGAGGCTTACTCCCAAACAGGAGATAAACATACACTGGCTGGGGAAGGAAACAGCCGTACGTGTGGAGGAGTTGAAGCATTCATATTTGAATGACCCTTCTAAGGGGTTAAAAGAGATGTGGGAAAGACTCGAGGAGTACTACGGTTGCCCAGAAGCCATAGAAAATTCACTGTTCAACAGGTTGGATAAATTCCCAATGATATCCGGCAGAGACAACTACAAGCTGCAAGAGTTGGGAAACCTCCTTCACGAACTGGAAGCAGTCAAGGCCGAGAACAGCTTTTCAAACCTCAGCCAGCTAGACACACCTCGGGGCTCCAAAAGCATTTTAGGAAAACTACCATACAACATAAGGGAGAAGTGGTCAGTAGTTGGCACACAATACAAGCAAGAGAATCAAGAGAAATATCCTCCTTTTAACGTCTTCACAAGGTTCATAAGAGACATAGCTAAAAGAAGAAATGATCCTTAGTTCATGGTTGAGCCACCTGAATCAAGCCAGTTCCTGGAAGGGAAACCAGCCAAACTGTACAAGAAACCTATATCTGTACATAAGACGGAAGTGTCATCCTCAATGTCTGCACCATCTTCTTCCAACACAGAGAACGTAGGGGAACCCAAGGAACAGTGCCCTATACACAGAGCATCTCACCCTCTCAGAAAGTGTTGAGGGTTCATAAGGAAGCCTTTGAGGGAGCGTAAAGAACTGCTAAAAAGGTACAGATTCTGTTACAGGTGCTGTTTTTCCTCAGACCATCTCGCCAAAGACTCCAGAGTACATGTCCAGTGCACAGAGAGTGGTAGCGACCAACATGTCTATGCCCTACACCCAGATGGGGCAAAGCCACGTCCCAACCCTGAGATGAATCATGGCGAGGAGAAGGAAGAGGGAAGGACACTGACACTTCAAGTCACTCCGAAATGCACAAGAGTGTGTGGGAAAAGCCGTTAAGGTAGATCCTGCACCAAGATTTGCCTGCCAAAGTGTATCCCGAAGGGCGGTCTGAGAAGGCAGTCAAAATGTACGTCATCATAGATGAGCAGAGAAACCAGTCCCTTGCAAGGTCAGAGTTTTACAACCTGTTTGAGATCCAGCAAGGCTACTCCTCATATAGCATCAAAAATTGTGCAGGAGTTGCACAAATGTTGGGGAGAGTAGCAAGCGGCTATGTGATAGAAGCAATGGATGGATGCACCAAGTCACAATTACCTACGTTAATTGAATGTGATCAGATTCCAGATGATAAGGATGAGATTACTTCACCAGAGGTTGCTTGGAATCACCCCCATCTGAGGGCCATAGCCAACCAACTTGAACATTTGGATCCAGATGCTGAGATCTTACTCTTGCTGGGTCGAGACGCATCAGAACTCCTGGAGATCCATGAATCGTGCAAGGGTCCACGTGGTGTTTTTTATGCGCAGCGTCTCAACCTGGGTTGGACAATAGTGGGCAAAGTCTGCCTCAACCAAACGAGAAGGGCAAATGTCAGTGTGCTCTTCACCAATGTCTTAGAAAGTGGGTTAACTTCACTATTTGAATCATGTAACAACCACCTAACAACCAAAGAGAATCCCGCTTACAAAGAACGGAGTGTTATCTCAACACTTTATAAAACCATCTCCGCAGCAGACCACCAAAGATGATAACAAACCTGCTTTCTCCATAGAAAATAAAGAATTCCTGAACATTATGAACAAAGAGCTCAGGAAAGATGAGTCAAACAGCTGGGTAGCACCCCTCCCATTCCGTAATCCCAGGTCTCGACTGCCAAACAACAGAAGCTGTGCCCTCTCCCGACTTGCCTCGTTGCAGAAAACCTTGAGGAGGAAACCCGAGATGAGGCAGCATTTCATAACCTTCATGCAGAACATGCTTATCAATGGCCACGCAGAGCTGGCCCAACCTTTGAAAGAGAACAAAGAGTGCTTGTACCTACCTATCTTTGGGGTATACCATCCTCAGAAGCCACAGCAAATCCGAATCGTGTTTAACTCTAGCGCCCAGTTCCAAGGGATCTCACTGAACAATGTGCTGCTCACTGGGCCCAACCTAACCAACAGCCTACTAGGGATCTTAATCCACTTCAGAAAAGAGCCCATTGCTGTGATGGTTGACATTCAGCAAATGTTCTACTGCTTCACTGTCCGCGAAGACCACAGAAATTACTTAAGGTTTTTGTGGTTCCACGGTGATGATGTCAATGGAGATGTAGTTGAATACAGGATGTGAGTCCATATCTTTGGGAACAGCCCATCACCAGCAGTGGCCACCTATGGCCTTAGACAAACTGCAAGAGAAGGAGAGAAAGAGCACGGGGCTGATGCCAGGCAGTTTGTAGAGAGAGAGACTTCTATGTGGATGATGGGTTGAAGTCCTTGCCTACTGAAACAGAAGCCATTGACCTGCTGAAAAGGACGCAGATGATGTTAGCGGAAGCTAATTTGAGTCTTTACAAAATCGCATTCAACAGCGCCAATGTGATGAAAGCGTTTCCTACGGTAGATCATGCCACAAACTTGAAGGATCTAGACTTAGGAGTGGACACCCCCCCCCCCCCCCCCCCCCACTACAACGCAGCCTTGGCCTGAACTGGAACCTGAAGACAGACACCTTCATTATCCGGGTCTGCATGCAAGAGAAACCGTACACCCAACGAGGGATTTTGTCTACAGTGAATAGTATCTATGACCCACTAGGATTTGTGGCACCAGACACCATCCAAGGGAAAACACTGCTTCGTGAACTCTTTTCGAGCTCAAATGAATAGGATGCTCCACTACCACAAGAAAAGAGGCAAGAGTGGAACACATGGAGAAACTCCCTAAAAAAACTCAAAGAACTCCACATCCCACGGACATATGCCTCCATGTCCCTCATGAACGCTTGCCACAAGGAAGTTTGCGCCTTCTCTGATGCCTCAGAGAAAGCCATAGCTGCAGTGTCATACCTAAAACCCATAGATGCCTGCGGCAGTATCCATATGGGATTCATCTTCTGCAAAGTCAAGCTAGCCCCGCAGCCTAGTCAGACTGTGCCATGCCTAGAGCTATGTGGAGCAGTCCTGGCAGTAGAAATAGCCAAACTGGTTGTAAGCGAGATGGACACCCACTTAGATTCAGCTAAGTTCTATGCAGATAGCAAGGTTGTACTTGGCTATATATACAACCAGAGTGGAAGATTCTATGTATACGTGAGTAACCGAGTAGAACGCATCCAAAGATCTACCAGACCTGACCAATGGCACTACGTGTCATCTGACCAGAACCCAGCAGACCATGCCACAAGAGTTGTCTCAGCAGCGCACCTAGCGCAAATGACATGGTTAAAAGGGCCGACTTTTCTCACAGAACCAATAAGCGGCCCTCTAACTACTGCGAACTCCTTTGAACTAGAGAACCCAGAAGATGATGACGAAGTTCGCTCAGTTGTAACGGCCCTCACCACAAGTATTTCAACTAATAATAATCTGGGGGCTAACCGCTTTAAGCGATTTTCGCAATGGGTGACACTGAGAAAAGCCATAGCACACATTATCCACATCACACGTTCTTTCCAGCAAAGGCCTGATAGTAGAGTAAGAAAGTGTCACCACTGGCACCTTTGCACCAAGCCCTTGGCAGTAGAAGAGTTTGTCCAAGTAGAGAAGGTAGTCCTGCGTTGTGTGCAATGAGAAGAATATGCTACAGAGTTTCAGTGCATCAGTAAATGGAAGAACATCCCAAAAAACAGTCCCCTTTGGAAAGAACCCTCTGATTATCCCAGGTCGACATCCAGTATCCACCCTGCTTGTACACCACTACCATGAGCAAGTTAAGCATCAAGGTCAACACTTTACCGTAGGAGCATTCAGGGCCGCAGGTGTGTGGATCATCGGAGCAAAGCATTGTGTCACTGCAGGCATCCACAAATGCGTAAAGTGCCGTAAGCTGCAGGGCAAAAATGAAGACCAGAGAATGGCAGACTTGCCACCTGAAAGGTTGAGCGTTGACCCACCATTCACCTATGTGGGGATGGACATCTTCGGGCCATGGTCAGTTATCTCGAGATGGACCAGAGGAAGAAGTGCAAACAGCAAATGATGGGCTATGTTCACGTGCATGAGCATACGCGCTGTCCACATCGAAGTGGTAGAGTCGATGGACACTTCGAGCTTCATAAATGCTCTCAGAAGGTTCTTCTCAATCCATGATCCAGTCAAGCAGATCCGCTCTGATTGTGGATTCAACTTCATTAGTGCTTGCAAAGAGCTGAAAATAAACTCAGAGAAGATTAACAATTTGTACATCGGAAAGTACCTGAACGACCACCTCTGCATGTGGATATTCAACCCTCCCCATGCTTCACATATGGGAGGAGTTTGGGAGCGCATGATTGGGCTCGCTCGGTGCATCCTTGATTGTATGCTATCAGAAAAAGAGGCTAACCACCTCACCCATGAGGTTCCAACCACATTCCTGGCAGAGGTGTCTGCCATCATCAATGCAAGATCTCTAATTTCAGTGTCCTCCGATCCAGAGTCGCCTTTGATCCTGACTCCAGCCACGCTCCTAACACAAAAGATAGGTGTACCACCAAATCAGCCCGGAGACTTTGATGAGAAAGATCTGTGTAGACAGCAATGGAGACAAGTCCAAAGCCTTGCCAACACCTTCTGGAGCCGCTGGAGACAAGAGTACTCCCAACCCTACAGATCCGCAGTAAATGGCAGACCAGTAAGGCCAACATCCACGAAGGCGACATTGTCTTACTCAAGGACAACCAGACTCAACGCAATGATTGGCCCCTGGCATTAGTCACCAAAACCATCCCCAGTGAAGATGGAAGAGTCAGAAAGGTGGAAGTCAGAACTGTGAAACAAGGAACAGCAAAGACTTTCTGCAGACCCATCACTGAAATCGTGCTCCTCGTGCAACATGAGGAGGAATGAGCACAGTGAGCCATCATCTACCCAGGAAGACCAGAGACTCAGACTTTCTCTCTCTCTCTCTCTTGTGTTTAGTGTTGTTGTTGTTGTTTCTCTCTCGTTTCAGGTCCTGTATGCTGAAGAAGATGACCCTACAGCTGTTGGATAGCCTGAATGCAAAGAATGGACTTTACATGATATTAATTTTGATAAATTGTGATAATAGTAATAGTGGTATCTACCGATACCAGGCGGGGAGTGTCTGCCCTCTGACAGTCTTGCCCTGATTTATAATGTGGCCCTGGGATGAGTTTGATACCTTTGCTGTCATTCTCACTGCAGATTCACATGAATGATGCATTGTGGGTGGTGTGGTTCTCAGGCAATGCAGCTTCACTTGCCTGTCTGCATAAAACTGTTATTATTGGTTGTGCTGTTCCTAGATGGCAGGCTCTGTTCCCATTGCTGGGTTTCCCCCTGCTCCCTGGGTCAGAGTGTAAGCTTCTCTGTCCCTCTCATCATGAGGTAGTCTCCATCTTGTTAGATAGCATCTTTTCCTGCCATTTTCCTTGTTAATGTACTTGTTTTTTTTTACCTTCTGTATATCTTACTGAAGAGATATTGCAATCCAGTCACCCAGGTCTGAGCTACTGTCTTCTCAGAATTATGGAGTCTCTATGCCATGGGGCAGTGCTTCTGAATTACATCTGACTGTGAGTAATCTTTGTGTTATTTAATAAAGAAACTTCAGAAATATAGAGTCTTCAGGTGTGAATTGGGGTGCAAAGGTTAAACATCAGGATATCTAAACTTAGAGGACAGTTTATGAGAGGCCTGAACACACACTCCCTTTCTGAGTCTACACAATTGCGGTGTTGCAACAACTTACCCATAAAACCTCACTCTGCAGTCATCAAGATCAGCAGGCCCTACAGAAAAATAGCTCAGTAAGCCTGCAGAACCACAACAACATCCCTTCCCCCTCCACCACCACCCCTCTTCACCAGCAAAGGGATAACAAGGAGATCTCCAGGTGAGTGCTACATGCACTCTCTCTGTTGTCTCCTCCTCATGAGGTCATCCACAAAAAGTGCCTCAGTCTGCCAAATTCACGTCAGCACTTCACTTCCTTATTCTTCATCTCATCACAAATTCCTTCTAAATGCCAATCAGAAGAAATGGCATTCTACACTTCCCCTAACCCCTTAATTATCATGACTACTATCTTCCCGTAAAGGGCTCCATATTATGGTGTCCTTAGTGAAAGTTTAGGGCATTCCTTCATTAAAACAATATTTTCTGTGAGTAAAATATGTTTTATTTCTTATGTAGATACAATCTTGCTAACTTTACTCTTGTCAGTGAATTGTCTGTAAAGCATGCTAAAAACAACTTATAAGTATTTCTTTACATAGTACTTGATGGGTGTATAACCACTGCCATAAACTAATTGGAGCATCAATCGCAAATCTCTTGTGGCTTTCTATCAACCAATATTTCTTAAACTGCCTGTTTAATTTTCTTCATAATTTGGTCTGACAAACTTTTATAAATGTTTTAAATAAATTGCATATAAAATCTAATTGGTAGGACAAACTGATAACTATTTTCCTAACTCAAAATGTTGAATCCAAATTAAATTTTAACTCTACTTCATTAAGTCCATTTGAAGCGTATTATCAAAACAGCTTAATATACTTCACTTAAAATCACTGCTGTGATTATCTTTTCTTCAATCAGTTTTCATTCATCTCCATTTAGCATAAGAACATCTGGCAATAGATCTAGGTTTTGAATCAGTGATCTCCTTCAGGGATGTCTTACTCATAAATTGATGTGGTTATTTCATCACAAAGCAATGAACAAGGCATCAATTATTTGCATGAACAGAGCAGGTCTCTCAGTTTATATAGGTACAATCACATGTATCTCTTATGCCGCTAATACATGTGGTAACTGACTATCCACTGTTTCCACACCTGGAATAGCTTGCCTCATACCCTGTAGCATACCAATTGCTCATTTCCTATTCAATTGTAAATATAATCTGTTTTCAGATTAGCCATTCATCAATTTATCCCAATGACATTGCACTACCCATCTTATTCTGTGTATATATCTCAATTGCACTTGCCTCATCAGCTACCTATTAAGATGTTTCACTGTATTGCACAGAGTTAGCATCATATCTGTTATTTGAATGTTCTGTGCGTCTATGTTGTTTCATTTGTATTGTGTTGATATAGTGAGTGTCATATCTCTGCTATATATATAGTCTTTTGCCTAATATGGTATTATTTGTATTATGCTGATATTAATAACACATCTGTTATATGATTGTTTTACAGTGCTGTTAACTGGTTATATTTCTGATATTGCATCATGTTAGTCCTGTGCTAGGATTCAATTTGCCTTCTAACTTCATTGATTGTATTTATGCATGCATTCGGTCATTTCACTATTGTTATATTGTACCTGCTGTACACTACCTTTGGTTAATCTCTTCTTAAAGGTAGTTAATAAATCCCAATAAATAGAATAAATAAATAAATAAATATAATTTCTTGTTCTAGGTACACATGCATTTAGTGAGACTACTATATATTAAATGGAGTAGGAGATAATTGTTAGGACAGCGGGCAGAGTACAAGGGAAGCCCATTTCTATTCCCATTGTAGTTCCTTCTCATTTTAAGCAAGTCAAATAGGGTGAAGGTATCAAGCATTATTGGCCCCTTAACACGACTTATAGGGCTATAATGCAGTTTGTTTTGCCCTACTGTGGTGCTATTTTGGTCACTGTGGGTTACAAAGTCATGAGATGCAAAAAATGTAAATGCATCTAAAACAGCTCATTACTATGTAAATTATAACATGACCGAGTGCATGTCACAAGTCATGTTATGGTCATTAAATGCCAGTAAAAGAACCCCAGTCAAAAACTGAGGTCATTTTTTTATTATTAATAATGGGAACATCAGGCCCCAAAACTGTAGCCCAACACTCTTGGATCGTACCTTAAAGGGGCTGTGGTGCTGTCCCTCTTACCTCTTGATCCTCACCCCAACTCCCCAATCACACTACTAGTCCCCTCCAATGCTGGTTCTAGACCCTCTGATCATCTAACTAGCCCCTCAAACATTCAGCTAAACCTCAACATAAGTTCCAGCCCCCTCCAACATTAATCAAACCTCTGACACAGGTTCCAAGCCCCCGATCCTCAGCTCAACTCCCGGACACTAATATGAATGTGCTATTTATGTGTATAAATGTTTAGAGTAATGGCATACTCACATATGTGTACGTATTCATACGTACATGCTGGATATGTACCTAAAAGATGTTCTATAACAATGTGTATAACTTATACTTTGCAGGTAGATGTACACATAGTGGAGTCTGTATGGAACATGAGCGGGTTGCAATGTTATGAACTTAACTTATAGAATTGTATGTTACACACGTATCTCTAGAATATAGGTACACACCTGTTACAAGATTAATATGTTACAAGAAATTATTTATTTTGGGGAAAATAGCTCGAGAGCACTCGCTACTGTTTATAATTTAAGAGCAGGCGCTGTATTTATAAGTTTTAGGATATTAATTTCTCCACCAATCACCAAAGGTGATAATTGCAATAAATTAAATAAATTAAGTATATATAAAAGATACCATATACTCAGAACACAAGGAGACCATATTTTTAGCTTCAAAAAGGTTGATTTAATATACAATTGCACACGAGAGGTAGGTTTTAAGAGATCTTTACAGATAATCTGTGCATAAAATAGAACAAAGTAGCAGGTAGGTTAACTTACAAGTCCTTGTTACAAGCATGCTGTGGTCCAGCTGATTGATGAGCACATGTTGAGGAGCAAGGCATTAGGGCTTCTGCAGTGAGTGGATCTGAGTTGCTTGCAGCTGAAGAGAATCTGAATCTTGGGAAACAGCTTTTGCTTTTATACCTTGCAAGCTGCAGGAGGATATGCCATGTGGATCTTTGTCCTGGTTTCCACACGACCCTTGGGCATTTGCAAAGCATTGTGGTATCTTGGTCTCATGTCTGCACACGACCCCTGAGTCTTGGTCTCATGTCTTATGACATCACAAGACTTACAGGGCTTCCTGCTCAGTCTCTGGAGCAGATACACATTACAAGTCCTTCCTTTCTGCACATGTCTGAAAGCTGATGGGAGGGGCAGGTATACCTTTGACAAGCAAATGTCCTGTTTATGGTTTCCCCTCTGAAGTCTTTGTTTTCAATGGAGTATTCACACCTTTCCCACCTGCTTGTCTCCTTGCATCCTCTGGTTAGGTCCAATCTTTGTTGTGTTGATCAGAGGAATAGAGTCAATTTAAAACTTTAAAGCAGTCAAGTCTTGTAAATATTCCCCAAAGGGAGAGGGAAGAGGGCTTTTGGAATGAAAGCCAGTTCTGCTAAAAGCTGCACAAATATATATATATGTATCTGATCCAACACAACATCATGCTACACATTTAATTCTGATGAGTGGCTTATACCTTAACACACCCAGCTTTATTGTTAGAATAAGTGTTCACATCTAAGCATATATGCATGCATCTACCCAGTTAAATTAGTGTTCTGTAAAGGGGAAAGGGAAATGGGACTTGATATATCACCTTTCTGAGGTTTTTGCAACTATATTCAAAGCAGTTTAAATATATTCAGGTACTTATTTTGTACCAGGGGCAATGAAGAGTTAAGTGACTGCCCAGAATCACAAGGAGCTGCAGTGGGAATCAAACTCAGTTCCCTAGGATCAAAGTCCACTGCACTAACCGCTAGGCTACTCCTCCACTAAAGGAAAGTAGGCACCCATTTTCTATATAGAATATGTGCCAATCAAGTGTCCTCTGGGCACCGTTATATTGGTGTACAACTATAGAATTATTCCATAGTGAATGTTTCTACGTTTAGCATAGATTGCTGTATGATCACCTTCTTGTTTTGTTTGAGTAGGTGGTTTGTTGTCATCTTGTTAGTTTTCACAGTTTAAGAGCAAAGCTAACCCAATCTGGAGACATTACACCTGGAGAGATACATTGAACATGATAATGTTGTACAGATACAAATATGTGATAGATTAAGTATAAGGCAAGATATGGAATACATAGCAACAAATACTTTGAGTACAATAGCATATCATCCCCCAGACCCCCCTGACGCAGGTTCAAGGAGTGCCGCTAACCCCCACAGTCCCCTAACCCCACCCCCACATTAGCTCCCTCCTCTTCCTTCAACGCCGCCTAGAAAATGGCGGTGACCAGCCCTGCCCAGAGTATCCTGCCTGTGAAAATTGGGCTGTTTATTGGTCAAAATAAAATATAAATATAAAATATAAAACATTGGGAACTACAGAGAATGGGGAATTCTCAGCAGTGTAACTGTCAAAAGTCTAGACTGTCATTTCACTCAGGCAGGAAGAATTTGTAAGTTAACCAAGCTTTAAGTCACAATACTAACTTTGCCACTTTAGTTTATGCAGCTCCCATGAGATTTCTGGGCAGACAGAGAGAAAGGAGTTTATGGAAATTAGTAAAATTATGAATGTAACATGAACAGCTGAAGAAAGACCCAAGGGAATGAGAAGTTTGAAACATAAGGAAACACAGCCTTAATAAAAATGTCACATCTTTTATTTAAAAAGGTGAAAATGTAAAAATGTAAGAATAAAATGAACAAAAGATTATAGTAAAGAAAGAGGTACTGAACCATGTAACAGTAAATTGATACTCAATTTGACCAAATGGGTAGTATTTTAGGGCCCTGTTTAATAACGTTTGCTAGCATTTTTAGTGCAAGCTAAAATTAGTATATGCTAAATGCAAGAGTCACCGATATGTTCCTATGGGCAACTTAGTGTTTAGCGTGTTAATCATTACACGTGCTAAAAATGCTAGCGCGCCTTTACTACTACTACTACTACTTGACATTTCTAAAGCGCTACTAGGGTTACGCAGCGCTGTACAATTTAACATAGAAGGACAGTCCCTGCTCAAAGGAGCTTACAATCTAAAGGACAAATGTACAGTCAGTCAAATAGGGGCAGTCTAGATTTCCTGAAAGGTATAAAGGTTAGGTGCCGAAAGCAACATTGAAGAGGTGGGCTTTGAGCAAAGATTTGAAGATGGGTAGGGAGGGGGCTTGGCGTAAGGGCTCAGGAAGTTTATTCCAAGCATAGGGTGAGGCGAGGCAGAATGAGTGGAGCCTGGAGTTGGCGGTGGTGGTGAAGGGTACTGAGAGGAGGGATTTGTCCTGTGAGCAGAGGTTACGGGCGGGAACGTAAGGGGAAATGAGGGTAGAGAGGTAATGAGGGGCTGCAGACTGAGTGCATTTGTAGGTAAGAAGGAGAAGCTTGAACTGTATGCGGTATCTAAGCCTTTAGTGTGGCTTAGTAAACAGGGCCCTATTTGAGTTAAATTATTATACATTAATATACAGTTAATTAATATGTAACTCATCTCAATCACAATACCATATGCTATTTTAAGCATGATTTGAAAAATAGAAATTAGCAAGTATATGAGTGAAAAATGACTGATGAGAGATAATTGAATTGAATATAATGGAAATTGTATATAATGGAACACATGAAGGGTAATTTTATAATGGGGGCTTGTTTAAGAGGGCAAGTAAGTGCCTATTTTGGCACTATGGTACAAAGATATACAGAAGTCTATCCCTCTAACTCTATAAACCTTTGTGCAAAACTTTGGGGCCCTTTTACTAAGCCGTGGTAAAAAGTGGCCTGTGGCAGTTTAGATGCGTGTGTTAGGTGCATGACGAGCCAGTTTTTACTGCATCTGCAAAAAAGATTTTTGTTTTAATGTGACAGAAAAGGGCATGCAGTAAAAATGAAACCAGCGCGTGTCTAAAACCGGACTGAGCCCTTAATGCCACCCATTGATCTAGTGGTAAGGACTTGTGCGCTACTTGCGCGGTGACCATTCGGCACACACCAACTGCCAATTACCGCTGGAAACAGTGCCTGTGGGAGGAAATAAATAAATAATTCATCCCGGCATTATAGGTGTGCGCCAAATCTGAAATTACCACCCGGGGGTGTGCTGGCTTGGTGGTAGTTCATTTGGGCACATGCTGCATGCACGTAGAGCCTACTATGGCTTAGTAAAAGGGCCCCCTTTATGCTTAGCATGCAAATTTGTATGTGGAAGTTATAGAATCGTGTCAGTTATGAGTGTAACTTAATATAATAATTAGCTGTGACTTGGCATTAACAACCAATTATTGGCTTCAATTAATTGGTGCTAATTGGCACTAATAAGCAATTCACACATAACTACCCTATGTTGGTATTGTATAAACCTACATAAGACCATAAGAATAGCCATACTGGGTCAGACCAATGATCTTTCTAGCCCAGTATCCTGCTTCCATCAGTGGTCAATCCAGGTCACAAGTACCTGTTACAGTAGTTGTGTGTGCAAAAAAAAAAAGTGTGCAACTGCAAGGTGATCATGGGTGGGTCAGGAGGCAAACACACCACTTGCATGCACAGGCTCTAGATCACTAGACGTTACCAGTGGCGTACCAAGGGGGGGGGGGTGGGTGCGGTCCACCCTGGGTGCACGCCGCTGGGGGGGTGCTGTGCGCCTGTCGGCTCTGCTCGTTCCGTGCTCCCTCTGCCCCGGAACAGGTTACTTCCTGTTCCGGGGCAGAGGGAGCATGGAACGAGCGAAGCCGACAGGCGCGCGGCACCCCCCCTCCCAGCAGGTAAAAATGCACCCGGGGGGGTGTCCTTTCGCCAGGGGGGAGGGGTGTCCTTTCGCCGGGGTGGGGGGGTCGCGCTGCACCCGAGGGGGGCGCATCGGCGATCCGCCCCGGGTGTCAGCCTCCCTAGGAACGTCATTGGAAGTTACATTTTTAACTGCCAGCAGTTAAGCATGATCATTTACACCAGCCATTGAGCTAGCACTATGGACATATGCTATTCTATATTCTATAATGGTAATTGCATATGCTGATCTACAGAATTACCCCCAGTATGTGTCTTTATACTGTCAATAATAGCATAAGCTGCAAAAATTGTGCAGATATTTGAATTTAATATGATGCTACAGTTCATTTTATTCTTTTCACATTTGATTTTAGTACAGTGTTTCAAAGATATGGTTGATGGTAGCTAAGATCATTTTAATGTTTTAATAAGGATTTGTTTTTATCATATTTATATACCATAAAGGACTATATTCTATATATCTTGCCTAAAAACTTGGCGCCAAAATGAAATGTGCCTAGGCATATTCTATAAAGTGTGCCTAAATTTAGGCGTACTTTATAGAATATGCCTAAATTTCCATGCAGTTTATAGAATATGCTGAGCGCCCGTCCGCATGATTAAATTTATAAATTCTGATGCGTGGACCAGGTATATTCTATAACAGTGTGATATATTTTAGAAATACCCAAGACCCATTCCACAACCATGGCCATGCCCCCTTTTCAACTATGCGACTTAGAATTTATGAGTATCACATTACAGAATATACTTAGACTGTTCTGCACGTAAATTCTAACTAATGTCAGTTAGTGTCAATGATTGCTTGTTAAGTGCAATTATTGGCACTGATTGGCTTGTTAAATAATTAAGTTGCACATGCAAATCCAGAATATGGCTGGATTTATGTGCGAAACTTAGGTTGCGCTATATATAATCTGAGGCATTATGCTTCACTCTCTATTTTCAATTCTCACATTTTGACTTGTTATGAATTAATCAATTTCAGATACATTTCACTTAGGAGGGAGCACCTATTTCCAGTCTCTGTCTGTCCATTTGTTCATACACATTAGCATTTATGAGCATGTGAAGCCAGGCAGCAAACAGAAGACAAGCAAGAGATGGAGGTAGTGTACCTCTGAGGGCAACACTCCCACTTTAGACAGGCTTCCCCTGTCCCAATCCCACTTCTAGGCCGAATTCTTGTCCACCTGAAGCTCAAATTCTCTTTCTTGTTGCCACTTAGAGGGGTAGCAATTCTTCCTAAATCCAGTCAATATTTCTTTCTTTCACTTCAGGATCCCCCAGTGGTCCCAAGGGTCCTCATTCCAGACTCTTTTATGACTTTTTAAACTCCACTGCTGCTGTCACTCTTTACAGGGAAACCACTTTATTTCTGCAACTTCTATGCCAACCCCTCCCCTGGGCAGGCCTCCTAACACACCCTCCAGCCCTCTGATAGAGATCTCCTATCCCCCAGGGCCTCTGAAAAAACTCTAACAATGCAGGCTCTAGTAATACTTATATTATGGGGTAGTACACTAGGGTGAGTGGCTAAAAGGATGGGGGGTGAAGGGGAAAGTGATGTGGAAAGGATGAGTGAAGATGGGGAAAGAAGATGAAAGTTGAAATGGGGATGTGGGGTTAAGATGAGAGGAAGGGGAAAAGATAAGCAGTGGCGTTCCTAGGCTGCCTGACACCCGGGGCGGATCGCTGATGCGCCCCCCCCCCCCCCCCCCCGGGTGCAGCGCAGCCCCCCCCCCCAACCGGTGAAATTACCCCCCCCCCACCGGTGAAATTACACCCTCCCCCCCGGGTGCATTTTTACCTGCTGAAGGGGGGTGTGCTGCGCGCCTGGTGGCTGAGTCCGCTTGTTCCCTCCCTGCTGCTCCCTCTGCCCCAGAACAGGAAGTAACCTGTTCCATGCAGAGGGAGCAGCAGGGAGGAAACGAGCGGACTCAGCCAACAGGCGTGCGGCACCCCCCCCAGCGGCGTGCACCCAGGGCAGACTGCCCCCACCACCCCCCTTGGTACGCCACTGAAGATAAGAGCATGGAAGATGTACAGATGGAAGTATGACAAGAGTGGGTGCAATGGTGAGATGGAAAGAGAGAGAGGAGGGAGAGGAGCAGGAAAACAAGTGGAGGGAATGGGGTAAAGAGGTGAAGGGGGAGGAAGAGAAAGGAAAGGGGTAGGAAATATGCTGTTTTGAGTATTATATCCCCAAACATATACTACTATACACTTGTACTCCACTGATCCCATACATCCTCATATACTGAACACAGTCACCTTTCCATACATAAACACACTTACTACACTTATTCTTCACAGATGTGTGTGTATATATATATATATATATAGAGAGAGAGAGAGAGACAGAGAGACAGAGACAGAGAGAGAGAGAGAGAGAGAGAGAGGGAAGAAGGTATTTTGGGGAAGGGGATGTAGGAAACAGTGTATAAGTATTTATTGTGAAAAGGGGAATATGTTTGTGTGTGCATATATATATATTTTATTGCATTTGTATCCCACATTATCCCACCTCTTTGCGGGCTCAATGTGGCTTACAATATATAGTGGAAAGTGGAAATGAGAGGAGAATTAATATTAGTGTAACAGAAGTATATTGGGTAATGGAAAGTATGATGAAGATATAATATGGGGCACTGTTAACAATGCTTACTAGATATATGTGGGGTTTTCATATGTTTTAGTCATTGTGGTATGTCTTGTCGAAAAGATGGGTCTTCAGCAGTTTTCGGAAGTTGGTCAGTTCATAGGTCGCTTTTAGGTTATGTGGCAATGCGTTCCAGAATTGCGTACTCATATAGGAAAAGATTAATGTGTGCGTTAGTTTATATTTTAGGCCTTTGCAATTTGGGAAGTGAAGATTAAGAAATGAGCGAGATGATCTTTTGGCATTTCTGGGTGGTAGGTCAATCAGGTCAGACATGTAAGCTGGGGCTTTGCCGTGGATGAACAAGGCATATTTTCAAAGCACTTAGCCTTCCAAAGTTCCATAGAAACCTATGGAACTTTGGAAGGTTAAGTGCTTTGAAAATATGCTTCATATATATGTACTAGGGTACATACTTTAAATGTGATGCGTTCTTTGAGCGGTAACCAGTGTAGTTTTTCTCGTAGGGGTTTTGCACAAACACATTCCCCTTTTCACAATAAATACTTATACACTGTTTCCTACATCCCCTTCCCCAAAATACCTTCTTCCCTCTATATATACCCATACCATATACAAAGCTAACTGAGCAGTGGGAAATGTCTCATTGTGTTACACTAAGGAGGTCATTTTAGAAGCATCTAAACATGTAAATTTCAGAGTATTTTGGCAAGCAACTATTTGCATGCATATATTCAAGAAAAAGAGATTCAAAATAGGCATGATAGAGGGCAGAAATGGCCCCTGACCAGCTAAATCATTTGTCTGGGGCTAACTGCTCATGTTCAGTAGCACTTAACCAGTTAATGCTGCTGAAAATGTCCAGTTAGAGCTGTTATCCAGCACTTGGCCAAGGTAACTGCATAATTAGGATTCCATAAAAGTCAGTTCTATCTTTATGTGTTTCACCATAGCCAATTAAGTGCTAAATATCACACTTAACTGGCTATAGTTTAGCCAGATCTGTAAATGTGAAAATTTAATGCTAGAGCTCAGATATGGCCTGACATTGAATTTTCAGGCATAACACTGACCTCATTCTTCCTATTTTACAACAGCAAGTCATATCTATAAAAAATCTCTATGATGGCTTTTACCGCTACCCCGAGGCATGCTCAAATGCCAGCTCTAAATTTAGAAGTCTAAATGATAGAACAGGTGAAAAGCTTACAGAACCTACCCTACATTCTCTGACCATCCCTGGAACTCCCAACCTTGGAATCTAACAATCCAACCCCAACACCCCCTCTGATGAAATCCATAACCCCCGTACTTCCCATAGATACCTCTAGACATTTGCTGCTTCCGCCAGTGGGTGACAGGAGTGATCACCAGATGATCTTATCCCATCAGTGTCCTGGTTCAAAATGGCACCCCTGTGCCCCTAGTGGTAATATCACATGGGCATTGCTTGGGAGTCAGAGGCACAAGTTTGAAACTGGATTCCAATGGATCAGAAGTGTCTGTGGATTGCTTCTGCCCTCTATTAGATACAAAGGATACTCCAGTAAGATTCAGAAGAAGTCTGGGTGGTTAGGGTCATTGGTATGTTGAGGTGTCCAGAGCAGAGGTGAGAATTCATCAGTATATTTGGGCGGGGGGAGTCTGGGGAAGGGTGGAAAGTATGACTATTGATGAGGGGGTAGAAGAGTGTAATGAGGGATCAGGGTGAATGTGTGGTGTTTCAGTTACATCTCCCATTTCTGATCCCCTTTAGAGACAGCACACCTGACTTGTGTTATACTATCAGGGTTGGCTTCGGTTATCGTCGGTTTCAGTTTTCGTTGATTTTTTCAGTGAAACATTTGTCTTGGATTTCGTTGGTTGCCTCGGTTTTCGCAGCTAATTTTGCAAAAACAAAGGGTAACCCACGCGTTCTCCTGCTCATTGGATTTACATTGATTCATATGGAAATAATTGCCTCAGTTTTCGTCTGTTTCAGTTTTCATTGATTGTTTTTGGACGGATTATCAATGAAAACCGAGGTATCACTGTATTCAATTTTTGTGTTTTCTTTTGTTTTCCTAACATCTGGTGTAAATGCCAGCACCCAAGATAGGTAGTATTCTGTAATTCCAAACCCAACTTTCTGGAACACCCTCAACAAGCCCACTTTTGAAATACACACCAGGGGAGTTAGTGAATTACAGAATAATGGACATCTAGATGCACATGAAAATTTGATTGAGTGCCAGTTAACATCAATAATTTGTTGCTAGCACCCAGTTATTGATGATTTAGAGCTCATTATCCAATTTATTTGCGTGCACATCTCAGAAGCATGCTCAAAGTTGGGCACACAGCTTTGGACACCATATATAGAATCTGGGGATAAGTGATTTAGCTGCATTATTTATAGAGTAGCACCTTGCACTTATTTATTTATTTATATGTTAGGATTTATTTAACACCTTTTTGATGAATTCACTGAAGTCAAACATAAGCAATAGATAATTACAGCAGTAAAAATATTCAAACAACAATACAAAGTAATAGTATGCTACATTACAGTGTCAACATAATGCACAATAAAACATTTTAATAGATAGCATAGGTTGTAAGCAAAGATGGAACATATAGATAGATAAAATAGGTCTTTTACTAAAGCTTAGATTGAGTTATCTGTAGCAGGGACCATAGGAATAAAATGGGCCCTGCTGCAGATAACTCAAGCTAAGCTTTACTAAAAGAACCCCTAAGAGACTAGTTTATAAAGAGTTGCAAATGAGGTCAGAAAGGTGCTTGAACATTATCATCACTAGGGGGGTCTTTAACTAAAGCTTAGCTCGAGTTACCTGTAGCAGGGCCTACTTTATTTCTACAGGCCCTGCTGCAGATAACTCGAGCTAAGCTTTAGTAAAAGACTCCCTAGGGTAGAAGTGGGTAAACATGCCATATACTGGCACCAGGCATATGTGAAAACGCTACTATTCTAAAAGCTAGGCACATTATCAGCTCCTAAATTTAGATGCCACCTTATAGGACTGCATTTCATGTGTCTACTTGTGATCTCAGTCCACACTCCACCCAAACTCTACCACTGCACATTCCTACTGGCAAAATTCATGCAATTATAGCATGAGATATTCTTTTAGCTAGTCAGTATTTTATACAAACCCACAGATTCACAAAAATTACTATAAAATATAAGATTTGCATATCTGCTTTTCCTTTGTACAATGTACTTAAACTTTTTTTTTTACTTCTCCCATGATAAGGGCTTTCTATTTTTAGGTTTGTTTGCTTATAAATTTGTAATTTGATTATTTCCTTTTGAAATTATCAGTCAATTTTCCTTTGCATTTTTGGAAAATGTATATTTCATAAAAGCAAAAAAAAAAAAAAACAAAAGCAAAAAAAAAATTACTGTAAAATTACCTAAATGTGAACCTTCCTTCTTGCTAACATTATATTGTATTGAACTTTATAACTTGTTAATTTTATATTGCATCTTTTTTTGTGATTGTGCATTTATCATATAATTGAAATAAATATGACTGTATCATGTTTAAATCATTTTATAGTGTATGATAAATAATCTGTTAATCTATTTATAAAAATTGCATGTTCACATAAATGTTCAAGGCTGTTGCTTTTCACTTTCTGTAGTACTGGGAAAAACTGGAGAAACTGAGCTTTTTCAGATTTTAATAGCCTGATGACAGCACTGCATTTATGCTACTTTTCTGTAGCATGTATTTCTGCTTACTTTTACAATTTTGATGGTGTTGAAATTGAATTTACTTCTAGCTACATTAGAAGAAATCAATTTTTTGACATTTCAAATTACTACTTTGCTGATAGTTTTGGAGAAACTCAGGCTATTTGTACCAATCATTTTTTTTCCTGTAGATGAGAGCATGACAGAACCCACATATTATTATAGGAACCAAGATTGGATCAGTCTAGCATATGTATACTTTCTTATGTCTCATCTGCTTCATTTGAAATAGTAATACAATAAATCATTTTCAAAAGTGCATGCATGTGCAGGACTGAATACATATTTTAATTTGAAGGTATATGCAAAGAAACCAGTAACAAACGGTGTGTCAAAAAAAAAAAAAACTATCTTGAATATAACCTGCCTGTCATATTGCAGTACAGGCTAGCAATTATTAGCTCTCTTTTCTGCAATATATAGGAAATGATTTTGGAAGGATTAGGCACCATGGACTAGAGATTCTATGGGCCCTGTTTACTAAGCCACGTTATAGGCGCTTTAGCATTTTTAACATGTTAACCATGTTTATCCACTCCTACCGTAGCTGAGATTATATTTAACCTCTCTGACCTCATGTGCAACTTTCTTTAAATCAGTCACCTTACTTTCTGACTCTTACTCTCTTACCTATCTATATGTTACATCTTTACCATTCACTGTCAATTAAAATGTTCTATTACGTATTGTGTTGACATTTTAAGTAGTATACCATAATCCAAATACTCTAGGAAGTTTGAAAAAAGTTAGTATGTGTATGTCTCCCACCTGTAATGGAAAGATTTCAACCAGAAAAAAAACAAAAAGGCACACAACTGCTTACAAAACAGTAGATGAAAAACAACAAAGCAGTGGAATCAAATGTATTTATTGGAACAATACCCGACGTGGCCACGTTTCGCCCTCAGGCTGCGTCAGGGGTATAAACTATTAAAAACAAACAAAACACAAGTATAAAAACATGTATAACCATACATATTAACAATGTCATAAGCATGATTCAACTAATAAAAGGCAATTATATAAAAAAGAGATTCAACATATATAAAACAATCCTTTAAGAGTTCTAAAAAAACATGTATAGACATACATGATATCATCTGTAAAACAAATATTTATAATTATCATTAAAATCATACACTGCTTTGTTGTTTTTCATCTAAGATTTCAACCAGGAAATCCGTTGTTTAGATTTACACAACCGGAACCTCAGAGCTCCAGATAGGGAAAATGCATACAGTATTGAAAAACCACTATCAAATTAGGAGTAAGCTATTATCATTGGACCCCAAAGGGAGAAAAGAGAAAAAAGAATCATCTACAAAAACTCATACTTAATATGAGAAAATCGGATGATTTAAAAAACTCTTTTCCTCCTAAAACCGAAACAAGTGAGAGACACCACACAACAAACCATCTTTCATGGGAAAACAAACCCGATTAAGACTATAAACATTTGCATCAATGAGCGTGGAACCCCCCCCCCCCCCCACACACACACACACACACGTACAAGCCAAACAGAGCCTAACAAACCAAAACGAAACGAGCCCATAACGACAGACCCACTTAGGGCAGATGTTATTGTCCAATTACTGAACCTGAGAATCCAAGTATCCTGGCCAGGAATACTTCCAATGATACTTTAGTAGAACCCGGGGATTTCACCATCCACGGCTTGGAAAAGGAGGAGGAGATGTTCAAGCAGTCCAGCGTATATATCACATTCCAAATATTACCCTTCAACAAGTGCGCCTTGTTTCGCCAAATTTCTGGCTGACTCAGGAAGGGCACAACTGAAAACTAAAACTTGTTAGTCCTTGTCGCTGGCTTCAAAGATGGCACAGTAGTATACCATGCCATAGTTTGTATTGTTATTTGAATATTTTTACTGCTGTAATTGTCTATTGTTAATGTTTGATCTATTCTTACTGTACACTGCCTTGAGTGAATTCCTTCAAAAAGGTGGTAAATAAATCCTAATAAATTAATAAAAGTACATGCGTTAACCGTGTGCATGCCTACAATATCCCTGTAGGTGCCTACACGGTTAGCATAAGCGCTACTTGTAGGCATGTTAAAAACGTTACATGCCTTAGTAAACAAGGCGCTATATATGGCACCCGAAAATTTGATGCCAAAAAATGCACCTAGGTATATTCTATAAAGTATGTCTAGATTTAGGCGTGCTTTATAGAATATGCCTAAATATCAGCAAGGTTTATAGAATATGCTGAGCGCCCATCCACGTGACTAAATTTAGTCATGGCCATTTATACCAAGTAAAACTTGATATAAATGATGATGCCTAAATTAGGCATGGACCGGATGTAGTCTATAACAATGTTCATAGATTTTAATAACACCTATGACCCACCCATTCCACGCCCATGGCCATGCCATGCCCCCTTTTCAACTTTGTGACTTAGAATTTACACGCATCACATTGCATAATATGCTCAGACAGTTATGTGTATAAATTCTAATTAATGCCAGTTAGTATCAATAGTTGTTTGTTAAATGGCAATTATCAACACAGATCAGATTTTGTTAACTAAGTTGCGCTCGCAAATCCAGACTATGACTGGATTTGTTCGTACAACTTATGTTGTGCTGTATACAATCTGGGGGTATATACATGTAAATTAGAAACTGATGTATGCATAAATCTACCCCCATATTCTATATATTGAAAATGATTTACATGTATCAGCATACACGTGTAAGTGCTGATTTAATAAAATATATATTGGCACTCATTTTACAAGCCATATTCACATTTGATACATTCATAAAGCAGCACTTTAAACACTGTCCTTGCATAATTGTCTAAGTTCCAATTTTATAAAGCTGGGAAATGCATGCATCAAACCCAAGTGCATGGAAAGGCAAAGGGGTATGGTCTGGATACGTCTTAGGTGAGACATGGGCATGGCAAGTTCATAGATGTTTATTCTCCATTTCAGAAGAAGACTAACACCCTAATTCTATACATGGCGCTCAAAATTGCACATGTAAATATGGATGTAAATGCTGGCTCCTCCTATGACCAAACGGCTTGCATTTGGTCGTTTCTGAGATTGTCGTCCTTGGTTTCCATTATCACCGAAAATCAGAAACAACCAAGTCTAGGGACGACCATCTCTAAGGACTACCAAAATGTCAAGATTTGGGCTTCCCCGACTGTATTATCGAAAAGAAAAATGGACATCCATCTTGTTTCGATAATACAGGTTTCCCCGCCCCTCCATCGGGACGTTTTGCGAGGACATCCTCAACAAAACTTGGGCATCCCTTTTGATTATGCCCTCCATGCGTATCTGAAAAATAATTTTTATTTTCAGACGGGCGTATCGGACGTGCGCCAAGTGGCATCTGACTCATGTAGGTCCTTACCGCCCAAATTCTTTACCACTAGGTATTTGGCTTATGGTAAGATTAGAGACCCAAAGTGGACGCAAGGCAATTTTGATTTTGCCGCACGTCCATTTTTGGGAAAAAAAGAGGCCTTTTTTACAGGCGCACTGAAAAATGATTCTGCGTGCGACCAAAACCCATGCCTACACTACCGCAAGCCACTTTTCAGCATGCCTTTGTAAAAGGATCCCATAGGTTTGAAGGAGACATCCTTTGGGTGGACCTTCAAAGTATATATGCATTTTGTATTTTAGGACAGTAATATGTCCCTGACCTGGATATTGACATTTATGCCTGCTTTGGCACATATTATGGTACCCTTAATTCCTGCTTGGGCCTGGACTTGGGAGGAGACCTTTAGAGGGGATCACACTACCACTATGACATTAATAAGTGCCTTGAAATGCTAAAATTTGGATCTGGGAAGACTTTTCCTTAATCTGTTTCAGGCACACAAACAGGTTTCCAAAATCTGCCAGTTGTATGAGTGCTGCTGCTTCTTTTTTGAATGTTCACTTGTTAAATGACTATGATGAATGAATCACCAAATATACAAGTTTTAGTGGTGCTATATGTATTTTGTAAAGACTTCTAATTCAGTAAACCCTTTTATAAAATATTATTAAAGTTTTTCATGTGCAGCCCTCACTGTTTTTTTTCACAGCCTTCACATGGTTACCTATGGAACTTTGTAAGTCTAAGTGCTTTGAAAATGAGCCCAAAGTGACCTGTGTGATGTAATCAAGGAATTTGAAGCATTAATGCATATTATAACTTTTCTATTTTCACTATTTCTCTAGTTGCATTGATAAAATAAGAGTGTATTGTCAATATATTTTTTAAATTGTTAACAGGGTCTATTTCCTGAAGGGGCAATTCTGTAATTAGAAGTTTGTGCAAACAGCAGGTTCTTCAGACTCCTAAACAGGACAATATCAGACATCATTATAAACTCTGCAGACAAGGTATTCAGAAATTAGAAAAAAAATTGATTATATACAATAGTAGCCCTCTGAACTGAATTCCTCTTCTGTTTTTGTTTCCTCATTTCCTCTGGTAGAACATTTCAACAGCTATGACACTTTCCAAGAAAAAAAAAATTCTTGCATTGCTCCTGAGACTACCATCTTGCAGTAATACGTCCTCTTCGTTCCATTTTTTCTCCAACTTTGAAAAAGTTATCAATATGGGTTAGCATCAAGTCATTATTTTACTGTAAACCTCAGTTATTAGTAACAACATTTTTGCTCACTATACATCTACTCAGTTCAATTGCATCCATATTTTACACAATTGCAAATAACATCAGACACATTCAGAAAATGCCTGAATAAATAGATATACCTTCAATCTTCTAAATATTGATCTCTGATTAATAAGATACAGGTTTACTGAAAGCATATTCCACATTAAGGGCTGGATTCAGTATATTGCATCTAAAATGTAAGTGCATTGGAATAACTATGAGCCATATCTACAGTAAGGCACAGTTTATAGAATAGTACATAGGCCAGGGTAATGCCTATACATTTAGGAACAGCCATTTACGCCACTCAAAACCTGGTGTAAATGTTCATGCCTAAATGCACACGTTTTCCAAATTCTAAAACAATGCATGCAAAAGTGCTTGATGCCCCAACACGCCTACACTCCTCCAATGGCCACACCCTCTTTTCAGCTATACACATTGCGATTTACATGTACATCTTTTTCGAATATGCCTAAAAAGAAGTGTGCATAAATTCCAGTGTAGCACACACTACTCGCCACACCTTACATAAGGACCAGCAACTGAGAACATGAACTCACTAGGGATTCCTTTTACTAAGCAGCGATAAGCCCAACGCGGGCTTACCACTTGCTATACAGGAAGTACCATCAGGCTACCGCAGCAGCCCGGCAGTACTTACCACCCCTAGAGTGCCGTCATTTCGAACACTACAAACATGTGTTTATTTTTGTAGCACAAGAGTGTACCCAGGTGGTAATCGGGCAGTGCTGTGCACTGCCTAGTTATCGATATGTTAACACGGGAGCCCTTACTGCAACTTCAATGGGTAGCATTAAGGGCTTCCCGCCCCTGAAGTGGCTGCGTGGCAAGTGCTTCACTTGCCACCCGGACATTTCCTGTAGGAAAGCAAGACTTCTCTTTTACCAGCTGCTGTAAAAGGGGCCTTGATGTGCCTGTAAAACACACACCTATGCCACCTCTAGACCCCTTTTGCCGCCGCTTGGTAAAAGGGGCCCTAGATGCTGCTAAGTGAACTAATCATACGCCTTATAGCGCCTTCATATTTCAGTGCTCTAGGGAAGATGTTATATTTTTAAAACAGAGGACACATACATTGGATCATCACTACTCAAAGTTTTATGAACTAAAGATAAGAGTTTAAATGTACTTTTCCAAACCACCAGCAACAAGTGCAAAAATTACAAATTAGTGTAATATGTGCATGATGACCAGTTCTAGAAATTAAACTTTTTGGACCAGCTGAAGCACATGTAACATATAAAGTAGAGCCCCCAAATACAAACTATTACATTCGGTTAAAAAATAAATTCCCAGAGATTGAACAATCAGTCTGAAACTAACTGATCGGTTTTGATATTGGCATTGAAGGAAGTGAAACTAGGAAATCAAGTACGCTAGCGTTTAACTATAGAAAAGGTGATTACGACAAAATGAGAAAAATGGTGAAAAAAAGACTGAAAGGAGCAGCTCGCAGAGTAAAAAACTTGCATCAGGCGTGGATGCTGTTTAAAAACACCATCCTGGAGGTTCAGGACAAATATATTCCACGTATTAGAAAAAAGGGAAAAAAGACTAAACGTCAGCCGGCGTGGCTAAACAGTAAGATAAAGGAAATCATTAGAGCCAAAAAACAATCCTTCAGAAAGTGGAGAAGAGAACCAACTGAAAGTAACAGGATAGATCATAAGGAATGCCAAGCCAAATGCAAAGCGGAGATAAGGAGGGCAAAAAAGGACTTTGAGAAGAAATTAGCGTTGGAAGCAAAAATACATAGTAAAAAATTTTTTAGATACATTAAAAGCAGGAAACCGGCCAAAGAGTCGGTTGGGCCGCTGGACGAAAATGGTGTTAAAGGGGCGATCAAGGAGGACAAAGCCGTAGCGGAGAAATTAAATGAATTCTTTGCTTCGGTCTTCACCGAGGAGGATTTGGGGGGGACACCGGTGCCGGAAAGAATATTTGAAGCGGGGGAGTTGGAGAAACTAAACAAATTCTCTGTAACCTTGGAGGATGTAATGGGTCAGTTCAGCAAGCTGAAGAGTAGTAAATCACCGGGACCTGATGGTATTCATCCCAGAGTATTAATAGAACTAAAAAATGAACTTGCGGAGCTACTGTTAGAAATATGCAATCTGTCCCTAAAATCGAGTGTAATACCGGAAGACTGGAGGGTAGCCAATGTTACTCCGATTTTTAAGAAGGGTTCCAGAGGAGATCCGGGAAATTATAGACCGGTGAGTCTGACGTCGGTGCCGGGCAAGATGGTGGAGGCTATTATTAAGAATAAAATTGCAGAGCATATACAAAAACATGGACTGATGAGACAAAGTCAGCACGGATTTAGTGAAGGGAAGTCTTGCCTCACCAATCTAATGCATTTTTTTGAGGGGGTAAGCAAACATGTGGACAATGGGGAGCCGGTTGATATTGTATAAATGGATTTTCAGAAGGCGTTTGACAAAGTGCCGCACGAAAGACTCCTGAAGAAATTGCAGAGTCATGGAATCGGAGGTAGGGTATTATTATGGATTAAGAACTGGTTGAAAGATAGGAAGCAGAGAGTAGGATTGCGTGGCCAGTATTCTCAGTGGAGGAGGGTAGTTAGTGGGGTCCCGCAGGGGTCTGTGCTGGGTCCGTTGCTTTTTAATGTATTTATAAATGACCTAGAGATGGGAATAACTAGTGAGGTAATTAAATTCGCCGATGACACAAAATTATTCAGGGTCGTCAAGTCGCAGGAGGAATGTGAACGATTACAGGAGGACCTTGCGAGACTGGGAGAATGGGCGTGCAAGTGGCAGATGAAGTTCAATGTTGACAAGTGCAAAGTGATGCATGTGGGTAAGAGGAACCCGAATTATAGCTACGTCTTGCAAGGTTCCGCGTTAGGAGTTACGGATCAAGAAAGGGATCTGGGTGTCGTCGTCGATGATACGCTGAAACCTTCTGCTCAGTGTGCTGCTGCGGCTAGGAAAGCGAATAGAATGTTGGGTGTTATTAGGAAGGGTATGGAGTCCAGGTGTGCGGATGTTATAATGCCGTTGTATCGCTCCATGGTGCGACCGCACCTGGAGTATTGTGTTCAGTACTGGTCTCCGTATCTCAAAAAAGATATAGTAGAATTGGAAAAGGTACAGCGAAGGGCGACGAAAATGATAGTGGGGATGGGACGACTTTCCTATGAAGAGAGGCTGAGAAGGCTAGGGCTTTTCAGCTTGGAGAAGAGACGGCTGAGGGGAGATATGATAGAAGTGTATAAAATAATGAGTGGAATGGATCGGGTGGATGTGAAGCGACTGTTCACGCTATCCAAAAATACTAGGACTAGAGGGCATGAGTTGAAGCTACAGTGTGGTAAATTTAAAACGAATCGGAGAAAATTTTTCTTCACCCAACGTGTAATTAGACTCTGGAATTCGTTGCCGGAGAACGTGGTACGGGCGGTTAGCTTGATGGAGTTTAAAAAGGGGTTAGATAGATTCCTAAAGGACAAGTCCATAGACCGCTATTAAATGGACTTGGAAAAATTCCGCATTTTTAGGTATAACTTGTCTGGAATGTTTTTACGTTTGGGGAGCGTGCCAGGTGCCCTTGACCTGGATTGGCCACTGTCGGTGACAGGATGCTGGGCTAGATGGACCTTTGGTCTTTCCCAGTATGGCACTACTTATGTACTTATGTACTTATGAGTTCAACCGCATCAAGTAAGGATAGGCAGCCAGAGAATTTTCATTTTGTTCAGTTTCCTGTGTCTTTCCAAGAAAAGTTTGTTTCAATCATTTTTGTCATGGGAAAGAAGTTGTATAGGGTTCCCCTAATGGTTTATGTTCCCCTCTCCCAAATGGCAAACTGGCAAGGGGTAGCATAAGTAAATATACAATGATAGGTTTTTAAAATGGGTAACAAACATATATGTTCCAGCACAAATGTATATTTTAATGCAAATGATACACAAACTCCAAGGTGGAAAATAACGAAGCAGATCAGTGGTAAATGTAAACAAGCTTTATTAATAAAATAGCATATAGAGTATACTGCTCGGTACAGGCCGTGTTTCGCCCAGCAGGGCTGCGTCAGGGGCTACTCAGTGATCCTTACTATAAATATTTTCTTGCAAATGTGTGTTCCAGTAAAGATTAATGTTCAGAGTTAAAAAAAAAAACCAGCACAGACCATATTAATTAAACAGATGGCAACATATAGTAATCTGTCATACACCCTTTCGTCTCAGCCATTTAATCTTGTGTGACCCTGGTTAGGTACGTTGTTTTTGTTGGACTTGATTATTTATACTCCTTTATATTATTTATATTTCTGTGCACTTATGTTGACTTTGACACTTTTTAATCTTTTTATGTGCCATACATATGTATGTTGACTTAATTTTTATTCATTTGATTATTAAATATATTTTTTAAATATATTTTTATGTATTCTTGTGTACATGTTTTTACTTTTTATGAAAATGTATATTTATAGGTTTTATTTGTTTGTATTTTTTGCTAGTTGTTTATGTTTACCCCTAATGCAGCCTAATTGGCAAAACATGACCACGTCAGGAGTTGTTTGAATAAAGACTCTTTTGGACTTCACAGTGTCCGATTTGGTGTTGCTCTGTTTTATTGCTGCAAGGCCTAGTGCCTCTGTTTGGTCTGTGTGTGTCCTGGAAACTAGGTAGAGAACCTCTGTGATAAAATGATTGAAATGTCTTCTAAAAAGAGGCCAGATGAATATAGCTCCCTATAGTATTGTCCAAATCAAAAAAGCTACAGTTAAATCTTCATAAATACAGTACCAATTTGAATCTTGCAAAAATTGAACTCTGGAGCAATCTGCTTTTGATGTTTAAATATTGCACCAATAAATGATCAGATCTGTTATTTTCAATATACTATATAGTGCCTTCTGCCTGATCATGAAATTACTAACCTCTTGAGTTAAGATTGTATTTTAGTTGTTCTTTAAATGCTGGAGATTAAGAAATGTGTCACTGCCTAAGATATGTTATTTTTCCAGTTGCTTAATTTCTGCTTAATTTCTAATGATCTTTTTCTATTTCCTTAACTTTGCCAGCCATAAAATTTATAATAGGACTCCTCAAAATGGCAGTATAAGCATCCCATCACTTATGTATTGGATAATGTTGACTATCATTTTTTTGAAAATATTCTTCAGAGGTTTGTTTAACTAAACAGCAAGATTGTTCATCTTGTAGAAGACCAGAATTTAAACCTCCATAAGGCAGATTCGGACTTTTGGAACTTCTTTTTCAACATAAGTGATATGTCTGAATGATCAGATATCCTGACACTAGAAATATCTTTAACCAAAACCATACCACACATGAGATACATATGGAGTGAAAATTTCCTAGACTTGGATAATAGCTCTTGTTTTTAACCTCTCCAAGGAGAAAGGAATCCAGAACCGAAGAGATCAGAATCCTACTCAGTCTACAAAGAGGGATCAGAAAACCAAAATAGCAATTTATTTTAACACAGTTCTCATGCTCAAAAGATCATAACATAATCTAGAGGTATTTCATTGCCTCTGTCCACTGGAGAACTTCAAACTTCCAGGAAGCAGGCATTTCAGAGAGATTCTCTCAGCAAGTCCTAATTGCATAATTAACACTTCATTGTTAATCCCTTTCAAAGACAAACTGGTTTTCTGTTATACTAGAGAGCTCTGTGATCTCTTATTCACATTTAACAGCTATGCCAGCCCAATAAAGTGCTGACAACAAATGGATTTTCCTCTGACATAGGCACACAGGAAGAGATCCCTCATCTACCTTAACAAAGAGAATATGCTTTGGCCCAGAAAACCAATGATACTCATGCATTCCAATAATTTGTAGAAGAGGTAACCATAATCTCCCCTGAATGCTAAGAGTGCACAAAACCTATTTAACTATACTCACACATCACCTGTCTACCACCATTTCTTTACATCAGTCACTAACAGGCCAATGCTTAGAAACCATTAAATGCCAGGTCAGCCAATAAAAAAGTCCTTACTATTCATGATGTCATCAGAGAATACCAACTAGACATCCTGGGAATAATAGAGACTTGGCCGGACAAAAGCGAGAAGTTCCATTGGCTGAATTATGTCCAACAGAATTCACCATCCAGAATCAACCTAGATCAAGGAATTGGGTTAAAAGAGTAGCAATCTTGATTCGAGAAAAAAATCAAATTACACAGAGTCACCATCCTCTGCCTGTCTGAGTCAGAATGCCTCTTAATCCAGCTAGGAAATACAGAACCAATGTGGTCTTCTGAGTAACTTGCAACAGCATATCTACTGTTCAAGAACTCCTGGATCTGGTGACAGAGACAAACTTGAGCTTCTCTAGATTAGTGCTCAGGTGAGACTTTAAACTACATATGTAAACTCCCACCATCACCACCACCACCACCACTTTTCTTGATATGATGGCAGCTCTAGGATTCAGTAACAAATCAATCAACAATATCCTCGTGCTTATCTAAGTTCCTCAATGTGATCTTGCTACTGCTTATGATTTAATGGACGAAAAGCCTCAACAGACTCCTTGTTGTATAGCTCGATAGCCTTCAACTACCTGGAGCACTTGCTGTCATCACTGGCGTAAAAACCTCCATAAGTCTATTTAATGTTCTAGACAATTTTTAACACTTCTTTTAGTGTAAATATATGCAAAATGTGAAGGGGCATTTTTGAAAGGTCGTCCAAGTCTGAATTTGGATGTCCTCACAAAGTTGTCCAAATTCAGGTAGGTAATCGAAAAATAGTATGGACGTCCTTAGACATTCCAAAATCGCAGCGCGAAACATCCAAATCAGAGACGTTCAAAGTATAGTAAAAAGGACGTCCATCTTACAGAACCGGCGAAGGATTCCTTCAGCGGTTCTACAAGAAACATGTCCTTGTTACTATACTTTGGATGTCTCTGATGTACCTGGATGTTCCACAAGTACGGCGGCGGTTCTGTAAGATGGACATCCTTGACGTCCTTCGGCAGTTCTGCAAGAAATATGTCCCTTTTACTATACTTTGCACTATGACTGTTCCTTATATTTCTCATACCTGGATGTTCCGCAACTACATTCACTGTATTTATGGAACATTCATATTTTATTGGATATATGAAGAGTTTCACACACTTGATAATGATCCATATAAGGAAGGCTCCGTACATGTAACGATGGTCCATGCACGTGATGGACGTCCATGTGCTGACCCGTCCATATATGGAGCTGTGCATATAACGACGTCCATCACTACCGACATTTATGGATGCAAGAGTTGGCCAGGACAGAAAGATGGCGTCTGATGTCATTCTATATATTAAAAGGGCATGTGGGCAGGCACTACCAGACACAATACCGGGCTGCAGTAGTGAAGTGAGGCAGGGAGATAAGTTCTGTATATACTGTGACTTGCTAGAGCAAATTATTTTCTGAAATATATGCTGTTCTCTCATAGACAGTCACGAGTACCACGGACCCCGAGGAAGGAATCGAAACGTTAGCCATTGTTGGCCGTGGGAAGAGAAGGAGACTGTGCTACAGCAAGGTAAGTCACTATATTTTGCATATATTTACACTAAAAGATGTGTTAAAAATTGTCTAGAGCATTAAATATACTTATGGAGGTTTTTACGCCAATGATGAGAGCAAGTGCTCCAGCTAGTTGAAGGCTATCAAGCTATACAACAAGGAGTCTATTGAGGCTTTTCCTCCATTAAATCATAAGCAGTAGCAAGATCACATTGAGGAACTTAGATAAGCACAAGGATATTGTTGATTGATTTGTTACTGAAGAAATATTATCCTCTGTGGCTCTTAGATTTAATTATAGCTCTAGGATTCATACAGGTGATCAAGTCTCCAACCCATGAATATTATCATAAGTTAAACTTGGTATTTTGAAAAGTGGTAGACATCTTTGAACACAAGGCATATGGTGGCATAAAGTTAACACCTCTATCACAGACACATCATTTTCTAATAAAAATTTCTATAAGGGACAATGAGAATTAGGAAAGAAATGAGAGTTTCCTGGAGGCCTTGTCCTACCTCTATGTGGATTAAAAGATGACTACAGTGTCAGAAATTTGGAATGCACACTTAGCAATGCCCTTCCCAGAACTATGGAACTTTAAGAGTTAAGGATGTAAACTTAAAAGAAAATGGAGTAAATCTCATTTAGACAAAGATAGGATCAACCATAGTGTAATCCCCAAGCTCCAAAGAATGTCAGGTTCTCAAGAGTACCAGATGTTTGTAGCTGTGGCCACTTCAAAATAGACATCAGTTTGAACAAAGGTATACAAGAAACTAACCTCATCCACAGTATTCTAAACAGAATGGAGGAATAAATAAACTAAAGGATTTTGGAGCCAGATGACGAGACAGATATTAAGTTGGTTAAATTCCATATAATTTTTTAAAATTCAAATGTATTTAAGTTTATAAATTGAAGAAAAGACTAGACGAATTTCATATTCCATATAAAAAGTTTATTTACAATTGTACTGGATACCTTTTATGAGGTATGCAGGAAGCATGTTCAGACAAAGCAGTCAGAATGCTTAATACATATTCCTTTCATCCTGCTTAAATACTGTTTTTCCCTGCTCTTTCTTCTAACATCACGTGCAGTCTATATCATACCATAAATCCTTTAACTTAAAGCAAAACATATGCCGCATCTGGTTCCCATTCCTTTTTCTTTTCTTACAGATAGTCAGGCGTCTTGCCCTTGCCCGTTTTGCAGCACTCTCTCTCAAGACATGGGGGGGGGGGAGGTTGCATTAATCAATCACTGTCAGCACTTCCTGCTGCTGTGAACTTTTCAACTTTTTATATTTCTTACAATCCTCCCTTGAGATCTGACTTGTCAGTCAGGTCTCACACTTTCTTATGTGCGTGCAAGTATTCTTTTGGGTCTGGTACTGCCTTTTGTCTGCGAGATTAGAAAATAGGACATTCATATACACACCTCTTCTAATCCACCCCCTCATTATTTGTGGTATGCTATGCCTGCAAGCTCTGTCTTTCCATCATCTTTATCATACGTCTTTCAATATTTTCTTTTGACATATTAAAGTTTTGTTCATTCTTGATTTCAATTACCATTGTCATTTTAAAAGCATCCTGGCATATCTTTGCAAACATGCTAATACATGTTACACAGCATTAAACAGATTCAATTGTACTAGGGTACAAAATTTATATCTCTTGAGGTATATAATTTATAGGACAGTGAGCTTCATCAAAGGGGAATACACTGTCATTCATTCTTACTTTTCATTAGCTGATGTGGCATTAAAAATTACACAAATTAAAAGCATATTCCAAGGTTATTAACATTCATTGAATCAGTTGTTACATACCATTGAGTTAAAGTCTTATTGCAGCTTGTTTTATTGCTACACTTTTCTTTGGTGGCTGTGACATTTACAATCACTGTACTTTTTCCTATAGACCAATTACCTGTTACAACATTGTGCGTGTAATTGCACTTTATCAGGGGAATGTTTTCAGTTGTCATACTATTAATTAGACACCAAAATGATGTCTGTGGGTACTTGTCCATAAGCAAGGCTTGCTTATAGATAGTCTCATTTGTCCAATGAAGGTTTCCATCATCCCTTACACAGGTATTATTGGGATAACAGACATGATTTTATCATTGTAGTCCCATATATCATAGCTGGCAAGGACAAGGATGATGTCAGTCAGTGGGCACATATGATACAATCAGTCAAATTCAACATCTTGGCCGCTGTAACAAGTCTATATGTGTTCATTGTCCATTAACAAACAACAACAAAACAACAACAACATCCCAATACCATCATGTTTTAGGGACATGATGTTTGTTTATTCTTTGTCCATTTCAATATTATTAGTTCGTCGAATATCTGATAAGTGTATCCAAGAAGTATGACCTTCCAGACGGGCAGCGGTCTGAGTAAGGGCTGTGATAGCAAAAGGTCCTACATACACAGGATCCTTCCATGTTTTATGTGTAAAGTTCTTTCTCAGTACTAGATCACCTACTTTAAAAGCACAAACATCATTAGTAATCCCTGCCTGTGATGCTACATTTGTTCGGATCATATCACTTGTCAGGTTCAACATCGGTTGTAGCTTTTGCCAGTACTGAGCTGTGCTATCAGTACTTGCTGTCTGCATCGGGAAGAAATGACGTCCTGTCTGAATTTGGAATGGGGACAATTTTGTACGCCCATTAGGTTGGGCCCTTATTGTCATTAATGCTAATGGCAATACATCAAGCCATGTATATAATTTTCCCACCATTTCTTTATTGAGAGATTTTAGTAAGACTCTCAATTTTGTTTTTAAAATACCATTGTAGCGCTCTACCAAACCATTGGAGGTGGGGCGATACACTGATACTTTCCTGTGTGTTAAACCCATAATCGTTTCCATTTCTTTCAAAACACTGTTATTGAAATGTGTCCCGTTATCAGAAATTATTCTAGACGGACACCCATGTCTTGGCATAATATGAGTTACCAGGCATTGTACCACCTCATGTGCTGTCTCCCTTTTACATGGAAATGCTTCTATCCACCTTGAAAAAGCATCCACCCAAACTAACAAATATCTTTTTCCCTGCACTGGAACAATCATATCAGTGAAATCAATATACCATTCTTTTGCTGGGCCTTCTGGTATTGGAAGTGTCCCAGGTGATATTTTAGGACCTCTTTTAGGTATGTTAATATTACATACCATGCAATTCTGCACAACCTGTTGAATCAGGTTATCAATTTTTAAAGTCCAAAATCTTTGCTCAAATTCTTGTTTCATTGTTTCCTTATTCCAATGCATGGTTGCATGCCACTCAGTTAATACCTTAATCACCTGACTCATTGACATGCAAGGCAATCCTTCTTCTGTATTAAACCATTCACTTCCCAACTTCATACATCCCTTCTTCAACCATTTTTCACTTTCCTGTTCCTCTGGCTGCCACATTTCAATCTTATCTACATTCGTAAGTGGCCCTTCCTGTGTCTGTCTAGTATTATACAAAATCTTTTCACTTTGCTTAACCACCTCCGTTGCTGCTGCATCAGCCATTGCATTACCTAGTGCCTCAAAGGTTGGCCTTTCAGTGTGGGCCGGGGTCCACACAACTGCAGTTTTTCTACCTTCTCGTTCCCTTCTAGCCAAAATTTCAAACAGCAATTTCCAATATGTGTAATGTTGTAGATTTTTACCTGCACTGGTTATCATCCCCCTACGCTGCCATTTTAATATATGATACTGTAGTGAACTTGCAACGTAACCACTATCAGTATATATAGTGACATTTTGAGTCATATCAGTGTGTTGTAAGGCCGTAATAACGGCTAAAAGTTCAGCATGCTGTGCAGTCTGGTCAGGAGGGGTTTTATATTGTACTTGCATTATCTTTCTTAGATTCTCATCTACCTGCACGCAGGCAAAGCCTGCAACAGTCCTTTCACAAGCTCCATCTGTAAACCATATTAATCCATCAGATAAGGGTTCAAAAGTAAGACAGTGAAATGTAGGGATTTCTATAGTATCGATCTCACCCTCTTGATCGACAGGAAAAAGCAGATCTATCTTATTTCTTTGTTCTTTAGTTAATGGTATTATTCTTATATCTTGTCCTAAAAGTACTGCTTGATATTTTCCAAATCTAGTGGCTGTCAATGCCGTCTGGCTAGGGCTCAACAGCGTTTTAATCGTGTGGTTGGTATGTATTACAATAGGAACAAAAGGCATTTGTGCTCTCCATTTGCCTACTGCTGCCACAATAGCTGTCAATAACTTTGGTATTTCTTTCATTCCCTTTTCCACATGATTAAAAGAGCCTGATAAAAAAGCTACTGGTGTATTTACTTCATTATTTTGATTAATCATAGCTGCCCAACTGTTTCCCATGTCTTTTACCCACAAATGCACAGGTGATTGTATATCTATTACTGCTAAGGGTCCTGGGGATAACAAATCCCTCACAATCTTAGCCAGCACTATTTTATCCTGCTCTTCCAACACAATTAGTGTATTCTTTGGTGTGGCTGCGGGCAGTTTCAAATGTTTATAAAGTCTCATTACTTTTTGTGTATAATTTGGTATCCATTGTCTGCAGTAATTTAACATTCCCAAAACAGCACGTAACTGAGTAACTGTTTGCGGTACCGGGGATTCATTTAAAATAGATATAACTTCCGGTATAATGACCTTATGTTCTGCTGAAACATTTTGTCCTAAAAAGGTGACAATAGACTGAGCTATAACACATTTTTCCTTGTTACATTTATATCCTAACTCTCCTAATAACAAAAATAATTTTCTAGTCCATTCTAGGCATTCTGTTTCAGTCTCAGCAGACAATAGAATATCATCTACATAGACAAACAATGACACCGTGTCAGGCAAGTGACTCCTGAAATCCTTTAAATCCATCATTAGTTGTTTTGAGAATACCGATGGACTATCAGTAAAGCCTTGCGGCATCCTAGTCCACCTGTATGCCTCATTCTGTACTATAAATGACGTCAAATCCCTAGACTCTGGATGAAGAGGTATTGAAAAGAATGCATTAGACAAGTCAATGACAGTATTGTACGCATATATATTCTGGGTATGCAAAAGTGTAGCAGGATTCGCACAAATCGGAAATTGATTTCTTGTAACCTCATTTAGCTCTCTTAAATCATGTACTATCCTTACATTGTTTTCCCCTTTCGGAACCAGAAACAATGGGGTATTGTACGGGGATACTGAAGGTTCAATAATACCACATTTCAATAATTTACTAATGTGTTCCAGGGTTTTGGATACTAATTTAGGTCGTATGGGGTAAGGGTCTTGCTTCGGCCCCTGTGCCCCTTCTATTAATTCTATCTTATGGGGTTTTGCATTTACGGCTAGTCCATATGGTGACTCACTTGTACTCCAAATATGTTGTGGTAATTCTTCCATAACCCTTACTTTATTTTCATTATTCAACTGTTGGACCATAGTGAGCAAACTTGGTATTTCTTTATTTCCAAAATCTAAACACAGTCCTAATTGAGACAACAAGTCTCTACCACACAAATTTACTGGGCAATCAGGTGCCACTAAGAAGGGTACCACAGCCTCCCTTGAACCTTGCGGTTGGCATTCCAAGCGCACCAGAGTCGGTTCCGTTAGCCTTTTTCTTTGTTCTATCCCCTTAAATCCCACTGTTGTTCTATACTGATTTGAAAGCTTAACTCTCTGTGGTTTTGCACATAACACAGAGGTACTCGCCCCTGTATCTATCAAAAATCTCACAGGAGTTCCATATTTTCCAATTGTCAATGTAATAAAGGGCTCCCTTGTGTCTAACCTGAAAATCATTCCCTCCTCCTGACATGGGTCTGTTTCCAGTCAATAGCATTGGTCTGGAATATTCTGCCAAGTTGGAAAGGCATTTACAGTACCCTGTCTCTGTACTGCTGCCCCTGGTCCCTGTGATTGCGTCGCCGGCTGCTGTATTGCAGTCTGCGGGGCACTCGCAGGCATTCCTACTACTTGTGGCATTAATCCTTGCTGCGTCTGCATTTGTACTTGGGGCATTCCTGCATTCTGATAACATTCTGAAGCATAGTGACCAAATTGATTACAGCCCCAACATTGTACATGCGTCCTTCTATTAGGTGATGGTCCTGATCCTTGCATCCCTCGGCCTCTACCCCTGCCTCTAACCATGCCTCGTCCCCTTGGTTGGTACGGCCGGCTATATCCCGGTTGTACATAGTAAATGACCTGTGGAGGTACAATTGTTTCCTGTTTTTTGTTTCTATCCTGTTCCTTGCTTTCCAAATCCTTTAACTGCATAGTCATTAACTTAGAAGTTAATTTAGCCTGTTCTTTCTGTGGGGTCTCTATCAGTTTACGATGCACATTACTAAAATGCATCAATGTCTCTCTTATTTCTGGCCACGGCTTTGAGGACAGGGCAATGACAGCATCTAAATTCTTACGCATATTATCAGGCAGTGTGGACATGAATAGGTGTAAAAATACTGCTACATTATGATCCACATCTGCATCTTGCCCTGTTTGAGCCTTATACAAATTTATACATTTTGTCAAATGTGCCGAAAAATCAGTTTTAGGGTCCCATTTATTTGCCGTTATGGCTGAAAAATCAATTGGGGTTGGATACATCACATGCAGTGCTGCGTATACATCCCCATCCACAGTATGTGATGGCAGGCGCTGATATCCACACTGCACTGCCAGTTGAGATATACTAATACCTGACGCTGCACACAGGGCTTTAAAATCTCCAATAGTCAATTGAGTCCCTGCAGTTGCCTGTTCTATCCCATCTAACCACATACGAGCTCCTTTCACTATACTGGGAATTTTTGCAACTAAAGTTGTAACATCTACAGGGGTGTATGGTTTGTAATGGCGTACTCGATTGCCAGATGCGTCTAAGCGCGTCATAACTGGCATGTGTAAAGCACTACTATCTAAAGCGCCGCAAATCTCCTGTTTACCTTCCTCTTCCACCTCTTCTTCCAAATCACGTTTTATTTTGTGGAACCAATGATCCCAGAATTCCAATCCCTCCTTTACAAATGTTCCAGTCCCTATACCCGGGCAATTTTTGTTGACAACCTCTAATAATTCCTGAATGTCCTCGTGTGTACTAGGACCATTTTCATCGCACGGCAAGGGGAGCCGTTTTACATTTAACAAGTGTCTAGTAGCCCCCACCATTCCTCACCATATTTAGTACTACTCAGTCTCATAAGTTCTGCAGCCACATGCGTGCCTCGAAAAATTGGCCTGGGGGGCCCTGGGGTTAAAGATGTTGGCATAGTTTTTGTTCGCTTATGAGTTGGGGTTGACATGGTCATGGGAGGCTCGGAGTACATCCGCAGTCGTCCCTCAATTTCAAATTGTGTTGCCAGGTCATATTGTTCTGATGTAATTAGGGTTTTCAAATCAGGGTACGTGCCTGATTCTGCACTAGATTTTCCTTTTTCTTTCTGTCTCACCCGTTTTTTCTCCTTTTTCTGTTCCCTAGTCCCCACATCACTGTCCTCATTATCCCCTCCCTTTTCACTTTCTGAATCACTGGGGGGGTCATCAAGAACCGAATACCCAGCGCATGGCACAGAGCGCTTTGGCTTTAATTCCTTCATTTTATCAGTCGCCCTTAGGGGGCACAACGTGTCCCTGCTAGATTCATACGACGGGGGATTATTTCTTTTATACATTTCTGCCTCTTGTTGTATCCTATCTACATCGGCATGAAAAAGATCTGCTGCTACAGAAAATAAATTCCAAATTGTAAGATGCTTCTCTAAGCTTTTCTTCTTTTTCTTATTCTCTTGTATATATTTCAGGAGAGATAATAATTTTGGACGATCAAACGATCCATACTGAGACCAGTTTGCATCATATTTGACCCATTTCTCATGTATTTTTTCAATCTGTTTTTTTTCTAACGGGAATAATTCTATGACATGCTGCAAAGGGGTGCATTTTTTTGAACTATCTAAATCTAAATACAAAGCATATACAGGAGGCTTTTCTTTCTTATCTGCCCCTTTCCCTTCCATTTTATTCTGACTATTACAATTTCTCCTATAGAGCCACAACCTACAAAAATATACTAATGCACCTAAACAAAGAAAATATACAAAAAAGAAAACTACAAAGCTAAACAAATATACTACTAATAAGTCCACAATGTAAGCTTACTCACGCGTCTTCTTATTTCTCTTTAGCAAGCCCAGAAGTCGTCACCCGTATGTCCACTTCAGTAGGTTGATCACTCCTACCTCCGTGGTGCACAGAAATCAGGCTTAAACAACACTTGCTCTCAAAATCCAATCCTGTAAAAACTTTCATTAACAACAAACACTTAATTTGTCATTCGTCTCGCCTTCTCTTTTCCGTGTGCGGCATAAATCTTCGCTCCTGGCTGGCTCGCCACTTTGAAGAAAAGACTAGACGAATTTCATATTCCATATAAAAAGTTTATTTACAATTGTACTGGATACCTTTTATGAGGTATGCAGGAAGCATGTTCAGACAAGGCAGTCAGAATGCTTAATACATATTCCTTTCATCCTGCTTAAATACTGTTTTTCCCTGCTCTTTCTTCTAACATCACGTGCAGTCTATATCATACCATAAATCCTTTAACTTAAAGCAAAACATATGCCGCATCTGGTTCCCATTCCTTTTTCTTTTCTTACAGACAGTCAGGCGTCTTGCCCTTGCCCGTTTTGCAGCACTCTCTCTCAAGACATGGGGGGGAGGTTGCATTAATCAATCACTGTGAGCACTTCCTGCTGCTGTGAACTTTTCAACTTTTTATATTTCTTACAAAATATAACAAGGTTTCCTGTAACCAATTGTTCTAAGATTAGTTAGAGGGGCATTTTTGATATGATATCTCAATCTGATTCGGACATTTTGTTGAAAATGTCCAAAAATCAAGTGCGAGCATATTGATTTTTGAACTAGAAAAACCTTTATCTTTTTGTTTCGAAAATGGTCATTTACTAGATGTTTTGTACTCGGTGCATTTTCTTTTGTGATCATTTTCAAACAAACAAAAAAGGTCCAAGGGAAAAATGCACAAAAACAAGCCATTGGGGTACTAGCATTCTTAATAGACTGTCCACACAGACATCCCAGCAGAGCAGTGGGGAACCCTAGAGAGCACTGCAGTGGACTTCACATAAAAGCTCCCAGGTTCACATCTATCTATCTATCTATCTATCTATCTATCTATCTATCTATCTATCTATCTATCTATCTATCTATCTATCTATCTATCTATCTATCTATCTATCTATCTATGTGTGTGTGTGTGTGTGTGTGTGTGTGTGTGTGTGTGTGTGTGTTTGTGTGTGTGTGTGTGTGTGTGTAGATAGATACACTCAAACATATACATATAGACAGAGAATAATTGTGAGAAAATCCTATGTGATACCTCTGAAAGCTGAGATAGCATTGTACTCCTGATTAAAATGATTCATTTTTATAAATACTGTTATACTTTTTTTGCATAAAGAGTACATGGATTAGCTGGTTTGTAAGATTTTCATATACAAAACAATGAAGTCCTTTTCACTTTCATCAGAGAGGTGAATTAATATGTCCAAATACGGATATAGAGAATTCTGATTGTATTATACAACAGTCTCTGCCGGTGGCATAGCTAAGACTGAATGGGTCCTGGGCAGAAAAATTGACTTAAGACCCATACAATACCACCTCTCCCAAGATAGTGGGGACTGGGGGGAGGGGCACAAAGAGGCACATTTCCTAACGTTGACATATTACAATTAAATTCAGAAAAAATATACTTTTTTCCCCTATCTTTGTTGTCCGAGCATTGCTTTGGTGCTGGTGTCTCTCTTCTGCTTTTCTTTTCTTTTTCTTAACTCTCCCCAATGTCTCCTGTCCTTTTCATGTTTCTTTTCTCTCTATGTCCAGCAATCAACTTTTTTGTATGTCTTTATCTGTCCTGTCCAATGTCTGCCCTCTGTATCTCTGTCTTATCCTCCCGTCATATTCAGAATCTCTCCTCTGTGTCCCTGTCCCTGATTCCTCTACAGACACCATCCATTTGTATCCCTGTCCTTATTCCCTCCACAACCATCATCTATTCAATGTTTCTGTCACCTCCCTATGTCCAGCTTCTCTATTTCCTTCCTACTGCATCCCATCCCTGACCCCTCCCTCTGTCTCTCTCTTGGTTCATCATCTGTCCCTTATTTCTCCTCTGAACCAGTCTTTCTTGATCTTTCCTCTCTGCAACACCTCCCAGGCCAACATCTGCACTTTCTTTTCCCCCTCGCTATATTCCAGGCCTCTCTCTCTCTTTCTCTCTCTCTCTCTCTCCCCCCTTTTGCATCCCTCCCAGCCAGTTTGGCGGCATTTCTCAACCCCCACCATGCTCGATCTGGCATCAATCCAGCCCGTCCCCCTTCACTGACCCTTCACACACTGCAGCAGGAATTGTGGCAGAGACAGCGTGAATGAAGGTTGCTGCACTGGCCAGTGGGGCCTTTCTTCTACCACGTCCTGCTTTTCTGATGCAACTTCCTGTGGGTGGGATGCAGCAGAAGAAAAGTTCCACCGGCCAGTGCCTCAACTTTCAGGCTGTCTCTGCCATGATCTCCGCTGCAGCATGTGGAGGCCAGAAGGGGGGATGACTGGAGTGATGGCAGACCCGGGTACAAGGGGGGGATCAGGTGTATGTAGCTTCAGGCAGCCCTTACCATTGGGTAGAACTGGTCATTTTGCTGGTCTTGCTCAATGGTAACTATGTCCCTGATCTCTGCTAAACAGAGAGGTTTTTTTTATAAAATATGAGCTGGAGTACACATGTAAATTCTCCATGTATAGTGGGAATAGCAATTTAAGAAAGCTGCAAGTAGGGAATGATTTGCAGCAATATTGAAACTCCCTGCATATATGTGGGAACACCTTTCTAAAATCACTACTCCTGCTGTAGAGGGTCCAAATCCCTGTACAGGTACCCTCCCAAGGTCTCCCATCCTTCCTAACCTGCAGCAACAATCCCCTAGAAACCCCCCTCCCAAGTCAACTCATGAATAAGCATCAACATCCCACAAAGCAGCATGAACTCCCACAAGGCAACCCCCAAGCCCTCCTTGGTAGAGCCATTCACTCTTACCTCTTATCCCCTCCTTGGCTTTATTCTGGTGTCTACTGGAATGAGAATGATGTCCACTTAATCCCACTGTCAAAGATGCCAGATTCAGAAATTGCCACCAAAACTATTATTGTTAGGGGTCAGGCTTTCTTATAATGGCTTCCTTATAATGAAAACCTTGTGACTGATGCACCTATAGAAGTATGAATATATTTGAGAGAAAGATTTTTCTCAAGAAAGTTTCTAAAGGATGGATAGGTAATATCTATAGAGCAATTCACCTGAGTTTAGGCCAAAATCAATTTATAGAAAGAGAGTGAATGAATACTGAACTATAAGAGGTGATGAATGAGGGAGAATGGAATTAATCTCCAAGAATGTGTGGAAATGTTTTTTTCTGTGTGTGAATATTATTGGACAAGAGTATAATATTCTTACTAGATGAAATATGACACCAGTTAAATTAAAAAGCCATGAATAATTTGCTACCTGATAACCACCTTTATAATTCTGGAATAAAAGGTATGATTTTTTTTTTCAATTAAGAAAGATTCATCAATTGAAGCCTTTTCTTACAACAACAAATTTAGTAAAAGTTAATTCATGCCTTAATTATGTCAGCTAGACTATTGTAATTCACTTTATCAAGAACTTATTTAAAAAAAAACAGTTTGAAAAGGCTCCAGTTGATTCAAAATATCGCAGCCAGACTGGTCATGAGTGCCAAAACATTTGATTTACATAATACCTATTTTGGTTGAATTGCATTGGTTACCTGTTACAGCACACATTTCTTTCAAATTGTTATGTCTTGGTTATAAGACTTTTTAGATGGGGACTCTAAAATATCTTTCTGATAGGCTGCAAAAGCACACATTTCTATGGGTCATGTTTACAAAGGTCTAGAGACACCCATAGGAATATATTGTTTTTTCTAGTGTTAGCATGCACTAATTTTTAGCATTGGCAAAAAAAACACTAACGCGCCTACAGCGCAGCTTAGTAAACAGGGCCCTACGTTTATTGTGCTTTTCTCAGAAATGTATGCTTCAGTTATCATATAAAAAATGTATTTTATGAAGTTAACAACTACTAGAAATAGAGGGCTCAATATTCAGCTCATGGCGGTAATGGGCGTTGGAACTGCTCACAGCCATGAGTTGAACTGACCCAGGATATTCAATGCTGGGGCATGCATGGCTCCCAGCATTGAATATCTGGGTATCAGTGTCACCCAGAAGTTAACTGGGCATCAGCCAATATTCAGATTGGTGCCTAGTTAACATTAGCGCATAAAGGGCTCCTTTTACAAAGCCACGCTAGTGATTACCAGCATGCCAAATGCGACAAAGCCCATTCAGTTCATATTCAGCATGTGGTAATCACTACTGAGACTTTGTAAAAGGATCCCAATCTTAGGACAGCCTAACTGGTTAAGTAGGTGCTTTGCCTTTCGACTAGCACCTAACCTAACCAGTTAGGAAATGCTGGTGAGCTACAAAATACAACAGTACTAACTGTGTGGGTAACGTGCAGCAAAACAGCACTACTGTGCAGTAGTTCTGTGTTTGCCATGTGGCATTTCCTGTGCCAGAAAATATTTTTTCTGTTTTCTAGCACAGAGGCAGGGATTAGGTGTGTCCGGCAGTAATTGGCCATTGGCTCAGGCAGTAAATTACTGCGTGCCAATATTTTTATTAGTGCATTGCCATTTATGATTTCTATTTCAAATAATGGAAATACCTGCTGTACTAAAAGTGGCTTAGATATGCAGCAATTTTCATGTGCCCATACTACCGCAGGCCATGTTTTACCACAGCTTTGTAAAATGATCCCTAAGTACCTCTTAATATCAGGCGCCAGGTCACTCAGCAGGGTTTAACCAGGCAGGAGCTTCTCCCACCTGGTTATACCCTTTTGAATATCAAGTGAAAAGCTTTTTGCTATGCAGGATCTTCATTTTGGAATTCATTGCCAATTGAGGGGCCCTTTTACTAATCCACATAGGAGCCTACGTGCATACAACGCATGTCAATTTGAAACTACCACCCAGCTACCACATGGCCAAGGTGATAAATTCATTTTTTACACACATCCGCTACACGTGCCTGACAATATTTTTTATTTTTTAATGCATGGTGCTAACTGGGCAGTGATTGGCAGTGTATGTGCGCTGACGATTACCGCCCAGTTAACATGTGAGAACTTACCGTTAGGTCAATGGCTGATGGTAAGATCTCATTATTAATTTTATTTATTTATTTAAATTTTCCAATATATCACCACATAAATTGAGTATGCAATCGGCATTATTTAACATTAGGAAACAAAAATGATAAGTATATATCTTTACAGCCCATTTGTCCACAAGTTAAAGAAATTTGATTCCAAGATTAAGGAAATTAAAAAAGAAAAAAAATACAAAAATTAATAATCAATAGATGCGTCCTCTGGTTCAGACCCCAGCCTGCTAAATTAGGGAAGGTTTACTATATTCACATCAACTCTTGCATCAATAAACTCTTTCAACTGTTTTGGATCTACAAACTGAAAATGTTTATCCTCAAGCATCACATTACAAAAACAAGGAAATCGCAAAACAAAATTTGCTCTGTTTCCACTCTCAATCGACTCCGAAGGGCCGAGAGCTGCAGTGGGGGTCAAAGTTCCCTGAGGACCCGGTTGCTGCCTGGGAAATTGCAGGGTTGTTTGTTTCATCATGGAGGAGGTCACAGGAGCCGAGGGAAATTCCTTTACCTTCCCCCTCCACTTCCCCATGGTTGATGAGGCTACAGAGGCACCGAGAGAAATTCACAAACACAGCAGCCTCCAGGAGCAAACACAGGTGTGTCTATTCACAGCGCCATCTTGGAATCTACCTTTCTGGTGGTAAGATCTCAGACCCAAAATGGACAGTTTTCTCAGTGCTACAGTTTTAGAATCCAGACAAACTGAATTGGGTTAGTGGTGCTGTGTATGTGAGAGTGGCATTGAGTAGCAATATTGTCTGTCAATGACTGTGAATGATAATATAGCCAGTGATAGTGTATTCTATAAGTGCCTGCCCTTGATAATAGAACAAAGGAGAACTGTAATCAGAAATAGGTGTCCTTCTTAAGCTTAAGGATCTCAGTGTGCAGTTTGGTTCTAATAGACAGGGAATACATTCTTTTGATTTCCTAGCTAGTAGCCCCAGACAGAGAAAAAAAAAAAAAAAAAACTAGAGAAGAGTAAAGGAGATAGTTTTTCTTATTTAGTTGGTAAAGTTAGGCTAATAGGTATCCTGGTGTCTCCCAAGTGCAAGAAAACTGGGCCCCAACATTCAAGAAAGACCAAAGACTTGATACAAGAAAGAACAAATACAGAGAAAGTCACAACATTTACTTCAATAAAAAAGAAAAGACTAAAATATAGAGTTAAAGAAAAGAAACACATAGTAAAATGTTTACTAGAGTTAAATTTAGTTAAATCTTTTGTAGTCTAAACCTGAAAGAAAAAACTACTACTACTACTGCTATTTAACATTTCTAAAGCGCTACCAGGGTTGTGCAGCGCTGTACAATTAACAAAGAAGGACAGTCCCTGCTCAAAGGAGCTTACAATCTAAAGGTCAAAAAGTGCAGTCAATCAAGATTGAGGCAGTCTAGATTTCCTGGATAGAGGTACAATGGTTAGGTGCCGAAAGCAACATTGAAGAGGTGGGCTTTAGGCAAGGATTTGAAGATAGGTAGGGAGGGGGCTTGGCGTATGGGCTCGGGGAGTTTATTCCAAGCATAGGGTGAGGCGAGGCAGAAAGGTCGGAGTCTGGAGTTGGCAGTGGTGGAGAAGGGTATTGAGAGGAGGGATTTGTCCTGTGAGCGGAGGTTACGGGTAGGAGCGTAAGGGGAGATGAGGGTAGAGAGGTAGTGAGGGGCTACAGATTGAGTGCATTTGTAGGTTAGTAGGAGAAGCTTGAACTGCATGCGGTACATGATTGGAAGCTAGTGAAGTGACTTGAGGAGAGGGGTGATATGAGCATATCGGTCTAGGCGGAAGATAAGACGCGCAGCAGAGTTCTGAACGGATTGAAGGGGGGATAGATGGTTAAGTGGGAGGCCAGTGAGGAGTAGGTTGCAGTAGTCAAGGTGAGAGGTAATGAGAGAGTGCATGAGAGTTCGGGTGGTGTGCTCAGAGAGGAAAGGGCAAATTTTGCTGATATAGAGAAAGAAGCGACAGGTCTTGGCTGTCTGCTGGATATGGGCAGAGAAGGAGAGGGAGGAGTCGAAGATGACTCCGAGGTTGTGGGCAGATGAGACAGGGAGGATGAGGGTGTTTTTGACTGAAATAGAGAGTGGAGGGAGAGGAGAAGTGGGTTTGGGTGGAAAGACAATGAGCTTGATCTTGGCCATGTTCAGTTTCAGGTGTCGGTTGGACATCCAGGCAGCAATGTTGGATAAGCAGGCCGATACTTTGGCCTGGGTTTCCGCAGTGATGTCAGGTGTGGAGAGATAAAGCTGGGTGTTGTCAGCATAAAGATGATATTGGCAACCATGAGATGAGATCAGCGAGCCCAGGGAAGAGGTGTAGATTGAAAAAAGAAGGGGTCCAAGGACAGATCCCTGAGGAACTCCAACAGAGAGCGGGATGGGGGTGGGGGGAAGATCCATGAGAATGTACTCTGAAGGTACGGTGGGAGAGATAAGAGGAGAACCAGGAGAGGACAGAGCCATGGAACCCAAATGAGGATAGTGTAGCAAGAAGTAAATTATGATTGACAGTGTCAAAAGCGGCGGATAGGTCGAGGAGGATGAGGATGGAGTAGTGACATTTGGATTTGGCAAGGAACAGATCATTACAGACTTTAGTGAGTGCCGTTTCTATCGAGTGTAGAGGGCAAAAACCGGATTGAAGCGGATCGAGGATGGCATGAGAGGAGAGAAAATCAAGGCAGCGGCTGTGGGCGCGTTCAAGTATCTTGGAGAGGAAGGGTAGGAGGGAGATGGGGTGGTAGTTGAAAGGGCAGGTAGGGTCTAGTGATGGTGTTTTGAGGAGTGGTGTGACTACAGCATGCTTGAAGGAGTCAGGGACAGTTGCAGTGGAGAGAGGGGTTGAGGATATGACAGATGGGGGGGTGACAGTAGGAGAGATGGTGTTTAGTAAATTAGTGGGGATAGGATCAGAGGAACAGGTGGTGCATTTTGAGGAGGAAAGAAGGTGGGCAGTTTCCTCCTCGGTGATATCAGGAAAAGAGGAGAAGGAGGCCTGGGTTGGTTGGTTGAGGGAGTGGGTTAAAGGGTGAAGAGGAAGAGGTGGCTTGTTAGTGAATTCGAGGTTGATCTTCTGCACCTTGTTGCGGAAGTAGTCAGCCAGTGATTGAGGAGAGAGTGAGGGAGGGGAGCGGAGGGCACTTTGATGAGGGAGTTAAGGGTGGCGAAGAGACAACGAGGGTTGGAGCTGAGAGAATTAGTCAATTGGGTGTAATAGTCCTGTTTGGCAAGGAATAGGGAGGACTGGAAGGAGGATAGCATGAATTTGTAATGAATGAAGTCGCTATGGGTACGAGATTTCCTCCAGAGGCGTTCAGCACAAAGAATCAGTTTATGATAGAGTAAAAGTTGAAGTTAAAGTAATATAACCGTTAAGCAGAAAAGTTTGTCTTTTCAAGTCCCTTTAGCTCATAGTTATCAGTCAGAGGAATATTTTCAGTTTTGTTCAGTTTTCCTCTAAATAATTTTGCCTTAGCAGTTTAGTCCAGGCAAAACGTCATCTTGATCTAATCTGAAAAGCTTTTCACAACATGGAGTTGTTCCACTAATTGTTGGCAACTGTAGAGCTTCAAGTCATCTACAAGCAATAAATGTGATGCAACCTCTGGATAGTAACATGAGTAACATAATAAATGACGACAGATAAAGACCTGAACTGTCCATCCAGTCTGCCCAACAAAATAAACTCATTTTACATGGTATGTGATTTATAATCCAGCCATCCATATCTGTTCAGCCACAATCAGGGCGCAGACTGTAAAAGTCCGCCCAGCATTAGTTTAACTCTCCAATTAACGGTGTCACCACCCAATCTCCATTAAGATTCCGTAGATCCATTCCTTCTAAATAGGATTTCATTGTGTTAATCCCACATATGTTTGAATTCCATTACCATTTTCATCACCACCACTTTCCGCAGGAGGTCATTCCACATATCTACCACCATTTCTGTGAAAAAATACTTCTTGACACGACGTTTATCATCTTTAGAATTAAGACTAATACTCAGTGGATTAGGGGCCCATTTTACAAAGTGGCAATACCCATAATGACACTTTGTTGTGCGCCAATTCGGTACTACCACCGGGCTTCTGCAGGATCCCACAGCAGTGCCTTCCCCCAGTGCTCACAATTTCCAGTGCTGAAAAGATAGTTTTATTTGTTTAGCATGAGGCTTATCCAGCAGTAATCGGGCAGCCCCGCATGCACACGGTTACTGTCGGGTTAGTATGGGAGCCCTTATTGCCTCCTAAATAGGTGGCAGTAAGAGCTCCCCTGGGAAATGGTTGTGCAGGTAGTGGTTCATTTACCCCATGGCCATTTCCCTTTTTCAATTAAAAAAAAAAAACATTTTACCCACTGCAGTAAAAAGGGCCTCAGCGTGTGTCAAATCCATGAGCTGACGCTACTGCAGGGCCCCTTTTACTGCAGCTTCGTAAAAGGGGTTCTAAGTGTCATACAAAACAAAAGTGGTGATAGGGAGTCCTCCTGAAATATGGTTCACTGGATATTGATGTTAAGAATGACAAACAGAACATCTTTATACTTTGGATGGTTTGCATATTTTCATGGTGAACTCGGTGTCGTTGAACAATCCAAGATGTATTTTGTGAATTTCAAGGAAATTTACTACTAGGAATGTACAATGCTATCAAAGGCTTTCTAATAGTTTATACTATATGAATTAAGATTTATGCACACAACTCGCTAAGCGTATTCTGTAATGTGTTGTGGGTAAATTCTAAGAGCCCTGTTTACTAAGGTGTGTTAATGTTTTTAGCATGCCTACACTTAGTGCGCGCTAACCATGTAGGCGCCTATAGTAATATTGTAGGCACATACATGGTTAACATGTGTTAAAAATGTTAATGCACCTATAACACTGCCTAGTAAACAGGGTCTTAAGTCACATAGTTGAAAAGGGGGCGTGACCATGGATGGGGCATAGATGTTTCTAAAATCTATGCATGTTGTTATAGAATACACCCACACTGTGCTTAATTTAAGCATCAGGATTTATGCCAAGTAAAACTTGGAGTAAATGGCTGCGACTACATTTGTTCGCATGAAAAGATGCTCGGCGCAATTCTATATATCATGTGGAAATTTAAGCTTATTCTATAAAATTTAGGCATACTATAGAGAATATGCCTAAGCGTATTTTTTTCCACGTGGAATTTTTAGGCACCATATATAGTATCTAGCCCCAAGCGACCAGGTTTGCCTCATAAATGGGACTGCATAAATATCTGTCCTATTTTTATACATTAACCTATGGTCGCTTAAGTGTTGAATATCAACTTAAGTGGATAGCAGGTGCCCCTCTTCATCCTTAAGGGCTATGGTAGTGGTGTACAGTTGTGGGTAGTGGGCTTTGGGGGGCTCAACACACAAGGTAAGGGAGCTATGCACCTGGGAGCTTTTTCTGAAGTCCACTGCAGTGCCCCCTAGGGTGCCCGGTTGGTGTCCTGGCATGTCGGGGGGACCAGTGCACTAAGAATGCTGGCTCCTCCCATGACCAAATGGTTTGGATTTGGTCATTTCTGAGATGGGCGTCCTCGGTTTCCATTATCGCCGAAAATCGGGGATGACCACCTCTAGGGACGACCATTTCTAAGGTCAACCTAAATGTTCAGATGTGGGCGTCCCCGACCGTATTAACAAAATGAAAGATGGCCGCCCATCTTGTTTTGATAGTAAGGGTTTCCCTGTCCCTTTGCAGGGACGTCCTGCAAGAACGCCCTCAGGAAAACTTGGGCACCCCGTTCGATTATGCCCCTCTAAAAGTTAGCCATTGTAAAAATAACCAGATATTCAAAGCCAAAGCCTGCACAGGTCCCGACTTTGAATATCCAGGAATAAGATTGTCAGCAGTGAGCAAAATGCTCATGCCACTGGGTGAATATTGGACCCATAATTTTCTGCTAGTTGTTATTTGATGAGGTCATTTACACATGTACCCCAAGATTCTATAAAGGATGCAGATCCCAGATTGGAGTCCTAAGTAATTAGTTAATGGGCTCCAATGATTTAATTATTAGAATTAACAAACATTTAATTGTCACTAATTGTAATTACTATAAGTGCTTGAACTCTTCCCCTTAAAAAAAAAAATCCACCCTTTTGCTCAGTAATGACCTACTATACAGTAATAAACTGATGTCAAAACACAGCATTATAGGCTCCTTTTACAAAGTTGCACTACCGTTAGTGAAGTGCTGAATGTGAAGATGTCCATGGGAACAGAATGGACCTGTTTCACATTTAGGGGTCCTTTTACAAAGCTGCGGTAAAAATTGACCTGCAATATTAAGGACTCATGAAATTGCCACTTGCCGAGGCCAGCTGATACTGCAACCAGAATTTCCATTATTTTCAATGGAAATAGTAAATGGCCATGTGCTAATAAAAATATTGGCATGCGGCAATTTACTGCCTGAATCCTTACCACCACCCATTTAGTAGGTGGTAAGGGTTCATATGCTAACCCAGCGGTAATTGGACAGCGTGCAGTGATGGCCAGTTAAAACCAGGTTTGCCTATATCTCACCCAGCTGCTAGAAAATAGAAAAATATTTTCTGGTGTGGGAGCGCCTGGGCGTGTCCTGTGCTAATGCTGTTTTGCCATGCAGTAGCCCTACTGTGGCTTAGTAAAAAAAAAAACCCTAAGCACACCACTAATCAGTAGTGCAGCTTTGTAAAAGAAGCCCTATATTTTTAACAGTCTTTCCTTAAACATTAAGGGCCCAATATTCAGCAGGCGGCAGGCAGTGCTTTTGCTTCTGCCACGGGCATTAAGTTTTCGGCAATCAGCATTGAATGTCCAGGGTTTTTTTAACCACTAAAATGTTAATCGGTTAAGCCAGTATTCAGTGTTAACAGGTTAACTTTTTAGTAATTAAAGGTAGGCGTACTATTTATGCAGCCTATTTTAACCACTGAACATAACCAGTTAAACACTGACTATCCACTTCTAACCATCTATGTTGCATTTACATTTAGCTGGAGATAACCAATTATCTGTCACTGATTATCCAAGGTTAGGAACTGATATGCTCTTTAAACTGTCAGCGGCCATGACTGGCTGGTTAAATAACTTTGAATATCGAGGGGTCATTTTTTACTTCTGTTTTAATAAGTAAATTGTAAACTCTACAAGGTGAAACTTCACAATAATATCAAAGTAAAAAAATAGCACTGATCAAGAAGTAATGCGTTCAGATGAAGAAAATGTAACTTCAAAGAAAATTATTCTTATTTTAACATCAGCATTTGAACTAAGGTTTGGAACATGTATCCATATTGGGTAGTTGGGTATTTAGGAGACCAACTGTACCCTGGTACAGGGCATCCAGAATAGGAATTTTAACTATGGATGTTCTCTGGGCCAAGGACCCCCTCTCTATGATCATCTGACCTTGCCCCCCAGTAGACAGGGAGCCCCTTATACATGCACCTTCCTGGCCCAGGTTGTTAGAATCCAAATATCTCTTGCTTGAGCACTCTAGTCAATGGCTTCTCCTGGGCTCGACACACCAGGGTACACTTAGGCCCCCCCACCCCAAATAACCAACATGGTTGTATTTTTTAAAGCAGAGTTCTGCATCAGGGATAGCTTGTGCTAAACAGAGGATGATGATTTCATGAGGCTTGATTAAAGAAGGCACTGCAAAAAGGACAGCAAACCTTATGAAATAATTTTTATTTACCTACCATTAGATACCTCTGATGTAGAACTCTGAAACTTGGGCCTGTTGTGCATCTGAGGGACTTAAGTGTGTTTCACAATGACCTATCACCAAAAATAAATTTTATAACAGACAAAAATGCAATTCTTATTTTTAAAAGCATGAGAAAAATTATTTGTGACTTTTTTGACTAATGAATACAATCACCCTGCATATGAATGTCCTTTGATGTAATAAATTTATTGTGTATTTGAACAATTTACATATGTGTAGATTGAGGCATCCAGGGCACCTGGGAATGAGTTTTCTGTAACAGATGAGGTTTACACTGTTGACATTGTGGGTCCTCCTTTTGTGGATTTTTATCCGAAAGATGTTTTTCTGGTATCTCAGTCAATGGTGTGTATAATATGAACACTCATATTTCAGAACGAGGAGCCAAAAAGGCAATTTAGTGACATTAGATGCTTCAGTGAATTAAAGAGCCAGAAAATAATTCAGCAAGCAGAATGAAGAACAAATAAAAAGTGACAAAGCAAAGTCAAATTTAAAAGTGAAGATAAAGTAAAGCAGGGCATTTTAACAGAATCAATGTAGATATAAAACATTATCATAGGGATAAAGCACCACTGTGTTACTCAGTGCTAGCATGCTGTTACCACAGTCCCCATTTTATGCAATTAACACCTCTTTGCTAATAGCAGGCATTAACTCCTGGATTCTATATAGATTGCCCAAATTTGGTTGTCCAGATATGTGTATGGATCCCTGATTTACACAGTTAGTTAAGCACTAACAGTCAATTATTGGGGTTAAGGTTTCCTTCTTTGTTCCAGGGGCCACTCTCTGGCAGAATATAGTGGGGGGCATTTTGAGCAGAGAACACAGCAGTATTATAATCTTTCTCCTCTGCTTTTCTTTACCTTGTTATTATTACAATTCCTATTTTCTTACTATATAGTTGTACTGTCACCATTTTGACTGCTCATCTATAAGGTGATAAATCAAAGTAGACTGAAACTTAAAACTTAAACATGAAATGTATCAAACTCAAATTCATGCAAATGGCAAGTGAGAAAGGTATAAGTGTGTCTTAGATGGGACAAGGGCACAGTGGCATAGCTATGGGTGGGCCTGGGTGGGCATAGGCCCACCCAATCTTGGCTCAGGCGCACCCAGCTGCAGCGCCACACTGCTCTCTTCCCCCCTCTCCTCTGTGGCATCCCGGCATCTGCACTCTGGTCTCTGAACCCCTTTCCTCCCTGGTGTCAGTACAGGTGTCCTTGGAGCCTGCAGTGATTCATTCTTGCTGTTTGTGCCAACCCTGAAGGCTTCCATCTGCTGCATTCCACCAGACAGGAAACAGGCAATGATGTCAGCAAGGGCAGGACATGGCAGATGGAAGCCTGAGGGACCGGCACAAGCAGCGAGAATGAATTGCTTCAGGCGCCGAGGATGCCTGTACCATCATCAGGGAGGGACAGATTTTAGAGACAGGAGCACAGATGCCGGATCACCGCGGAGGAGAGGGAGAAGATGTGGGGTAGGTGAAAAAAAGCCTCTTATGTTCTTAAATTTGTGGTGTGTGGTTGGGGGGGGGGGGGGGAGTCATGGGATAGCAGGTAGTGTTCTATTGTGGATTAAAAACTGTTTAAAGATAGAAAACAGAGAGTAGGGTTAAATGGTCAGTATTCTCAATGAAGTAGGGTAGTTAGTGGGGTTCCCCAGGGGTCTGTGCTGGGACCACTGCTTTTTAATATATATATAATTGACCTAGAGATGGGAGTAACTAGTAAGGTAATTAAATTTGCTGATGACACAAAGTTATTCAAAGTTGTTAAATTGCGGGAGGATTTACAAGAGGACCTTACGAGACTGGGAGACTGAGCATCTAAATGGCAGATGACATTTAATGTGAGCAAGTGCAAAGTGATGCATGTGGGAAAGAGGAACCCCAATTATAGCTATGTCATGCAAGGTTCCACGTTAGGAGTCACAGACCAAGAAAGGGATCTAGGTTTCGTCGTTGATGATACGTTGAAACTTCTTGCTCAGTGTGCTGCTGCAGCTAGGAAAGCAAATAGAATGTTAGGTATTATTAGGAAAGGAATGGAAAACAAAAATGAGGATGTTATAATGCTTTTGTATCGCTCCATGGTGTGACTGCACCTCAAATTTTGTGTTCAATTCTAGTCGCCGCATGTCAAAAAAGATATAGTGCAATTAGAAAAGGTGCAGAGAAGATCGATAAAAATGATAAAGGGGATGGGACGACTTCCCTATGAGGAAAGGCTAAAGTGGCTATGGCTCTTCAGCTTGGAGAAAAGGCAGATGAGGAGAGATATGATAGAGTGAAGTTGAACGGGTAGATGTGAAGCGTCTGTTTACGCATTCCAAAAATACTAGGACTAGGGTGCATGCAATGAAGCTACCATGTAGTAAATTTAAAACGAATCAGAGAAATTGTTTCTTCACTCAACGTGTAATTAAATTCTGGAATTCATTGCCAGAGAATGCGGTAAAGGTGGTTAGCTTATCAGAGTTTAAAAAAGGTTTGGACGGCTTCCTAAAGGAAATGTCCATAGACCATTATTAAATGGACTTTGGGAAAATCCACTATTTCTGGGATAAGCAGTATAAAATGTTTTGTACTTTTTTGGGGATCTTGCCAGGTATTTGTGACCTGGATTGGCCACTGTTGGAAACAGGATGCTGGGCTTGATGGACCTTTGGTCTTTCCCAGTATGGCAATACTTATGTACTTATGTACACACTTTGCCCCCAGACACCCCCCCCCCACACACACACACACTATGGTAAAAATTTTAAATAATTCTTTACCATGTGGAGTGCACTCTAACCTGTATCTTACCATGGGATGCCTGAAAGCACCCCATTGTATGCTCTTTTAAACTGCAGTAAGCATGTGCTAATGCTTACCAAAACTTGGTAAAAGGACTCCATAGTAATTTAATGCACATTAAGGGACAGATTCTATATATCATACCTAAAATATCATCACAAGAAAATATGCCTATGAATATTCTATAAACTACACCTAAAGTTAGGCGCAGCTTATAGAACATGCCTAAATCTAGGTGCAGTTAATAAAATACACCCAGTGCCCATTTTCTGTGACTATATTCAGTCACGGCCATTTACGCCAATGAAACCCTGGTGTGAATATCGATGCCTAAATTACATGTGGAATGGCTAAATGCTATATAGCATTGTGTGTGAATTCAAGGAATGCCCATGACGCACCCTTGCCCCTCCAATGGCCACACCCCATTTTCAGATCTATGTCGTAGAATTTACACGCATCACTTTATAGAATACACTTAGACAGTTATGCACATACATGCTAATTAATGACAATTAGTGTCAATAATTGCTTAAGTGAAATTATTGGCACTGATTGGTTTGTTAAGCTAATTAAGTTGCACACACAAATCCAGAATATGACCAGATTTGCACATGCAACTTAAGTCGCATTATATAGAATCCAGGATAAATGTAAGGTACAGTCTGTGCATTCTCTGCTTCATCCAAAGTTAGCTGTCAACATGGAAATCAATATACATTAATAACATATGTTAATTGTCATGTTAACAGCTAATACTGCTTAGTGAATAGTCCCTATAATATGGTTTCTGTCCTACAATTCCAGGAGAGACAGTTGGCTTTTTCAAATAGCCAACTAGTCATTAAGCAGGGCTTAAAGAGATAAATAAGGGCAACAGATGATAATGGAGGGAGGGGAAATGCAGGAGCAAAGTTTGGGTAGATGGGATGCTGGAAAGAAGTAGATACAACTCTTTGGAGGAACAATGTAAGTGTGGTTAATTAACAGAGTGCATAAGTAGCGAGGGGCAGAGGTAGGAAATATAGCCATGGTCAATAGCAGAAAGAAGGAAGCAAAAATAGCTCCCACAAACTCGTATTTGGGCAGTTTTGAGTGGCTGTTCATCAGTAGGGTAAAAGGTTTGATTAAGGCAAAGGGGTATATAAACAAAGGCCGAAAAATGTCTTCAACACTGAGGAAAAAGCCACTATCTCATTAAGGATGTGCAGTCATTAGCATACATTTGGTTCCCTAGCACATCTTAAAAATTAATGTGTACAAAATCAATTTAATGAGCATTAACATTGACAAATGTACAACTGATTTGTGCACATGGTAAATCACTAATTTGTATTACATTTTGTAAATTTAAAGCAAGTATATGAGACAAAATGAAAATCTAGATATAATTAAAGAGCATATAAATAAACCAAAAATATCTTGCCTGCGCACAATCCTATGGTTCACTGGCCAGTAATAGAGGTCACAATTATTCATGTGCCATTAGATACCAACACCAAACCTAATTAAAGTTATTTGCTTTTTCATTTGTTGGCATAAAGGCAAGACTCTAATACAGATGCCTGGGTTAAGAGCCATTGGAAACATTTAATATAGTTTAAAATGGTGGCAGATTGAAGACTAGAAAGACAAGTAGACTAGAAAAAGTATGGGAATTAAATAATTAGTGGGTGGTCCAGTCTGACTGTCCTATGTCCCAGACATCCAGTAGAGCACAGCTAGATGATGGTCTAAAATAAGTGGGTAGAATGAAAAATGTCTCCTTTTTAGTGAGTGCAGCTCAGATTTAATATTATAGGCACAAATCTGGTTAATAAAACTGTGATATCTTCATTCACTTGGGTCCAGTTTTGCAGTTGATAAAAGGAAGTTTGCTACATGTAGCTATTGGTTTCACTGAAGGCTGCAGTGTTTCAAGGTCAAAGTTGCTATAAAATCAAATTAAAACTGCAGGTTTTTTTTTCTCTACTTAAATATTTATGTACAGTATTTGCTTAGCTTACTGAATCCACTTTGCCGAACACTTTTTGGCAATAGGCCTGTGCATCCATTATTAAACAAGTACTATACATAAAATCATTACAGATCACTGCACAAACTCACTATAAATCCTATTAACTTTGTTCATTGGTACAATCAAATTCAGTTTCAACAGTCTTCTCTAAAGTGAATTAAAAGAAATAGTAAAAAATAATGTTGCTTTTTGGTCTGATTTCTACAATTCATGTAATATATTCCCTTTTGTGGAGAAAATAATATGTCAGTTATATTACTTATATTCTTATTATTACTACTACTTATTTCTACTAGATGCATATAGTGCTGTACATAAATATGTAGGAGACAGTTCCTGCTTGACAAAGTGTATAAACTTTCAAGACATACAAATAGGTCAAGAGAATAAGGGAGTTTCTTTCATTTATTATAGGAATGATTAAGACAAAATGGGTGAATAAGGAGTCAAGATGTAAAAGCAGCCTTAAAAAGACGCACTCAGCTTAGATTTGAACAGGGGCAGAGATGGAGCATGACCTACTAACTCAGGAAGTCTGCTCCAGTCAAGACATACAAATAATACAGACAAGATACCAATAAGAGGCTTTCCAATAAGAGGCTTTCCAATAAGGCATCAAGGTATTAACTCCTCAAATAGGGATCATTTTAACTGGTTAAAGCTGCCAGAAATCAGGCCTATGCCCCAAAAATAATCAATACAAGAAAATTAGAGCAAAGGATAGGTGAGTAAACAGCTCATTAACTCCATGCATACAGCAATGTATTTAATAAAACAATAATTTACAATTACAATATCAAACAAAAGCAACATATTTATTTATTTTTGTATTTATTTATTTTGCCATTTATACCCCACATTATCCCAAACATACTTGAGTTCAATGTGGCTTAACAACAGGCAAGTTTTATAATACCATAAACAAAATATCAAGTAAGAGCAGAGTAACATAAATAAGATACAAATAAGAACTAAATAATAAACCATTGATGGCCAGTTACAATCTAACACACTCCATCAATAGGTAGAAACCCTTCAAAGACAAACCAAAAGATTATATTACAAAACTGTAATTGGTCCAAATTACAAGGACACACACAAACTTTTCCAACTCGTGAACAAACTACTAGACACTACACCAGTCACAACCAACAGCAAAGATGCACCGGGAGCAGATAATCTAGCAAGATACTTCAACAAGAAAATCATACAACTACGACGTAAGATACCTGTCAGTACCATCGACTATGATGAAATCCTCGACTGTCTAGACCCTGACTCTGGCATCTACCCAGCAGACAGAACCTGGACCAACTTCGAGACACTATCAGAGGACATCATCTCACAAACGCTTAAAAAATTTGCCAAATCTCACTGCAAGCTAGACATATGCCCAAACAACCTTATGACATTCGCTCCTCAACAATTTATAACAGACATCACAAACCACTTGAATTATATGTTACAAAATGGACTCTTCCAGAAGGAGAAAGGAAACACCCTACTCACCCCTTACCCAAAGACGAAAGAAAAATGCCAGTGAACTAACCAACTACAGACCAGTAGCATCCATCCCCTTAATAACCAAACTAACAGAAGGATTAGTGACCAAACAACTTACAAACTATTTATATAAACATTCAATACTCCATGACTCTCAGTCAGGATTCCGGTCTAACCACAGCACTGAAACAGCACTAGTCACTCTCATGACCAAACTCAAACAAATGATCGCAACGGGAAAAACATACTACTTCTACAATTTGATATGTCAAGCGCCTTTGACATGGTCGGTCACGGAATATTACTACATATCCTTGAGTACTTCGGAGTTGGAGGCAACGTTCTTAATTGGTTCAAGGGATTCCTAATCACGTGATCATACCAAGTGACATCTAACTCGACTACCTCAACCACATGGATACCTGAATGCGGAGTACCACAAGGATCCCCCCTCTCGCCAACCCTGTTCAACCTAATGATGATACCCCTAGCCAAACTACTATCAAAACAAAACCTTAACCCATACATATACGCAAATGACGTAACAATTTACATCCCATTTAAACAAGACTTAACAGAAATTTCCAATGACATCAACCAAAGTTTCCAGATCATTCATTCATGGGCGGACGCATTTCGGCTGAAACTTAATGCAGAAAAAACCCAATGCCTAATACTCACCTCTCAACATAACAAGAACAAATTCACCGCCATCAACACACCAAATCTAAACCTTCCTATTTCGGACACCCTAAAAATTCTGGGAGTTACCTTCGATCGACACCTAACACTCGAGAACCACGCGAAAAACACAACCAAGAAAATGTTCCATTCAATGTGGAAATTAAAAAGAATAAGACTATTCTTCCCAAGGACTGTGTTCCGTAACCTAGTACAATCAATGGTGCTCAGTCACCTAGACTACTGCAACGCGTATACGCCGGCTGCAAAGAGCAAATAATCAAGAAACTTCAAACAGCCCAGAACACTGCAGCTAGACTCATATTTGGTAAAACAAAATATGAAAGTGCGAAACCTTTATGAGAAAAACTGCATTGGCTCCCATTTAAGGAACGCATCACGTTCACAATATGCTCCCTAGTCTACAAAATCATTCACGGAGAAGCACCAGCCTACATGTCATAGCTGATAGACCTACCACCTAGGAATGCCAAAAGATCATCCCGCACATTCCTCAATCTACACTTCCCTAACTGTAAAGATCTAAAATACAAACTAATGCACGCGTCAAATTTTACCTACTTGAGCACACAATTATGGAATGCACTACCGCACAACTTAAAAACGATTGATGAACTAATGAACTCCCACAAACTATTGAAGATCTATCTCTTTAATAAGGCATATCACAAAGATCAACCAATGTGAACATACACAACTCCTCCACATATATTCAGCATTGTCTTATAATATCTGATTGTTATACTACTTTCATGTTCCTTCTTTATCATTTTACCAATGATCTTTCTGTAACACTAAATATCTATTTTCTAATGTCATTCCACTATTCATGATGTATTGTAAGCCACATTGAGTCTGCAAAGAGGTGGGAAAATGTGGGATACAAATGCAATAAATAAATAAAATAAATAAATAAATAAATAAATAAAGAGGAACGTTTTCAGCCTTTTGAAAAATGCCAGCTAATCAGGCTGACCCTTGATTGTCATTAGCAGTGAGTTCCACCACTTAGCACCTTGGTGTCTACAGGCTATGGCACGAAACGACTTATAGCACACTCTCTTGCAATCTGGAAGATGAAGTCTAAGGTGGTCCCTAGAACCAGAGGTTGTAACTCATGATCAATGAGGTCAAAGGCAATTGACATATCAAATTGCAAATCTCCTCTACTTTCACCTATAGAGATAGTAAAAAAATATCTAAGTGTTACAATTTACAATAGACACTTTTGGACTCATTTTCAAAACAGAAAAATATCTAAAACTAGTAAAAAAAAGGCCCATTTCTGAGAAATGAAACGGGCGCTAGCAAGGTTTTCCTCGGAGTGTGTATGTTTGAGAGAGTGTGTGTGAGATTGACTGTGTGAGAGAGAGGGAATGTGCGAGAGTGTGTGTGTGTATGTGACAGAGAGAGTGTGACTGGGTGTGAGTGTGTCTGTGACAGTGATAGTGTATGTATGAGAATCAGAGTGTGTGCCAGGGGCCCATCACTCCCTCCTCCCTCCCAGTTCCAGGGTCTCCCTCCCCCCTCCCTGTGCACCCCAGCTGACCTTCTTAATCACCCAGGGCAAGCCTCTGGGAGGAGTTAATTGCTTTACTCCAGCTGACCTTGTTAATCACCCAGGGCACCCTGCTCCAGGTGCCTGAGAAAACAACTGTGGCAGGAGTTAATTGCTTTACTTGCAACTCTCTTTTCCCTTGTGTACTTGCTAAACCGGATATCTATGCCACCTCATGTTTCCGGCTGGAGGCTTCAATTAGAACGCTGGAGGTGCCTTTTATATATAGAGAAGTGGCATAAAACAGCATTTGGATGTTTTTCTAATAAAAACATCCAAATCCATATTTTCAAAACCTATTTCTAGAAGTTTTTCCATGAAGTCCATCAGAAGTGTGTCCAGATCTCAAGGGGGTGTGTCAGGGGTGTGTTCAGGCTGGGACTTGGGTGTTCCTAAGACTTAGTTTTTTCAGCCATAATGTAACAAAACAAAACCATCCAGAACTAAAACTAAGACGTTTTGAGCTAGACCTGTTTTTATAACGAATAATGCACAAAAAGTGCCCTAAATAACCAGATGACCACTGGAGGGAATCAGGGATGACCTCCCCTTATTCCCCCATTGGTCACTAACCCCCTCCCACCCCCCAAAAATGTGATGAAAAACATTAATTGCTAGCCTCTATGCCAGCCTCAGAAGTTATACTCAGGTTCATTAGAACAGCATGCAGGTCCCTGGAATAGTCTACTGTTGGGTGCAGTGTACTACAGACAGATGGACCAAGGCTCCTACCTCCCCCTACACTTGTGGAGGAAAGTGTGAGCCCTCCAAAACTCACCAGGACCCACTGTACCCACATATAGGTCCCCCTTCACCTGCAAGGGCTATGGTAAAGGTGTACAGTTGGGGGTAGTGGGTTTTGGGGAGCTCAGCACACAAGGTAAGGGAGCAATGGTGAGAAGTGTATCAGGGAGCATTTTATGAAGTCTACTGCAGTGCCCCCTAGGGTGCCCTATTGCTCTCCTGGGATGTCAGGGGGACCAGTCTACTAAAAATGCTGGCTCCTCCTACATCCCAATGGCTTGATTTTGTGTGTTTTGTACTTGGACATTTTTCAAAAATGGATCAAAAAACAAAACGTCCAAAATCACAAAACCTTGTTCAAAACAGTATTTTCAAAAACAAAAGATAGATGGTTTTCTTTTTTGAAAATTACCTTCTTTCTTATTCAGATTTTGGACGTCTTTTGCAAAACATCCAAAGTCAGACTTAGACGTCAAATCGAAAATGCCCCTCCAAGCCTCTTATGTCAAGGGCATATTATATACCATCTGGGAACCAGCAGACAGATGTTTCTGAGGACAGTTTGGAATTGACTAACTTTATTGAAAGCTCCCAGCAGGAGGTGCTTTCCTGAGCAACTTTAATATCAATGTTTGTCCTTGAGCCTGACCGTAATTGGGTTTTGAGACTTTATTTTCATCATAAGGATGATTTGTTTCTGGGTCATCTAATTTTTATATTTCCTGATTTCTCCTGTGCCACACAGGCAACATGTAAGGCTATTTGAGCCTTAAGATACAGATGTTGGCATTGGGAGATATGTTTTTTCCTACAGTTTCCCTGTAAAGGTTATATTAGATTTGAGGGCAATAAATATGTCTTCTTTGACCCGAAGCAATTGAAGAGTTTTACTGATGGCAAGAAATCTTCATCTAATCTAGTGGTCACTATTACTCCTTCATAGGTATAGTAAATGGATATTCCACCTCCAGTATTGTGTGATACTCCCTATTGATAAGTTTCACTGCAGTTTTTTCATTATCCTTTTATTAGAGCTTCTGTGTGTTCTCCAAGAGCTCTTTTTGCAATAATTTGTTTTCCTTTGCTTATTTTACTTCAGAGATAAGAATTGATATTGTAAATATTATTTCTATTCATTATTCTTGATAATTTGTAATTGAAAATTAATACATAAATAATAATACAAAAAAACATATGTGTGATGGACTCTTAGACCTGTCAGAAATAGACTTATCAAATATAGAATCCATATTAAGACCAGATCAGAGACCTTTTCCCTGATTCCTCACTATTTGAAAACAGCACACTTCTTTGCACAATTACAGTGGTTTGCTATTAAACTTATTTCCATAATATATGCAGGTGAAAGAGTCCATTGATTGACCTTCTGGGAGCAATACTGGATGTTTGAATTACAATCTGCGAAACCAAAGACTGCTATCATTTGGGTTGGGTTTGTTTTCTCATAAAAGGGCCCTTTTACTAAAATGTGCTAAAATATGGGTGTGCTGCAAGGTTTGGTTCTTAGGTCAGTTCTTTTTAACAATTTTGTAAGCAATATTTTTGATGTGCTGTCTGGTAAGGTTTGTCTCTTTCCAGCTGATACCAAAATCTGCAGTAGGGTTGACACCCCTGATGTTTGTTCTGCTCCAATATGATAACAACTGACGTTTTTATCAATCCTTATGATCATAAAAAATATAGGTTGAAGTACGACACTGATTGAAGCAGCACCCATGTCGTGTACATCTTAATGTGCACATGTAAAAAACTTTACGTGTGAAAAACCACAGAAACACTAAAGCAATGTCTCAGTGACCATAAGTTTAACATAACTTATCAACAAAAGGAAGCCCCTCTTGTAGCTCATTGTACAGAAGCACTCCATACTTTTACAAACTTTAAATGTATTGCCATCGACCATATAGCTAAATCCATAAGGGGAGGAGATCGTGATCATATACTTATCCAAGCAGAACAATGCTGGATATATAAGTTAAACACTCTAGCCCCTACAGGACTAAATAACCTTATAGAGTGGAAAGCTTTCCTGTAGTAGGCTCCCTTTGAAGCTCTGTCACACCCATTTTTCGGCTGTCCCTTTAAAAATAGTAGAGTCCCCCTTATTGGAGGACTCTGAGAGTGTCCGTTTAAAAACAGGGTGCCTTTTTGTAGTCAGGAGTCCCACAGAAGGAATCAGGCGGACTCCATAAGGTAGACTTTTTCTAGCAGAAAAACCCAGCAGCACTTTCCCTGTCCTCTCTCTAAATATATGTATTTGCACAATTTCCAGGGCACACGCAGTGGCCGAGGGCACAGCTCCTTAAGAAGCATCCGCAAAACAGGGGCTCTCTGTCAAGCGTACCCAATCAACCAAGCTACAGCCTAGATAAGTGCATTTTTCTAATGCTTATAGAACGTTGTATAAAAGTACAGCTTCTGATTCATGATAAGAATTTAATCATTTAGAAGGAGGTTTTTGGACTCATGAGGAGCTCGTAACATATTCATATACAGCAGAATAATCTTCTGCAATGAATATGAGGCAGTCTTCCATTCACAGAATATATAGAGTGAATGCAGAGCATCTGAAGTCTTTTCCTGCGTTAACAAGAAAAAGAGAGAATTTCACTTGTTAGCAGTGTATATTGGATTAATCTTCACTAGCAAGTACCATTTGAAGTTTGAATTAAATATATAATACCTAAACAATCTCCCATGTTGCTTCTAAAAATCATTCTCCTTGGTAAGAACAGCATTGCCAAATATCACGCGTCTTTGTAAAATACCCCTGTGACAAAGCTAGCACTCGGGGCTCCACAGAGAAGCAGTTAATCCCTGAACTACGGTTCCCAGAAGCCCTTCAAGCAGGAGAGAGGAGGGTAGCCCCAAAAAGGTGGAACGGATTTCCAACCCCAGCAGGGGGAGAGCAGTGGCTTAGTGCTAGGGGAGTCAGTTACTCCCTTCCCCACTAGAGGGAGAAGGGAAGGTGAAGCTCAGTTCCTTAGCTGCATCACCGGTATATAATTCGCTCCAGCTGTGAGAGGGGGAGAGATTTTTGGGTGGCTCCCAGCCACCAGGAGGGAGAGGAAACTGATTGACAGAGAAGCTGCCATGGAGTAGGTGGAGGACGGAAAGGGCCTGCCACTGGAGCTTCCCTGGTGGGGGGGGGGGGGGGGGGGGGGGGGGGGGGGGGGGGAGAGTAAGCTGCCATGGCCTGTGAGAATGTAAATGTAGCCCTGTCCAGCACATGAAGGCAGGGTGAGAGGCCACAGGCGTGTGGTGCTGTGAGGTAGGAGGAAAGCTACTAGCCCTGTTTGGTACAGGGTCCTCCTGGATGCTGTGAAGAGGACAGGAGCATTAAATAGTGGTTTCCTTTGAAGAGACTGTTTGTGACAGGGTTGAATTATTGGGATATATAGAACAGCAGGCTGAACTTTGACTGAGCCCTTCTGAGGGAGAGGGGAGGTAGTGCAAAGGAAGTGGGCCTGAACCAGGGGCGTATCTGGACTCCGGCGGTAGGGGGGGCCAGAGCCAGAGGGAGGGGGCACATTTTAGCCCCCCCCCGCCGCCGCCCCCCCCACCGCCGAGCCCCCACCGCCACCAATGTGACTCTCTCCACCCCCCTCCCGCCGCCAACCCTCCCCCGCTGCCGTTCTTACTTTTGCTGGCGGGGGACCCCAACCCCCACCAGCCGAGGTGTGCTTCCACCTGCCGCTGCCGTAAAAACATCTTCTTCAGCTGGCGGGGGACCCCAAACCCCCGCCAGCCGCCCCGCGGTGTTTGAAATTCATCTTCGGCCTCCGTGGCCGTGCTGCTGTGATAGGCGCTGTTGAAATCCACTTCGGAGTCTGACGTCGTTGTACGTTGTACGTGCTGTGACGTCAGACTCCGAAGTGGATTTCAACAGCGCCTATCACAGCAGCACGGCCACGGAGGCCGAAGATGAATTTCAAACACCGCGGGGCGGCTGGCGGGGGTTTGGGGTCCCCCGCCGGCTGAAGAAGATGTTTTTACGGCAGCGGCAGGTGGAAGCACACCTCGGCTGGCGGGGGTTGGGGTCCCCCGCCAGCAAAAGTAAGAACGGCAGCGGGGGAGAGTTGATGGCGGTAGGGGGGTCCAGGGCAAAATCTGCGGGGGCCCAGGCCCCTCAGGCCCCACGCAGATACGCCCCTGGCCTGAACTGTTAAGGAACTGAATGTTGGCTGGAATTGTGAACCTGGCCTGAACCCTCTTTGTGAGCTGCATTTCAATTTTGAGAGTGGAACTGAATTGAGAATAAAGCACTTTGGTCTTAAGTCCGTATGGCAGTCTGGTTCTTTGCTGTAAACATGTGAGCCTAACAGGGCTGCCGGCCCCAACCCAGAGCGGAGGAAGTGGACTCCTTTACACCCCCTATGTGCAGTTACATGTGCAACTGCTGTTTACTTCCACATTGGTGCCTAACTTGTGATGTAACATATAGAATCAGGTTAGACTTCAACATATAAACTAATATATCTGTTGCATAATTGCATAGTAATACATGTGAATGACAACCACAAATTAGTTTGAGTAAAAATTATAGTATTTTTGTGTTTGTCAAATAATACATCTGAAATAAAACTCCAAGCTGCTTTTAAATTAGTATAAACTCAACTGATTAGATTCAGATTCTGAAACCTAATTATCTATAAGTCTGATACATCTAATACAACATCAGTAGAATCTTTGTTCATTCAATATGTATGAATGTATGTCTTAAATATCCATTTCTGATTTTTGCAGTCCTTTGAATGAAAGATTATGGGAACTATAATATCATTCCACAGTAACTAACAATAAGGCACAGCACAATGCAAAAAGCAAATAATTTACATTTTGCGTGAAAACAACCCAAGAACACAGTAGATTTGATGCTTTTCAAATAAATCATTAAAATGCATGCATTTCTTATATTTATGGATGTGTATTAACAAACTTACTATATCATACTTTAACAATCTCCCATGTTACGTCTCAGAATCATTAACCTTGGTAAGAACAGCATTGTCAAGTTGCACACATCAAAGTAAAATTCATTTCTAGTGGGATAACACAGCAAATCCTTTGTCACAAAACAACTCAAGAAAGCAATTAGATAAAAATAATTAAAATAGTCAGGACAGGGCTTTTATTCACATACTATGCTTATGTAGCTTAGCTCTAACCTGTATCGACAGGAATGATAGTTTAAAAATGTTGTTGCAACCTAAGAGTGGCAATAAGATGGTGTTAACCTTTTGAAATTAAGTTGTAAATAATTAAACATATAATATAAAGTTGAGAGGAGTCTGTTTACTAAGTGGGCCTGAAGACTCAAGCTTTCCAATTTGTTTATTTCAGGAAGTTAGACCTGTAGGCCTCAGGAGGCCTTTGCTTACTGAGGTTTTCTAATAGCTTGCTAGGCCTGAGGCCACAGTAGGTACTCTTAAGTTTGCAGTTTTAAATTAGTGTCACTTAGATAAATAATACAGAAGCAATATACAGCTAGAGGTACCCTTGTACCTTATTAGCAATTCTCTCAGGTTAGTATTAACAAATAGCACATTATGTTGCTAAAAACACAATTGATCTTCACTACATAATAAAGTGTACCATTCTTCCTAATAACTTTTGCTTCTAGAAGGTGAATCACAGCCCTGAGGAATCTTTTTTGCCTACCTTTTGGAAATCACAGGAGGTATAAAGCTGGACAACATTAGGGTTACATCGATTATGCTTTGTCATTCCAAGATCCACATTTTCTAATAAATGAATCCGAGACCATCTAATATTCATAACTGAATAAAAGATCTATTTTTCTAAAAGTTGGCCTCTTACTTTGTGTTTCCAAGTGTATAACATAGCATGCCTATTTCATTGAGTTCTTTGCAGTTTTTCTGAAAGCACTTTTCACCATTCTCCAAAGGTTCAGAGTTTTTCTATTTAAGTCCTTGTGTTAATAGTTGTTTAAGGGGAGGTGGAGGTGATAGTCCTTTTATTGTTTGATCTCTGTGCATAGGCGGTCAGTGGCCCAACTGTTTGGGGAGGCTAAAGGGGGCGGGGTTAGGGGTGGGGCCATGGGTGGAGCTTAAATACATAATTGTCTGATAACACACAGAAAAAATAAATATATAAAAATAAAAGTAACAATACCTTTTATTAAATTTAAATATTAGATATGTATTATATGTCAAAAAATAAAGTGGTTGCTCAAAGCATATACTAACCACAATCGCTCAACTGTAAAACATTATGCACAACTTTGTGCAAAAACACACTCAGAACCTTACTGTACCATAAATATTACACTGGGCAGAACCTAATACACCAATATACCACCCATACGGAAAATGCAGACCGTCAACAATATGAAACAAGGATCATAATATCACAATTCTCATGTAGAGCCACAAAACATCCTAATTCATGTTTAATGTGGGATAAAATGCAAAACATAAGTAAATAAATATAAACATTTAATGTTGAGCACCTGATTCTCAAAGTGGACATATTCCAAACACTATAATGAAAATAAAATGATCTTTTCTACCTTTGTTTGGTGACTTTGTTTTTCTGATCATGCTGGCCCAGTATCCAATTCTGCTGCTATCTGTCCTCTTAACTCCATTTCCAGGGCTTCCTTTCCATTTAGTTCTTTACTTTCTGCCTTTCTTCTTCATTTCTTGTCCTACATTCCTAAGTAAAAGCTGGGTCCTCCGCAGACTTGACTGTCCAGTGGATCCAACTTCTGCCTATTTTCTTCATCCATGTACAGTTTTTCTCTCTTCCTTTTCCCTCTTCTCATCTCCTTCCTCACTCTTCCCTCCCCTCCATCCATGTGCAGCATTTCTTCTCTCTCCCTTCCCTCTCCTCCATCCATGTCCAGCAACTCTCCTCTCCCCTGCCCCCCTCCAGCCATCCATACCCACCCACTGATTCTCCTCTGTCCCCTGCCCATGTCCAGCATGTTTCCTCTTCCCTCCATGTCCAGCACTTCTCTCTCCCTTCCCCTGCCCTACATGTCCGGCATGTCCCCTCTCTCTTCTGCCCTCCCCTCCCCTCTCCAAGTCGCGACAAACCGGCCAGCAGTGAAGACAGCGGTACTCACTGAGGCAGGCACGCAGACACAGGGCGCAAGCAGGTTCGTTTCCTCTGATCTCACGTTGTTTCCCTCTCAGCGCGTCCCGCCTTTGAGGGTGGGATGCGCTGAGAGGGCAGCAACGCGAGATCAGAGGAGACGAACCTGCTTGCACCCTGCATCTGTGTGCCTGCCTCAGTGAGTACCTCTGTCTTTGGCCGGTTCATCGCGATTTGGAGAGGGGAGGGGAGGGCAGGGGAGAGAGGGGACATGCCGGACATGGAGGGCAGGGGAGAGAGAACTGCTGGCATGGAGGGAAAGGGAGGGCAGGGGAGAGAGGAGAATCGCGACCGGCAATATTTAAACAGAGAAGGAATGAACGGGAGCGGGACCTAAAAAAAAAGGTGCGGTACGCCGTACCGGCGCGTACTGGCACCAAAAAAGCACTGGCTCTAATAGCCTCTTTCACTTCACCTTTTATCCATGCTGGCTGTCATTTGCTTTACTTTCCACTTTTGTTAATATATGAAATACATCTGGCATGGACTTCCATGATGGTATTTTTAAAGAATATCCATGCCAGATTTAAAGTCCTAACCTTTGTGGCTTATCCTTTTAGCTTCTTTTTAACTATTTTCCTCATTTTTTGTAGTCACCCTTTTGAAAATTAAATGCTACTACAGTAGATTTCCTTAGGGCTTCTCTTATAAAGCTGTGCTACTAATTCTCAGTACGACAAATGAGAGAAAGCTCATTCAATACCTATGGACTTCCTCTCATTTGCTGCTAGAGTGGTTATATAAAAGAAGGCTTTAGTAACTTCACTCCAGATATCGGCTAAAATTTGATCATGTTATGATCATTGTTTCCCAGTGGATCCAATGCTGTTACCTCACATATCATGCCCTGCAATCCACTAAGGACAAGATCTAAAATAACTCCCCCCTCTTGTCGGTCATGGACCAGTTGCTCCAAGAAGCAGTCATGTATTACATCTAGGAATTTTACCTCCCTAGTGCTCCCTGATTTAACATTTATCCAGTCAATACTGAGGTAATTGAAATCAAAATCCTATATATACTACTACTAATCATTTCTATAACACTACTAGACATATACAGCAGTGTATACATTGCATACAGGTACTTTATCTGTCACAGTACACATTATATGCAGGTACTTTCTCACAATCTATGTTTTTGTATCTGGGCAAATGGAGGGTTAAGTGACTTGCCCAAGGTCACATGGAGCTACAGTAGGAACTGATAGGATCAAAGCCTGCTGCACTAACCACTAGGCCACTCCTCCAATGTAATGCTGGAATAGCCAAAATATCAAAAATAGTACAGAAAAAGGACCTCAGTCAATAAGAGCAATGCCACAGCAACTTAAAATTGTCCAAATAGGTATGCTCTGTAATAATCAGAGATCCAAATAAAACTACACTAATTAGTAGTAATATTATATCAGAAAGAAAAGGCATCCACCATCACGTTGGGTAAAAGTCCATAAAGTTTCAAATAACATACGGTCTATCACAATAGCAACTGTCCACAAACTTCAAAGCATGGAAAAAAAAAACCCTCTGATACTCATCTGACATTCACTGATTAAAGCTGACAAAATCATATCGAACAGTCACTTCAAAGACATGCTCAATTTTGAAAGTGAAAATAACAGATCCACAAGTTATGCTCTCACAGGAAAACAGCAAGTTCGGAGCATGTCTTTGAAGTGACTGTTTGACATGATCCCCTGATGAAGCTACAGTGAAACAGGTGCCTTCCGGGATCCTGCCTGCCTCATAAGGTAAGTGTCACTTCACACTGCTCATAATTGTTCATAACAACTCCTGATAATTTTGTACTTGTGTTTTGATTGAAGAACAGTTATGAGAAGATTGCTTGCCTGCGTAAACTGTTGCTTGGAAAAAAGTTGTGGGAGAAATAGTTTTGCTTGCACAGAAAATATGCTTGGAAACTTTAACTTAATTCAATTGAACAATAAAAAGAAGGAGATTTTTGATCTATGATTGAATTGTTGCTAAACATTTCTTATTCCTAACCTGATGCTAACAGGATTAGTGTAAGTTTCTTGTGATATCTGAAGTCTTTTCCTCTAAAATAATAGAACATGTGGATCTGTTATGTCCACTTTGAGTTTGACATATCACAATTATTGTACTTTTATATATTAGCCCTATTTTAGCCTCTACAAGAAATTAATTTTAGCCCTGTATATGCGAAGAGTTAAACCTGAGGCTGCTAGTTACCAGGAATAAACTCCAATCCTTAATCCCATTCTTTTAGTACAGTTGATGACAAGATAAATCATTCACTTACAGATGAGACAGATTGTTGAGACAGAGTAGAGATTATGTACATTCAGAGTGAGTCCATGTTTATGATCATCCCCTTTGTCTAATACGAAGAACTGGCAGTGCCTCTTAATTTGGAAACTGAAATCAACAGGCACAGCAGCAGCACAGAAAAAAAATTACTATGAATTACTACTTTGAGAGAAAAAAACAAACAAACAAACAAACAGTAGTTTACTGCCCCAGCATGGAGGGTTCAGGCCCTCTACATGCTGGATTTATCTCTCAAATCTCTCACAGAGAACAATCAGAGAGAGGGGAACTTCTGCTCAGGCTTTCACAAGAGTTTCAGAACTGGAAACTAGATTACTTCCCTGATTAATTTTTTTTGTTACATTTGTACCCCGCGCTTTCCCACTCATGGCAGGCTCAATGCGGCTTACATGGGGCAATGGAGGGTTAAGTGACTTGTTCAGAGTCACAAGGAGCTGCCTGTGCTTGAAGTGGGAATTGAACTCAGTTCCTCAGTTCCCCAGGACCAAAGTCCACCACCCTAACCACTAGGCCACTCCTCCACAAAAAATGAAAAAAGGACCCAAATGAAGAAAATAAGAAACAACATAAACACTGGCAAGTCAGATGCAAAGCATTAGTAAAGAAGGCTAAAAGGGAATATGAAGAGAAACTTGCCACAGAGGCTAAAACTCACGGTAGCAACTTTTTCAGGTACATCAGAAGCAGAAAGCTTGTGAGGGAATCCGTGGGACCGATCACAAAGGAGCAAAAGGGTCACTCAGGGAGGACAAGGCCATAGTGGAGAAACTGAATGAATTTTTTGCTTCTGTCTTTAAGGAAGAAGATGTAAGAGATCTGCCTGTACCAGAAATGGTTTTCAAGGATGATGATTTGGAGGAACTGAAAGAAATCTCAGTGAACCTGGAAGATGTACTGAGCCAAACTGACAAACTAAAGAGTAGAAAATCACCTGGACTTGATGGCATACATCCAAGGGTACTCAAAGAACTCAAGCATGAAATTTCTCATCTGCTGTTAGTAATATATAACCTGTCATTACAATTGTCCATAGCACCTGAAGATTAGAGGGTGGCCTATGTGACGCTGATTTTTAAAAGGGTTCTAGGGGTGATCTGGGAAATTACAGACTGGTAAACCTGACTTCAGTGTCATGAAAAATAGTAGAACCTATTAGAGGGACCATTTTACAAAGGCTCATAAGGGCCTATGAACATTCAGCATGCGCCAAATCATCATTCCCGCATGGCTATCGCATGTCCCAGGTGGTAATTCTGTAACTGGCATGCGCCAAAGACACACAGTACAAAATCATTTATATTTTCTACCACATGGTGCTTACCCTGTGGTAAACAGCAGTGGGTATGCACTGCATGCCTACCACCTGGGTAGCACTTGAGAACTTACCATTAAGTCAATGAGAGACAGTAAGGTCTCAGGCTGAAAATGGACGCACACTGGTTTTTATTTTGCTGCACACCCATTTTCATACACCTTTAAAAAAAGGCCCTTTTTCCAGGACATGGCAAAAACTGGCCTGGCACGCACATAAAAGATGCGTTCGCACTGCCACAGGTCACTTTTTTGCCGCAGCTTAGTAAAAGGGCCCCATAAAGAATAAAATTACAGAACACATAGACAAACATGGTTTAATGGGACAGAGTCAGCATGGGTTCTGCCAAGGGAAGTCTTCCCTCTGCAATTTGCTTCATTTCTTTGAAAGCATGACTAAAAAATATGGATAAAGGTGAGCCAGTTGATGTCGTGTATCTAGATTTTCTGAAAGCTTTTGATAATGTTCCTCATGAGAGACTCCTGAGAAAATTAAAGAGTCATGGGATAGGAGGCAAGGTTCTGGTTTGGATTAGGAATTGTTTACTGGACAGAAAACAGAAAGTAAAGTTAAATGGTCATTTCGCTCAGTGAGGAAGGTGAACAGTGGAGTGCTGCAGAGATCTATATTGGGACTGGTGCTATTTAACATATTTATAAAATGATTTAGAAATCGCAATGACAAGTTAAATTTGCAGATCATACAAAACTATTCAAGGTTGTTAAAACATGTGCGGACTGTGAAATATTGCATGAATACCTTAGGAAATTGGAAGACTGGGCATCCAAATGGCAGATGAAATTTACTGTGGACAAATGCAGATGATGCACATTGGAAATAATCCAAATCAAGACTAGGAAGCAGTCAAGGAAGTTACATGGAAGTACTTTTAAAAGAAATAGGAGTGTGTGTGTATATATATATATATATATATATATATATATATACACACACACACACACACACACATATACTGTATATATATATATTTTTTTTTTTCACTCATTGAATAGTTAAACTCTAGAACGCTTTGCTGGATGATGAGGTAACAGTGGTTAGCGTATCTGGGTTTAAAAAAAGGTTTGGACAAGTTCCTGGGGAAGCAACTGCTTGCCCAAGGATTGGCTTTAATATGTGCTTAGCGTGTGAGAAAAAGCTTTCCATAAAACGTGTTAGTGTTTTATGATAACTTCCCTGTTTATGCATGATAAGCATGCGTTTACTCTTTAAAAAAATATTTTTGTGAAGGGGGCATTTTAATGGGCATAGAGTGGGCATTCTTGCATTACCTTTGTAGCCCGGGCCTTACCCCCAGGCTAGACTCAGGCTCACAGGGCAATTCCACAACCACTTACACTCATTTACTCCACTCTTTCCTTAATTCTAGTCCACCCTCGTAACAAGCTGGGAGTAGGTTAAGGTATCAGGATTTGCAGTCTGGAAATTTGGTTGTTATTGTCTCAGGAATCAGTTCACTCTTGACCCTCTGTCTCCAAAAAGCACACTGTAGTCAACAATCTATGCAAGAACTCAAACCTTTATTCTCCAACTCTACAACACAGCAACGTCAAAGCAGTTTCAGTACTCCAATTCCAGATAAACTCAAACTTGGGTTTCTATTCTTCTGCTGTTCCTCAGGGGAAACTCCTGTATCACTTCTCCATCCAGGTTAATTTAGAAGATCAGGTTTCAATCATAGAATATATGCATATATACCCATTCATGCCCATCCTGTGGGGCAGTGTTATTCACTTTGGCTTTTTCTCCTTCTCCCAGCACAGGCTCAATTTCCTGTGAGCACAGACCTGGGACCAGACCCTTCTCTGGTCTGACCCTTTTCCAGTGGTGACCCCACTCTGGATCCACCCTGTCTTGGGACCAAGCTCTCTCTGGCTCCAATCCCCTGCTCACGGACTGGGTCTCTCCTCTGCACAACCATAGCTCATGCAGTTTATCAGTTGCCACTTCAGGAGCCACAATCCTCCTTTTACAGCCAGAGGTCACACTCCTCACTCACAATTCCCCTGCTCTCTTCCTGGTCTCTTGGCAGGGGATTGTCAGGCAACCAAAGAGCCCCTCTTGGGCATAATTCCAGCCTCTTATCCCCTTAGTAACTACTCCCTCCTCATTACTCACTCCCAGGGAACCTGTATCTTCTTGTTTCCCAACACATCATTCTCCACACTGGGGGTTCTGTTCTTCAATAAGTTCCTTACTGGTTTTATCAAGCTTTCCTGTCTCTTTTATTTTAGTGCAACTGTAGTGTCTGGGGGAATATACACATACACATATACACCCAAACACTCAACCCCACTAAGTCCTCTTTGAACCCCCTTTGAGTCAAAGAGAATTCCTTAAAAATACTGTACTGTTCCTTACTGGTTTTATCAAGCTTTCCTGTCTCTTTTATTTTAGTACAACTGTACTGTCAAAATTTGTTCTCTAATGTGAATTTCTTTGTCATTATGTCTCTCAGGGATTTTACTTTGTCCTTGAGGTCTGTTATCACTTTGCTCATATCAGTGAGTAGTGTCTTTATTTGTTGCAACTGAATAACAGACTAGAAAGGCAGGGCCCAATATTGAACTGGTGTCAATCGGTGTTATGCTGACTAGTGCTACCATTATGCCCAGAAATTCACTGCCAGGCCATGTCCAGGCTTCAGCATTGAATTTATGGATTTATGGAGCTGGTTAAAGCATAGCTGACAAAGTGTGATATTCAGCACATAGTCAGCCACGGGGCACCGCATAAAGAAATGACTTACTTTCATGGGATCCTATTTATGCAGTAACCTTGGCTGGTTAAAATCTGAATATCAGCACTTAACTAGCCAAATGCCAACTCCGCCCCCAGAACATCCCTAAAATAGCTGGCTTTGAGTTATGTGCTGTTTATTTTCAACAGCACTAACTGGTTAAGTACCATTGAAAATGACTGGTTAGCCCCGAACAAGCTACTTAACTGGCATCGACCTGGCACTTTCTTAACCTTGTCCAAAATTACTTAACAGCAGAAGTACACCCACATGTACACCCAAACACTCAACCCCACTAAGCCCCCTTTGAACCCCCTTTGAGTCAAATAGAATTCCTTAAAAAACACTGACAAATTATCTTCTTAATCCCTGAAATAAATCCCCTCACATATTCACAAGAAGCAGCCACTGGACTGTTAAACAGGCTGTCAAAACCAGCTCCATTTAAGACTGCAAGGAAGCTGGTACTGAAAACTGCTGCTGGCCATACTCTCCAGACATGCTATCTGTCCCATCAAACAACTATGTTGCTGAAGCAACAGCTAACTGCTCCAAGGGCCACTGAGTTTACAGTAAGCAAGCTGGCACTGCCAGAACAGCCTAAGGACAACTACAGCCAGAGCCGTGCTGGAAACACATTTCTAGAAACTGCAGTGATCAAGGGGGAGGGTGTGTATGTGTGTGTGGGGGGGGGGGGGGCAGCACTGCACATCCCATATCACTCTATCTGAGGCCACTGGACCCTAAAACCCACTTTTTCAAAACATCCCTCCCCTACGATTAGTCAGCACTAATAAGTAAACACTCTTTACCCACAAACTTGAATTGCTCCTAACTGAATCACCACACCTGCAGAAAATACCACAGAAATGACAGGCAACCACCGAAACCCAACTTCCCAGCAGCCTACGCCCCCAATCCTCCCAAACACAAACTAATTCCCTTTAGCCTCGAACCCAGGAAGGTCACTGTATTCCTTATTCCCTGCTGGAAGGAGAGGAAGGTTTTACTTTTTCTGTTAGTTTTTTCACATTTGATTCCCATGAAGTTTAGGACACAATGAGGGGCATAATTGAACGAAAACGCCTATCTCCATGGGCGTTTATCTCCGAGAACGGGTCCGTGAAGGGGCGGACCCAACCGTATTTTTGAAAAAAATAGACGCCCATATGTTATTCGCTAATTTGTGAGCTGGGCGTTTTTGTTATTCAGTGATAATGGAAAATGAAAGCGCCCAGCTCAAAAACGAATACATCCAAGGCATTTGTTCGTGGGAGGGGCCATGATTCATAGTGCACTAGTCCCCCTCACATGCCAGAACACCAACCGGGCACCCTAGGGGGCACTTTTACAAAACAAAAAAAAAAAGGTAAAAGAGCTCCCAGGTGCATAGCACCCTTCCCTTGTGTGTTGAGCCTCCCAAATCCCCCTCAAAACCCACTGCCCACAAGTCTACACCATTACTATAGCCCTAAGGGGTGAAGGGGGGCACCTACATGTGGGTACAGTGGGTTTGGGGGGGTTGGACGACTAACGCATTAAGCAGCACAATTGTAACAGGTAGGGGGGGGATGGGCCTGGGTCCACCTGCCTGAAGTCCACTGCACCCCCTAATAAGTGCTCCAGTAACCTGCATACTGCTGCCAGGGAGGTGGGTATGACATTTGAGGGTGAAAATAAAAAGTTGTGAAACGTCATATTTTGTGCTGGGAGGGGGTTTGTGACCACTGGGGAAGTCAGGGGAGGTCATCCCCGATTCCCTCCAGTGGTCATCTGGTCATTTAGGGCACTTTTTGGGGCCTTATTCGTGGAAAAACAGGGTCCAGGAAAAGTGCCCTAAATTCTCGCTGAAATCGCATATTTTTCTTCCATTATCGGCGAAAGGGCGCCCATCTCTGTTCGCCCGATAACCACGCCCCAGTTCCGCCTTCGACACGCCTTCGACACGCCCCCGTCAACTTTGTACGCATCCACGACGGAGTGCAGTTGAAAGCGTCCAAATTCGGCTTTTGATTATACCGCGTTATTCGTTTTTGTGAGATAAACGCCCATCTCCCGATTTAGGTCGGAACTTGGGAGTTTTTCTCGTTCAATTATAAGCTGGATTGCCTTTTATAAATTTGTATAAAACCTGCGTGGAGAATGATTTATTGAGAAGCAGTTTTGCTATTTTGTTTTTGGTTTGAACTGATTACACAATTTTCTTTACCTAATGTAAATGACTCTACATATAAGGATTATAAAGGCAATGCATATGATAAGGAAGCTGATCATAAAGTATGAAATTGTAAGTGGCAGTTAGCATACAGAACTGAAGTTTATTCACTATACCTGAAGTATACAAGGCCTATGAACTACATTTTCCATCAAAATATTCTATATTTATTATTTATATGTCCATCAATATCCTGCTGCAAATTTTCCTATATCTCAAATATCAGTAAATCTGGTCTTATGTGAATTATAATTTAAAAATATGTAATGCAATTTGATTTTGCTCGAACAGAAGGAAATGAAATATTTGGAGTCCATTGGTACTGTAATGACACTTGATTTGACTGCAGGAGTGGCAGATTTAAGGTTTAAGGACAGCATTGGGTTGAGTGATTCTGAGTCAGTGACATGAGGCATTGTGATTTTGAAATGCAGCCTCCCGCAGGAGTTTCAAAGGAACTCAAGTAAACATTATGCCATCTGTGCAATTACTCTGCTCACTCTCCATTTCTTATATTGTATATAAAAGCTAAACTCAGAACAAAATCAGGGAAGAAAAACAACTTGAGTATATTTATTTAGTTTAAGTTCACACCTTTATCAAGTACACTAGGTAGGTCCCTGTCTCTGGCAGGCTTACAACTTAAGGGGGCAAGTCTATAGTAGGGCATCTTAATTTAGGTGCCCCAACACCAAACACCCAGATTTAGGTGCAACCATTTATGTATGGTTAATGACAGGTGTAAATGGGAATGCCTAATTATGCCCAGCTTCACAAGTAACTTAAGGTATTCAATACCTTGCATGTGTAAGCTGGAGACACACCCATGTTTCTTCCACCTCCACATCCCCTGGCAATTATTGATGCCTCTACAGAATAAGTGCATAGCACACTTACACATGTAACTGACACTATTCAGTGCAGTTGCACACACAAGATGCTTATAACTGTACACACTCAGTTTTAGAATTGCCTTTTATATTTGTATCTGAAGCAGTAGAAAGTTACGTGATTTACAATCCAAAAATAAAGCCTGCTTTATTACACTATATACAAAATAATTGCATATGCACCAGCATCAACTACCAAAAGGATAATATAACGAGTATAGCCTCAATGCTAAGTGCCCCAACCCCAGAAGAAAACTTCCAACAATAGGAGTAGAGCAATTATAATCAAAGGCAAACACTTTTCACAATCAAGATGAAGAAAAATCTCTACAAGGCATATAAAAAATCCACCTGATATTGGTGCAGTCTGATCAGTGATATGTATACCCTTGGTGCAGCAATAGTGAAATGAGGGGCTGTTTGTTAGGTTTTGGTTGGCAAAGTGGATGGGAGTGAGAATTTTTTGGAAGATTTCTGAAGATCAGTTTTTAATCGTATTTTGATCATGTTTGATATAACTCAGACCAGTGAAATGTCCCTTGGAAGTTGCCTTTAAATTTATTTGGACCTTTAGTAGCATTGTGTACTGTGACTATTTGCACCAATATTGGGTGGATAATTTTTATGCCTTGTAGTGCTTTTTTCTGCATTTTGATTGTAAGGACTGCTTGACTATGAATATAATTGCTGTAGCCCTACGTTTGGAAGTTTTCTTCCATGTTGGGGTGTTTAGCACTGTTGCTATACTCATTATATTATTCTTTTGTTAGTTGATGTTGATGCATATACAATTACTTTGTATATGGTGTAATAGAGCAGGATTTATTTTTGGCTTGTAATTTACACCTGCCTCCTCTGCCGTGAGTAGGTTATCAAGCTCATTTTTGAAAGAGAAGGGCGCCCATCTTCCGACACAAATCGGGAGATGGGCGTCCTTCTCTCAGGGGCACCAGAATCGGCATAATCGAAAGCCGATTTTGGGTGTCTCCAACTGCTTTCCGTCACCAGGACAGCTGAACTTCCCGGGGGCATGTCGGAAGCGTAGCGAAGGCGGGACAGGGGCGTGCAGGGTCGTGGTTAAGAGATGGGTGCCCTTGGCCGATAATGGAAAAAAGAAGGGTGTCCCTAGTAAGAATTTGGTCCGCTTTATTTGGTCCCTTTTTTCAGGTCCAAGTCCCAAAAAAGTGCCCGAACTGACCAGATGACCACCGGAGGGAATCGGGGATCACCTCCCCTGAATCCCCCAGTGGTCACTAACCCCCTCCCACCCTCAAAAAAAAACCACTTTAAAACCTTTTTTTTTGCCAGCCTCTATGCCAGCCTCAAATGTCATTCTCAGGTCCATCACAGCAGTATACAGGTCCTTGGAGCAGTTTTAGTGGGTGCAGTGGACTTCAGGCAGGCGGACCCAGGCCCATCCCCCTACCTGTTACATTTGTGGTGGAAAATGGGAGCCATTCAAAACCCACCCGAAACCCACTGAACCCACATCTAGGTGCCCTCTTCACCCCTTAGGGCTATGGTAGTGGTGTATAGTTGTGGGAAGTGGGTTTTGGGGGGGGGCTCAGCACCCAAGGTAAGGGAGCTCTGCACCTGGGATCAATTTGCGAAGTCCACTGTAGTGCCCCCTAGGGTGCCCAGTTGGTGCCCTAGCATGTGAGGGGGACCAGTGCACTACGAATCCTGGCCCCTCCCACGACCAAATGCCTTGGATTGGTTCATTTTTGAGATGGGCGCCATCGGTTTCCATTATGGGGGAAAACCGAGAGCACCCATCTCTAAATCCAGCGATCTCCGCATTTAGGTCGAGATTTGGGCGCCCCCAACCGTATTTTCGAAATGAAAGATGAATGTCCATCTCGTTTGAAAATACGGTTGGCCCTGCCCCTTCCCCACACTGTACTCGGAGTTGGGCACTCTTAGCGATGGGCAATCCCGGTTCGAAAATGCCCCTCCATGTGTCTCGCCAAAGATCACAAGGGGCAGTAGTTCAGTACTCTAACCACCAGGCTACTCTCTTATATATATCTGTTTAAGATAAAATGATTTTCTGCATGGTATTCATTTCTGTACTTATCTAAAGCCTACCTGTTTAAAATTGTATTTCTATTACTCATAATAAATAGAGAAGAACTTATTTATGCATTTAGGGGGTCATTTTATAAAGCTTTTCCTGCATGTAAAACCTGTTTTACGGGGCTTTTTTGAGGGGGTACTTGGGGGTACTGAGTACCGGCACCTTTTCCATTGTCTGCTAAAATTGACCCATGGACCCACAAGCTTTAATGAAAGAGCTCAGGCTCTACACAACAATTCTGCCTTGTCATAGATTCTGTGACTGGTTGCAGGGGGCCTGGCTATTGTGGGTGGGTTCCTCAGTGATCATCCCACCCCTGAAGGTGGCCTGGCATTTGAGTACCGGCACCTTTTTCGCTAGAAAAAACACACTGCTGTTTTACATATACAATAGAGCTTGTTTAAATTGTGTAGTCATTTATAACTTAAAAAGTAGGTGAACAGAAAGGCTGTGCCTGCTTTTCTGAGATCTGCACATAGGCTTTTACAGAGGTGTAGCCTGAGCAAAGCGTAGGCAAACTTGTGATAAGCATACATATTTTACAAAAACACACTTGCTCATACCAAATAAGTCACTAAGGGGCCATTTTACTAAAGGACAGTAGGTTGGCACGTGGAAAATTGGGCCTACTGCTAGGCTACCACAGGAGCCCCAAGGTAGCTCTGACATCTGCCTCGCAACAATTCCGGTGCTAGAAAATAAATTTATTTTTTAGCACCAGGGCTTACCCTGTGGTAATCGTGCAATGCTACGTGTTGCTTGGTTATCGCCATGGCAGTGCAGGAGCCCTCACCTCCTCCTCAGTGGTTGGTGGTAAGGGCTTCCCCAGGAAATGGCCGCGTGACAAGTGGTTCACTTACTTCAGGGTCATTTCTCATTTTTTAAAAAAGTCTTTTACCTGCTGTGGTAAAAGGGGGTCTCGGCACATGGCAAATCCACATGCTGACACTACCACAGGACCCCTTTTACCACAGTTTAGTAAAAGGGACCCATGAGTCAATTATTAGTTATGTATTAAAGGTGAACAATTTTTATTTCTGAGGGCAGTAATGAGTAAACTAATCTTTTAATTAAGCCTACAAAGTAAACACATTTACACTACACATGAACAAATAAGGTAAACCACTATATACCCTCAATAATAGGGAAAGAAGAAAGCAGAACTACACACAGAAAATCAGAATAGGTTTTTTTGATCTCACATAGAAGTAACCACCTCCTTCTTGTAACTTATAGAACACCTGAAGAACAAAACGTTGGGTCTTTGGTAAGTCTTTTCTTCTTTTCTATCCACAGGTACAAAAACTCCTACAGTTGAAGTATGGCTAGAAAATATTGTGCCCCCACAGGTGTTGTTCCCATTACATTTTCTGTCTGTGTCAAGACTGAATGCTTGATCCAAGGCAAGGAACTGGTTCCATGTGTAAGATGTATACACATTGAATTTATAAGGGTCTGGGACCTGCATACAACAGTAATACAGAGCCTGATAGCATCCTTCTGGATTTGATACTTCTGGACATTGCTTTAATGCAGTGTAACCTTTCATCTGGTTTGGCACAGCAACATAGAATTGCTTGTGGAATACTTAGTGAAGGAACCATCTAGTTATTGCATCACTGCACTACTTGTGCCCATTGGACTGGAACAATCAAGGCATCATGCTACAGGAACACTGGGTTTGGAATGTTCCAGACATTATGGTGCCTGAGTTTTTGGATTCCAATAACTGTACCTTCAGTGATCCAGAATGCCCAGAACTTTATAAAAGACCTCTCCAAAGTCCAACGGGGGGTTGCTGCTGGTTTTTCCATCAGACCTGAATTGCCATCATGTTAGGTGTCTATCAGATAGATATATATTATACTACACATCTTTACCCTGCCTGAACATCAGAACCTTTCTGTGTGCATACTCATATGCTCATTTGCTGACCGGCACCTGCAACTATGCATGTAGATACTTTTCCCCAAGAAAGGGTGATCCACCTAAGTGGATGAACGCTAACTCCCACGTGAAAATAACAGCACAAAAGAAAAGTGGGAAATGGACCAATGACTCCAGGAGAATGGGAGATAAATTTGAAGAACCACTTTATTAAATGACTCGACACAGACAACTGGAAGTGTTGGATCCTTCAGCTGAGTTAGACGCAGACCATCTGACCCTGACGCAGGCGACGAAACGCTGGCCATTGTTGGTCTTGGTCGTGTCCAGCATGTAACTAACTAACTAACTAAAGAAGGATTGGACCATGTAAAAGCTAAGTAGCTGATACGTATTAACTTTACGATTGCCCATCATATGCTAAAAATTTATACGGAAAAAGAAAAAAGAAAAGAAACATATGTTTGGTACAGGCTGCTTTATATATGTGGGGGTGTTGCCAATGATGAAGCGGTCCAGCCCTTATGAGCTCCATATACAATAGAGCCGGGGGCTTCTTGAGGCAACATCTCCTTTAATTAATTTAATGTATCATTTTTTGGTCAGAGAATCAAGCTGATGTTGTTTTTCGTATATCTCCTCCATACTTGAATTTATTATTTTGTTAAGAGAATTAGAAGGAGATTTCCTTCAGATTATTTATTATAATTTGTCTTCATATATTGCAAGACATCACAAAAGAGGAAGACAGGGAACAATATTTGGAAAAGGGAAGGAGAGCTGGAAAAGTAGTCAGGAAAGCAAAGATGCACATGGAAGAAAAAAAAATAGCCAATACAGTAAAATTGGGGACAAGACATTTTTTTAGATATGTAAGTGATATGAGGAAGTACCAAAGTGGCATTGTGAGGCTCAAGGGTGAAGAGAAGTAATACATAGAAGCTGGTAAGGGTAAAGCAGAATTGCTTAACAAATATTTCTGTTATATGTTTATGGACAAAAATCTAGGAGTAGGACTGCAGAAAACAAATGCTAATAGGAATGGATATGTGATAGACCTAGATCAATTCTCAGAAGTCTGTGCTTGCAAGAAGTTAGCTAAACTAAAAGTAGACAAAGCAATGGGGCCTGGTGGGATATATCCAAGGGTACTGAAGGAACTCAGAGAAGTTCTGGTGGCTCCACTGTCTGACCTTTTCAATACTACTTTAAAGTCTCGAGTAGTCCTGGAGGATTGGAGAAGGGTAGATGTGGTTCATTTCCACAAAAGGAGGAGGAGGTTGAAACCCACAGGCCTCTTAGTCTGACCTCTGTGGTAAGTAAATTAATGGAAACGTTTCTAAAGAAAAGGATTGTGAGGTTTCTGGAATCACATGTAGAGAGGTGTGGTAGCCGTGTTAGTCCACTTTTAAAGGTAATCAATAGAAATAAAACAAAATAAAACATGAAAAAGAAAATAAGATGATACCTTTTTTATTGGACATAACTTAGTACATTTCTTGATTAGCTTTTGAAGGTTGCCCTTGGTAGATGACAGTATATATAATTGAGACATCAAAGCATTTCAGTGACAATCTAACAGGGTGGGGATGGAGGTGGATGGGTGAGACAGGGGGATATGCATGGAGACAGGAGACAGGAGAGTGACAAACAAAGCAGTACAATTTATAATTTTATGGCTTATAATGGGCTAGCAAGCCCAGATCTCTGTTAAGTCCTGTCTGGTGGGTGTCAAAATATTTAATCAAAGGTCTTACGTTCCTGTATTGTTTTAAAGTTACCTTTCAGGATTCTTACTATGAAATCACTAGTACAGTGTTCTGTTTTGTAAAGTGTTGCCCCACAGGTGTGGCTTCCTGGCTGGCAATGGCGTTTTTCATGTGATGTCTATGTAAGTTAAATCTTGTTTTTAGCATCTGGCTTGTTTCTCCAATATATATATATTTTTTTTACACTGGATGATGTATACCACATTGGAAGATGAGCATGTGACGGATTCCTTTATGTTGAATGTTTTTCCTTTGTGAATGACTGTGGGGTCCTGTGAGATGTTTTGGCATAGTTTGCAGCTGGATATATTGCAAGGATGTGTGCCATTCTCTTCTTTTTGAATCTGTGTTGGGAGCTTATTTCCAATTAGCTTGTGTTTTAAGTTGGGTGGCTGTCTGAAAGCTAGCACTGGTGGGGATTGGAATATCTCTTTCAGTAATTCATCCTCCTGGAGTAGAGGCTGTAGATCTTTTATGATTCTTAATTTTTCCAGCTCTGGGTTGTATGTCACTATAAAGGGGATTCTGTATGTGGCTTTTTTTTTCTTTGTACTGTAGTAGATTTTCCCTGGCTGTTTTGAGGGAGGAGGCAATATTCTTGGAGATTATTTTGGGATTGTAGCCTTTATGTTTGAAGGATGCAGCCAGGATTTCTAGGTGTCTATCTCTGTCCCCTGGGTCAGAGCAGATACGGTGGTATCTTGTGGCTTGGCTTTAAATAATGGATCTTTTTGTATGTGAAGGATGGAAGCTGGAGTTGTGGAGGTAGCTGCATCTGTCTGTGGGTTTCTTGTATATAGATGTTTGTATATTGCCATTGCTGATTGAGACTGTGGTGTCCAAAAAATTGACTTTTTTCTGGGGAGTAGTCAATTTTGAATCTGATTGTAGGATGGCATGTATTGAAGGAATTGTAAAATAGTTTTAGAGATTCTTCCCCCTCAGTCCAAATCATAAAAATGTCATCAATGTACCAGTAGTATTTTAGGGGTTTGGTCTGGTATGTATTCAGAAATGTCTCTTCCAGTTCAGCCATAAAGAGGTTAGCATATTGGGGTGCTGTCCTAGTGCACATCGCAGTGCCTATTATTTGTAGATAGATATCATTGTTAAAGCGGAAGTAGTTATGAGTTAAAATAAATTTGATTAGTTTTGTAATAGTTTCTGGTGAGTATTGATGGTCCAGTGTTGATGTTTTTAGGAACCTTCCACATGCAGCTATGCCATCCGCATGGGGGATGTTGCTGTATAGTGATTCTACATCCATCATGACCAGAAGGGTGCTAGGTGGTAATTGCTTGATAGTTTTTAATTTAGTCAGAAAGTCTGTGGTATCTTGTATGAAGCTATTTGTTTTGTGCACGAGAGATTTCAGAATTCCCTCTATGAGTCCAGATATTTCCTCCGTGAGTGTGCCAATACCTAATATGATTGGTCTGCCAGGGTTTCCGGGTTTGTGGATTTTGGGTAGCATGTAGAATGTGCCCATAGAAGGCTGGCTTGGTATGAGTTTCTTCAGATGTGGCTGTACTTGTTTAGGAAATGTTCTGATAAGGTCTTTTAGTTGCTTTGTATAATCCTGTGTTGGGTCCTCAGTTAGTGTCCTGTAGTATGTACTGTCTAAGAGCTGTCTGTGCCCTTCTTCAATGTACTTTTGTGTGTCCATAATTACCACTGCGCCTCCTTTGTCTGCGAGTTTGATGATAATGCGTTCGTTAGTTTGCAGAGTTCTTATGGCCGCTCTTTCTGGTGGGGTAAGATTGTACAGAATTTTCTTTTGTTTGGTGGAAAGTTGTGATTTTACCCTATGTCTGAAGCTTTCTATGTAGTTGTCAAGTTTGTAGTTTTGTCCATCCTGTGGGGTGAAATAAGTGTTCTTTTGTTTAGAACTGTATTCCAAACAAACAGCTTTATACAAGATACCACAGACTGGAATCAAATGGATTTCAGGATGTTAGGCAGCATGGTTTCACTAGAGGTAATTCTTGTTAGATGAATCAGACTATTTTTTTTTCTACTGAATAGCTAAACATTTTGATTTAGGGGGGAGCTAGATGTAGTGTTCTTGGATTTTAACAAGGCCCTAGACATGGTTCTACTTAGGCGAATGCTAAACAAACTAAGTGCCCCCAGTATGGGCTCTAAAGTGACTGACTGGGTTAGAAACTGATTAATTGGAAGGAAACAGAGGATAGTGGTTAATGGAGTTCACTCTAAGTAAAATGATGGTATCAGTGGTATGCCACAGGGTTCATCCCTTAGGCCATCTCTTTATAACATCTTTGTGAATGTTATTGCAGAAGGGCTGCCTGATAAGCATTGGTCTATGGATTATTCCAAACATTTGAGGGGTTGGATATTTCAAATATACAGGCATACTGACTGTAATTTGGCTCATTGTGTGTATGGGGTATGCTGCCCATGTGGGCTATGGTATTTAGGGCAAACCAGATTTAAGATTAAATCTAGGATTGCTCAACATCTTAGTAATTTACGATTGCAATGCACAGAGGCTCCCCTTGTGTCCCATTGGTTGCAGGCAGGACATGAGGTTCAGGATTTAAGAATCATAGTTTTATATCAGATGGTGGCTCCCAGGAGCGGTAATATTTCTTTAATGCTACTTAGGAGGGAACTGCGCATGATTTTTAATTGGAACACTGTGGCCCCACATGGGTTTAATAGAGACATTGATTGGCTCAGTCTGTAGAGTTACATGCATTTAAAGTTCTAATTCCCAGAACACTCCACATGTATGCGCAGGCATCTTTCCATTGTGAGACCCGCTGCACGACATGGGAGCGATATGAGTTTTGTGCGGCCTGTTATGGCTGGTAAGAAGTGTTTTGGGTGTTTGTTTCCTGTGTTTAGAGATAATATATGTAAGTATGTGTGACTAGTAGCAGATGTGTTATGGTTTTATGCTATGTTTCAAGCAACTGACCCCTGGTGACCCTCAGGTGAGTGAAACATGGACCGTTTAGGGTCAAGGGTGCTTGTGGTTCTGTAACTTGGATGTGACCTTTTGGATTACAATATATTGCAATCAGTTGGACGTGGACTGTGAAACGAGAGCAGGAGTGAAGAAACCTAGCCAAGTCAATTGTGGATAATACTTTTGAGGTGTTTGGAGATTGCTGTGAGTGAACTACAACGACTTGGATAGGGGCGATTCAACCCTAAGGATGTACTTTCCACGTTGTAATGATTCTTACATTTAAGAACTGCTGAGATAAGCATCAAGATGTTCATCTTTTAAGATATAGAACTGTTGTGATAAGTACAAAGGCTTTCATTTTTCTCATTTTTTTTCACAAACCATGACATTTGAAAATATGCTTATATTGTTTAGATTATGGTTTGTTTAAAGATGGTATATTTATATGATATGAGTATGATGTATGTAGATATGGTGAGTGTTTGTGTGGAGTGTGAGAGTTGTGTGGTTTTTAATATGTGTAATATATTGTATTTAGAATTTATAATAAAGATATATGTATTCTAATAAAGATATTAGAATACATATAGTTGTAAGAGACTTGATGTTATGAAACTCTGTAATAGAATATATACCCCTGATGGTATGTATAGCATGAGGATGGATGCAGTAATTTAAATTCAATGCTAAAATATGCAAGGTCATGCATTTGGGCTGAAAAAATCCAAGGGAGCTATATAGTATAGAAGATGAAGCACTTCTGTGTATGCCAGTTGAGTGGGACTTGGGGGTGATTATATCTGATGAACTTAAGGTGGCCAAACAGAAGGGAGGAGCCCTTACCACCCACCCATTGAGGTGGCGGTAAGGGCTCCCGCATTAAGCCAATGGTGACCGGGCAGCATGCAGCACTGCCCGATTACTGTCAGGTATACTCCGGAAATGACGACACTAGGGATGTGAAGTACTGCTGGGCTGCTGCGGTAGCCCAGCGGTACTTCCTGTATAGCGAGAGGTAAGCCCCTAATGACTGGGTGCCGCCCTACTTCGCCTCTTTGAAATCTCTGAGATAATAAAGGCAAGGCTTGCTTTCTTTCTTTCTTTCTTTCTTTCTTTCTTTCTTTCTTTCTTTCTTTCTTTCTTTCTTTCTTTCTTTCTTTCTTTCTTTCTGTTTCAATAATGCAGCAGGTGTGGTACTTATGACCTGAAGGGTAACAAGGTTATTGTCATTATAGGCAATGTTTCAGGACTCAACAGTTACTCTTGTTTGGATACCATTAGACTAGGATGGATGAATTCTTTTATTAATTAGCTTCATTATGAGAAGGGAAACATTTTATTTGAATAAGTACTTTGTGGTAAGTTGAAAGTAGTCAGAGTCTGTGCAACAGACAGGAAAGACTTAATCAATCAGACCATGCATGGCATGTTGATAATAACTTGACCTTGTGCAGCTGGATAAGTAGTTTGCTCTCTCCTCCAGGTATAGTTGCAGTCCCAGTTTTATATACAATATGCTAGATTCTAGGGATAGGCACCCATAATATTTTCATGTTTTCATTGGAATTTATTTGTTTCTATTTAATGTCAATAATAGTTCACTCCCTTCTTAAACCTGGAAAATGGCTTGCAGTAGTGTAGGCGCAGGTTTTGAATTCACGCCAATCCATTTTTCAGAGAGCCTGTAAAAAAGGCCTTTTTAAAAAAAATTTGCTGAAAATGGGCATACAGCAAAATCAAAATTGGTGTGAGTCCATTTTGGGTCTGAGACATTACAGCCAGCCATTGAGCTAGTGGTAAAGTCTCACACGGTAACCGGGCGGTAATGACCTACGCGTGCCAAATGCCACTTGGCGTGCATCCGATACGCGCGGCTGAAAATACAAATTATTTTTCCAACGTGCGTATCAGACACTCACCAAAAATGAAATTCCCGCAAGAGCCATGCGGTAGCCGTGTGGTAACTCCATTTTGGCATACATTGGGTGCGCGTAGACGCTTATGCGACTTAGTAAAAGGGCCCCTAAGCTTCCTTCAGGGATAGGATTTCCTCTATCTCCTTCCAATATCTTCCCAGAATCAACAGGAAAGGTAATCTTTCCACCACTGCCACTTTCAAGGAAAGAGTTATCCCTTCCCAGGTTATTCCCTTCTCCTACGTATGTTCCCTTTCAATAGTCCCATGTACACAACAGACCTGCACCATTCATTTAAAATTTCCCAAACCCTGTCCAACTCTTATCCTCCTGACCAGGGTTCCTCATATAAAGGATTGGTTACTCCCTGTGTCTACCAGAGCCTCAATTTCTACCCCAGTCACTCACACCCCCCTTCTCAGGGCCTTCTTGTCTCCTGGGAGCCTCCTGGCTATCCTATGCCTGTTCCTGAGAACAAGCAGTCTACTTGTGGGCATTCTTTTTGAAAGTGTCCTTCCACTTCACATTTAAAGCACCTCAAGCACAGGGAAGTGTCCTGTCTGGGTCTGGTGTTTGCGGTTTTCCACTTCACCTTCATGGGTTCTCAAAGTTCAGGACCTCCTCTGCCTTTCTTGCAACCCTCTTCTTTATCACTCGGGAAAGTAGGCCTTCCTTTTCTCCCTACTGGGTTGACTGGTGCTTTTTTCGAGATAGGCTCATGTTTCTGTTCTGTCCAACCTTCCTCTGCTTTTAAATATTACTCAGTCATTAAGATGGCTTCTTCGATAGATCTGGGGCCCTGCCTCATCATCCAGGTTTTCACAAGTGGAGGGAGAATTTTCTAAACTTGATCCAAAACTATCAGCTAGACTACATCCTGTCCAGACCACTTCTCCGGCTCCAACCGTCTGGAGGTCAAGACCATAAGGTGCTAGGCCACAGCCCTTGGTCTACCCCTTTCAGAAAGGTCTGGCCTTGTAATTTTCTCCAGTAGTTTTATCTAGTGAGACCTAATCTGACCTGGATAGCTGACTTCACAGAACCATAGTCCAGGGCTTTGGTAATATCCAAAGCCATATACACTACTTGGGCTTGGCCAAATAAGTAAGGGGCCAATTATATAGCCTATTGCTTAAGAGGCCAACCTGCTATAATAGCTAGCCACTCCAAATTGATTAGAAAAGCATCTGGATCATCCTCAGGCCCCAATTTAGTGAGGGTCAATCCCTTTTGCCACTCTGCTCTAGGAGTTCCAGTCCCATTAACAAAATGTGCCACCTCAGAGCTGCAGTGTACCTCCTTTTGGATGTGAGGTTTTGCAGTTCCCAGGTTTGCACCTCAAACAATTGCAGAAGTGGCTACTGTTATTGTGCCTGCTGCTTCAAAGTTCATGAAAACTGCAAGTCCATTACCTTATGCTGGGTATGTATCTGCTACATGACCCATTTCATAAAGGCATCCAACACCATGGTCCTGTGGAATGAAGAAAAAAAAAAACCTCAAGTGTGGATCACTTTATAAGGGAACTTTCCATTCCTCTGTATCAAAAAGAAACCCCTCGAGCACACTCCCTGAAGTCAAGATACCATTTACCTGTTTTTCCTGGGTAGAAGCACCTTCCCTGAAGGAGACATATATCTGTTGTTCTCCAGGTGGTTTCAGTCAACCCCACCACTACCACAACTTGTCACCCCACTGACCACCCAAAGATGTGGGCCGAGTATCCATATCGCCACCCAACCGAAGGTGTGGAACGAGTATTTGTATCGCCATCCACCCATAGGTATGGGCTGAGTATCCATGAATTCAAAACAAAAGCATTAATCCAAAGCCAAGGTAAGTCCATAATTCCATGTCAACCCACCCCAACAGATTCCCCAAGGCCTTGTGGAAGGGATATCCCTCCCAAGCCCAGCAGAGGCCTTGCCTCCCTTCTGTAGCCCATTAGCATGGGATATTCTCAATCTAACTTGCCTATACAAATCATATGCAACTCAATATCTATCAGTAGTTACTGGATGCTTGTCTCTCAGTTCTAGTGTTCAAGGATTTAACTAAATCAATCCCAGAAGGGTCACCCCCCCCCCATTGCCCCATTACCTTCCATGTAGCTTACCCTGATCAACTACTACCTTCCACACAGGGGTCCCAGGTCCTTACCCTAATTCTATGGGTGGGCAATGAGCCTGACTCTAAACCCAGGTAGTTGACCTCTACAGTTCCTAGGCTGGTGTTCTTCAGTTCTATGTAACAAGGTATTCACATCACAGTGTCCAAATCAAAAAGTGGCATGTTAGAAGATGGACTTGGGCATTCCTAATACTTGGATGATTTTCTGACGTAATGAAACAAAGCAAAAACATCCAGGGCTAAAATCTAGATGTTTTGGGCTAGACCTGTTTTAATAACAATTAAGTCACAAAAAGGTATTTAAAATGACCAAATGAACACTGGAGGGATTAAGGCATGATCCCCCCTTACACTCTGAGTGGTCACTGACCCTTTCTACGACACCACCAAAACTATGTGATAGAAATAGCTCTATGGCAGCTTCAGATGTTATGGTCAGAGCAGGTCCCTGGAGAAGCATAGTGGTCAGTGCAGTGTACTGTAGAGAAGGGGACCAAAGCCCATAACTGTTACACTTGTGGTGGAAAGTGTGAGCCATCCAAAACCCACCAAAAACCTACTGTACATACATGTAGGTGATGCAGGCATAAGGGCTATTGTAGTGGTGTACAGTTGGGTACATTAGGATTTTAGTGGGGTTTGGAGGGCTCCCCATACAATATAAGGGGGGTAACAATGAGATGAGTACCTGGGAACTTTCATGTAAAGTTCAGTGCTGTGACCCTAGGATGCCCCACAGTTCTGCTGGGATGTATGTGTGGCTATTCTACTAAGAATGCTGGTGCCTCCTACATCCCAATGGCTTGATTTGTACATTTTTCACTTAGACTTTTTTTTTGCCTAAAATGGTCCAAAAAGATAGACACACTAATGTTTAGCAAATGACCATTTTCAAATTTTAAAAAAAATGAATTCAGGTTTGAAAATGGCCATGTTTGCTACTGGAGTTTTGGATGTTTTACACAAAACGCCCAAAGTTGGATTTAGGTGTCATATCGAAAATGCTCCTCCACTTGTCCTGATAAAATAGGCTAAAAGGTGACCTTTTATATGTTACCTTTTCTGGGCTAGATTCTACATATGGCACCATAAAAATCAGCAATGAAAAAAATACGCCTAGATATATTCTATAAATTATGTTTAAAGGAAGGCGCAGTTTATAGAATACACCTAGTAGTGATTCATGTGACTAAATTTAGTCAAAGGTATTTATGCCAAGTAAACCTTGGTGTAAATGCCAGCAACTAAGTTAGGCATGGACTGGGTGTATTCTATAACAGTGTGCATATATTTTTGAACTGTCCATGAACTACCCATTCTACACCCATGGCCACACCCCTTTTTCAGTTCTGTGTCTTTGAATTTACGGGCATCACTTAACAGAATATGCTCAGCAAGCTGTGCATATAAATTCTAATTAATTCCAATTGGTGTCAAAAATTATTTTAGTGACAATTATTGGCATTGATTGGCTTCAGATAATTAAGTTGCACATGCAAATCAGAAAATGACCTGATTTGTGTGCACAACTCTGGTCACACTATATAGAATACAAGGGTTTGTGGGTACATGTATGTTTTATAAAATCTAGTCATATAGCACAATTTTGCCTCTAGTTCTTCCCAAACTACTGAAAACCCATGTGAAGATTATACAGAAACTTGCATGCTCATGTAAGCATATGTACTTACTTCATGGGTATTACTGCACACTTTCATAGCAATCATTTCCACTTTAAAAACTTCCTTTGAATGAAAAAAAATGCTTTATAAAATTACCTCCATAATGAGGACATGTATCTGAATGCTATTTTACTCGAGAGGTATGATATACGTATATATTTAGCATATTAGAATTCAAAAGGCAGAATAGAAGAAGTTTGGTATGAAATAATGGAAGAAGTAAAACAAGAAACAGCATAATATATTAATTTTAAATAGTTCACTGACCAAGTATAAGAAAATGTTTTTTCTACATACTGAATCATTATCAGATCAAAAGAAAAACTTAACAGCAATTCTCCCAGACCTAAATAGGCAGTAGACATTGCTAGAATTGTTCATTATACCCATCAAACATTTGCTTTCACATCACCTACTCTCTAATCATAAATCAGAAGAGAACAGCAAGAACATGTCTCATACTTTAATGGATTGTATCTATTTTTCTAGAAATATATAACCCATAGCTTAATTTCAAGATCTAATTAATCCATGTTGGTAGTCAAAAAAATTATACGGAATTGAAGATTTGCAAGAAAAGAATCCACACATTGAATTCTAATTTACATAATACAGAGACTGTAATTAGTGCACATTGTATATTTGGGAAAAAGTATGAATAGATGAATTATACCAAATGTACAACAATAAAAAATGGTTATACCTAATATAATTTAGAAAACTCTTGCACAGATGACTAGGAAAAAGAGGCATGTTTGATTTGTAATCCTGTTCATCTTTTTATATGTAAGTTAAAGAAATATATAGTGCACTTGTTTCTGGTGGTTAGGGTATACATTCCTAGGACCCAATCCAAAATGAACTGAAGAACATTTCATGCTGAAAACTCCATTAAGAGAAAAAATAAAAAATAATTATGACAATTCATAACTGTTTATTGTCCATGTATGTGATAAAAATGCATGACAGATGCACACTGAGGTTCCAGATGGCCGCTGCTGAAGTCTGACATACCTGCTGGCTCTCAGAACTTTTCCGTTTTCAGGATGCCGAAAAGAGGGGGCCATTCCGCTTCCACCGCTCCTCAGCGGCAAAATCCTTCCTCAGGTGCTGGTGTCTTGCAAGCTTATTTTCAGAGAGTGTCGATTCCAGAGATGTCGGAAGGCAGTCCGCTGCTCTGTTCTGGGGTGAATGGAGACCCCAGAGCATTCCCTGGGGTTAGGGCTTTCGCTCAGCCCCGATGCAAGAGCTCCTCCCCCACAACCCTCTGGCAGTAGTACTCTGCTGTTGGCATCCTCAACCCCGTTTCCCATAGCCGGTATGGGAGAAGAGAGACAGGAGGTGGTGCAATGAACCGAGGGAGCTCAGGCTGACGGAGAACTGGAAATCCAGGTAGAAGAAGTGCCACTAGCAACTTCTGTGGCAGTGAGGGAGAACTAAGCTGTGAGTTTGGAACAAGTTATTTCTACTAGAGAAACTGAGGTAACAGTGACACAATTTCCTATATCTATAAATAAACCCAATCAAGTTAGCCTGGACAGTGTATGGACTCTTATTGTGGATTTAGATAAAGCAATGTGTCCTCAAGTGCAAATATTGACCCAAGATTAATCTATATTAAAGTAGAAAACTAAAGAAGTTGACTCCAGAGTGGAATGTGAAAAGGAGGTTGAAAAGATACAGTCTGTTACGTCTGTGGCCATGACCACCCTCAGACTTACCCTGTTTCTGGGAGTCAGTGGCTGTGCTGGCTTCTGCTTGTCTCTGTGTCTGTCTCTGTCTTAGTTTCTCTCTGGCTCTGTGTGCTGATTGCCCTACTGAACCTCACCTGTGTGGGCTATGCCTTTTTCAAGATGGCTGCCGCCGACTCCTCTATGCCAGTATCCAAGATGGCTCCCGCTGGGCTGACTTCTCTGTGTGTCAAGCCTATGTTTGAATGCAAGGTGATTGCTGCAGCTGTGCCTCTGGTGTGGAAGGGCTTTATTAATCACTTAGAGACTACAGCCCTGGCCTTTGCATTTCATCTAGGGCCCTGGTGTATAGAGTGCTCTGTACACTGTTTCAGTGTTTGCTCTGTGTGAGTTTCTATGTTTGACTAGATAGCTTAGGCACCGTGTGGCTTGTTAGCCTGTGTATAGCTTTGCTAGTTCTCTGTGTTTGGTCCTAGTGTGTGACTAGCCAGCTTAGGCACCGCTTGGCTTGTTAGCCTGTGTATAGCTTTGCTAGTTCTCTGTGTTTGTTCCTAGGGTTAGACTAGCCAGCTTAGGCACCGTGTGGCTTGTTAGCCTGTGTATAGCTTTGCTAGTTCTCTGTGTTTGGTCCTAGTGTTGACTAGCCAGCTTAGGCACCGCTTGGTTTGTGAGCCTGTGTATAGCTTTGCTAGTGCTCTGAGTTTGTTTCCAGTGTATGACTTGTTAGCTTGGGCACAGCTTTGTTGTTAGCTGGTGTATAGCTTTACTAGTCTCCTGAGTTGCCTAGTGTATGTTTCTTGTGTATGACTGGTTTGCCTGGGCATAGCTTTCCTATTAGCTTGGGTACAGTCTACTAGTCCTTGTGTCTAACCTGCCGACTGCCAGAACCCGAACAGTCCCTGCCTGTCGGCCTTGCCTGCGCCTAGGTGCCAGGGGGCACTCCTGGATCTTCATTCCTGCTGTTCCTGCTTGCAAGTTCCAGTTCCGGGTTTTCCTGTAAGTCCTACTGGCTGCCAGAACCTGAGGGCTCAACCCTCGGGGAAAGGTGGTCAAGCGTAGGTGAAGCCTAGGTCCAGTGTGTTCCAGTCCAGCGGGTTTCACTCCTGTATGTTCCAGTCCTGTGGGGCCCTCCAGTGTGTTCCAGTCCAGAGGGCTCCACTCCAGTGCGCACCCGTCCGGTGCGTTCCAGTTCCGTGTATTCCTTTGTAGAACTCCAGTCCGGGGTTCCGGTCCAGTTTTGTCTCATCTCTACCTTGGAGGTGATCTTGCCTGCCACTGCCGCTCCACGGTAGTGGCCCATGGGCTCACGAACCCAGTGCTCCCGGGGAAGAAGCCTGACAGTATGCCAAGGTCCTTGAGCATGCGACAGAATGCAAAGGCCATGAGCCCGGCAAGAACCCCCACCCAGCCGACCGAGCTGGGGTCCAGCTCCGTCATTGTGCTTGATCCTTCTATGACTCTTCGTCAGTATCGTGGGAAACCTTTGTCTCATCCTGTTTTGAAGAAGACCCCTGAAGCGGCAGCTGAGAGAAAACGTGTCCGGTGGCTTGGAATCGCTGAAAACCCAGTTTCAGATATGGACCCGTTCATCACGCTGTCAGAGTATCGCCGCAGCCTTGTCTTGAATCCAGCTTTGTGGGATACTCCTGAAGCTGTCGCTGAGAGAAGACGTCTTGGGAATTCCACGCTCTGGGCCCAGCAGGGGTCCAGTCCTGTTCAAGCAGTGCGCCCAGACAAGCCTCTGAATCCAGTCCGGGCAGCGCGTTCAGCCAAGCTTCAGAGTCCAATCCGAGGGACGCTGCTGACTGAGCCTCCGATGCCAGTTCCAGTGGCGCTTCCACTCAAGCCTCTGAGTCCAGTCCGAGGGATGCTTCTGACCGAGTCTCCGAGTCCAGTCCAAGCAGCGCTTCTAGTCAAGTCTCTGCGTCCCGTTCAAGTGGCGCTGTCTACGGAGCCTCCTAGTACCAGTTTGGATCCCAGTTCCAACCCCATTTTTGATCTGGATCCGTTTCTGACACTCCAGGATTACTGGGTTGCACTTTTGTCTGATCCAGCCTTGAAGAATACTCCTGAAGCTGCAGCAGAGAGAAGGCGTGTCTCCTGGCTTGGGTTCGAAGAGAACCCAGTTTCTGCTATTGACCCTGCTACCAAGCTCTTCTTTTACCGCTTCCAACTCCTCTCGGAGCCAACCCTACGGGATACTCCTGAAGCCCAAGCTGAAAGAAGGTGGCTTAGTAGTCCCGGACCAAGTGCCAGTCCCAGCCGAGATGCTGAGTCCGTGCTGTGGGCTGAGTCTACACCCAGTACTGAGGCCAGCCGTGATGCTGTGTCCACTCCGAGTTGCAGCAGTGGCAGCCAAGATGCTGAGTCTGGATCGAGTTGTAGTTCCAGTCAAGATGTTGAGTCTGGATCGAGTTGCAGTTCCAGTCAAGATGCTGAGTCTGGATCGAGTTGCAGTTCCAGTCAAGATGCTGAGTCTGGAGCGAGTTGGAGTTCCAGTCAAGATGCTGAGTCTGGAGCGAGTTGGAGTCCCAGTCAAGATGCTGAGTCTGGACCGAGTTGCAGTCCCAGTCAAGATGCTGAGTCTGGATCGAGTTGCAGTTCCAGTCAAGATACTGAGTCTGGATCGAGTTGCAGTTCCAGTCAAGATGCTGAGTCTGGACCGAGTTGCAGTCCCAGTCAAGATGCTGAGTCTGGATCGAGTTGCAGTTCCAGTCAAGATGCTGAGTCTGGATCGAGTTGCAGTTCCAGTCAAGCTCCTGAATCCAGTTCCAGTTACAGTCAAGGGGTTGATTCCAGTCCGGGTCCAAATCCCGGCTCCGTTTTGAATGCCAACCCAGGTTCCAGTTCCAGATCTGCTTCTGTTCAGACTTCTAGTTCCTGTCAAGACTGGGATGCCACTTTGGGCCCCAGCCCAGCTTCTGATGTCAGCTGGGGTAGTGGCTTCAGCCTTGGTTTTGCCATTACACGGAATTGCCAAGAGGTCCAGGACATTGTGGGTTCCCTCTGGGAAGGGTTACTTTTGAATTTTGTTCCTCTTGATGCATCCATGTTCCTGAGGTTGCCCCGTGGTGATTCGAAGGAGCCTCCTGGTCACAGGTTCTACTTTTGTCTGCCAGTTTTGAACTTCCTGGTGACTTCCAGTCCAGTGATCTATGTCTGGCTTTTGAGACCCATCAGGAGGTTTCACCATAGTTACCCCTGGACACCTGAACTCCTCAGGGAGACCGAGAGGGGGGTCTTGAGGAGGGGGTACTGTTACGTCTGTGACCGTGACCACCCTCAGACTTACCCTGTTTCTGGGAGTCAGTGGCTGTGCTGGCTTCTGCTTGTCTCTGTGTCTGTCTCTGTTTTAGTTTCTCTCTGGCTCTGTGTGCTGATTGCCCTACTGAACCTCACCTGTGTGGGCTATGCGTTTTCCAAGATGGCTGCCACCGACTCCTCTATGCCAGTATCCAAGATGGCTCCCGCTGGGCTGACTTCTCTGTGTGTCAAGCCTCTGTTTGGATGCAAGGTGATTGCTGCAGCTGTGCCTCTGGTGTGGAAGGGCTTTATTAATCACTTAGAGACTACAGCCCTGGCCTTTGCATTTCATCTAGGGCCCTGGTGTATAGAGTGCTCTGTACACTGTTTCAGTGTTTGCTCTGTGTGAGTTTCTATGTTTGACTAGATAGCTTAGGCACCGTGTGGCTTGTTAGCCTGTGTATAGCTTTGCTAGTTCTCTGTGTTTGTTCCTAGGGTTAGACTAGCCAGCTTAGGCACCGTGTGGCTTGTTAGCCTGTGTATAGCTTTGCTAGTTCTCTGTGTTTGGTCCTAGTGTTGACTAGCCAGCTTAGGCACCGCTTGGCTTGTTAGCCTGTGTATAGCTTTGCTAGTGCTCTGAGTTTGTTTCCAGTGTATGACTTGTTAGCTTGGGCACAGCTTTGTTGTTAGCTGGTGTATAGCTTTACTAGTCTCCTGAGTTGCCTAGTGTATGTTTCTTGTGTATGACTGGTTTGCCTGGGCATAGCTTTCCTATTAGCTTGGGTACAGTCTACTAGTCCTTGTGTCTAACCTGCCGACTGCCAGAACCCGGACAGTCCCTGCCTGTCGTCTTGCCTGCGCCTAGGTGCCAGGGGGCACTCCTGGATCTTCATTCCTGCTGTTCCTGCTTGCAAGTTCCAGTTCCGGGTTTTCCTGTAAGTCCTACCGGCTGCCAGAACCTGAGGGCTCAACCCTCGGGGAAAGGTGGTCAAGAGTAGGTGAAGCCTAGGTCCAGTGTGTTCCAGTCCAGCGGGTTTCACTCCTGTATGTTCCAGTCCTGTGGGGCCCTCCAGTGTGTTCCAGTCCAGCGGGCTCCACTCCAGTGCGCACCCATCCGGTGCATTCCAGTTCCGTGTATTCCTGTGTAGAACTCCAGTCCGGGGTTCCGGTCCAGCTTTGTCTCATCTCTACCTTGGAGGTGTTCTTGCCTGCCACTGCCGCTCCACGGTAGTGGCCCATGGGCTCACGAACCCAGTGCTCCCGGGGAAGAAGCCTGACAGTATGCCAAGGTCCTAGAGCACGCAACACAGTTTTATCAAGAAAACATAATTAAAGATTTAACATTTTTAAGGAGGAAAACTGAATTTCTTGATAATTCATCAAGGAGTAACAACCTCCGTTTTCTAAATTTTCCTAAACAATTCACAATTTCTCTGCGAGATATGTTAAGAAAATATATAAAAGAAATAAAAGTGGCTGAAGAAGCTATTCCTCCATTTTCTCAAATATATTATTTGCCTACTAAATTACAGCAAAATCAATGTAATCAAGAACTAGATATTTCCGCATTATTGGAATCTTCGGACAATGAGTCAGTAACACCATCAACTCTAATCGCTACTGTTGCGTTAGCACCCGATAAGAACTGGCTAATGAAACTGTTTGTTAAGAATAAAGAAAAAACTTTTCTTGGACTGAGATTCCAAATTTTCCCTGACGTCGCCAAAGATACTCAGAAGAGACGTCAGCAATTCTTGCTGATGAAACCAGGTGTTCTTCAATTTGGGACAGAACACAGCAAAGGCGACAAGATAGATGATGTCAAACAAAGCTTCTACTGCACTCAGAAAAAATTCACAGCAAGAGTTTATTCTTAAAAAACTGGACTCGACATGAGTCATGTTTCGGCCAATTCTGGCCTGCCTCAGGAGTCCCTAAAATAATATATAATAAATTATCTTAAATCAGAGTAATAATGATAATAATAAACATAACAAATATTAATAATAATAATAACAGACACAAACTGTATGTCTATATATAACTTAAGGAAATATACATATTATTACAAACTCAAATAAACAATTATAAATGCATCATTGAGAGGATGACAGAAATAGATGACATTTACATAATAAAATATTTTTACAAAACACAATAAAATGTCCAAAAACAGACAGTAAAACTGTAGGTTATCAGAGACGTCTCTTACATTCAGTAAGGAACTTATGAAAATAAAAATATTACAAATATGTGGAAAAAACCATGGATATAACATTCAAAACCAGACGCAAAACATGTTTGTCAATCCTAATGATGGGAATACTTGGTAAAGACCATACAGAAATCATGCTGGGCAGACTTGTACGGTCTGTGCCAGAGCCGGTGGTTGGGAGGCAGGGCTGGTGGTTGGGAGGCGAGGATAGTGCTGGGCAGACTTATATGGTCTGTGCCAGAGCCGGTGGTTGGGAGGCGGGGCTGGTGGTTGGGAGGCGGGGATAGTGCTGGGCAGACTTATTCGGTCTGTGCCCTGAAGAGCACAGGTACAAATCAAAGTAGGGTATACACAAAAAGTAGCAAATATGAGTTATCTTGTTGGGCAGACTGGATGGGCCATGCAGTTCTTTTTCTGCCGTCATCTACTATGTTACTATGTTACTAAATGTATGTTCAATTCAAAAATGTAAAAACCATGTGTATCACATTAAGATATTTCAGGAAATGCAAAAATGTTGACAAAAGTAAACTAAAAAGCAGTCTTTAGAATCATACACATATGTATGAGACATGCAAAAACAATGATCTAGTTTCAATTTAAAAAATAAAATCTAAAAGTTAGACAGCAAAACACATCTTTATTCCATTAAAAATAAATGTAAATCTTATGCATAATGAACTTAATGTCTCTATTTTAATTGAATCCCATTGTATGTTTACATATTATGTATTGTCAGGAAACCAATTTGGAAAGCAATCTTTTGTATATAGGAAACCACCCTAAATGGTTCATCTTATAGAGAGTACCTGTATGGCAAAGTGTTGTTGGTTCTCTAGGAAAAGTCTTGTCCAAATATTGGAATTTACTAACAAGACCTGGGAAGGGAATAAAAGACGGTGGTAAAATCAGACCAAAAATTAGAATAAAATCGAGTCAATAAATGTCAAATATAAGAAAAGGGCCTGAAAAAAAACTTTAAGGGCCAATTTAAAACAACTGTAAGAACCAATTCAAAAAATGTAGTAAATCCCTGAGAATGGTGGAAAAATTACAACTGTTCATCTGACGCATTTGCAACAGCTGCATCTGTTTCGTCTCTCTCCACATCCTTAACAAAGCTTGCCCGCTTGCAGCAGTTCACAATGGTTGCCTGTGTAACATGATTCCAGGCTTCTTTCTGCATATGTAGGGAATCCAACAGTGATAGATTATGAGCCAGTTCAACAGCATGTTTATCCTTGCCAGTCTGGTCATCCATAATGCTCATCAGACGACGTAGCACAAGAGCCTGATAATGTTGTTTGAAATTGGCTATTATGCCCTGATCCATAGGTTGGATCAGAGAGGTAGTGTTTGGTGGCAGGAAGACCACCTTGACGTTAGACAGCCTGACATCATCACTGTGTGCAGCACAATTATCACAAAGCAACAAAATCTGACACTTTTGTACCTGCATTCTAGTGTCTAACTTCTTTAGCCACTGATTCTAAATTTCCCCAGTTATCCATGAATTTGCGTTAGCCTCGTATGACACAGGAAGTTGCTTAACATTCTTGAAGCAATGGGGCTGTTTGCTCTTTCCATTGATGAGTGGTTCCAACTTCTCACTCCCATCCATATTGCAGCAAAGGAGGATCGTCAGTCAGTCCTTCGACGTTTTACCTCCTATAGTTTTGGCTTGTTTGAATGCAAGTGTTCCATCAGGAATCGCTCACCAGTAGAGACCCTTTTCATCAGCATTGAAAATGTCACGAGGTGCAAACTCATTCAAGATGGTAGGAAGAACTGAAACAACCCAACTTTCAGCACCAAAGTCATCAGCGTCTTGTTTTTCACCATGTTGTTTCTTGAATTTTATGTTGTTCCTCTCCTTCCATCTTTCCATCCATCCAACAGTGGCTTTGAATTCAGTTAGTCCAAGACTTTCAGCTAGCTGATTAGCTTTCTCCACAAGCAGTGGACCACTGACAGGAAACTGTCTGCTCCTGACTTGAGAAAACCACCAAAGAAGAGAATCTTCTACCTCCTCAGCTTTTCCCGCCCATTTTCATTTCCGGTATGGATTTGTATTGTTTTGCCAGTCTTCCAGAAGCTGGTCTTTCTGCTTCAAGATATGTGAAATTTGACTGAGATTGACACCATATTCTTTAGCAATAGATGCTTGACTTTGTTTTCTAATTTTTTAAGAACTTCTATTTGTTCAGCCAGTGTTAAAGTCTTACAGTTATGCGACAATGATGATGACCTCAGTGTGCACTCTAACAACATTCTTTCGCTTATTCTGCCTGTGGCAGTTAAGGGGCGGTAAATTTGAAATTTTGTTGGTTGTCACGCGCCAATTGGCTTCCATATTCCATGCACGCTCTTATGCGGAGTATTTCCTGCAGTGGAGCAGTCTTAAACCATGCATATAAGCGAATCTTGTACTTATCAGTGGTGCGCTAAACCAAAGTTTTTCCCCCATAGAAATTGATGGCACCAAAAACGGGAACGAAGTAGGGCATCAGTTAAACAGAGCATGCGCTTATCCGATGTGCACTTAAATGGAGTGCACTGTATTATACTTGATTGTAATTAAAAATTTCATAAATAAAAAAAAGCATGACAAGTAGGTCTACAAGTATAAGAGTTAGGTAATGTGTATGTATGTGCTAGAAGTTTAAGATCAGAGGGCACATATCATGTGTCGATACCTTCCTTTACATCTTTTAGATTGAAAGGAGCTCTCTTCCCTTACAACTGCATGCACAAACTAATTAAATATGATATAGAAAGCAATTGAAAGCTTTTATTTTTAAGAATTTTTTTGTTTGAACTTTTTTATATTGATTTTTTACTAATGTTTCAATTGTTAAAGAGAAAACTTTTGAATTGAGGTTGTACTAATTGTGAACAATGATTTTTAGGCTTTTGTGATCTATCTTGAACCAATTATATTTTTGGCTAAGTGGAATATAAATGTGCTGTTAAATTAAATAGTTTTAGAAAACAAACAAAATAATATAAATGCCAAATGATGAATAACTTTCTTGTTCCTGGGTAGCAGAAAATTTAAAATAGAGGATACAAAAGCAATATGGGCTTCTTTTATCAAGTCGTGCTAGCAGTTCCTGCGTGACAATGGTGACAGAACCCATTCAAAGTGAATGGGCTTTGTTAGCATTACCGCACCAGGAGCTGCTAGTGCAGTCTGATAAAAAAGGCCCTATAATGGATACGAAAATATGTTTGAGCAAAACATAAAATCAAAATACTTTTACCTTATAGACTTGAAATAAACTTTAGTGCAAACAAGTGCAGTGTGATGCATTTGGGATAAAGAAATTTGAAGCAGCTGTTTGCAATAGAAGAGCAGATACTGAGGCACAGAGAATAAGAGAGAAACCTTTGTGTGATGGTGCCTGATAATCTCAATGCAACTAAGCAGGGGTGGGCCACCTCGGTCCTCAAGGTCCGCAGCCCAGTCTGGTTTTCAGGATTTCCCCAATGAATATACATGAGATCTATTTGCAAGTACTGCCTCCATTATATGCAAATAGTTTTCATGCATATTCATTAGGGAAATTGCAACAGAGGTAGGGGTACTAGAAAAGAGTAGAATCAGGATCGAGTGCTCAAAGAGGAAGCAATAATTAATCTAAACATGTGGTAATACTGAAAAAGTGCAGACCAAGCTCTGTCAAATATGCAAAACCAATACTAGTTTTATATATTTAAAAATAAAAATGCTCCTGGAAGGAAATGGCAGGCATAGTGCAGACCAAGGCAGCCAGCCAACCTGGTGAAGTCTATAGACACCTGCTGCCCAGAGGTCAAAAACAACCAACACTCCCAGGATCTGAACCCCACTGCAGGCTGATGACAGAGAACCATATATTACACTCTCCCCTCAGGGGTGACCTCTGGATGTTTGTATATAAAGGTCTTCAGGAAGACAAGAACAGAAAGGTAATCTGAATTGACCTAAGACCTCGCCTCCAAACTGAATTCCTTCCAATGCTTTAAACAGTGTTTTTCCGTCAAATATTCTGGATTCTAAAATCTCTTCTACCTCAAGTTGTCCATCCACCAGAATGGGATCCAGAGGAGAGGATTCCCTTGACTGTCTAAAGGAGACAACACATCTCAGTATGGACACATCCCCCGAGGAGTCTATTTAGCTTTTACCTTCAGTACTAATAGTCCAGGAGATTACATGCATAATTTATTAACAGACCAAAAAACAATGATGATAAAACATTTTCTAAAACCAATAATATACAATAGTGCTGGGCAGACTTATACGGTCTGTGCCAGAGCCGGTGGTAGGAGGCGGAGATAGTGCTGGGCAGACTTATATGGTCTGTGCCAGAGCCGGTGGTTGGGAGGCGGGGATAGTGCTGGGCAGACTTATACGGTCTGTGCCCTGAAGAGCATAGGTACAAATCAAAGTAGGGTATACACAAAAAGTAGCACACATGAGTTGTCTTGTTGGACAGACTGGATGGACCGTGCAGGTCTTTTTCTGCCGTCATCTACTATGTTACTATGTTACATGCAAAGAAAGGTTTGCAATACACGCATCACACATAATTCACTTATTTCAAATTAGTTTACTCATGCTTTGTGTCCACTCATGCAATACCTCTGTATTATATATTATCTACTGTGCTTAATCTTTGCACCAAAATTTGATATCTCCAGTGTTTGTATGATTTATTGTAGTTCTCTCCTCCCTTTTATTTTTTAGTTCTGCTTTTTTGCTCAACAAATGGCAATTCATTGACAATATTTACCTAAACACAAGTCAGACACAGTTTTGGTTAGGAATTGTCCTCTTATCAAATGAGAGGAGTTTCATCCCTTTATCATTTTGGTTGCACTTTTTTTTTTGTATTTTTGTATATCTTTTTTGAGATGTGGTGACTAGAATTGCACACAATACTCAAAGGTCATGTCTCTACATAAAGCAGTTCCAAGGCATCATAATATTCTTTGTTTTATTTTCTATTCCTTTTCTAAATCTTATCATTCTATTTGGTTTCTTGGCTGCCACTTTAACACTGAGCAGAAGACTGCAATGTATTGTTCAAGAAAACATCTAGATCTTTTTTCTGGGTGGTGACTCCAAACATGGAACCTAAAATCATGGATTATTCTTCCAATGTGAATCATTTTGCAGTTGTCCACATTAAAGGTCAACAGTCATTGTTCAAATTGGGTGAATAAAAAACAACATCAAAACAAAGTTTCCATTCTATTAGGTATTCATAGCATGCTGCATTTTCTAGTACATGATACTTACTTTTTCATTCTTCTCAGCAGCTAATATGAGCAATAATTCTACATACAATGCATAAGAAAGAAGTAAATGTCCTCAGTAATATCCATGTATACTTTTAATGCTATTCTCCTTATACTACTAAGTTTTATGATGTAGAATTCAGTAAAATAAACAAAGAAATCTAAGGGGGACAGCATTAAAAATACATGTGCATGAGGATGTCTACTTCTTTCTTATGCTTATCAAAAAAATTCTAAATTGACTTCCATGTTTTCTTTTAATATACTCTACACCAATTAAAATTGTACAGGGAGATTGATTCATCATGCTTGTTTGTATTTTATCCCTGTAATTCACCTTTGATCTAAACATTTTTGGAAAGCACAATATTTTTTGTTTCTTTGAATGTAACACTGCTGTACATTAGTGAGAAGATGACAAATTGGTAAATAAAGCTACAGTACTGATGTTTTGCGAGGTGCACACAGCTATATGTAGTTAAACATAGAAAACAAGAACACTAATAGTTCTGTGTAGAACATGGTACAATGGCAATTATTTGTAAATTAGGCCCTTTAAACAACCTTGCATACCAATCAGGCACATAGAATAATACTCTTGTTGCCAAGTAATTATTTTCACCACCAAACAGAAAATAATTAGTAATACAAATTTTCATCTTAAAGGAAGGCATATGTACCCTCAGGATTCAGGGAAAACAATATGCAAATTCTGATATCTTTTAGAAAATGGCCTTCAATCCCTACTAATGCCAAGGTCAAAGGTTAAGATGGTGGTAGAAAAATGGCCATTTCTCCCCTCCCTCTACAGCACACATGCACACATAAAATTTTTTTACCTTGATATGGTAAGAAGAAAAATGTTTAAAGGGTCATCAGTTTTAATAATGATAAACAGTGATCATATTCCATTGCATAGAGACCATTTCTATCATGAACTACAGAACCAAAATATTAAAAGTATACACATAAAACCTATAAATATCAGGACTTGAAGGGTTATATTTACCAAGCCATGCTAAGCAGCAAGCACAGACCTGTGCTAATAGCTATCTGATGCGAAAACCAGTCAGTCCAATAAAAATCCATGCTAGCTGCTTAGCATAGGTAAGGGCAGGATCCAGGAGGGACATGGGCAGTAAAAAGGCATGGCTGGCAGTGACAGCTACTGTGGAAGTCTGTGCCACATGCTAGCTCTAATGCCAATAACATAGCTGCATTCATAGGAGCCAACTTTTCAAAATTATTGAGGGTGCTAAGTCCAATGGAAATAACCTCTTCCTGGACACATACAAGGAATTTTCTCAATATTAGGGTTGCTCAAGCACCCTCAGCACCCACAGAGTGGGCTCCAATGGCTGCATTTAATTCTGACTCAAGAGATGGCATTACATTGAGCCATGCTAAATGCATCTGGTAGTGTGGCTACAGCCAATAAAACACCCTTCTAACAGAAATCACCATGAGGAGGACAAAGCAGAGCAAACTACAAGGGAGCAAAAAAGGACAAAGCAGCACAGAAGTTGGCAGGAGAACATCAAGCAGGGGCGTAGCTACGGGCGGGCCTGGATGGGCCCAGTCCCAGCCACCTTTGCTCCAGGCCCACCCAACCTAACTAGCTCCAACCCAACAACATCCAAAACTCATTTTACTAACCTGACTAAAGTCGTGACTTCAAAAGAAACAGAGTACAGCCGGGTCAGCCTTCCCCTTCTCTCTCAGCTGTGGTCCCACCCTCATTTTCTGTTTACGCAAGGGTGGGACGCTGAGAGAGAAGGGGAAGGCTGAGCCAGCTGTACTCTGCTTCTTTTGCAGTCACAACTGCAGTCAGGTTAGTAAAATGAGTTTTAAGCTATGGCTGGGTGGCAGGAAAACAAGGAGGGCTGTTGAGAGAGAAGAGGTTGGGCAGGAGGGTTGGAACTGGAACTCAGAGGGGCAGGTGGGGTTTGGGGCATCACTGGACATAGAGGGGAGGGCAGAGGAGTATCGCTGGACATGGAGGGGAGGGCAGGGGAGAAAGGAGAAATCGCTGAACATGGAGGGGAGGGGAGGGCAGAGGAGAATCACTGGACATGGATGAGAGGGAGGGGAGAGGAGAAATCGCTAGACATGGAGGGGAGGGCAGGGGAGAGAGGAGAATTGCTGGACATGAATGGATGGAGGGGAAGGCAGAGGAGAGAGGAGAGTTGCTGGACATGGATGCAGGTGAGGGCAGTGGAGAAAGGAGAGTTGCTGGACATGGAAGGGGGCGGGCAGGAGAAATGCTCGACATGGATGGAGGGGAGAGAAGACAGGAGGAGATGCACATGGATGGAGGAGAGAGAGGAGAAATGCTGGACATGGATGGAGGGGAGAGAAGAGAGGAAGTGAGATGAACATGGATGGCAGGGCGGAGAGAGAGGAAAAATGGTAGATATGGATGGAGGAGAGGGAAGCGAGAGAGAGAGGAAGGAGATGCATATGGATGGAGCGTTGTGAAGAAAGAGAAAGGAGATGCATACTGACAGAGATGAGGGAAAGGGAAAAGAGGAGAAAAACTACACATGGATGGAGAAAATAGATAATGGATGGAAAGAGGGAAGAGAGGGGGCAGATGCTGGATGGAAAGGGGGGAAGGGGGTAGACGCTGGATGGAAAGGGGGAAGAGAGGGAGCAGATGCTGGAAGGAAAGGGGAGAGAGAGGGGGTAGACGCTGGATGGGGGGTTAGACTGTTCACTGCCTAGGGCAAAAAAAAAAAGAAGTATTTAGTAATTAAATATATGTCTTTTGCCCTGGCCTAGGTAATATAGGTGGGCACGATAGATAGATAGATAGATAGATAAATAGATAGATAGATAGATAGATAGATAGATAGATAGATAGATAGATAGATAGAAATGCAAACCCTGCTGCTCAGTCCTATCTCCACCTCCATTTTCTGAATTGTAAGGGTGTCAAGTACAAGAAAATCTTCGCCTCGTCCTTCCGTTATTGGAGTCCCAAACACTGGAACTCGCTACCTCGTCACCTTAAAACTCAAGTGGACCATGCCCTTTTTAAGAAGCTGTTAAAGACATTCCTCTTTGCTAAGCCTTACCCCCCCAACTTACCATGTTGATTGATGCATCCCTTGTCCCTTACCCTGCCTAGTTCACGCTGTTAGTTTCTCCTCCCCTATTTGCTTTTTTTTTTCCTTGCCTAAGCTTTTAACTTTATACTCTTATTTAATTCTCTGTAAGCCACATTGCGCCTGCATGAGTGGGAAAATGTGGGATATAAGTAACCCATTAAAAAAATAAATAAATAATATATATATATATATATATACAGTGGTGGAAATAAGTATTTGATCCCTTGCTGATTTTGTAAGTTTGCCCACTGACAAAGACATGAGCAGCCCATAATTGAAGGGTAGGTTATTGGTAACAGTGAGAGATAGCACATCACAAATTAAATCCAGAAAATCACATTGTGGAAAGTATATGAATTTATTTGCATTCTGCAGAGGGAAATAAGTATTTAATCCCTCTGGCAAACAAGACCTAATACTTGGTGGCAAAACCCTTGTTGGCAAGCACAGCGGTCATACGTCTTCTGTAGTTGATGATGAGGTTTGCACACATGTCAGGAGGAATTTTGGTCCACTCCTCTTTGCAGATCATCTCTAAATCATTAAGAGTTCTGGGCTGTCGCTTGGCAACTCGCAGCTTCAGCTCCCTCCATAAGTTTTCAATGGGATTAAGGTCTGGTGACTGGCTAGGCCACTCCATGACCCTAATGTGCTTCTTCCTGAGCCACTCCTTTGTTGCCTTGGCTGTATGTTTTGGGTCATTGTCGTGCTGGAAGACCCAGCCACGACCCATTTTTAAGGCCCTGGCAGAGGGAAGGAGGTTGTCACTCAGAATTGTACGGTACATGGCCCCATCCATTCTCCCATTGATGCGGTGAAGTAGTCCTGTGCCCTTAGCAGAGAAACACCCCCAAAACATAACATTTCCACCTCCATGCTTGACAGTGGGGACGGTGTTCTTTGGGTCATAGGCAGCATTTCTCTTCCTCCAAACACGGCGAGTTGAGTTCATGCCAAAGAGCTCAATTTTTGTCTCATCTGACCACAGCACCTTCTCCCAATCACTCTCGGCATCATCCAGGTGTTCACTGGCAAACTTCAGACGGGCCGTCACATGTGCCTTCCGGAGCAGGGGGACCTTGCGGGCACTGCAGGATTGCAATCCGTTATGTCGTAATGTGTTACCAATGGTTTTCGTGGTGACAGTGGTCCCAGCTGCCTTGAGATCATTGACAAGTTCCCCCCTTGTAGTTGTAGGCTGATTTCTAACCTTCCTCATGATCAAGGATACCCCACGAGGTGAGATTTTGCGTGGAGCCCCAGATCTTTGTCGATTGACAGTCATTTTGTACTTCTTCCATTTTCTTACTATGGCACCAACAGTTGTCTCCTTCTCGCCCAGCGTCTTACTGATGGTTTTGTAGCCCATTCCAGCCTTGTGCAGGTGTATGATCTTGTCCCTGACATCCTTAGACAGCTCCTTGCTCTTGGCCATTTTGTAGAGGTTAGAGTCTGACTGATTCACTGAGTCTGTGGACAGGTGTCTTTCATACAGGTGACCATTGCCGACAGCTGTCTGTCATGCAGGTAACGAGTTGATTTGGAGCATCTACCTGGTCTGTAGGGGCCAGATCTCTTACTGGTTGGTGGGGGATCAAATACTTATTTCCCTCTGCAGAATGCAAATAAATTCATATACTTTCCACAATGTGATTTTCCGGATTTAATTTGTGATGTGCTATCTCTCACTGTTACCAATAACCTACCCTTCAATTATGGGCTGCTCTTTGTCAGTGGGCAAACTTACAAAATCAGCAAGGGATCAAATACTTATTTCCACCACTGTATATATATATATATATATATATATATATATATATATATATATATATATATATATATATATATATATATAGTGCCCAAAATGTCAGGTCTGGCTACGCCACTGACACCAAAGCACATTGAGAAGGGTAAAACAACTTATGACATTGGCAGGAATATTCCATGGCATAGACAGAGGGGTTAAGGGCCAGATTCTATATATGGCACCTAAATAATCCATGTGGAATTAAGATTATTCTATAAGATTTAGGTACGGTATTTAGAATATGCTTAGTTGATACCCTAAATTTATGGCATGCTCATTTACGCCAATAAAAACCTGGTGTAAATTCCTGCACATAGATTTAGGCGCACTGACATATATTCTGTAATTACATGTGAACATTTTGGAACACCTACGAAATGACCATAAACATGCCCCTTTAAGCTACGCACATTTATTTTGAACTGTACGCTTTGCAATTTAGGCGCAGTTCTTTATAGAATACACTTAGAAGAGCATAATCGAATGTCACCGGTGAAATAGATTGCCGGCGATCTATTTTGGCGGCGGCGCAACAGCTGGCCGAAACCATATTTTCGAAAAAGATGGCCGGCCATCTTTTTTTCTGATAATACGGTTTAGCCCGGCCAAATGCCAGAGTTCGCCGGGTTTGAGATCGCCGGTTTTGTTTTTCAGCGATAATGGAAAAAAATGCCGGCCATCTCAAACCTAGCGAAATCCAAGGCATTTGGTCATGGGAGGAGCCAGCATTTGTAGTGCACTGGTCTCCATGACATGCCAGGACACCAACCGGGTACCCTAGGGGGCACTTAAAATGTTTAAAAAATACAAAAAAAGCTCCCAGGTGCATAGCTCCCTTACCTTGGGTGCTGAGCCCCCCAAATCCCCCCAAACCCACTCCCCACAACTCTACATCATTACCATAGCCCTTATGGGTGAAGGGGGGCACCTGCATGTGGGTACAGTGGGTTTTGGGGGGGGGAGGGTTGGAGGTCTTAACAGTTACCACCACAAGTGTAACAGGTAGGGGGGTATGGACATGGGTCCGTCTGCCTGAAGTGCACTGCACCCATTAAAAACTGCTCCAGGGACTTGCATACTGCTGTCAGGGAGCTGGGTATGACATTTGAGGCTGGCATACAAGCTGGCAAAAAAGGTTTTTAGTTTTATTTTTTTAGTGTGGGAGGGGGTTGGTGACCACTAGGGGACTACAGGGAGGTCATCCCCCATTCCCTCCGGTGGTCATCTGGTCAGTTGGGGCACCTTTTTGAGGCTTGGTCGTGAAAATAAAAGGACCAAGTAAACCCGGCAAAATACTGCTTAACGCCGCTTTTTTTTCCCATTATCCACGAAAGCCGGCCATCTGGTAGCCATGCCCATGCCCGCCCATGTCCCGCCTTCGCTATGCCGCCGACACGCCCCCTTGAACTTTCACTGGCGAGGCAACGGGAAAGCGGTGATGCTGTCAAAAAAGCCGCTTTTGATTATACCAATTTCGCAGCTTTTGAGAGATCGCAGGCCATCTCCCGATTTATGTCAGAAATGGCCAGCGATCACTTTCGAAAATAAGCCTGTTAGTTATTTCCATGCATAAATTGTGATAATTGTCAATTAATGCTCATTATTGCTTGTTTAGTGCTGTTAAAATGCTGATTACCCTGTTATGCCAATTAAGTTATGCACGTATCTCCACGCGGAATCTAGGCACCATATATAGAAAGCAGCAGCAGCACTGTCTGGGTGACACCGGAGAAAATATGAGTGTGTTAAAAAGAGTGCTAACATTGACTGGATACTATTATGTCAAATAGTGCTACGCCACTTCAAAACTCAAAGAACACTCCACAACCTTATTCAAAAATCATTTCATATCACCAAATATTGTGGGTTAAACGAACACCATATGTTACAAACATGAAAAACATGGAAGAAAATGTCTCATAAATCATCAATGGTGCTTCAGTGGTGCTTAATCACCACCAAGACTTGCAATCATCATTGGCCAAAAAACGCTTTTTATACACAGTCAAATTGAGGGGCATAATCGAACGTGAACGCCCATCTCCATGGGCGTCTATGTCTGAGAACAGGTACGTGAAGGGGCGGGACAGACCGTATTTTCGGAAAAAATGGGCGTCCATCTTTTTTTTCGATAATACGGTTTGTGCCGGGCAAATGTGCGGATTTGAGCTGGGCGGTTTCGTTTTCCAGCGATAATGGAAACCAAAGGCGCCCAGCTAAAAAATGAACCAATCCAAGGGATTGGGTCGTGGGAGGGGCCAGGATTCGTAGTGCACTGGTCCCCCTCACATGCCAGGACACCAACTGGGCACCCTAGGGGGCACTTTTAAAAATTAAAAAAACAATTAAATACCTCCCAAGTCCATAGCTCCCTTCCTTTGGGTGCTGAACACCTCAAATCCCCCCCCCCCCAAACCCACTGCCCACAACTCTACACCATTACCATAGCCCTTATGGCTGAAGGGGGGCACCTACATGTGGGTACAGTGGGTTTTGGGGGCGGTTTGGAGGGCTCCCATTTAATAGCACAAGTGTAACAGGTAGGGGGGGGGGGCCTGGGTCCCCCTGCCTGAAGTGCACTGCAACCACTAACAACTGCTCCAAGGACCTGCATACTGCTGTGATGGAGCTGGGTATGGCATTTGAGGGTGGCATACAGGCTGGAAAAAAAAGTTCTTAAAGTTTGTTATTTTATGGTGGGAGGGGGTTAGTGATCACTGGGGGAGTCAGGGGTGATCATCCCCGATTCCCTCCAGTGGTCATGTGGTCATTTAGGGTACTTGTTCATGGAAAAAAAGGCTCAAAAAATGACCCAAATCCTTTTTTTTACAATTATCGGCCGAGGGCGCCCATCTCTCCTTGGCCAATAACCACGCCCCAGTCCCACCTTCACCTCGCCTCCAACACGCCCCCATCAACTTTGCCCATTTCCGCGACAGATTGCAGTTGAAGACGCCCAAAATCGCCTTTAAATTATACCTATTTGGACGCCCACAGGAGAAAGGCGCCCATCTCCCGATTTGGGTCGAAATCTGGGCGTCCATCACTTTCAAAAATAAGGCGGATTATTATATATAACATCTTCATTTTTAGTAAAATTTCATATGAATAAAATACACTTCTGTAATGCATCCTGCAAAATTCATATGATCAAAACTTCAAGTACACTTATCTTATACTCCCGAAGGGGTCTCGTTTCGCCCAAAGCTTTATCAAGGGAATGCGCCCAGAAATGAAGATGAAAATAACAGAATGCTGAACCATTTCTGGGCACGCTCTCTTGATATGAAGCATTCGGCAAAATGAGACCCTATCGGGAGTATAAGATAAGTGTGATTGAAGTTTTGATCATATATATATTTCGGTTATTTGGAAAAATGTTGGGGTTCTATTTTTTGGACTATTACTATTATTGACAGGTGTTACTGCAAGATGCTGTAACCCCCCCCCCCCCCCCCCCACACACACACATACATACAATTGATAATGGAACCTATGTGGTTTGGGGCCATACTGAACTTAATGCTTACAAATGGGTATATTTTCTGATGTTATAGTGGGCGATCATCTGGCATCCAATAATCACAGAATGGCTTAGTTCAATATTAAGACAAATGTGGAGAGATTTCATTTGAAAGTTAAGGATCTACATCAGTGGTTCCCAAACCTTTTCCTGGAGGCACCCCAGTCAGTCAGGGTTTCAGGGTATCTACAATGAATATTCATGAGAGAGATTTGCATACAGTGGAGGCTGCACAAAACCAAGGGACTGGTACAGAATAGAACATGATATATTTGTATTCACAAAATAAGAGTGGGACTTAGGGGATGATCATTTCAGATGATCTTAAGGTGGCCTAACAGGTAGAAAAATGATAGGATATTCCAGAAGGCTACTTTAGAACATAGAGAAAAGAACAACTAGCAGGAAAAAGAAAGTGATAGTGCTTCTATATAAGTCTCTGGTGAGACCTCTTTTAGAGTATTGTGTTCAATCTATATATTTTAAAACAATTATGAATCACATTCCTGTATTCAAGACTAAATTCTATAAATGGTGCCTAAATAAATAGATGCATGCTCATCTATGGGCACAGATATTTAAAACATCATTCAACAAAAGGCACTATTTACTTCACACCCTTTATTCAAAGAGGGTTTAAATATCTGTGCCTAAATTTAACAGATGCATAGATTCTGTGTCAATCTGCTGACACACAATATTATGCACAGATTAGCTGTCGCCAAAAATCCATGCCGATTGTGAGAGTGAATTATGTCATTGTGTCAACATCAGCACAATGATGGTGCATAATGCATGATGACATCATCCACACAGCGACTGAAAAATATGGAAATTGGCAGGAGACAGCCAAATTTTAGTTATATCCAATTTCTCCTGGCCAGCCTGTTTATGGTGAATGAGAACAGATTCTTCATCATTCCAGGGCACAGGAAGAGGAGCTAAACTCCTATAGGAGGGCATAGCAGAGGCTGACTGCTTGCTATAATGAGCATGCCTCCCTCCCTATGGAATTATGTGCATTGTGCAAACTTCAAGCAGGGTATAGTAAAACTCCTGATTGCAGCACAACAAATCACTGATTGCATGTTCATCTCATACCTGTAGTAATGGGGAGTGAAGTGAACTGCTAAAGGCAACAGCTCCACCGGTGGTATTTCACCTGACCACTCCTGAATGTTAGGTCATCAACTGTTCTAACCACTAAACTACTTCTTCCACTTTGCGATACTGCCTTTTATAATGAACAAGCCTCCTTCCCTAGGGTAGTCAGTGCAAAATGTAAGCAAGCTGTCATCGACTATGACCCCTTCATAGGCGGGACCAGAGCTTGAGAGACAGAAAGGAAGGCCGAAGGTGCGCCGAGCGAAGAACACGCGCTTCGCTGTCGCTGCACGCTGCCTTAACCACGAGGACGGTACGCTTTTTAAATTTCACAGGAGGAGGGGGGTTCCTGGTGCTGGGAGGGAGGGAGGACAGGCGGGCGGCCTGATGCTTGTTGGGTTGGAGGGAGGGCGGGAGGCAGGCCTGGTGCTGGGTGGGTGGGAGGGAGGCTTGGTGCTGTGTGCTGCTGGGTGGGAGGGAGGCCTGATGTTGGGTGCTGGGTGGGAGGGCGGCAGGCCTGGTGCTGGGTGCTGCTAGGTGCTGGGAGAGAGGCCGGCAGGCCTGGTGCTGGGTGGGAGGGAGGCCTGCTACTGGGTGCTGATGCTGGGTGCTGGGTGGGAGGGAGGCCTGATGTTGGGTGCTGGGTGGGTGGAAGGGAGGGAGGCTGGGTGCTGCTGGGTGTTGGGAGGGAGGGCTGCCTGGTGCTAGGAGGGAGGGCGGCAGACCTGGTGCTGGGTGGTGCTGGGTGGGAGGGAGGCCTGCTACTGGGTGCTGGGTGAGAGGGAGGTCTGATGTTGGATGCTGGGTGGGAGGGTGGCAGGCCTGGTGCTGGGTGGGTGGGAGGGAGGGAGGCTGGGTGCTGCTGGTGCTGGGAGGGAGGGCTGCCTGGTACTGGGAGGGAGGGCGGCAGGCCTGGTGCTGGGTGGTGCTGGGTGGGAGGGAGGCCTGCTACTGGGTGCTGGGTGGGAGGCCGGCAGGCCTGGTGCTGGGTGGGAGGGAGGCAGGCCTGATACTGGTTGCTGCTGGGTGCTGGGAGGGCTGCCTGGTGTTGGGAGGGAGGGCAGGGGGAGAGGAGGGTGGTTGGACATGGGTGGATGAAGGGGAGAGGAGGGTTGCTGGACATGGATGGAGGGCAAGAAATGAAGAAGAAAGGAGGAAAGTAAAGAAATAAATGGAAAGGAAGCTCTGGAAACAGAGTTAAGAGAAGATAGCAGCAGAATCAGAGACTGGACCAATATGGATAGAAAAACAAAATCACCAGACAACAAAGGTAGAAAAAAATCATTTTATTTTCATTTTAGTGTTTGGAATATGTCCAATTTGAGAATTTACATCAGCTGTCTTATTTTGCACTGGGTATACTGGAGCTGTAACATTTGGGCACTTGGTCTCTGAAAGGTTCGCCATCACTGCCCTAGACAATACTCTTAGAATACTGTCAGCACCATTTTTCCTCGGTAGTAAATAAGTCCTTCAAGTCCCTTTGGAAGTTGAGAAGAATCAGATTGTATTTCTCGCCTGACATCTTTAGGTTGTTAGTTCAATATATATTTTTTTTAACCCAGTTTGATTATTGCAGTGCCATCTATGCTGGATGTAAAGAGGGTGTCTTAAAAGATTGCAAATGGCCCAAAATACTGCAGCTAGGCTTGTCCTTAAAGCATTATACTTTGATAAAACCGCTCCTTTACTATGTAAGTTGTATTGGTCATAGGCGCCGACTCTGTGGGTGCTGTGGGTGCTCGAGCACCCCCAATATTTTCACCCGCTGGAAGTCGAAACCGGAAGTTCCCTTCCCAGCCAGCTCGACCTGCCCAGTGCCCGCCCTCTTTTCCCTCAACAGTCCTCTGCCGGTCCGCCCTCTCCTTCCTGTGTGCCGCCCAGAATTTTAAAAGTCATCTTACCTCGAGGTCCCGGTGGCAGCAGTGAAAGGCGAGCAGACTCGGTGCTTCAGCCTTCCCTTCTCTCTCTCAGCTCTGGTCCCGCCCTTGCAGAAACAGGAAAAGAGGGCAGCACCAGAGCTGAGAGAGAAGGGAAAGCTGAAGCGCCAAGCCTGCTCGCCTTTCATTGCTGCCGCTGGGACCCCGAAGTAAAATGACTTTAAAAATTCTGGGCGGCACGCAGGATGGCGAGGGCAGACCGGCGGAGGACTATTGTGGGAGAAGAGGTCTGGCTAGGGTTGGGCCTGGCACTCAAAGGGAGGGAAGGAGGGGGGATGCCTGGAATTCAGAGGGAGGGAGGGGAGGGGGGCCTGGAACTCAGAGGGAGGGGGCCTGGAACTCATAGGGAGGGAGAGAAGGATGGGGGGGCCTGGAACTCGGAGGAAAGGAAGGGAGGACGGGCCTGGAACTCACAGGAAAGGGAGGGGGAGAGGGAGGGATGATGACAGGGGAGAAAGGGGGAGGAGGAGGGGGAGAGTAGAGAGAGAGGGGGGAATGCACCACATGTAAAAAAAAAAAATTTCAGCACCCCCCCCCCCCCCCCCCCCCCAATCATTTTGAAAAATTGGCAACTATGGTATTGGTTATCTATCAAAGTCAGGGTTATTTTCAAATCCTGTGTATGGCTTTCAAATATTCTATGACATTACACTGGATTATATGCAGTCTTTAATAAACATTCCCTTACATTTGTAGCTTTTGGATACAGGGACTATCTTAGACTTCATCTCCCAAATCGCAAGAATGTGCATAATAAGTCGGTTTACTCTGCTGGCTTTAGATATCAAGGTGCTAAATGGTGGTGGGACACTTTGAGGGGCATAATCGAACGAAAACGTCTATCTCCATGGGCGTTTATTTCCGAGAACGGGTCCGTGAAGGTGCGGACCGAACCGTATTTTCGGAAAAAATAGACGTCCATGTTTTATTCGACAATTTGTGAGCTGGGCGTTTTTGTTTTTCAGCGATAATGGAAAATGAAAGCGCCCAGCTCAAAAACGAATACATCCAAGGCATTTGTTCGTGGGAGGGGCCAGGAGTCTTAGTGCACTGGTCCTTCTCACATGCCAGGACACCAACCGGGCACCCTAGGGGGCACTTTTACAAAAACAAAAAAAAAGGTAAAAGAGTTCCCTTGTGTGTTGAGCCCCCCAAATCCCCCTCAAAACCCACTGCCCACAAGTCTACACCATTACTATGGCCCTAAGGGGTGAAGGGGGGCACCTACATGTGGGTACAGTGGGTTGGGGGGGGGTTGGATGACTAAGCATTAAGCAGCACAATTGTAACAGGTAGGGGGGATGGGCCTGGGTCCACCTGCCTGAAGTCCACTGCACCCCCTAACAACTGCTCCAGGGACCTGCATACTGCTGCCAGGGAGGTGGGTATGACATTTGAGGGTGAAAATAAAAAGTTGTGAAACATCATTTTTTTGTGGTGGGAGGGGATTAGTGACCACTGGGGGAGTCAGGGGAGGTCATCCCCGATTCTCTCTGGTGGTAATCTGGTCATTTAGGGCACTTTTTGGGGCCTTATTCGTGAAAAAAACAGGGTCCAGGAAAGGTGCCCTAAATTCTAGCTACAAACGCATATTGTTTTCCATTATCGGCGAAAGGCGCCCATCTCTGATCGGCCGATAACCACGCCCCAGTTCCGCCTTCGACACGCCCCCGTCAACTTTGTACGCTTCCGCGATGGAGTGCAGTTGAAAACGTCTAAGTTCGGCTTTCCATTATACCGTGTTATTCGTTTTTGGGAGATAAACGCCTATCTCCCGATTTAGGTCGCAATATAGGCGTTTTTGTCTTTCGATTATAAGCTGGTTTGCCTATTGCAATCAAATATCACCCTGATTATTTGATATTTCACAAAAAAAGTGAAAGCTTTCCTCTTTGACAGATTCCTCATTGACAAAGTATGATAGTTTGTTACTAGTTAACAATGGTCTATTATTTAGTTCATATCTTTCTGTTATTTTACATTTGTGGTTACTTTGCTTGTTGTTTAATTTATTGTAAGCCACACTGAACTTGAGTATGTTCGGAATAATGTGGGGGTATAAATGTCAAAAACAAACACATAAATAATCATGCTTGTGTTGTCTTTTAGGTGCCTTGATCCTGACACAGATTATCAAAAAATATAGTCATGTTGGGAGAGGTGGCCATATATTAGAAACAGACTGAGCATATAAGATGTGTGCTATAATACTAAGATTTGTGGACAATCATATCATTGAATATAAAAAAATATAATCATTTAAAAGAGCATATGGTTGGATCAGTGAAGAATTTGGCCAATATTGAGTTAAAGAAGTACATATATTTAAAAGCCTTCTGAGAATCCACTTTTACCATTGACATTGTATCACCCACTTCCAAATTAAGTGCCCCTTTTACTAAGCCAATGTGGGCTTACTGCATGCTAAACAAGAAGTACTGCCGGGCTACCGCAGCAGCCCAGCAGTACTTCTCACCCCTAGCACGCCATCATATCTGGCGCTACAAATATGTTTATTTTTGTAGTGCTGGAGTGTACCTGGCGGTAATTAGGCAGTGTTGTCCGCTGCCTGGTTACCACTGGGTTAGCGTGGGAGCCCTTACAAAATGCCAGTGCAGCAAGTGCTTTATTTGCCACATGGCCATTTTCTGCAGGAAACAGAGACTTCCCTTTAACCCACTGCAGTAAAAGGGGGCCTCAGCGTACATGAAAAACACGCCGATGCCAGTGCAGGCCCCCTTTTGCCACAGCTTGTTAAAAGGGGCCCAAATTATTACCTTAATTTCCTAATCTTAAATTGAAAAAAAATTGGACCAAATCATTGGGCATTAGACTGTAATATAGTTGGACTGGAGAGGACATTATCTGTATTAGTTAATTTTGTAAAAACCTTTCAAAGGATTAACTGAGTTCTTTATCCTCCTCTCATACTCTCCCAAAAGCAAATATAGCAATAAAAAGAGAGTTTTATCTGACAATCTCTAGCCTGAGTAGAAATAGAGGTGTATTTTCAGAGCACTTAGGCTTACAAAGTTACGTGGAGGGGCATTTCGATATGACGTCTAAGTTCAACTTTGGACGTTTTGCACAATAGGTCATCAATAGGTTAGCACATCAGCCTCAAGATGTATTTGCTTTTACTTACCCAAGTGAGTAAGTAACATTTTGGAATAAATAATTTCACATTCTGAATGTGATTTGTTGATATATGATAAGCTGATTAGAATTTTTTTTAAAAAAGGAAAATCCTCCAGCTTTTCATAACTCTTGTAATTTGATTCTGTTTATGATTACAATCCAAATATCATGATGCTTGTTGTAGGAGAAATAGTTCAGTAAATGTGCATTTAATGATCCATGAATACTATTATCATTGTAAAGGACAAGGGCTAGCTGGAGGTTTCATATTAATTATTAGGTACTGTTTCTAGATAATGAAATAGCATATTCTATGTGGTATGTATTTGCTCCATCAGTGCATGGCTTTTTCAACACAAATGCATTTCATTTGTTTTTCCATTATAATTTCATGATTATAAGAGGACATCTCAGCTGTGCTTATCAAAGCAAAGTACTATAAGGTACAGAATAAATTACAGAAATGGGATGGAGATAAAATGGTAGTGCAACTATAGTAATGAAACAGCTAAATGTTATGGGCAGTTGATGTAAGAGATTCCAAATATAAAAGCCAAATCTCTTAATGAGAAAATTAAAGGTAGACAACTCACTCATAGGGAAAAATAAATCAACAGTATATAGTAATGATATAAAGACTATGGAAAGATGAATCACCTGAGATGTGACTTTGAACACAGCTTATCTAGGCTTTACGTATCATAGGTATTGTGTTGTGTGCATGAGAACAATTTATAGCTTAGCTCATTTTGGGATCAATTACTAATTTAGCTCGTTTTGAGATACCAAAAAATTTATTTCATTTGTTGCATTCCTTTTCATTAAAGTCAAAGGAAGAATCCATTTTTTATACTATGATAGTGGGGTATTCCATCTCTTTTCAATGAAAGTTGTGTGAAACCAGAGTAGAGGTGTAGTCTAGTTGTTACAACAGTAGGATATGAATCAGAAAAGTCAGGATTAAAAACCAACTCATGCTGAATTGCCTTAGGTACAAATATAGAATGCAGTTCTTCTTCAACTACTATTGAAAAGGTGCAACCTAAATCAAAATCTTTCTTTAATTTGCTGTTAGCAGTACAATACATCAAAGTGACACAAAGACCCCATGACACCAAAAGGGGGTAAAGAGCACTGACAGTAACATGAAGACTCTAAGACACTGAAAGAAGAGAAAAAACAGCACAATTATGGAATGAAGACCCAAGATACTGGAAGAAGGAGAAGGCAGCAATAACTTTAGAGAAAGAACCTGATGCACTATAAAAAAAAATAAATTGGCATGAAAATAAACAGAGGTTTTTTTTTTTTTTTGTTGTTGTTGTTCAGTTTCTTTTCTATCAAGCTTCTCACTATTGAGTCTGTCTATTCTGCACTGAACTCTGACTTTTCCCTGACACATAATTGTGATCACCACTAGCCTCTCTGTACGGAGCCCTGCATGTGCCCTTTGATTTATATCTGTCTCTAAGTCTGATACTTTTCATTATTTCTCCCTCTGAAGCCTACATCTTTGCTAACACAAAGTTATCTTCTTTGAAATCTAAGAACAAAATGACAATGTAACATTGCTGGTTTCATATTTCTAATGAAATCATCAGCCATGAGATATGAGAGTGAAGATAAGATAAACTTGTTTGGCTGTTGTCAAAATAATTCAAAATTCATCATAGTAGGTCATGCTTCTTCCTTGTCCATTCCCAGTGGGACACTACTATACTTAATTGGCAGGTTCACAAGGGATTGATGTTGTTGGAGATACAACTGATGCCACATGATTTGTATAGACAAGAGAGAAGCCAATGGATACATATCATCTGGGCAGATGAAGGTGAGATTTGCTCCCTCCATTTGAACCCATTAAATCATTATAAGGGTAGTGAGCAAATGCTGTTCCAGTGGATGCTTCTGGGAATGTACAGTACAGTCTTGATTATCCAACCTTTGCTAATCTGACCATCCAGCATATCTGACAGACCCCTCAGTGACTTTATCGCATTGCTGTTAATAAACATTTTAAAGACAGATAACCTATGCCTGTTCTTTATGCATAAAGTAAGTTTTCCATACATTTTTAAGGGGTAACTATTGTTTCCCATATTATCCGACTTTTCACTTATCCGACAATGGGTTGGTCCCATTTACATTGGATAATCAAAAGTGCTATACTGCCTTTGGGTGCCTGAAGAATAACTATCAATTGATCTCTCTCATAGGCTTTCAGGTTCTATGTCTTCTACTTCAGATCTTTCATGCTCACTCCCTAGGGTCATGCATAAAAGAGATCAATAATTACAAACTTTCCTCTGAAGAAGAGAATCAAACAAGTTTTAGAAAGGAACTTATTAACTGAGAGATAGCTAAGCAAGTTTTTAAAGGAAAATTGTAACGTACCTCTGAAACAAAATTTCAGTAGGTAAAGAGGGAGAAACGCTTGTATGATGGCAGAAGAAGTTTCTAAAGCATGGACTTTTCAATTTGTAATCTTTATACAGCCTAAAGTAAATAACTAGATCTGTACCTGACCTTCTTGCCTGTCTGTTCTGCAGGAAGCTGTCAGAACAGCCCACAGGTGATTTGTCACTGTACACTGATCAGAACCTTGGAAATATTAGAATGCTTAGGGAAAAGCATAACCTTTAATACAAAGGAGGTTTTAATACCTCTGCACAAATCATTAACCATTCATTCATTAGAAATGTAAATTTCAGGGTGGCAGGTGGGCATGACATTTACTTGGTAATTGGCTTCCTGGTTGAAGGTACTGAATGTAACATATCACTTAGAGATAATTTTAGATAGTTTTTGGGAGAAACTGATTGTCATGGAATCTATGAGTAAATTGCCTAGGAATGTGCAGTAGGGACATTCTAGTTGCCAAATTAAAGGGCCCTTTTACTAAGCTATGTAGGTGCCTATGAGCGCCCAATGCGCATCAATTTGGAGTTACTGCCCAGCTACCACGTGGCCCTTGCGGTAATTTTATTTTTGAGAAGCGTCCGCTACGTGCGCCGGAAAATAATTTTTATTTTCTGTCACATGGCAGAAACAGGGCGGTAATCGTCATTCTGCACAGTTACCATGTAAGACTTTACCGCTAAGCCAATGGGTGGCGGTAAGATGTCAGACTCAAAATGGACGCGCAACAAATTTTATTTTGCCACACATCCATTTTCAGCAAAAAATTTAAAACAAGGCCTTTTTTACCTGCTATATTAAACATTAGATGACAAAGGAGAGGGAATCCAAATGCACAAGGTCAAAGCAGACAAGCAAAAAGTACAAGGAGCCTTCAAAAATGACTTGTCCCAATTGCACTTTATTCAACGGACCCAATGAGGTCTGTGTTTCCACAACTATAGCCTGTGTCAGGGGTTTAATTATGATATCTAGTTCAAAAGTGACAGAGATTCAAAACCATCCAATACTTTGCAACATTTTCTCTAGTTTTCTTAGGAAATTTGTCTTTTTCAAGATGAAGCTGTTTTCAGCTATTGGATGGGTTTGAATCTCTATCACTTTGGAACTAGATACAATCATTAGGCACCTGACACAGGCTACAATTGCTGAAACATGGACCATACAAAAAAAAAAACAGCACCACGGGCCTTTAAAAATGGAACACATTTTGATACAGAAAGTGAAAGTGCCTTGGTGCTTTGTAGCTTTTACTACATGAGACGTGGGGTAAGGAATAATATATTGTAGAGGAATATATTCGAGTTATTCCCCAAGTTTTCCACGTCATCACTGTGACCCCTGACGCAGGTGCTAGTCACCGAAACACGGCCCATGTCGGGTCTTTTTGTCAAGGCTCACTCATTAAAGAACTGTGTTCCATTTTTAAAGGCCCATGGTGCTGTTTTTTTTGTTTGGACTTTAGTTTGTACTTTGTTCCCTCTCTTTTGTTACATCCATGAAACATGGACCATGCCAGGTCCGTTGAATAAAGTGCAATTGAGACTTCCCCATTTTTAAAGGATCCTTGTGCTTTTTGCTTGTCCATATTAACAATTATGCCCCTCCTCTTCATAAAACAATACAGAGAGAAAAAATTGGAATGACCTAACTGCTCCAACCTCCTAATTGAATCCACTAAATTTCTCTTATACAAGGGTTGTCAAACTACTTCCCTAGAGCGCTACAAAACCAATCTGTTTTTCTGGATATCCTTTTTAATATGCATGAGATAGATTTACATATAATGGGTGGAAATTATGCAGATCTATCTCATGCATATTTATTAATATATATATGGGATGTCTCTATGAATATTGAACTCTAAACATACAATAGTATGACTAATCAATATGTAACTATAAGAAGAAACGGTTACAAGATAATAAGATTGATGATTAAAAGAGGTTTTTGAAAGCCAATGATGATGAAGCCTAGCTCTCCGAAGTAAAATACAAAATTAAAAATTATGAAAGTATTTACTGGAGGCTTCTAGAGGCTTTTTCCTCTGAACAAGCACTTTATCTTTATAAATGATAAGATTGAAGAATAGTGCTGTTTTGTGACGCCATATACAGAAATCTCCCTACTTTGTTTTGATAGTTAATACTACCTTTACTGCCAGGAGCCACAGAGAAATAACAATCTTTAGCCCAGTCTCTCTTAAGTTTAAAAGATTCAGCATCATTGAGATGTGTCTCTTGCAAAAAGGCTATATTGGCATGAGCCTGTTTACAATATAGAAGTATGTTTTTGAGTTTGATTGAATTATTGATACCTTTATCATTCAAGGATAAAAGCTTACAAGACATGTCTGCAAGACTAAGTCAAAAAACAAAAAGAAATAGAAAGCACAAATGTGAATCACTCAAAGGGAACATGAAGAGACTAGTGGAGAGAATAATCCCAGAGTGTCAGGAAATACATAGCATCAGCAGAATAAACATCAAAGAACTGTATAATCATATTTGTCTGCAGTGAACAATAAACAACCTGACTGCACTCTCTTCGTTTGCAGAAGAAACCAACCACACACTCACACCCCAATTCATGTGCCCTCCCTCCCTACCCACATGTACACCCAAACCATTCAGCCCTGCAGCCGCAGGCTGCTAGCCCAACCCATATGTCAAAACACATATGTCTCTGGGGGGAGGGGGAAGTAACCCAATGATGGTAATAACCTCACCTAACTTTAAGTGTATTTTATAGAATAGCACTTTTTTTAGTATTGTATATAGAATTCACCCCAAATATTCAAAGCAATTTAACTGGTCGCCAATGGCTGCTGACCGGTTAAATCTTACATAACTGGCTATCCATGAATATTCAGCAGGAGATATAAGTACATAAGTACATAAGTAGTGCCATACTGGGAAAGACCAAAGGTCCATCTAGCCCAGCATCCTGTCACCGACAGTGGCCAATCCAGGTCAAGGGCACCTGGCACGCTCCCCAAACGTAAAAACATTCCAGACAAGTTATACCTAAAAATGCGGAATTTTTCCAAGTCCATTTAATAGCGGTCTATGGACTTGTCCTTTAGGAATCTATCTAACCCATTTTTAAACTCCGTCAAGCTAACCGCCCGTACCACGTTCTCCGGCAACGAATTCCAGAGTCTAATTACACGTTGGGTGAAGAAAAATTTTCTCCGATTCGTTTTAAATTTACCACACTGTAGCTTCAACTCATGCCCTCTAGTCCTAGTATTTTTGGATAGCGTGAACAGTCGCTTCACATCCACCCGATCCATTCCACTCATTATTTTATACACTTCTATCATATCTCCCCTCAGCCGTCTCTTCTCCAAGCTGAAAAGCCCTAGCCTTCTCAGCCTCTCTTCATAGGAAAGTCGTCCCATCCCCACTATCATTTTCGTCGCCCTTCGCTGTACCTTTTCCAATTCTACTATATCTTTTTTGAGATACGGAGACCAGTACTGAACACAATACTCCAGGTGCGGTCGCACCATGGAGCGATACAACGGCATTATAACATCCGCACACCTGGACTCCATACCCTTCCTAATAACACCCAACATTCTATTCGCTTTCCTAGCCGCAGCAGCACACTGAGCAGAAGGTTTCAGCGTATCATCGACGACGACACCCAGATCCCTTTCTTGATCCGTAACTCCTAACACGGAACCTTGCAAGACGTAGCTATAATTCGGGTTCCTCTTACCCACATGCATCACTTTGCACTTGTCAACATTGAACTTCATCTGCCACTTGCACGCCCATTCTCCCAGTCTCGCAAGGTCCTCCTGTAATCGTTCACATTCCTCCTGCGACTTGACGACCCTGAATAATTTTGTGTCATCGGCGAATTTAATTACCTCACTAGTTATTCCCATCTCTAGGTCATTTATAAATACATTAAAAAGCAACGGACCCAGCACAGACCCCTGCGGGACTCCACTAACTACCCTCCTCCACTGAGAATACTGGCCACGCAATCCTACTCTCTGCTTCCTATCTTTCAACCAGTTCTTAATCCATAATAATACCCTACCTCCGATTCCATGACTCTGCAATTTCTTCAGGAGTCTTTCGTGCGGCACTTTGTCAAACGCCTTCTGAAAATCCAGATATACAATATCCACTGAATATTTGTGATTAACGTATAACTGGGAGCTGGCTATCTCAGGAGGAGTTTCAGGGGCGGGTCACACTTAGGACCCAATATTCAGCACTAACTGGGCAAGGTTAGTGCATAAATAGCACTGCATAAATAGATGTCCTATCGTTATGCTGGCTATCGCCTGGCGGCCAAAAATGAAACTGGATATTCAATATCTAAGTTCAGCACCAGTGACAGGCTTTAACCTTGATTCCTGCCACTGGCTGAAAATTGAGTAGAAAGAGTTTGCTCAATTTTGGGGGTGCTCAAGCACCCACAGCATCCACAGACCTGGCTCCTATGTGGTTCAGCACCCTGCTGTGTGGTTGACACTCTCTTTGTTGATGTTCAGCTTGCTCGATGCTCTATTGTTTTAATGGTTCTGCATCCTGCTGTGTTGTTGCTAGCTCCACTCTTGCTATTACTGTCCAGCCTGATTCTGCTGGCCTGCTGCTGTTTTGGTTTTACAGAGGTATTTTGGTTTCAAAAACGAACATGATACCTTGTGCTTTCCATGACACTCCATTCACTGGGTAAATCTCTCTTATCTGCACTCTTCTCCTCCACTGCTAACTCCAGACTCCGTTCCTTTTATATTGCTGCACCATATGCCTGGAATAGACTTCCTGAGCCGGTACGTCAAGCTCCATCTTTGGCCGTCTTCAAATCTAAGCTAAAAGCCCACCTTTTTGATGGTGCTTTTAACTCCTAACCCTTATTCACTTTGTTCAGAACCCTTATTTTATCATCCTCACTTTAATATTCCCTTATCTCTTGTTTGTTCTGTCTGTCTGTCCTAATTAGATTGTAAGCTCTGTCAAGCAGGGACTGTCTCTTCATGTTCAAGTGTACAGCGCTGTGTATGTCTAGTAGCACTTTAGAAATGATAAGTAGTAGTAGTAGTAGTTTGCTTAGACTCTCTTTTGGTACTTTGGATTGTTCATGTCACTGTCTTTTTCCTCTGTTGGTGTATTGGGTGGTTCATGTTACCGTGTACTACCCTCCAAGTGTTTTAGACTGATTGGCACCTCTCTTCCTGGGATACAGTTGGCAATATGTAGCCACTCTTTTGGAATCTCAATGAAAGCAAGGGAGGGACAAACCATCCCAATACAAACAATCAGGCTATTAATTTGACTCAGGCTATTAGCTCGGATCTCACCTTTCTACCTCTCATGATATGCTCTCTTGAAGTTTATCTTCAAAGTTATTTTCAAATTCTATCATGGTTCTTACTGACTATTAATATAGATTGGGATTTAGCCTTCAATGTATTTTAACATCTAGTTAAGATATAACCCATACCAACCTACATAAGTACATAAGTATTGCCATACTGGGAAAGACCAAAGGTCCATCGAGCCCAGCATCCTGTTTCCAACAGTGGCCAATCCCGGTCACAAATACCTGGCAAGATCCCAAAAATGTACAAAACATTTTATACTGCTTATCCCAGAAATAGTGGATTTTCCCCAAGTCCATTTAGTAACGGTCTATGGACTTTTCCTTTAGGAAGCCGTTCAAACCTTTTTTAAACTAACTGCCTTTACCACATTCTCTGGCAATGAATTCCAGAGTTTAATTACATGTTGAGTGAAGACAAATTTTCTCTGTTTCGTTTTAAATTTACTACACGGTAGCTTCATCACATGCCCCCTAGTCCTAGTATTTTTGGAAAGCGTGAACAGACGCTTCACATCTACCGGTTCAACTCCACTCATTATTTTATAGACCTCTATCATATCTCCCCTCAGCCGCCTTTTCTCCAAGCTGAAGAGCCCTAGCCACTTTAGCCTTTCCTCATAGGGAAGTTGTCCCATCCCCTTTATCATTTTCATCGCATTTCTCTGCACCTTTTCTAATTCCACTATATCTTTTTTGAGACGCGGAGACCAGAATTGAACACAGTATTTGAGGTGCGGTCGCACCATGGGGTGATGCAAAGGCATTATAACATCCTCATTTTTGTTTTCCATTCCTTTCCTAATAATACCTAACATTCTATTTGCTTTCTTAGCTGCAGCAGCACACTGAGCAGAAGGTTTCAACATATCATCAACAACGACACCTAGATCCCTTTCTTGGTCTATGACTCCTAACCTAATATGTCACATATCCTAAATTTTATTCCAACTCCAGTTTCTCCTAATTCCATCAGTCAATGCTTCTCAACCCAGTCCTCAGAGCACTCCCAGCCAGTCAGGTTTTCAGGATATCCACAATAAATAGGCATGAGATTGATTTGCATACCAAGGAGGCCTTGAATCCAATGCATATTCATTGTGGACATCCCAAATCCTGACTGGCTGGATGTGCCCTGAGGACTGGTTTAAGAAACACTGCTATAAGATAACTACAACAGGATCACTGAAAATTTTCTACAGAGCTTCTTCTGGCTTGCCTTAAACAGGTGTATCTCACCCCTCTATCTCTTCCTTGCTAGATGGTTTAAGCTTATACCACTATATTCAAGTCCAAAAATTGGTTTACACATCAGAACTAATATGACATTTCATTGTACACTGGAGAAGTGATTTCGTTACATGAATAGTGGTTCTCATTGCCCCTTATTTGGTGCCTTAGGATATTAAATTCAGAGTTTCTTTGATTCTCAGCCCATCCCTAGGTGTCATTTGCTTCTACAACTCCACTGTTCTCGAATTTACTGATTATTGGTCTGATTCAGTATTTAGCTTTCCATGGAATATGCTACCTATTTTAAGCTTCATTCCCAAACAACCCAACTATGAAAATGTCTGATGCCAATGAATCGTAAGTCACTAACAACCTCATACCATTCAAGGTATAATGCACTGGTCTCCACTCTGAATGACACTAATAAATAGTCTCCAGTATGTCACATTTTCTATACTCATCTGATGGGAAAAAATTAGTGCTGGCTTCACGTGTTTCCTTGGGTGTTAAAGCAGAGTCTTTTGTGGTAGTGATCTTTTTTTAATGAACCAATCAATACTGTTATATATGCCACACTTTCTAATGCCTTACCTCTCTCACAGTGCTTTGTGTTTTTACTGCCACTGTTGGTGCTGCTTGACCCCTCAAAGTGATTTGAGATGCTCATGCCACTGGAGGTACCATTCTGACGTCTTCATGGTATCATTCTTTGGTCCCTTGATGCTATGGGATCTTGCTGCCACTGCTACTACTATTAGCCTCCAATTTTGCTAAAACTTGGATGGAAACAAATTTAGAGTCAAGAATTGTTTCCCTGTTTGGTTGTAATGGAAATTAAATAAATGACACAGTGAATATGTATGCATGACTATACAGTTACATACAGTCTTATATGAAAATTGAAACATAAAAAATCACCAACTTATGCAAATGCAACTTTAGGCAAAGTGTTTATTGTCATTAAATTATGAATTTATCGTACAACTATCAATCAAGCATTAATGGTAAAAACATAGCTTTTATTTATGTATATGTAGTGACTTTATAATGTATTTTGCTTTATTTTTATTAGCTAATGAAGAGGATCAAATTAAAAGGTAGAAAATGAACAAAACAAGGGTAGAATGACTTGGAGAATCAAATAAGCTTTCTGGCAGTTTACCTGAAAAAAATTGCACTAGAGAGGTTAATTATTGAAAATTAGAAAAAATCTGTATACCATCAGCTTCAAGGAAAGAATAATAAATTAGCGCTGAGAATGCACTATGAGTTCACATAGGGAATGCTTCACAGCCATTAATGAGCAAAGTCAGAATTGACCAAGTCTTGGTTGCTAAGAAACTCAGGGTTCATCTAATTAGCTATATAGATTAATGAATAAGACGCAGTACACTAAAACACATTTAGATTGTATTATAAGAGTATAGAAAATTGACCTGATCATAAATTATATTTTATGGAAATTCTTTAGAAACTATTCACATAACTGAATTATATATTTCCTTTGTACATTTTAATATAAACAAGTAATTAAAACGATCTCTATAAGTATGACACATATTTGGGTTTGTCCCCATCCATTTTTTAGCGCACCTGTAAAAAAGGCCCCTTTTTTGCCGAAAATGGGCATGCAGCAAAATTTAAATTGCCGTGCATCCATTTTGACTCTGTGACCTTACCACCAGCCATTGACCTAGCAGTAAAGTCTCATGCGGTAACTGGGCGGTAATGACCTACGTGTGTCAAATGCCACTTGGCACACGTTGGGCATGCATAGATGATTACATGGCTTAGTAAAAGGGCCTCTTGGTCTTTTACCTGATTATATGCAATACTTGCTAGAATTACCTTTACATAATGCTCATCTGACATCAAGAGATTATTTTCTCCATTTTCCATGTTGTAAATATCTTCTTTACAGACTATTCATGATGCATGCGTCACATACAAACTACTAGGAAATGGAATTCCCTACTAAAGTCACTCATATATGTTACTGACTACCTGAAATGTCATAAATTTTTGAATGTATTCTTATTTACTGAATTCCTCATCACTATTAGTGATTGTTATGCCTTTAGTTAATTTGTTATTTCAAAATGAGACACCTTACTGCTTAGATTTTTTTTAACTTTTTTTTTGCGTTTTTCATTATTGTTCTCTTATTTTAATTTGCTTTAAAAGTTTTATGTAAGCTACATTGAATCCAAACTTGTTTGGGATAATGTGGGGTACAAATGCCATAAATAAATAAATACATACAATACAATACAATAAGTAGTGGAGGAGGGAAAGGATGTAGAGAGGCCAAAGCAATGGTAACAGAAGGTGAAGAAGTCGAAAACTATGGTGATGTGGCAACTCAGCTGATGGAAAATTGAGAAAAGTAGTGATTGAGGTATAGGTGCTAGCATAATGGTAATAGTAATGTTGCTTTGTAAGAAAATAGCAGTAGCAGCAGTGAAAAAAAAGTGGATCAGTGAATAAGGGTATAGAGAGGACTTGAAGAAAAGATAGTAGATGTAAAATGGTAGTTACCCTTATTTGGCAGACTGACCCCTAGTGATATATTCTGATGTACTTCTAGGTATCATTAAATGTCATTTTCAAAGATGGCCACCCCAAGGACAGGAGCAAATGGTGATCCCCCATGACCAATTTAGAGGGTTATCATTCAAGAGAGTTTGGGAGTCTTTTACTAAGGTGCACTAGCGTTTTTATCTCATGCTAAAAATCAGCTGTCACTAAACACAGAGACATACATAGGAATATATTGGGCGTCTCAGTATTTAGTGCTACCTGATTTGTAATGCGAGCTAAAAACACTAGCACACTTTAATAAAAGACCCACTTAGACCTTTGGAGGGGGCCAGTAAGGTCATTAGGCTGGCAGAAATCTTTCTACAGAAGGGGGCAGAACTTGTGAGATGGGGCAGAGATTAGAAAGAAGTTTCTTCTTTTGTATATATATATATATATATATATATATATATATACTAGCTGTTGAGCCTGTAAAAACGGGCTAGTAAAGGAAGGGGGGGTTTGAAAGGCCCCCCCCCTGGCTAGGTCACCGCCGCCCCTCCCCCCCGGAGTGCCCCCCCCCCCACCGGAGTCCCCTCTGCCACCCCTCCACCCGGGCCGGGTACCTGGCTTCACTATTCAAACCGCCGGAATGCAGCACACAGCTCATCTGAGCTGCTGTTGGCCTTCCTTCTTCTCTACGTGTGTTCCGCCCTCGTGTGACGTAACGTCGGAGAGGGCGGGACACAGGCAGGTAAGGAAGGCCAACGGCAGCTCAGATGAGCTGTGTGCTGCATTCCGGCGGTTTGAATAGTGAAGCCAGGTACCCGGCCCGGGTGGAGGGTGGGGGGAGCGGTAGCGGCAACCCTGGGGGGGGGAGCGGTGGCGACGGCGGTTCCCTCTCTGTCACGCCCCCGTCAACACGTATTGACGCGGGAGCGGGACAGAGAGGGTCTCTACTGCGCATTTGCGAGTGAGTACGCCTCTTGCCATTTATATGTTTGAGATATATATATATAGTTACATTTGTACCCTGTGCTTTCCCACTCAGGGCAGGCTCAATGCAGCTTACATGGGACAATGGAGGGTTAAGTGACTTGCCCAGACTCACAAGGAGCTGCCTGTGCCTGTGCCTGAAGTGGGAATTGAATTCAGTTCCTCAGAACCAAAGTCCACCACCCTAACCACTAGGCCACTCCTCCACTCTTTTGAGCTCTAGACCTGGAATGGGGAAGCATATTAGGACCACTTGTCCATCAAGAATGTGAATCCACCGTAGACCTATTCTTAGACAGTTGTCAAAGTGGTGTTTGGAAGATTCACTGGCACATCAAGGAGTCAAGATCTCTGGGGTCAGAAGCCCAAACACTGAGCATATAAACCTTTCATTTGCTGCTTTCACCATCCAAATTATGATTTGTTGAGCCTTTAATATGTACTCTTTTGCATTATTTTGTAACTGCAGGAGCTAACTGATATGAAGTGAAACCACTTCACAAAAATACACTTCACCAGATTTAAAAAAAATGCATAAATACTGAAATTTTGGCAGTTTTGTAGTTTTTTCAATGTTCTTTTTTTTTCAATAAAGCATACTTTTGCAATGTGATTTTTCACTTTAATTTTAATTACAAAATTGATTAGGCCACCATTCAAATACATCAGCAAAGTGGTATACACCAGCTTCTTTATCTTATTTCAGGGATGGATGGATACACCAAACTTGTCATAAGGATTTATGGATTTGACTTTAAAATCTTAAAATAATACAAAGGTTTTTATCTGCTAGACTGCTTTCTCATAATGACAGGATGGGAGACTTTCTTAGTAAATGAGGCCCAAAGTGTACCATATTTTGTGATAAGCAAAAATAATTACTATATTAATAAAGTGTTTGGGGTTTTTTTTTCCTTAAGGAGTAACTACTTTCTGAATTGGAGACATGGAGGGGCATAATCGAACGGAAACGCCTATCTCCATAGGCATTTATCTCTGAGAACGGGTCCGTGAAGGGGCGGGCCGAACCGAATTTTTGAAAAAATGGACGTTTTTGAGCCGGGCGTTTGTTTTTTTTTAGCAATAATGGAAACTAAAAACGCCCGGCTCAAAAACGTCCTAATCCGAGCCATTTGGTCGTGGGAGGGGCCAGGATTGGTTGTACACTGGCCCCCCTGATATGCCAGGACACAACTGGGCACCCTAGGTCAGTGCAGTGGACTTCAGAAAAAGCTCCCACATGCATAGCTCCCTTACCACGGGTGCTGAGCTCCCAACCGCCCTCCCCCAAAACCCACTACCCACAAATGTACAACACTACCATAGCTCTTAGGGGTGAAGGGGGCACCTACTTGTGGGTACAGTGGGTTTTGGAGGCCTCCCATTTACCAGCACAAGTGTTGCAGGTGGGGGTGGGGGGGGTGGGCCTGGGGCCACCTAGCTGAAGTGCACTGCGGTACCCACTAAACATGCTCCAGGTACCTGCATACACACAAGCCTCTAGGACTGGTTGCTGCTATATAACATTGGCACACCAGTTGACACCTGAAGACTAATCTCTCCGAAAACGTCCTTTATTGGAATAACCGCCTTTACTCACAGTTAACTGCAGATCAGAGGTTGTGCCCCACTAGCAACGAATCTCGCTGGTACTGAGTTGAGCAGTAGGTCAGAGCTGGCAGAATGCTGTACAATGCCCTCTTTCAGCCACATTCAAGGTAAGAACTAAGTTGTCTAACGTGGCTAACACAGGAAAGGGAACTAAAACTGGCTTACAAAAATGGCCACTACCGCATGGATTACAACAGGAAACACAACAGGGCACACTCTGACCCAGTAGGCAGGGGGAAAAGCACCATGGGAGAAGAGCCTACCAACTACCAACATCGTGAGACTGTAAAACAAGCTAATGGAATCACGGAGCCCGATACCCTACACCCACCACAATGCAATGCTGATGTGACCCTGTACTGCACCCGAGAGCCACATCTGACCCAGGGAAAGGCTGTGACAGGATCAAACACATTCTGCTGTCATGGAGGTGGGTACGGCATTTGAGGCTGGCATAAAGGCTGGAAAAAAAGTGGGGTTTTTTTGGTGGGAGGGGGTTAGTGACCCCTGGGGGAGTCCGGGGAGGTCATCCCCGATTCCCTCCAGTGGTTATCTGGGCAGTTGGAGCACTTTTTTGGGACTTGTTCGTGAAAAAAAAAAGGGTCCAAAAAAGTGACCCAAAATCGCCTTTGTTTCGATTATCAGCTAAAGACGCCCATCTCTCCTCAGCTGATAATCACGCCCCAGTTCCGCCTCCACCATGCCACCGACACGCCCCTGTCAACTTTATTCATTTCCGCGACGGAGTGCAGTTGGAAACGCCCAAAATCGGCTTTCGATTATACCGATTTGGGCGCCTTTGCGAGACAAACGTCTATCTCCGGATTTAGGTCGCACTATAGACGTTTTTCTCTTTCGAAAATAAGCTGAATAGGAAGCTTTAGGACTAAACTGTGATTTTTGTTTTGTTATTTCTGTGATTTCTTTTTGTTTTGTTTTGGCAGAAGTGTTCAATAAAGGGATGCCTTTTATTAAGCCATGGTAGCACTAGCGCATGGCTATCGTGTTCTAAAAAGCATTACCATGGGACATGCTGAGGCATCCCACAGTAGACCACTGCTTGGCATGCACTATTCCTGCACTTGTTTTTTTTTTTTTTTCAGTGCAGGAGGCATGCCCATGGGCAGAGAGTAGGCATGCACTGCGCTAATCAGATAATGTAACAAATTGCCATGTATTGACCAATTACCACAAGAGAAGCGCAGGAGCCCTTAATGCTAAATAAATAGGTGGAGGTAAGAGCTCCCGGGGTAATAGTCACATGTTAATTGGAAATTTGGCATGTGGCCATTAATGGGGGATATAGCAAATGCAGCCATTATACTGCCTCGCTAAAAGTCACCGCAGAACATGGTAAACTCACTTGCTGACAGCAGCACTTTCCACTTTATAGAGGAGCTTCATAAAAGGACTGCCAATTTAGATCCTCTGAACTTCTTCGGCGATCATTGCAACTGTAGTCCATTGTCTAGGAGCAAGTTCAAGTGGTTCTCCATTTGCCAATCCTATTAGTGAGTACTCTTTAGAAAAGGTTCTACTCAGTGTATTTAGTGTAAATGTGGATAGTTATTAAAGCTCTCATTACATTGGTTTTATATGTAAAATCAGCAGTGGATAGGGACGTAATAGAGATGGCTAAATTCAAGTTATTAAGGGATGAAGTTATTAAAGTCGGGGGTATTTTTAGCACAGGGCTCAGAGAAAGAAAGAAAGAAAGAAAGAAAGAAAGAAAGAAAGAAAGAAAGAAAGAAAGAAAGAAAGAAAGAAAGAAAGAAAGAAAGAAAGAGATAGTGGACCTGGGGTTGACTGGCTGAGTCAACCCCTTCCTCCTTGGTGTGTTTGTCTCTAGTATTGGTATATGTATTAGTATCTGGCTTAGAGTGTGTGTGTGTGTGTGTATGTGTGTGTGTGTGTGTGTGTGTGTGTGTATGTGGTGGTGTGCTGCAGCCACTTGTCCTTGTTATGTCCTTGTCATTGTTGCTGTCCCATTATTTGAGTGTTTGTATCTGTGTTTGTGAGTGAGCATTTGTGTGTGTGTTTGTGACTGCAGCACACAGTGATGGTGGAGGCATTCTTGAGGTGGTTGAGGGGACGGGGGGGGGGGGGGGGGGCAGGCCCAGCAGGGAAGGGGAGGGGGAAAGGACGAGAGTAGGTCTAGTAGGTATACAGGCCCATGACCAGGTTTCAACACCCACCAGTTGAGCGGTGTATGGCTCAGTTCAGATTTAATAAGGAGACCATAGCACATTTGTGTGAAGAGCTTCAGGACAACCTGAAGCATAGTGCCTGGATGGGGCAAGCCATGCCGGTGCATGTGCGAGTAACCACAGCCCAGGCCTTTCTGACTACTGGACCTTTCCAGACTCCACTAGGAGCTGTAGCATGGATCAGTCAGCAAGCTGCCTCCCGTGTCATTAGCCAGTTTATAGATGCCTTCTTGAAAAGGGACACCATCAGGCTTATTTTCGAAAGAGAAGGGCGCCCATCTTTCGACACAAATCACAAGATGGGCGTCCTTCTCCCAGGGTCGCCCAAATCGGCATAATTGAAAGCCAATTTTGGGCGTCCTCAACTGCTTTCCGTCGCGGGGACGACCAAAGTTCACGGGGCGTGTTGGAAGCATAACGAAGGTGGGACTGGGACATGCTTAACACTTCGGCGTCCTCGGCCGATAATGGAAAAAAGAAGGGCATCCCTGATGAGCACTTGGCCGACTTTACTTGGTCCATTTTTTCTTGTGACCAAGCTTCAAAAAGGTGCCTGAACTGACCAGATGACCACCGGAGGGAATCGTAGATGACCTCCCCTTACTCCCCCTGTGGTCACTAACCCCCTCCCACCCTCAAAAAACAACTTTAAAAATACTTTTTGCCAGCCTCTATGCCAGCCTTAAATGTCACACCCAGCTCCCTGACAGCAGTATGCAGGTCCCTGGAGCAGTTTTAGTGGGTGCAGTGCACTTCAGGCAGGCATGCTATTCTTGACCCATTACAATCTGGTTTTCGCCCTATCCACTCAACCGAAACTGCGCTTACTAAAGTCTCCAATGACCTATTACTGGCTAAATCCAGAGGTCAATATTCCATCCTCATTCTTCTTGATCTTTCCGCTGCTTTTGACACTGTCGATCACAGCATACTTCTCGATACCCTGTCCTCACTTGGATTCCAGGGCTCTGTCCTTTCCTGGTTCTCTTCCTACCTCTCCCTCCGCACCTTTAGTGTTCACTCTGGTGGATCCTCTTCTACTTCTATCCCTCTGCCTGTCGGCGCACCTCAGGGTTCTGTTCTTGGTCCCCTCCTCTTTTCTATCTACACTTCTTCCCTTGGTTCATTAATCTCATCCCATGGCTTTTCCTACCATCTCTATGCTGATGACTCCCAAATCTACCTTTCTACCCCTGATATCTCACCTTGCATCCAAACCAAAGTTTCAGCGTGCTTGTCTGACATTGCTTCCTGGATGTCTCAACGCCACCTGAAATTAAATATGACCAAAACCGAGCTTCTCATTTTCCCCCCCAGACCCACCTCCCCGCTCCCCCCGTTTTCTATTTCTGTTGATGGCTCTCTCATTCTCCCTGTCTCCTCAGCTCGAAACCTTGGGGTCATCTTTGACTCTTCTCTCTCCTTCTCTGCTCATATCCAGCAGAGCGCCAAAACCTGTCGTTTCTTTCTTTACAACATCCGTAAAATCCGCCCCTTTCTTTCCGAGCACTCTACCAAAACCCTCATCCACACCCTTGTCACCTCTCGTTTAGACTACTGCAATCTGCTTCTTGCTGGCCTCCCACTTAGTCACCTCTCCCCTCTCCAGTCGGTTCAAAACTCTGCTGCCCGTCTCATCTTCCACCAGGGTCGCTTTACTCATACTACCCCTCTCCTCAAGACCCTTCACTGGCTCCCTATCCATTTTCGCATCCTGTTCAAACTTCTTCTACTAACCTATAAATGTATTCTCTCTGCTGCTCCCCAGTATCTCTCCACACTCATCCTTCCCTACACCCCTTCCCGTGCACTCCGCTCCATGGATAAATCCTTCTTATCTGTTCCCTTCTCCGCTACTGCCAACTCCAGACTTCGTGCCTTCTGTCTCGCTGCACCCTACGCCTGGAATAAACTTCCTGAGTCCCTACGTCTTGCCCCATCCTTGGCCACCTTTAAATCTAGACTGAAAGCCCACCTCTTTAACATTGCTTTTGACTCGTAACCACTTGTAACCACTCGCCTCCACCTACCCTCCTCTCTTCCTTCCCGTTCACATTAATTGATTTGATTTGCTTACTTTATTTATTTTTTGTCTATTAGATTGTAAGCTCTTTGAGCAGGGACTGTCTTTCCTCTATGTTTGTGCAGCGCTGCGTATGCCTTGTAGCGCTATAGAAATGCTAAATAGTAGTAGTAGTAGTAGTAGCCCATCCCCCCCACCTGTTGCACTTGTGGTGGTAAATCTGAGCCCTACAAAACTCACCACAAACCCACTGTACCCACATCTACGTGCCCCCCTTCACCCCTTAGGACTATGGTAGTGGTGTACAGTTGTGGGGAGTGGGTTTGGGGGGGGGGGTTGGGGGGCTCAGCACACAAGATAAGGGAGCTATGCACCTGGGAGCTTTTTCTGAAGTCCACAGCAGTGCCCCCTAGGGTGCCCGGTTGGTGTCCTGGCATGTGAGGGGGACCAGTGCACTATGAATGCTGGCTCCTCCCATGACCAAAGGGCTTGCATTTGGTCGTTTCTGAGATGGGCATCCTCGGTTTCCAGTCGCAAAAAACCGGGGACAACCATCTCTAAGGACGACCATCTCTACGGTCGACCTAAATGTTGAGATTTGGGCATCCCCGACCGTATTATCGAAATGAAAGATGGTCGCCCATCTTGTTTCGATAATAGGGGGTTTCCCCACCCCTTTGCTGGGACGTCCTGCGAGGAAGTCCTCAGGAAAACTTGGGCACCCCTTTCGATTATGCCCCTCCACGTATATCCATTTCTCCATGTGAGTAGCTGAATAGCAGGAAACAATGACAGCATTCTGTGATATTGCTCATTTCTCCTCCATGCTTGGGGCCTCCTGGTGACAGTGAGGCTAAATATCGCAATATAAAGGCATACCACTCTATAATAAGAACATAAGAATAGCTATACCGGGTCAGACCAATGCAGAACTTGATATTATAGATGCCTGTGCCAAATATTCATGATCGTGCCATGATTTCTATGTGCTATTACATTCAGGCATCCACAAGGCCTTATGGAGTGGGGAAATCAGAGGTGGATAGCTAGCAGGTAAGGAGCATCTTACAACCCTACACCTTTCTAATAATTGATCACATCTCTCTGTTTGCTTCACAGTTGTGTGGTCAGTATGGGCCCACTGGTCTGAAGGAGGACACTTGCAAGAACTGGCACCAGACAACAAAAAGTGTGTGTACCTTACTTAACCTTAGCTCCTCTCTCCTCCATATAGATGACCATGGCTATCTCCTAAGGACATGGCTGATGATCTTGATCTTCAACCCCCAGAGGCCAGAGGAGATTTGGTACAATAGAGCACAAACTGTTACCAGGGCAGCCATAGAGTGAATATTCATCCTTCTCAGAATAAGATTCAGCTGTCACAACCACTCTGGTGTCAAGATATTATATAGTCCCACCAAGGTATGTGATATTGCACGAGCCTGCTGCTTGCTGCACAATCTGGCAATTAAAAGGCAGATGCCAGTGCCAGAACCACAGAAGCAAGCATCCAGACACATTTTTATGAGAAATGTGATAATATTTATGATATATAGGTGATAAATGGTGATTAAATGTGACCCCCTGCCTTCCCCACTTTCATTGTCCTCCCCCCCCCCCCCACACACACACACACAGTGCTTACTTCTTTGTGGATGATATTCTGCTACTTTATCCAACCAATGCATCTTCTGTTTCAATCTCTCCTTTATCAATCCTGCCTAGTCTCCATTGCTAATTGGCTTTTTGATCATCTACTAGTCCTAAATGCAGACAAGATTGTGGCTTCTTGGTTCTCTAGTTCAGTGAATCCTCCCTCTGCACCTATTTCTCTATTGGGGACAGTAATCACAACAGTCTCCTACTTTTACTATTTGGGAGTAATTCTCTCTCTTTTTCACAACATATTTCACACTTGTCCAAGCTCTGCTTTTTCACTTTTTGACAGCCGTGAACTATCCATCACTTTTGAAATCACGACAATTTCCATGCACTTATTCTTGCTTTCTTTACTTCATGTCTTGACTATTGCAACATTATCTAATCTGGTTTACCACATTCTGCTCTCAAGAAACTTCAAACATTACAGAACATGGCTATCAGATCACTTTGTCATGCTGGTCACTTTGATCACACATCTCCCTTACTTAAATAACATCACTGGCTTCCTTTAGAATTTCAAATTACTTACAAAATCACTCTGTTGACTTCTTACTATTCCCTACTCAGCAGCAAGAGTCCTCCTTTCTTTAAACAACCATAGTCTTGTCCGCACAGGTCCAAAACTTGCCCATCTAGAAACAACCATTGCACCTTCTTTTTTCTCTCTCCTCATATTTGGAACTCTTTGACTCTTTCTCTTTGTGGTGAACTATTCTTTAAAAACTTTAGGGTAAATCTGAAAGCCTGGCTTTTCAGACAAGTTTTTGGAGATCAAGATTAGCTTTTGGATGTTGTTGTCAGTTGGACAGGTGAATCAACCGTTGTTCTTGGCTGTGTGCTTTACATGTTGTTCTTTACATTGATGCATTATACTTCTCTTTGTGTGAATGTAATTCTCCTCTGTTTTCTTCTGTGTGATTATATATATTTTCTGTCAATAATTGGAGTTCTTTTCCTTTTTCTTTATGTTTTAGTTATATACACTGATCTGCTCTGCCCAGGCAGCTAGAGCGGTCTAGCAAACCTAATAAAGTATGTCATTATAAGGCCTATGCAATAATCAGGGGAACAGTCCAGGGAGGAGGAAAGTGACACCAAGGATGAAAGCTGTGAGGTACACCTGGAGGATCTGCCACCTCCCCAGGCATACCAGAGAGGCCAGCAAGTCTATAATAACCTCAAGCAGATATATTTTTATTGAAAAGGTAATTTGTTTTATTTTGTGCAAGGTACAAAAAGTGAACCCTCCCCCTTCTCCCTCAGTGCTATACAATAGTTCAAAAATATTGTGATCCCAACCTCTACTGAGGCTGGTCAAGCTACTCCTGTTGTGGCATTGGGGTCGGGGGGGGGGGGGGAGGAACAAAGGGGAGGAAAATAGAGGTCATGGGGGGCATGATATTTGTCCATCTCAACCAGTTCCTATCCAGCATCATCCCCTTCATCTTCCTCACCACTCTCCTCATCATCAGCTGAACAATATAGTCAGTAACATGACGTGTACAGTAGCTTATATAGCTTTTGTAGTTACATCTCTGAGGAAGGAGGCTTGGAAATTGTAAGCTACAGGTAACTTTTCACAGGCCCTCCTGTAGCACAGGTGTGATATTTTGTGGCCTAGGATTATAAAATATATTCTTTACAGAACGAGCTTGGCCAGGATGCAGATATCCTGATCAGAAAAGTCTGGACACCAAAAATATTCAGCGCCAATCTGGTAGAATTTTATACAGGCCACGGATACTTAAACAAATTCTACACATGGCGCACAAATTCGTTAACTTCTTAAAAAAAACACAGAAATTTAAGTGTATGCTGTAAACGCCATGGAATTTGATGCTGAGCTGACCCCACCTGTCCCTCCAATTACCGCCCCATCTCCCTTCTACCCTTCCTCTCCAAATTACTTCAACGCGCTGTCCACAGCCGCTGCCTTGATTTCCTCTCCTCTCAGGCCGTCCTCGATCCGCTTCAATCCGGCTTTCGCCCACTACACTCAACAGAAACAGCACTCTCTAATGTCTGCAATGACCTGTTCCTTGCCAAATCCAAAGGTCACTATTCCATCCTTATCCTCCTCGACCTATCTGCCGCCTTTGACACCGTCAATCATAATTTACTTCTTGACACACTGTCCTCATTTGGGTTCCAGGGCTCCGTCCTCTCCTGGTTCTCCTCGTATCTTTCCCAACGCACCTTCAGAGTAGTTTCTAATGGCTCTTCTTCCACCCCCGTCCCGCTCTCTGTTGGGGTTCCTCAAGGATCTGTCCTTGGACCGCTTCTTTTCTCGATATACACCTCTTCCCTGGGCTCGCTGATCTCATCACATGGTTTCCAGTACCATCTCTATGCTGATGACATCCAGCTCTACCTCTCCACTCCCGACATCACAGTCGAAACCCAGGCCAAAGTTTCGGCCTGCCTTTCAGACATCGCCGCCTGGATATCCAACCGGCATCTGAAACTGAACATGGCAAAGACCGAGCTCCTTGTCTTTCCACCCAAACCCTCCTCTCCTCTTCCCCCACTCTCCGTCTCTGTTAACAATGCCCTCATCCTCCCCGTCCCTTCATCCCGCAATCTCGGAGTCATTTTCGACTCCTCCCTCTCCTTCTCTGCCCATATCCAGCAGACAGCTAAGACCTGTTGCTTCTTCCTCTATAATATTAGCAAAATTCACCCATTCCTCTCTGAACAGACCACCCGAACCCTCATCCACTCGCTCGTTACCTCTCGTCTTGACTATTGCAACCTTCTCCTCGCTGGCCTCCCGCTTAGCCACCTATCCCCCCTTCAATCTGTCCAAAATTCCGCCGCACGTCTTATCTACCGCGTGAACCGATACTCTCATATCACCCCTCTCCTAAAGTCGCTTCACTGGCTCCCGATCCGCTACCATATACAGTTCAAGCTTCTCCTATTGATCTTCAAGTGCACTCAATCTGCAGCCCCCCATTACCTCTCTTCCCTCCTCTCCCAGTATGTTCCCACCTGTAACCTCCGCTTTCAGAACAAATCACTCCTATCTGTACCCTTCTCCACCACCACTAACTCCAGACTCCGCCCCTTCTGCCTCACATCACCTTATGCCTGGAACCGACTTCCCGAGCCCATACGCCATGCGCCCTCCCTGCCCATTTTCAAGTCCTTACTCAAAGCCCATCTCTTCTCCCTTGCTTTTGGTGCCTAACCACCTTCCCCATTCATGATACCTACACTGACTACATAGTTTGTTACCTTTAGATTATAAGCTCTCTTGAGCAGGGACTGTCCTTCCCCATGTTTAAACTTGTACAGCGCTGCGTAACCCTAGTAGCGCTTTAGAAATGCTAAGTAGTAGTAGTAGTAGTGAGCGCAATTCTGTATAAGGGTTTAGCCTTTATAGAATAGCACTGTATGCGTAGATTTTTCCACCCTGAATTTTAGGAGCAAAATATAGAATCTAGTCCATTTGAAACCTACCATCTGAAAGATAGTTAAAGAAGTGGAGGTGAGGATCTGAGGCTTTTCCCTCCTGGTCAGATCGTACTCACCTGTGGAATGTTTCTTGATGAAATAAATATTACTGGACTTTTATGATAAAGAATAATTTATATTTAGATTGATACAGTCTCTTTGACACTCTTGACATTTGCTTATCATTTATTATGTCATTGCAAATGAGATCCCATCCCTAGATGGCTCTCCACCCATTCAGCTCCATGAGCCTTGTTGAGATTTCACTCCCTCCGAACCTTGAGTTAACACTTGGGCCACTGGAGGAGAATGGGATGTAATAAAGAGTCAGAAGAGGGCATACCAGAGCATCTTGGCTTGTTATAGCATAGTTACTATAAACACCATGTGTAATTTTTCATCTATGTATATTTTCCATTTTACAGTGTTTGGAAAACAGTTTTGGGTAACCATAGTCTGTTGATATCCAAGACAAAGATACATTGTGGTTTATTCATTTATACCTTGAAAGTTTCTACCTTACAAAGCTTTCTATAAAATTCATCTTCTTTCTTGGTACTTTATAAGATGCCTAACAGTATTCAGTTGAAAAAAATATGAGAATATATATACAGTAAAATAGATTCTGGCTTAATATTTGTTAAATAAAAAAATAATCAGTTTTATGATTCCTAGGAGCACACCAATTAAAGTTCAGAAGAAAAACAATGCTAAAAATCTTGTATTGGTTATCTTTATTTATGTTAATTCTTTAAAAGCAGTAACTATTAACATTTGTTAATTAGTCACCATTTAAAACCCTTCATTTTAAGTGCTTCCAAACATTTAAATAATTTTACATACAATTTTAGTCTGCGACTCAATTGCTATTATCTATCTATCATAAAGAGGATGGAAATAATGTTACTTGATTGAAGTTTAATAAGCAAGGGACATACCTACAAAAGAAAGTAATTAACTATAGAAAGTACAATCCAAAATATTTGTCTATTAATTTATAGCAGCCTTCACCATCCAATAATCAGCGTGAAGTATCCCAGCAGTAACAAAATTAAAATATTTTACTTGACTTTTTTTTTAATATCAATGCAACCACTACACATTCATCAATATATAATTTGAAAATTCAGATGCAGGAATCAGTAGCTCAGCAATATTTATTAAACATGTGAATTAATATATTTACCCATGACAATTTAAGCAACACTGCAGATCTGAACAGGTGTGACTTGCAGTTATATTTTTTCATCTACTGATTCCCAGCCGCCTGTCAGCCATCCACCAGTAATTGACTTTAGTTGTGGTAATTGCTTAGGGTAGTTTGAGTTGTAGTTTTTCTCTAATGTGATCATTTGAGATGCCCTTTGTGCCTAGAGTGAAAATAGCCTGAAGAAAATCAGCTCACGGTTTATATCAAATTTAATCATGGGGCCTAGTTAGTATTCTTATTTTGTTGTGCCTCATGAATCAAAATTTTACCATAGGAGAGAGATGTTCTTATGACAGAACATATACACAAAAATGAATGAATTAGCACAAGTCTGAAACTTGTGTGCAGCAGCACCAACACAAGTCATCATGAATTCAACCTTAGCGATTGACCATTCATACAACTTTCATAATCATTCAAAATTTAAGCACTTTAAAAAAAATAGTGCATCTATTCACCCAGTTCAAACAAGGATTTGAACTGGTACAAGTGTGCCTGGACCTCAATTTCAGTTTACTACTACTACTACTACTACTACTACTACTAACATTTCTAAAACGCTACTAGGGTTTCACAGCGCTGTACAATTTAAACATAGAAGGACGGTCCCTGCTCAAAGAGCTTACAATCTAAAAGACAAGAGAACAATCTAAAGACAAGTGTACAATCTAGAGGACGAGTGAACAGTTAATCTGATAGGGTGGATAGATTGGGGCATTCTATATTTCTCAAGCGGTTAGGCGCCGAAGGCAGCATTGAAGAGGTGAGTTTTAAGCAAATATTTGAAGATGGGTAGGGAGGGGGCATGGCGTATGGGTAAAGGAAGATTGTTCCAGGCATAGGGTGAGGCAAGGCAGAATGAGCGGAGCCTGGAGTTGGCAGTGGTGGAGAAGGGTACTGAGAGAAGGGCTTTGTCCTGTGAGCGGAGGTTACGGGCGGGAACATAGGGGGAGATGAGGGTGGAGAGGTAGCGAGGAGCAGCAGACTGAGAGGCATATTTTCAAAGCACTTAGCCTTCCAAAGTTCCATAGAAACCTATGGAACTTTGGAAGGCTAAGTGCTTTGAAAATATGCCTCTGAGTGCATTTGTAGGTAAGGAGGAGGAGCTTGAATTGTATGCGATATCTGATCAGAAGCCAATGAAGTGATTTGAGGAGAGGGGTGATATGAGTATATCGGTTCTGGCGGAATATAAGACATGCGGCAGCGTTCTGAACGGATTGAAGGGGGATTAGATGGCTGAGTGGGAGGCCGGTGAAGAGTAAGTTGCAGTAATCAAGGTAAGAGGTAATGAGAGCGTGGACGAGAGTTCTGGTGGTGTGCTCAGAGAGGAAAGGGCAAATTTTGCTGATGTTGAAGAGGAAGAAGCGACAGGTCTTGGCAGTCTGTTGGATATGTGCAGAGAAGGAGAGGGAGGAGTCGAAGATGACTCCGAGGTTGCGGGCAGATGGGACGGGGAGGATGAGGGTGTTATCAACTGAGATAGAGAGTGGAGGAAGAGGAGAAGTGGGTTTAGGAGGAAAGACGAGGAGCTCGGTCTTGGACATGTTCAGTTTAAGGTGACGGTTGGACATCCATGCCGCAATGTCGGATAAACAGGCCGATACCTTGGCCTAGGTCTCCGCGGTGATGTCAGGTGTGGAGAGGTATAGCTGGATGTCATCAGCATAAAGATGATACTGAAAACCATGAGACGAGATCAGCGAGCCCAGGGAAGAGGTGTAGATTGAGAAAAGAAGGGGTCCAAGGACAGATCCCTGGGGAACTCCAACAGATAGTGGGATGGGAGTGGAGGAAGATCCATGGGAGTGTACCCTGAAGGTGCAGTGGGAGAGATAAGAGGAGAACCAGGAGAGGACAGAGCCTTGGAACCCAAAAGAGGACAGTGTGGCAAGAAGTAAATCATGATTGACAGTGTCAAACGCGGCAAAAAGATCGAGGAGGATGAGGATGGAGTAGTGACCTCTGGATTTGGCCAGGAGCAGGTCATTGCAAACTTTAGAGAGTGCCGTTTCTGTCGAGTGCAGAGGGCGAAAACCGGATTGAAGTGGATCGAGGATGGCATGAGAGGAGAGAAAATCAAGGCAGCGGCTGTGAACGGCGCGCTCAAGTATTTTGGAGAGGAAGGGTAAAAGAGAGATGGGGCAGTAGTTGGAGGGGCAGGTAGGGTCAAGTGAAGGTTTTTTGAGAAGAGGTGTGACAACGGCATGCTTGAAGGTGTCAGGGACAATTGCAGTGGAGAGAGAGAGGTTAAGGATGCGACAGATGTGTTGGAATGTAATTGTATTTTACATGCATTGCCTGTCACCTATTATTTCTCTGTGATTACTCTGTGACCTCTGATGTGAATTACTTAGAGAGGTCACATAGCTATGCAACTTCCTGTTGGGGGTTAGATGCAGCACATGCAGCACATGGAGCACATGGAGCTCATGATCTCTCCTAACCTGAGAGGATCTATGGTGGTGTGAGCATCCATTACCATCTAAGCACATGGAAGGAGCTGATAATACAAATGTATAGTAATATGTATATATAAGCCTGTCTGATTATAATCTAACTACAAACTGTGAGTAAACAGATGTTTTGTTACTTCAACTTTAAAGTGACTCAGCAGTGAATTATTCAGGGGTGAATGAGAGAGAGATGAAGAAAGAAATTAACATTTCTAAAGCTGAAGCTGTGTGTACTAAAATCTGCTAATTATTTACTACAAATAATCCAACAAAAGGGTTATGGGCCCAGGGTCCAGGAATTGAAAAAGAAGAGAAATATTACCAGGCAGAAAAAAAGGCCACATTTTTCTCTTAAGTTTTAAAGGAAAGATTCAGTCTGTCTCTCTCTCCCCCCACACAGCAGACAGAAGGCTAAGAAAATGGCTGAGGGAAGAAATTCACCATTGTTCTACTCTCTCAAGGTGCCTAAATTAACTGAGTTTAATTATCGGCAGTGGGAACTAAGATTCATATGTCTCCTTCGAGCAAAAAGATTAAATATATGCTTAGACCAAGACAGAACAGCTGAAAATATGGCTGAATGGGACAATGCAAACTATTATGTGAAGTGCATGCTTTTGGAAGCTCTCTCAGAAAAACAAGCCATATTAGTGGAGGGAAAAGATACACCAAAGGACATTTTATATAAACTGAGAACTATGTATGCAACTACATATGCAAAGCAGCAACCAATTTGGTTGGCAGAGTTGAATGAAACCAAATTAAGGGATAAAAGTAAATGTAATGATCACATTATGCATCTTATGTCTTCATTTCAAAAGTTAGAACTTTCAGGAATTCCCATGTGTGATGCATTGAAAAGAGCATTTCTTTTTACCTCACTATCAAAGAAGTTTGATGTTTTTAGGTCTGTAAATGAGGCCATTGAAGGGCAATCTTTTGAACAGGCAACATCAAAACTAAGGCAGGAATGCATAATAAATGATTCTGAGGAGATCTGTTCTCAAAGTCAGTCAGAGAGAAATGAAACAAATTTCTTGGCAAAGAACAGAGGAAGGCGGAGCTATGGGAAAACTCCACCCAAGGGCAAGCTGATTTGCTACTCATGTGGAAAGGAGGGACATGTATCTAAATGGTGTAAGGAAACACAAAACACTCCCTCTAGCTCACCTAAGCCAATGGAACTAAAGAATTTTCAAACCAGGAAATGTATGAAGGACAAAGATAAACACAAGGGCTTTCTAATGGCAGAAAAATCTTTGACTATGGTAAATAATAATTCAAATGAAAGTACTTGGATTTTGGATTCGGGGAGCACATGCCATTTAACCAATTGTAAAGATTTCTTTCAGGAAATGTGTCCAGAGGAAGGTATTCTTAAAACTGCAAACGCAGGGACTGCTAAGATCCAAGCAAAAGGTATTGGATTCTTAAAATGCAAAGTGTCTAATGAAGTTAAAGAAATTCCTGTAAGTGATGTCTTGTATATTCCCCAAGCAGTTTGCAATATGCTTAGTGTATCTACATTAGATAAGAAGGGATTTGTGATTCATTTTGAAAACAGTAAGTGCACAATCTCTAAAAATGATGAAGTGTATGCTGAAGCTTTTATGCATAATGATGTTTATAAACTGAGCATTTCAGGTGAAGCCTCACATATGGCGCAAGTAAGGAAGAATGATGGTAAATGTAGTCTGGAAATCTGGCACCGCCGCCTGGGACATCGTGATTCTAAGGTGATCCAGGATCTTTACAGTAAGCAACTGGCCACCGGCATTCAGATAAGTGCAGATGCTGGTAAAATGGAGAAATGCATAGACTGTGTTACTCAAAAAGGTGTGAGACCCTCATTTCCTGCATACACAGGAAATAGGAGTAATAAAGTACTGGACTTAATACACAGTGACTTATGTGGACCGTTTAATATCCCATCATTGGGAAATAACAGATTTGTGCTAATATTCTTGGATGATTTCTCTAGATATTGTGTGGCCTATTTGCTGAAAAAAAAAAGTCAAGTCACAGACATGCTGAAGAAATACGTAGCCATGGTGAGCAATAAATTTGAAAGAAAACCAAAGGTTCTTCAGACCGACAATGGTGGTGAGTTCACTTCACAGAGCATGTGCACATTTCTAGAACAAGAAGGCATTCAACATATCACAACAGTAGCTTATACACCAGAGCAAAATTCTGTTGCAGAGAGAAAATTTAGGTCACTTGTGGAAATGACCAGATGTATGCTGTCAGATAGCAATCTCCCTAAAAGACTATGGGGGGAAGCCATTCTCACAGCAGTGTACCTACAAAACAGAATGCCAACTAAAGGCGCTGAGCGCACACCACATGAGACATGGCATGGTAGGAAGCCAAACCTGTCACACATAAGAACATTTGGAAGTACAGCATATGCTCATGTACCAAAACAAAGAAGGCATAAGCTGGATTCCACAACAGAAAGGGGCATTTTAGTTGGCTATACTCCAGGACACAAAGGATATAGAATTTTGAATCTGAAAACTGGCATTGTTGGCATAAGACATGTTACATATTTTGATGAAAACAAGAGGGTTGATAAAGGCTGGATTATCCCAGATGAGCCTTATCATCCAGAATATGAAACTAGAACCATAATAGACATGCCAGTGTATATAAATGCCATACCAAGGCAGATGTCTGAAAGCAACTCATCTGTATCTAACGAGGAACAGACAGAGGAAGCAGACACAGAAAGGATCATTGAAGAAGACAGTACAGTTGGAGAAGGGGAATCAATTGGAGAAGAACTCTCAGATTTAGAGGATGCGGAAAGGTCAGATCAACCTGTTGTCAGACGCTCATCCAGGGAAAACAAAGGTGTTCCACCCCCAAGACTGTCTTACCTAACAAAGTCAGCAGAAGCTCAAGAGCCCTTAACATGGGATGAGATTGAGAAAATGCCAGCAGAAGAAGCTGCTGAATGGCATAAAGCTGCACAAGAAGAAATTGATGCATTGGATAAAAATAATACTTGGATTCTTACAAAATTACCTCCTGGCAAGAAAGCTATAGGATGCAAATGGGTATTCAAGTTAAAAAGGAATGCACAAGGAAAAGTGGAAAGGTATAAAGCCAGATTAGTCGCAAAGGGATATCTTCAAAAATATGGAGAAGATTTTGATGAAGTGTTTGCACCTGTAGTGAAACACACGACAATAAGAACACTTCTGAGCATTGCAGTCTCAAAAGGCATGCAAGTCAACCACATTGATGTGAAAACAGCGTTTCTTCACGGAGATATAACTGAAGACTTGTACATGGAACAGCCAACAGGTTTCATAAATACAAAACAAAGACAGCTAGTGTGTAAATTAAACAAAGGTCTTTATGGATTAAAGCAAAGTGCAAAATGTTGGAATGAAAAATTGCATGAAATATTGACAAATTTAGGATTTAAGCAAGGTGAAGCAGATAAATGCTTGTACACTAGGTGCACAAATGGACAATATGCATACATTTTAGCTTTTGTTGATGATCTGCTCATTGCAAGCAAAAGTGAGCAAGAGTACAAGGACATTGTAAAGTGTTTAAACCTCAATGTTGAGATAAAAGAACTTGGTAATGTGTCATACTATCTTGGTATAGAAATTGAGAAACAAAATGATGGTTCTTATCTTCTAAGCCAGAAGCAGAAAATAAATGAGCTTATTGAAAGTTTAGGTATGCAAGATGCCCAAGTTGTAAGCACTCCCATGATCACTGATTTTCTGAAGGATGAAACAGTAAGAGAACCTTTACCAGATAACATCCAATATAGATCAGCCATAGGTAAGCTTTTATATCTAGCTACCACATACAGGGCTGATATAGCAAATGCAGTAGGAATTTTGAGCAGAAGGGTCAGCTCACCTACCAAATCAGATTGGACTGCAGTTAAAAGGATGGTAAGGTATTTGAAAGGTACCATTGATTGTAAATTAAAGATTTCAGCCAATAGTAATCCAAAACTAATATGTTACTGTGATTCAGATTGGGCAGGGGATCATTCTGATTATAAATCCACAAGTGGATATGTGTTTATGTATGGAAATGTACAAATTTCATGGGCCAGTCATAAACAAAGTATTGTGAGTTTGTCTTCTACAGAAGCTGAATATGTGGCTGTATCGGAAGCGTGCAGAGAACTGATGTGGATTGAAAAACTTTTGCTGGATTTCGGAATAGCTGAAAAGAGACCAATCCAGATAATGGAAGATAATCAGAGCTGCATCCGACTGTCACAGAATGACAAGGTTCAGTCACGCACCAAGCACATCGCAACGAAATACCACAACGTGCGAGAGTTGGCGAAAGAAGGGGTCATCAGTCTACACTATTGTCACACCAGTGAGATGACAGCTGACATCATGACCAAACCGTTACCCAGAGAACATTTTGTGAATCTGCGTATAAAGCTTGGACTTTGTATGAATAAATAATTGCATGACAGTTATGCATGAGAAGGGGTTTGTTGGAATGTAATTGTATTTTACATGCATTGCCTGTCACCTATTATTTCTCTGTGATTACTCTGTGACCTCTGATGTGAATTACTTAGAGAGGTCACATAGCTATGCAACTTCCTGTTGGGGGTTAGATGCAGCACATGCAGCACATGGAGCACATGGAGCTCATGATCTCTCCTAACCTGAGAGGATCTATGGTGGTGTGAGCATCCATTACCATCTAAGCACATGGAAGGAGCTGATAATACAAATGTATAGTAATATGTATATATAAGCCTGCCTGATTATAATCTAACTACAAACTGTGAGTAAACAGATGTTTTGTTACTTCAACTTTAAAGTGACTCAGCAGTGAATTATTCAGGGGTGAATGAGAGAGAGATGAAGAAAGAAATTAACATTTCTAAAGCTGAAGCTGTGTGTACTAAAATCTGCTAATTATTTACTACAAATAATCCAACAAGATGGAGGGGGTGACAGTATGGGAGATGGTGTTGAGTAGGTTGGTGGGGATGGGATCAGAGGAACAGGTGGTGCATTTCGAGGAGGAAAGAAGGCGGGAAGTTTCATCCTCGGTGATCTCAGGAAAGGAGGAGAAAGAGGCCTGGGTAGGTTGGTTGAGGGAGAGGGTTAAAGGGTGAAGAGGAGGTGGTGGCTTGGTCGTGAACTCAAGGTTGATCTTTTGCACTTTGTCGCGGAAGTAGTCGGCCAGTGATTGAGGAAAGAGAGAAGGGGGAGTAGGAGCGGGGGGCACTTTTAGGAGGGAGTTAAGGGTGGTGAACAGACGACGTTTATGGAAGTATTTTGGATTTCTCTTAGCTTGTGTATGTGTGTGGGGGGGGGGGGGGGGGGAGGAGGGGCAGAGGGTCTTATTCTGCCACTAATCCCTCTCACCTATTAGATTATTTTTTTTTTGAGGGATACTACTAGTTAGTTATGTTCTTTAGACTTTGCTAATTCTCTTTCTCTCACTCTCTTTTGTTTAGAAAGGGAATGGATGGATGGATGGTGAGTGTGGTTGCATCCCTCTGCTGTCTATGAAGAACCCTCATTACAATCAACTCCTCTCTCTGCAGATAAGCAGAGGGATACAGATACACACCATGGTGATTCAAGAACGTAGGACAACCCTACTCTAGAGTGGACGAGTAACCCAATGGTTAGTGTAATGGGGTTGAGAACTTAGGGGACCTTTTACAAAGGTGTGGTAGGATCTATGCAAGTTCAGCACATGCCAAAATGAGAATACCGCCAGGCTAGTGCACCAAGGGCGTAGCCAGACACCCAAGTTTGGGTGGGCCTGGACCCAAGATGGGTGGGCAGAACTCCACCTTGTCCTACAAGTGATTTTGGTTTCTCCCTCTCTCGCCTGCATGCCATATGGTCTTTCAAACATCCCCTCTCCCCCGTATACCTTTTAAATAGTAGATTTTCACCGGCAGCAAACAGTTGTTGGGAGTTTTTGGCTGGTGGGGCTTGGGGTCCCTGCCAGCCACATTATAGGTGTGCTGCTACTTGGTGGGCCTTAACCTAAAGTGAGAGGGCCTGGGCCCACTCCAGCCCACCCTGAAGAGACTAGTCAGTGAAGGGGTTATGCAAGACTAATTGTTCAAAAGACACATTTTGAGCAAAGGAATGATCAATGCAATAGTGTTTTGTAAAAGTATACATTGAGGACCATGTGGCTGCTTTACAGATGTCCAGAATAGAAGTTATCTTGAGATTGCGATATATGCTACATTGTCCTGTGATTAGCAAAGGGCCATTTCTTTTTTTTTTTTTTTGGCCGAACACAACCTTTTACCCACCGTAGCTTGGTAAAAGAGGCCCTAAATTTGGTATGAAAATTGGCACTACCTGTATTCTATAAAAGGCGCTCAGCCTGGAGTGACCTTTGTAGAATAGTTCTGAGTGCCAATTTTTTTCTGGCGCAAATTTTTGAGTGCCATGTACCAGGGGCGTATCTGGAATCCGGCGGTAGGGGGGGCCACAGCCAGAGAGGGGGGGCACATTTTTGCCTCCCTCCCCCCCCCCCCGCCGCCTCTCTCCACCCCCTCCCCGCCGTCAACCCTCCCCCGCTGCTTACTTTTGCTGGCGCCGAGGTCCGACCCGCAATCTCCGTTTTTCGTCTTCCTCCGTGGCCATGCTTCCAGGAAGTAACGCTGCAGTGCTGATTCGTTGAATCCAGTTCGACGTCTGACGTCAGACGCCGAACTGGATTCATTCAACGAATCAGCACTGCAGCGTTACTTCCTGGAAGCATGGCCACGGAGGAAGACGAAAAACGGAGATTGCGGGTCGGACCTCGGCGCCAGCAAAAGTAAGCAGCGGGGGAGGGTTGACGGCGGGGAGGGGGGCCAGGGCGAAATCTGCGGGGGCCCAGGCCCCTGTGGCCCCACGCAGATACGCCCCTGCCATGTACTGAATCTGGTCCGAAGAATGCAGTATTTATTTTGTAGGGTGCATGTCAGGGGCAGAGATTGGGTATATAAGCACTATGCAGCTTGTGCACTGAAATCACTGACACAGTAATAGGTGTTAACGAGTCTGTAACGTCAGAGTCCTTAGCGTCTCCTAAATAGGAGGCAGTATGTGTTCCTATGTAAATTTTTTAAATGGCCATACACTAACGTTAGCACATGGCCAGAATTTCAACAAATTTAAAAAAATGTCTATTTTACAGCTATGCTAGAAATGGGCTTAGCATGCGAGAAAGACCCGGTTAGGATGTGATAAACCCATTTACTTACACGGCTTAGTTAAAGGGCCCCAAAGTTTTAAAATTGGAAAATGATCTAAACAAACAAACATTTCCCATGCACATCCCTGTACTGCAAGGAAGTGATTCCTTTAATTCATCCTGAGCAATAGCTGGATATTGTCAGATATGACCAGGGGCGTGCAGCATGAAATTTTTCATATTGTGTTATTTCCCCTGTTCTTTATGGGATTTTTTGTTTTGTCCAGGTTTTTTGTTGTTGTTTTTTTTTCCATTATGAAAGCAATATTGCTAAGAGTGTATGGTCTTTGAGAGAGAACAAGCACTTGATTGGAAAAAGCATGCAAACTATTTGCAATTTTGCACGAAGATACTACTGCTTTCAACAGATATCACTGAATGATTAATCTTTTTGGAAAGACTGTATCTTTTGAAAAATAGAATACACTATCAGGCTTATTTTCGAAAGAGAAGGGCGCCCATCTTTCTGACGCAAATTGGGAGATGGGCGTCCTTCTCTCAGGGTCGCCCAAATTGGCATAATGGAAATCCGATTTTGGGCGTCCTCAACTGCTTTCTGTCGTGGGGATGACCACAGTTCACGGGGGCATGTCAGCACCGTAGCGAAGGTGGGACTGGGGCGTGATTAAGAGATGGGCGTCCTCGGCCGATAATGGAAAAAAGAAGGGCGTCCCTGATGAGCATTTAGCTGACTTTACTCAGTCCATTTTTTCTTGCAACCAAGCCTCAAAAAGATGCCTGAACTGACCAGATGACCACCGGAGGGAATCAGGGATGACCTCCCCTTACTCCCCCGTGGTCACCAGTCCCCTCCCACCCTAAAAAAAACAAACCTTATTTTTTTTTGTCAGCCTCTATGCCAGCCTCAAATGTCATACCCAGCTCCATGACAGCAGTATGCAGGTCCCTGGAGCAGTTTTAGTGGGTGTAGTGCACTTCAGACAGGTGGACCCAGGCCTATCCCCCCCTACCTCTTACACTTCTGGTGGTAAATGTGAGCCCTCCAAAACCCACCAAAAATCCACTGTATCCACATCTAGGTGCCCCCTTTCATCCCTAAGGGCTATGATAGTGGTGTACAGTTGTGGAGAGTGGGTTTTAGGGGGGGGGTTGGGGGGCTCAGCACCCAAGGTAAGGCAGCTATGCACCTGGTAGCAATTTGTGAAGTCCACTGCAGTGCCCCCTAGGGTGCCCGGTTGGTGTCCTGGCATGTGAAGATGACCAGTGCACTACGAATGCTGGCTCCTCCCATGACCAAAGGGCTTGGATTTGGTCATTTTTGAGATGGGCGTCCTCGGTTTCCATTTTGGCCGAAAACCAGGGATGACCATCTCTAAGGTCGACCATCTCAATATTTAGGTCAACCATCTCTAAGGTCGACCTAAATGTTGAGATTTGGGCGTCCCCGACCGTATCATCGAAACGAAAGATGGACGTCCATCTTGTTTCGATACTACGGGTTTCCCCGTCCCTTTGCCGGAACGTCCTTAGAGATGGATGCCCTTAGACATGGTCGTCCCCATTCGATTATGCCCCTCAATGTCTACTAATCAGTTGGGACACATGCTTGCATGTTGTTGTTAGCATTGATGACATTTCAATAGGCATAACCTTTCTACCTTTCTCTGTTCTCCTCTAAACTGTTTTCAGCTGTGCTCAATAATATATGTGCTCACTAATAATATGACTTTTAATGTGTCAGTAGTGCATACTATTGCACAATAGTGAGCACTATTTTGCAATTGTGAGCACAATTTCAAAATCATTCTATTACAGAATAGAGGCCCCTTTTGTTCAAATAGTGCTCACTGCTACAAAATAGTGAAAATCAATGTACTCTATTGATGATGTATTCAAAAACAAATGTTTTTTTGTTAATTTCAGATTAAGGGCCCTGTTTATTAAAATGCACTAGCATTTTTAGCGCTTGCTAAAATTAGCTTGCGCTAAATGCTAAAGACACTCATATATTCTTATCAGTGTTTCTAGCATTAGCATGTGCTAATTTTTAGCATGCACTAAAAATGCTAGCATGCCTCTAGCATTGCTTAGTAAACAGGGCCCTAAAAATGATGTGAAATGACATAGGGAATCATGATAACATTTTCCTCAACTTCTCTCTCTCCACTGCAACTGTCCCTGACACCTTCAAGCATGCTGTAGTCACACCACTCCTCAAAAAACCATTACTAGACCCTACCTGTCCTTCCAACTACCGCCCCATCTCCCTCCTACCCTTCCTCTCCAAGATACTTGAACACGCCGTTCACAGCCGCTGCCTTGATTTGCTCTCCTCTCATGCCATCCTTGATCTGCTGCAATCTGGTTTTCGCCCTCTACACTCAACACATCTCTGCGGAAACCCAGGCCAAAGTATCAGCCTGCTTATCCGACATTGCTGCCTGGATGTCCAACCGCCACCTGAAACTGAACATGGCCAAGATCGAACTCATTGTCTTTCCACCCAAACCCACTTCTCCTCTCCCTCCACTCTCTATTTCAGTCGGTAACACCCTCATCCTCCCCGTCTCATCTGCCCACAAAATCGGAGTCATCTTCGACTCCTCCCTCTCCTTATCTGTGCATATCCAGCAGACAGTCAAGCCCTGTCGCTTCTTTCTCTATAACATCAGCAAAATTCACCCTTTCCTCTCTGAGCACACCACCCGTACTCTCATCCACTCTCTCATTACCTCTCGACTTGACTACTGCAACCTACTCCTCACTGGCCTCCCACTTAAGCATCTATCCCCCCTTTAATCCGTTCAGAACTCTGCTGCGCGTCTTATCTTCCGCCTGGACCGATATGCTCATATCACCCCTCTCCTCAAGTCACTTCACTGGCTTCCGATCAGGTACCACATACAATTCAAGCTTCTCTTATTAATCTACAAATGCACTCAATCTGTAGCCCCTCATTACCTCTCTACCCTCATCTCCCCTTATGCTCCTACCCGTAACCTCCGCTCACAGGACAAATCCCTCCTCTCATTACCCTTCTCCACCACTCTCGAACTCCAGGCTCCACCCTTTCTGCCTTGCCTCACCCTATGCTTGGAATAAACTCCCTGAGCCCATACACCAAGCACCCTCCCTGCCCATCTTCAAATCCTTGCTCAAAGCCCACCTCTTCAATGTCGCTTTTGGCACCTAACCATTATTCATCTATTCAGGAAATCTAGACTTCCCCAATTTGATTGACTGCACTTTTTTGTCCTTTAGATTGTAAGCTCCTTCGAGCAGGGACTGTCCTCTGTGTTAAATTGTATAGCGCTGCGTAACCCTGGTAGCGCTTTATAAATGTTTAGTAGTAGTAGTAGTTTCAAATGAATGCACATCACTAATGTTAAATGCATTAATGCAGGTTAACACAGTAATGCACGTTAGTGAAGCTAGCTCATATTTTTGTTGGAGGAAATGAGTGTCTTTTCAGATCTGCACTATTCTCTTTGCAACTCTCTGAAAATTTGGAAAAACTGTAACACCCACAGGCTTGTAACGCTACTGATAAATGTCTTCCTTCAGTGTCATGTTAACATTGACTGATGCAGAAAGAAGGAAAAAACATTTCCTCACCTCCTATCTAAATTACCATGTTGGTAGCTGGTTGAACTGATTGAAAATTCTGTTATCTTTTTGTTGCAATAAAACATTATAAAATATAAACAGTTGAGGATGACTTACTGCTTTAATGAAGGAAATACATTTGTATCACCCACATGGTGGGAGGAATAAAGAGGAAAGAGAGTTGTAATGGCAAAATATTTATACAAATGAATTATTCATCAGATCAAGGTGAATTATAGGATTAATGTATAATTAATACAGCTTTTTAATTTTGCATACAGAATCATTAAGTATGCATTCACCATCAAATTAGAGATGCATTGACTTTTAGAATGTGAAGATAATAAGCCAAAAGGAGAATCCATTTCCTTTTTGAAAGATCTGTAGCTTGGTTTTTGAAACTTAATGTTATATTTTGATCTAAACTTTGTTATAAGTAGTATACAGGGAAGGACATCTTTGATATGATGTCTAAGTCCAACTTTAGATGTTTTGCTCATAACGTCCAAAATTCAAGTGGGGAATATAGCCATTTTCAAAACAGGAAAACATGGTTATTTGCTAGGTGTTTTTGTGCTCTGTGCATTTATCTTCTTAATCCATTTTCAAAAAAAGCCCCCACATCCAAGTGAAAAATGCACAAAATCAAGTCATTGGGATGTAGGAGGACCCAGCATTCTCAGTTGACTGTCCACACAGACATCCCAGGAGCGCAATGGAGCACCCTAGGGGGCCTGCTGTGGACTTTAAATGAATGCTCCCAAGTACATATCGCACCATTGCTCCCTTATCTTGTTTGCTGAGCCCCCCCAAAACCTGCTACCCCAACTGTGCACCACTACAATAGCCCTTATGGGTGAAGGGGGCACCTATATGTGGGTACAGTGGGTTTCTGGTGAGTGTTAGAGGGCTCACAGTTTCCACCACAAGTGTAACAGGCAGTGGGAAGTATGGGCCTGGGTCCACTTGTCTGCAGTGCACTGCACCCACTACTACACTACTCCAGGGACCTGCATGCTGCACTAATTAACCTGAGTATTGCACCTGAAGCTGGAATACAGGCTGGTAAATAATGTTTTTAAACACATTTTTTGGGGGGTGGGAGAAGGTCAGTGATCACTAGGGGAGTAAGAGGAGGTCACCCCTGATTTCCTCCAGTGGTTATCTGGTCATTTAGGGCACCTTTTTGTGCCTTATTCATTATAAAAACAGGTCTAGCTCAAAACATATTAGTTTTAGTTCTGGCGGTTTTGTTTAGTTCCATTATGGCTGAAAAACATTCAAGTCTTAGAAGAGCCAAAATCCTGCCCTTAACACACCCTTGATACACACCCTTGATATTTGTGCACACTGCAAACAGCACAAAAAAATATCTGAAAAATAAGTTTCAAAATACTGATTTGGTTCGAAAATGAGCCCCAAAGTCTACAATTGACCTGAGACTACAAATTTAGGCTCTGTGGGTTTGATTCATCCAATTATTTTTGATTTCTGAAGGTTGAAATGAGTCTACGATTTTAATAGAAATGATTGTAAAATGAAATATTTGGAAAAAACTAAACATTCATTGAGAAAAAAACAGGGTGAATCTCTACATAAAGGCAGTTAATAAATCCCAAGACATAAAATAAATAAAAATCAATATATTCATATCATAAAGGAAAAGAATCCTCAACAGATATTTTGTTAATGCCCTCAGCTCCCCCCAACAAACATCCATACAAACACCACAATGCTAGGAATGTACACAGCAAATGGTCTTTTTCCCAATTTCAGAGATTTTTTTTGTATGATTTAGTTAATTTCACACTTAGGGGTGTAGTTATCAACTTAGATTTCCATTAAGATTTGTTATTTTACCACTAATGTGCTATTTTTGCATAGGTCTCATTTTATGCGATGAGACCTAGGGACCTTTTTTTTTTGTTACAAAACAGTGGTAAAAATATGGGCTTAGTGCATTCTTACAAGGGTCATTCCCATGTGCTAAGGCCATTTTTACTGCTCGGGTAAAATGGTTGATTTTTCTATTTTCATTATTAAGGGCCATGCATTAATTTTCCCATTAGTCCATGAACTCCTACAGTCACTCATTATGTAGGTGGTAAGGGCTCACACACTAAGGACACACTAAGGGCCAGATCCTATGTACGGCACCTGAAAACTCCATGTGGAATAAATTTCTGCCCAAGCATATTCTGTAAGCAGTGCCTATATTTAGGCACGGTATATAGAATATGCTTAGTTGATATCACAGCGCTTAAAACTATGCTAACCTATTTACACCAAGGGAAATGTGGCTTAAATGCCGACATGTAGATTTACTGCATGTAAATTTTGGAATGGCCACAAAACAACCATTTCCCCGCCGATAACCATGTCCCTTTATGGCTGTGCGCGTTAGAATTTAGGCACACTGAGTTACAGAATACACTTAGAGGGGCATAATTGAAAGGGGCGCCCAAGTTTTCCTGAGGACGTCCTCGCAGGATGTCCCAGCGAAGGGGCAGGGAAACCCCCTATTATCGAAACAAGATGGGCGACCATCTTTCATTTCGATAATACGGTCGGGGTTGCCCAAATCTCAACATTTAGGTCGACCGTAGAGATGGTCGTCCTTAGATATGGTCGTCCCCCGGTTTTCGGCGACTGGAAACCGAGGACGCCCATCTCAGAAATGACCAAATCCAAGCCATTTGGTCGTGGGAGGAGTCAACATTCATAGTGCACTGGTCCCCCTGACATGCCAGGACACCAACCGGGCACCCTAGGGGGCACTGCAGTGGACTTCATAAATTGATCCCAGGTACATAGCTCCCTTACCTTGTGTGCTGAGCCCCCCCAAACCCCCCCCCCTAAAACCCACTACCCACAACTGTACACCACAACCATAGGCCTTACAGGTGAAGGGGGGTACTTAGATGTGGGTACAGTGGGTTTCGGGTGGGTTTTGGAGGGCTCACATTTACCACCACAAGTGTAACAGGTAGGGGGGATGGGCCTGGGTCCGCCTGCCTGAAGTGCACTGCACCCACTAAAACTGCTCCAAGGACCTGCATACTGCTGTCATGGAGCTGGGTATGACATTTGAGGCTGGCATAGAGGCTGGCAAACATATTTAAAAGGTTTTTTTTTAGAGTGGGAGGAGGTTGGTGACCACTGGGGGAGTAAAGGGAGGTCATCCCCGATTCCCTCTGGTGGTCATCTGGTCAGTTCGGGCACTTTTTTTAGGCTTGGTCGTAACAAAAAATGGACCAAGTAAAGTCATCCAAGTGCTTGTCAGGGACGCCCTTCTTTTTTTCATTATCGGTCGAGAACGCCTATGTGTTAGGCACACCCCAGTCCCGCCTTTGCTACGCTTCTGACACGACCCCGTGAACTTTGGTCATCCCCGCGACAGAAAGCAGTTGAAGACGCCAAAATCGGCTTTCGATTATGCCAATTTGGGCGATCCTGGGAGAAGGACACCCATCTCCCGATTTGTGTCGAAAGGTTGGTGCCCTTCTCTTTCGAAAATAAGCCTGTTAGTGAGTTCTGCCTATAAATTCTAATTTTTGCCAGTTAGTGCTCATTATTGCTCATTAAGACCTGTTATCAACGCTGTTTAGCTTGTTAAATTAATTAAGTTACACTCGTTGTTATAGAATACACTTAGATTTCAACGCGGAATACTAGGTGCCATATATAGAATCCAAAGGTAATTGGTTAGCATTTGGCAATGTAGCTGCACTAAGGGTCCCTTTTACAAAGCCATGGTAGGCAATATGTGTGTGCAACGCACGCCAACATGAGACTACCACAAGTCTAGCATGCCCCCTGGTGGTAATTTCAGATTTGGTGCATGCTCATACCGCTGGCATTAATTGGCAGTTGGCATGTGTCGACTGGTTACTGCGCATGTAGCATGTGAGCCCTTACTGCTAGATCAATGGGTGGCATTAAGGGCTCAGGCAGTAAATAGGCACATGCTGGTTTCAATTTTACCACAGGCCCTTTTCCCGGCCCATTGAAAAAAAGCCCTTTTTCCCAGATGTAGTAAAATCTGGCCCAGCATGCACCAAAAATACGTGCCCCCACTACTGCAGGCCACTGTTTGCTGTAGCTTAGTAAAAGGACCCCTACCTGATTAGCACAGAACATGCCCAATTTATGCCCCAGAGCTGCCCCAGTGCTAAAATTAAGTTTTAGTTTTTTAGCATGTGGGTAGCGTGCACACATCCCAAACTTAATTACCATGGTATGCTTCAGCACAACCCATGGTAAGTTACTTTTTTCTGTGGTGCACGCAAGTGCTTACTGCAGCTTTGTAAAAGGACTACGCAGTTACTAATAACCAAAGTAAAATAACACTTTCCCCTAAACTGTGTTAATAACATTTTTAAACACATTAAATCATACAGAGATTAATTTTATACCAGGAGGTTTGAAGGTGGGGAAGATGTTAGTTTCTATTTTATAAAGGTATGTAAGCACTTTAATGCTTTATTCAATACTAGGCACAAATCCTACAAAACTTTTGTCTGTATTGAAGTAACCAACATTTCCACCTGCTCAGGAACAGACAAAGTATGTGAGTACACCTGTATTTTATAAAATATGCATGAAAATTGCAACTCTGCAAATACTCCACCCATCATCCTGTCCTGAACATGCCTATACTAAAGTCACACACACAAGTACATGCCAAATTGCATTACGTGCACTATTAAGCATGAGGCAATTTTATAAATGCTTCTTTAAATACATAGCTAAGCATTTTATAAATAAAAAAAAGATTTATAAACTTACCTCTTTAATGCATATGAATTGGCTTCTTTTGCAATTTACTTCAGAATTGTGAGTAATTTTCATTTGGACATTAAGCTTTGCTCTGCTACAGCATATGGTTGCCTAGCGACTTGTTCCATTCTCCATAAGTAGAATTGGATAGATAGTAAAATAAAGCATACACCAATTCTAAGAATCCTGAGGCAAGTGTTCACACGCCAGAACATGGTCGATGTATCAAGTCATTTTGGTGTAATTTTTAATAAACTTAATGTTCAAGAATCTGGGTGTCTCCCTGGTGTTTTCTGGATGAACCTACTTACTCTACTCTTTAGTTTGCCTAACATGGGTGACACCTCCATGTAATCAGTGGGATAGGATATGAAAGGCTTATGAATTAGCAAATGGATATTTTGCCACTTTGCAACACTGCAGGTTAAACTAGTTTGTGCTTTGAAATTGATCTTTGTTAGTGGGAGACTAGGATGACACCATCTAGAATGCTGACTTCCCAGATGTCCCAATGGTTTGTTCTTGTGCATTTTGTGCATTTTTCATTTGGATGGTTTTTTTTTCAAAAATGGTCACAAAAGAAAAACGCACTGAGCACAAACCCTGAGAATTCTAAATAGTGCAACTTAAGTTTCACGTGCAAATCCAGCCGTATTCTGGATTTTCATTCACAACTTAATTAGCAAGATAATCAGCACTAATTGCCAATTAACAAGCAATTATTGACATTAATTGGCATTAATTAGAATTTATGTACAGAACTATCTAAGCATATTCTATATTGTGATGCACATCAATTTTAAGTCGCACAGTTGAAAGGTGGGCATGGCCATGGGTTTGTAATGGGAGGCATCCATCGGCATATTGAACGGAATGTAAGCTAACTTTTGCGCTTGCTCACAGCTGAATATGAGAAGTACCATTGCTGGAGGTTCACAGCTTTTGTTTTCATTTTTTGGCAGATTAATTGACCGATGGCTCTGAAGCAGCAGTGGCGAAACGGGGATCAGGATAACATAGGAATACCTATGAGAAGCACGCTTCCTAGAGCTTATTACTTTTTTGAAATGATAGCTGTGTAAAAATTCACACAGTAGAAGATAGAAGAGTTGTGTGCTTCTTTATGTTAAGTGCCTTTTGAAATTATTGCTATATGAAGGCAAGCGACTTGTACCAGGAGGTTGTTGGCCATGATGAAGAAGTCCTAGCCCTCCTCTTGCTATTACTAGCAGAAGAGGAGCTTCCCGAAGCGTTTTCATCCTGAGAAATAATTATTTTTGCTTACCTTAATATTAGTTTCCTGAGTTTATACTAAGTGGATTTCGCTGGGGAGGAGACTAGTTTCCCGTATAGAAGTATAGTTCATTTGTAATGGGAGGGTCATGAGTGTTTCTAAAATCTATTTGTGTGGTTATAGAATACACCCAGTCCATGTGTAATTTAGGCATTGGCATTTACACCAAGTTTTACTTGGCGTAACTGCCCGCAACTAAATTTAGTCACACAGATGGGTGCTTGGTGCATTCTATAAAGCACACAGAAATTTAGGCTTATTCTATACAGTACGCCTAAACTAAGGCATACTTTATAGAATACACTTTGGTGTATTTAATTTGAGCGCCAATTGTTTTAGGTGTGATATATAAAATCTAGTCCAAAACATTTAAAAACATCTAGGAAATAGCCATTTTCAAAACAAAAAGATAGATGTTTTTCAGGTTTGAAAATGGCCATGTTTGTCAGGTGGCTGGTTCAAATCCCAGTGCTGCTCCTTGTGATCTTGGGCAAGTCACTTAATCCTCCACTACCTCAGGTACCAACTTAGATTGTGAGCCCTCCAAGGACAGGGAAATACCAAGTATACCTGAATGTAACTAACTTTGAGCTTCTACTGAAAAGGTGAGAGCAAAATTGAAATAAATAAATATATTTGATTTTTGGACCTTTTCAGCAAAAAAAAAAAAAAAAGAGTAAGACCTTTCTTCCCAAGGTCAGTTTTCCGCAACCTGATACAATCTATGGTGCTCAGTCATCTAGACTATTGCAATGCACTCTATGCCGTCTGTAAAGAGCAAATAATCAAGAAACTTCAGACAGCCCAAAACACTGCAGCTAGACTCATATTTGGTAAGACAAAATATGAAAGTGCTAAACCCTTACGAGAGAAACTACACTGGCTTCCACTTAAAGAACGTATCACGTTCAAAATATGCTCTCTACTCCATAAAATCATTCATGGAGATGCATCAGCCTACATGTCAGACCTGATAGACCTACCACTCAGAAATGCCAAAAGTTCATCCCGCACATTCCTTAACTTGCACTTCCCTAACTGCAAAGGTCTAAAACACAAACTAATGCATGCGTCAAACTTTACCTACTTGAGCACACAGTTATGGAACGCATTGCCGCGCAAATTAAAAACGATCTACGAACTAACGGACTTCTGCAAACTACTGAAGACCCATCTCTTTAACATGGCATACCACAAAAATCAACCAATGTGAATATACACAACTCCCCCACATATATTCAAAACTGTCTTACAATAACTGCTTGTTATACTACTACCATGTTTTATCACTATCATGTAACCCAAAACCCTGCTATAACACTAAATGTCTATTTTCTGATATATTTCTATTACTCTTGATTTATTGTAAGCCACATTGAGCCTGCAAAGAGGTGGGGAAATGTGGGATACAAATGCAATAAATAAATTAATAAATCCAAAGTCAGATTTAGATTTCATATCGAAATTGCCCCTCTACATCATATTGCACTAATATTTTGCATGGTATATATTTTCAGTTGGCCAGATAATTTCATTCCTGATAAGGAAATTTACTAATACATAAAACAAGAAATTAGAAATCTATCATCTGAAATATTTGTTTACATGTATTTTACTACCAAAAAATATAAATCTGCTGTTTGCTGAATGATCAGTTACAGAACTTCCTGTTTATTTGAAGAAATTCTATTGACACGTCTTTCACAAACCTCCCATTGCACTATCTTCTTGAATATATTTTTAAAATACGATTGTAATGTTCTATCTGTATGCTTCACTAAACCCTACTATAAACTTGCAGAATAATATCTTTAATATTTACACTAGACTTCTTTATTGTAGATAGCAATATCTTCCATATTTAATTAAAAAACAACATAAATTCATGGAGACAAATGAGAATACGTAAATTCTATGGATGTAACAGTAATTTATTGCCACCATATAAATGGATAGGGTGAAAAGAAAATAATGGGACCCATTTAAATAAACGGGATCAATTAGAGTTAATAGGCTTAATTAAATCTTACAGGTTAAATAGTGACCCATACAGTAGCTACCATAAAATCAATAGGATTAATAAGAGCCAATAAATCCCATTGAAGTAAATGAACTCAAAGTTAATAAACTGTATTAATTTTTAGGTGTCCAAAGTAGTTCTGTGAATGCTATAGAAAGAAAAAGAAACAGATAAGAGTTCCAGGAAAATAACTCGGCTCAGCTAGAGTCAATGATCTCATATACAATGAGAGAAACCACTTCATTCATTTCCCACAGTACAAGTACAGTGATTGTAATCTCTTCCTGCAGCTATATTGATTATTGATTATTATCCTATCCTAATCTTACTAATGTTTGAGTTATGCAGTTTTTCAGTTTCTTGTTAGTGTCATAAACCTTAGGGGGCCCTTTTACTAAGCAGTGGCAGGCACTAACTCGTACTTACTGCATGCAAAAAGGCACTACCACAGCACACGCTCAGGCAATCCACAGTAGTTTTGGGATCAGCATACGCCAATCCCGTGCTATTTTTTAGCGCAGGGGTGTGTTTGGGGGCAGAGAGTAGGCCATACCATGTGCTAATTGGTTAGTGCAAGCAAATCGCCACATGCTGCCGATTAGCTCGGGGTTAGCGAATAAGTCCTTACTGCCTACACAATAGGTGGCGGTAAGGGCTAATGCGGTAATGGCCATGTGCTAATTGGGAAATTAGCATGTGGGCAATAATAGAAAAAAAGAAATTGTGCCCATTTTATAGCTGCACTAAATGTGCCTCAGTGTGCGGGAAATCCACATGCTAAAAATAGTACAGGTCACTTTTTAGTGCAGCTTTGTAAAAGGACCTCTTTTGGGCTCATTTTCGAAAGAGAAGGGCGCCCATCTTTCGACACAAATCGGGAGATGGGCGTCCTTCTTCCAGGGTCGCCCAAATCGGCATAATCGAAAGCCGATTTTGGGCGCCCTCAACTCTATCCATCGCAGGGATGACCAAAGTTCCCGTGTGCATGTCGGAAGCATAGCGAAGGCGGGACTGGGACGTGCTTAACACATGGGCATCCTCGGCTGATAATGGAAAAAGAAGAAGGGTGTCCCTGACGAACACTTGGATGACTTTACTTTTTTTTTTACGACCAAGCCACAAAAATGTGCCCTAAATGACCAGATGACCACCGACCTCCCCCTACTCCTCCAGTGGTCACTAACCCCCTCCCACCCTAAAACAAAATAATAATAATATTTTCTCCAGCCTCTATGCTAGCCTCAAATATCATGCCCAGCTCCATGACAGCAGTTTGCAGGTCCCTGGAACAGTTTTAGTGGGTATTGCAGTGCACTTCAGGCAGGTGACCCTGGCCCACCCACCCCGTACCTGTTAAACTTGTGGTGGTAAATGTGAGCTCTCCAAAACCCACCACAAACCCACTGTACCCACATGTAGGTGCCCCCCTTCATCCCTAAGGGCTATGGTAGTGGTGTACAGTTGTGGGGAGTGGGTTTTTTTTTGGGGGGGGGGGTTGGGGGGCTCAGCACATAAGGTAAGGGTGCTATGCACCTGGGAACTTTTTCTGAAGACCACTGCAGTGCCCCCTAGGGTGCCCGGTTGGTGTCCTGGCATGTCAGGGGGACCAGTGCACTATGAATGCTGGCTCCTCCCACGACCAAAGGGCTTGCATTTGGTCGTTTCTGAGATGGGCGTCCTCGGTATCCATTATCGGCGAAAACCGGGGATGACCATCTCTAGGGACGACCATCTCTAAGATCGACCTAAATGTGGAGATTTGGGCGTCCCCGGCCGTATTATCGAAATGAAAGATGGACGCCCATCAAGATATATATTTACAACGTTTTACATGTGAAAAAAGGTTCACAAATGGAAAAAGCAAAATAAAATAATTTAGCTTTTTTTGATTCTTCTGAAGGAATACAGGAAGAGTGGGGGCAGCATTAAGAAAGTGTTAACAGGGTAAATTATATGGCCTGAAAATTTCTCTTCCCTGAACTTCATTGCTCCAGCCCAGATTTTCAAAGGAAAACTTTATTTATGAGACTGTCCTTTCCAGAGACACAGAAATGTACACAATGCATGCACTTTCTAGTTCTCTTTTCTAGTGTTGTCCTGCTGCTCATGTGCTCATTCAGGTAGTGACCCCCCCTCCCAATCTACCATCATGTAAAATTCTGGCTTTTACTGCCAGACCTTTTCCTAAACTGACAGCAGGTCCTTCACACCTTCAGTCCCACTCTTTTCAACTATCTCCCTCCCTTCCTTCCCTTCCCTCCCTCCCAGCACAGAAAACTCACTGGCTCTCTCCTAAGACTGCAGAGCTCAGCTTCCCCCATGGCCCCTGCAGCTCAGCTCATCTTTCCTGTGATTAGAGCCCATTGGCTGGATTCTACCACAGCCTCCACACTGGAAGGGGGGATGGAATTGGAGAGCTGAAGTGGGCTAAACTCTGAAAAATATCCACACACTTGGCCATCATTCTGACTCTATTAGTTCTGACAGCCAGATGATCAGAAGTCCTGTGCTGTTCTAAACAGCACTCTAAAAATAGCGCCGGAACAGCATGGAGCTATACCGTCCCTATGATCAGAGCTAATAGCATGCAAATATAGGCATGCTTTTAGTTATGATTATAGGAGAAACATACAGGAGGATTGAGCCTGAGCATGTGCTCAGGCACAATCCCTCTTTTTGAGGACACTGTGGGACGTATGGGCAGGAGATTCCATCCTGCTGTCACGTCTGTGGCCGTGACCACCCTCAGCCTTACCTTCTTTCTGGGGGTCAGCAGCTCTGCTGGCTTCTGTCTGTGTTTGTGTGAGTCTTGTCTCTGTCCTGGTGTGCTGGCTGCTTCCAGCATGAACCTGATTGCTTCACTAGACCTCACCTGTGTGGGCTATGTCTCTCTAGGGACCCAGCATCTAAGATGGCTGCCACCGGCTCTGTGCCAGCTTCCAAGATGGCTCCTGCTTGTCTTTCCTGTGGGCTCACTTCCTATGTGTGTCAAGCCTCTCTTTGGGGTCAGTGTACTTCCTGCTTCTGTCCTACTGCTGGTGACTCATCAGTGAGAGCCTTCATAAGGAAGTGCTGTGCTTGCAGTCAGGGCCTTTTGCATAAGTGTTATGCTCTTAGGCCAGGTCAGGTTAGTAAGTGTCTGCTGCACTACTGCTTAGCCTCTCTCTGGGTTCCAGCCCAGTTTCTTTCTGTGTCTGTGTCTCTGTTGTCCTTCGTGGGGGGGTCTTCCCTGCCACTGTCTGTCTGTGGACTGCAGGTCCTTCCTGGCTTACCCTGTGTTTGGGGTGAAGCCTCTGCTCCTGGCTTACCCTGTGTTTGGGGTGAAGCCTCTGCTCCAGGCTTACCCTGTGTTGGGGTGAAGCCTCTGTTCCTGGCTTACCCTGGGTTGGGGTGAAGCCTTTGTCCGGGTTTGTTCTCTGTATGCGAAGCCTCAGCCTTTGTGGGTTCCCCAGTCAATGTGTGGAACGGCTGTGGCTTCAGACCCTTGGCCTGTTCTTCCTGGTTACTCTGTTTGCTGTGCTGCCTGCCCAAGACCCTTGGCCTGTTATTCCTGGTTTGCTCTCTTTACCCTGAATCCTGCCTTGCCTTGTCTGTGTGCCTACCCTGCTTGTATATCCTGAGTGTATATCCTGAATCATGTCTCTGTCCAGCTAGTGTGTATTTCCAGGGCGTGGTCCCTGTTTCTTGCTGCTTCCTAGCTAGTGGGTTTACCCGCTGGGTATTCCCTGATCCCCAGTCTGTCTTGCTTGCATGTTGCCCTAGTCTTTGCTCCTGCTAGCTTTCTGTACGCCTTGTGTTCCTTGGTCTGTCTTCTGGGTCTTGCTAGTGGCTGTGCAGTAGCACACTGTCTGAGTCTAGTTCCGTGCCTTGTCACCCTTGTGTATCCCAGACCCAGGGTGGGTCCTCTGGATCTTCAGTTCCTGCCTTATCCTGCAAGTCCTGCCGGCCGCCTGCACTTCGGAGCTCAACTCCGGAGGAACGGTGGCTAAGTGCAGGTGAAGCTGTTCCTGTTTCATCTGTTCTAGTTGCCTGCCTTGTACTACTCCAGTCCAGAGTTCCAGTACTGCTCTTCGGGGTATCCAGTTCCAAGGTGGTCTTGCCTGCCGCTGCCGCTCCTCGGCAGTGGCCCAAGGGCTCACGAACTCCAGTCCTGCCTCGAGGACCTGACAGGATGCCAAGGCCCTCGAGAATGCAACACCTGCCCATTCGTCCGCAAACCAGGACAAACGGGCAGACTGGAAAAAACCCACTCGGATGCCCCACCACGTCCTCACAAAGAAGATATGTCCTGGTATAACTGGACATTTGGGAACCCTATGAGGAAGGAGTGTGCTACTCCTTCCTTCATCGGAGCGGTATGGGGGGAAGGGGGGAGGGCGCCACTAGACCACAAGGAGGATGGAGGTTGGGGTGGCAACCCATTTGGGCCACCAGGGATTCTTTTTTGGGAGATGGGGAATTAAGGGGGCTGGGAATCCACTGGACCTCCACCCCACAGGGCCTTCATGTTTGGAGGGGTGTCGAGGGGTTGGAGATCCAGCAGACCTCATGCTCCCCATGTCGCTGTCCCAGGGGAGTGTTTGGGCTTGGGGGTACACTAGGCCACCATGGTCTTGATTGCTTTTGGGGGGTTGGGGGGCCTGAAAGAATGCAAATGCATGCTGGACAGTGTTCCCCATTCCTCCCCAATGCTCCGCAAACCCTAATGCCAGCTCTGAGCTAGCATAGGGTTTGTTGCGAGAGCAGCACCAATGATTGGTGCACTGCCAACTGAGCATTGGAGAGGAATAGGCAATGCCTTGTTTAGCATACATTTGCATGCTCATTGCGTTCAGTGCTGGTGAGCATGTTGTTACACGCGCTTGCTGGCTCTGATCATTGGGCGGAAGCAAACGCAGGAGCTAATATGGCATTATTGGCCTCTAGCGACCGTGTTTGCTTCTGATCATCGGGTAATTTACAGGTAATTTACAAATTTTTCGAATCCTAAAAAAATCCAGACAGTTGGCAATCTTAGAGGGGCATAATCGAACACAAACGCCTATCTCCATGGGTGTCTATGTCTGAAAACGGGTACGTGAAGAGGTGGGACAGACCATATTTTCGAAAAAAAATGGACGTTTTTCAGCTGGGCGTTTGTTTTTTTTAGCGATAATGGAAACTAAAAATGCCCAGCTCAAAAACGTCCTAATCCGAACCATTTGGTCATGGGAGGGGCCAGGATTCGTAGTACACTGGCCCCCCTGATATACCAGGACACCAACTGGGCACCCTAGAGGTCGGTGCGGTGGACTTCAGAAACAGCTCCCACATGCCTAGCTCCCTTACCACGGGTGCTGAGCACCCAACCCCCTCCCCCTCCCCCAAAACCCACTACCCACAAATGTACAACACTACCATAGCTCTTAGGGGTGAAGGGGACACCTACATGTGGGTACAGTGGGTTTTGGAGACCTCCCATTTACCAGCACAAGTGTTACAGGTAGGGGGGGATGGGCCTGGGTCCACCTGGCTGAAGTGCACTGCGGTACCCACTAAAAGTGCTCCAGGGACCTGCATACATGCAGGCCTCTAGGATTTGTTGCTGCTATATAACATTGGCACAGCAGTTGACACCTGAAGACTGATCTCTCTGAAAACGTTCTTTATTGGAATAAGCACGCTTACTCACAGTTAACTGCAGATCAGAGGTTGTACCCCACTGGCAACGAGTCTCGCTGGTACTGAGATGAGCAGTAGGTCAGAGCTGGCAGAATGCTGTACAATGCTCTCTTTCAGCCACATTCAAGGGAAGAACTAAGTTCTGTAACGTGGCTAACACGTGAAATGGATCTAAAACGGCTTACAAAAATGGCCACTACCTCATGGACTACCAGAAACAAAACAGGGCACACTCTGACCCAGTAAGCAGGGGGAAAAGCACCATGGGAGTAGAGCCTACCAACTACCAACATTGTGAGCATTTGCCACAAGCTAGTGGAATCACGGAGCCCAATATCCTACACCCACCACAATGCATTGCTGATGTGACTCTGCAGTGCGCATAACAGAAAAGGTGTCACACTCACCCAAGAGCCACATCAGAACCAGGGAAAGGCTGTCACAGGATAGAACACATTCTGCTGTCATAGAGGTGGGTACGACATTTGAGGCTGGCATAGAGGCTGGAAAAAAAGTTTTTAAAGTGGTTTTTTTTTTGGTGGGAGGGGGTTAGTGACCACTGGGGGAGTCTGGGGAGGTCATCCCTGATTCCCTCCAGTGGTCATCTGGGCAGGTGGGGCACTTTTTTGGGACTTGTTTGTGAAAAAAGGGTCCAAAAAAAGTGACTCAAAATCACGGTAAAAACGCCTTTTTTTTGATTATCAGCTAAAGATGCCCATCTCTCCTTGGCTGATAACCACGCCCCAGTTCAGCCTTCACCACGCCTCTGACACGCCCCCGTCAACTTTACCCATTTCCGCGACGGATTGCAGTTGGAAATGCCCAAAATCGGCTTTCGATTATACCGATTTGGGCGCCCATGGGAGAAAGACACCCATCTCCCGATTTGGGTCACAATATAGGCGTTTTTCTCTTTCGATTATAAGCAGGTTAGTCTCCTGAATCCTGAGCACATCTGACAGGATACCCCTAAACTGAGGGCCCTGCGAGGCGGGATTAGTCCTTTGCACCAATCGTGCTGTCTTCGCTGTTACTGACAAGCGAAGAAACCAACTGAATCAAAGGTAAAATAGCATGTTGGTAGGGCAAAGCTGGGCTGGAGATTCAGAGAATCCCTTGAATGCCCTGACTGCATGCCTCTGACTTCACCCTCCATTGCTACAAATATACAGTGCTTTCTTGTGCTGCAATCAGAAACTTTACTTTGCACTGTACACTGCTTGCATTTTGCACTTACCTCTCTAGGGAGCGAGGCTTGCTCACTGTAGGATGCAGACAGCCTCAGCCATGCCCTCCCATAGTCATTGTAGTTCCTCTTGTAGCTCCTCTTCTTGTGTCCTCAGAAAATGAAATATCTTTATTCCATGGTCATGAACAGCCTTGCCAAGAGGAGAGAGTCACCCTTATTAAAATTTGGCTGCCTCCTGCCCATTGCCGTTTTTCACACTCTCCCCGTGATATGACATCATTACACATTACTCACTGATATCAGTGCGTTTACATCCGAGGGCAGTGCTGCAGGGATCTGTACTGGAACTGGTGCTATTTAACATATTTATAAATGATCTGTAAATCGAAAATGTCAACTAAGGTGATTAAATTTGCAGATGACACAAAACTATTCAAAGTTGTTAAAACACAGGCAAACTGTGCAGTGGTGGCCAAAAAAGCAAATTTGGAATTATTAGGAAAAGGATGGAAAATAAGACCAATAATATTATAATGCCTCTGTATTGCTCCATGGTGTGACCTCACCTTGAGTAACTTGTTCAATTCTGGTCGCCATATCTCAAAAAAGATATAGCGGAATTAGAAAAGGTTCAAAGAAGAGCAATCAAAATGATAAAGGGGATAGAGCTCTTCTCATATCAGGAAAGGCTAAAAAGGGTAGGGTTTTTCAGCTTGGAAAAGAGACAGCTGAAGGGGGATATGATTGAGATCTACAAAATCCTGAGTTGTGTAAAACGGGTACAAATCAATTGATATTTTAGTCCTTCAAAAAGTAAAAAGACTAGAGGACACTCAATGAAATTACATGGAAATAAGGACTGCATTTCAATTACAGTTTTTAATTGTGATTAATCAAACAATAAAAGGCAGGGCATAGCCAGCAGTGCATGGAGGGAGGAGAACAGGGATGGACTGGGGGCACACATTTCCTTTTCCTCCTTACCCCACATTAGATATCATACTTTTGCTGGTCAGGATGCTGGAGCCCCACCAGTCAAAGAAATACACTGTCAAAGTGGACCCCTTCCTCCCTGTGCTGCCTCAGGAATGAGAAAGTCAGTGGAGTGTCTCCTGCCTCCGATGTGAGCACTCTATGAGCATGCTCTGTTCATGCATGAATTGAGCAAGCTTGGGGAGTGAAAGTGTTGGTGGTTGGAGGAACCCTGCTGACTGTCAACCTCCCCCCACCCAAGTCCACCTCTTTCCTTTTCTTCCTTCCCTCCGCCCTTGACACCCCAGGTCCATTATCTCTCTCTCTCTCCTTCCCTCCCTCTCTCTGAGCCCAACATCTCTTCCCCTCCTTCCCCCTCCACTTCCCTCTCCACATCCTTCACTCTCTCAGTTGGCATTTCTGCCTATTTTTCCTTTCTCCCTATACAAAGTCCAGCATCCCCCTCCCCTTTTAGTGCTGCCCATGGTTCTCTCTCCTTCCTTCCCTCCCTCTCCTCTACCACCACTGCTACAAGCCGAGGTTCTCTCTCCTTTCCCCTTCCACCACCACCTGAAGTTCTTTCTCAATTCCCACCTGTCCGACCACCTGCAGATCTTTTTAAATTCCCTCCCTCCTTCCACCGTGGTTCTCTTTTCATTCCATCCCTTCCTCCCCTTGCCACACTGCAGTTTTCTCTCAATTCCCTCTCTCCCCTCCCAACCACCATGGCTCTGTCTCAATGTCCTCCTTCCCCTCATAGTTCTCTCTTAATTTCCTCTTCCCACCCGACAATTCTCTCTCAATTCCCTCCCTCTCTCCCTCACCCACCCACCTGTACGCACACGCAAGCACAGCCAGTCTGGCATCTCTCCCTCCCCTCCTGGACCACTAGTGGCTCTCTCTCCCCTTCCCTTCCCTTCCCTCCCCTCCCAGTTTACCTTTTCATTTTCAGTAAGTTTTCATCCTTTAGTGGCACCTGTATTGAAATGCTGCCTCTGCCTTCACTGAGTTTTTCCTTCTGACCCATCCCGCCCTCTTTTGAAAACAGGAGGTTGTGTTCATTTTTACATTTTTTTATTTTTAAAGATATACTCTGAGCCATCAATAAATTCTAGCAGCCTTCGAGCATAGGGTCTGAAAGCTGTGGCCTAATGCTCATGGGCCATAGTATAAAGGGGCCTATCCAGCCCCCAGATAAATGGTTGATTCAGTCGTGGCTTCGTCCAAACTCTACCCCTGGACTGCTCCTAAACTAGCCAGTAAGGGGATGGTCATTTATCATTTCTACTAAATATCCGTAGCTGGTCAGATCAGCAGGGTTTAACTGGGCAGGAGCCTCTCCTGTCAGTTAAATCCTTTTAAATATTGGGTCCTCTGTGAATATTCTTATGCACTTTAGCATACAGTATTTATTTTTCTAAGACAAGATGCAAGTAGCACATATTTCTGTAAAAACATTTAAACAATAATATTAAGTACATCTATTAGGCTACACATGAAGCAATGAACTGTGAAAAGGTTGAGTAATTTCAAAGATCATATCAAGGGTTTTCAGTCATTCCAGAAGGCAATTATTATAGAAAAACTATCTGGTTACCAGATATTGTTTTTTCTACATAGGAATCAGACAGTGTATCTCCACATGTGAACTGAAAATTACTATTCTCAGCTGTACTATGTTAATCTTTTGACCCACTAAATTAGGTTTGAGGTAGAATGTGCAATAATAATGACATTTTTATATATATATTTAAAAAAAATCAAATCTACAGTGACAAAGTTTGCTTATATTTATAACCTCTGGTGGAATGTGGAACATTTACTCTATTTTTGTTTTTCTACTTCTTTTTACTTTAATTAATTGATCATTTTTCACTGTTTTAACAGAGGAGCTAGCCACAATTGAGAAGAAAAATGTGTCCTACAGAATTTAACCTCAGTAGTAGATTGTTGGCATTGCCAGCTTATGTTTATATTGGTTACATGGTATTGATGACACCAGTTTGAGTGTCATGTGGCATAGGGGTTCAGTTTTGAAAGATAAAACAGCCAAAAAGTGTCATTGGCATTTTTGAAACCTATTTTGCAGATGTTTATCTATGCAATTCATCTGCAGTGTGTCCAAATGACAAGGGGACATGTCTAAGACATTTCAAAGGTGGGATTATGGCGTGCATAATACTTGGACATTTTACAGCCATAATGGAATAAAACAAAACATGTCCAGGACTAAAATAGGATGCTTTGGTCTAGACCTGTTTTTAGAACGAAAAAGGCACAAAAAAGGTGCCCTAATCGATCAGATGACTGCTGGAGCGAATTCTTATATGTCTTTCTTAATTATAAGGCGTCTGAATTAGTCAATTGTCCAGGTAAGGATGTACCTGCATTCCTTGCCGGTGAAGAAAGTCTGCCACCCTCATCATAACTTTTGAAAATGTGTGAGGTGCAGTGGTGAGGCCAAAAGGCAGAGCCTTGAAATGAACATGATCTTCCAGGGTCACAAACCGGAGAAATTTCCTGAGAGGAGGCCAAATTGAGATACGAAATTAAGCCTTCATGATGCTTAATGAGGTGAGAAACTCGCCTGGCTGGACCAAAGCTATGACAGAACAAAGAGTCTCCATGTGGAAGTGCAGCACTCTGAGAGACTTGTTCACCCCTGAGATCCAGAACCGGGTGAAAGGAGTTTTCCTTCTTTGGGACAACAAAATAGATAGAATATTGACCTGTGTCCCTCTCTGCCAGAGAAATGGGCTGAATGGCCCCCCAGTTGCCTTAAAGAGGCTAAGGTAGTTAGCACTGCCTGACCCATTGAAGAGCTGCCGCAAGGGGATAGCATAAAAAGATCTGTGAGTGACTTTGAAAATTCTAGCTTGTAGCCATGGAGAATGATATCGAGGACTCATTGGTCTGCACTAATGGTGGTCCAGTCCTTATGAAAGGTACGAGGAGTAAACATTGATCCTGTCATTGCAAGGGCTGTGAAGATGGAGATGTTCTTGATGAAGCGGAAAAGGGTTTCTCGCCTCCTCAAAAGAAGTCTGAGTCTGAGGAAAGCAAAGTTTTTGAGTGGAAGCACTAGCTTTCACTGGTCTATACCTCCACATTTCTCAAAAATTAGGCTTAGCCGCCCGGAGATGAGGCTTAGGCTTTCAGTCAGGTAGCTGCTGGACCTTGGGATCTCCCAGGTCTTTAACAATTGTCTCCAAAGCTGCACCAAAAAATAGTTTCCCCTGAGATCTGGATGCCACATCAGCAGCCCAATACCTCAATCATAGCCAGAATTGCACTGAGATGGCCAAAGCCATACCCTTAGCCGATGCTCAGAGAATAGCATAGTGTCTGGCAAATAGGACAACCCTGCCTCTAGGGTAGGGAGAAAATCTGGAGGTGAGTCCAACGTGAACAATTATTTAATCCATGATAAAGAAGCCCTGGCTACAAAAGAAGAAATTGCTGCCTGATAATTTAATGCAGCCAGTTGAAAGGCAAAAATTCAAGGAAGCCTCAAGCTTGTGGTCATGCATATCCTTTAATACAGTGCCACCTTCAACAGGGAAAGTGGTATATTTAGTAACCGCTGTAATAAGGGCATCCACCTTAGTGGACCAAACTTCTAAATCAGATGGAAGAAGGAGATATAATTTGGACATAGTGAGAGCTGCCCAGAGGTTAGAATCAGGAGTCTCCCACTGAGCTGCAATAAGCTCCTGCATAGCCTCATGAATATGGAAAGATACAGCAGGTCTCTTAGTACCTGACATAATAGATGGAGCAGGACCAGAGGACTGAGAAGCATGGGAAGAAATGTTTAAAGCCTCCAAAGATTTTGTGATCAACAGAGGCAGCTCTGCTCTCAAAAAGAGCCTAGCTACAGTAGGATCATCACCCTGTCTGCCTCTGAAATGTCCAAGTCAGGGCCATCAGCAGAAACAGAACAGTCAAAATACACAGATAAAACCTTGTCTGATTCCTGAGGAACATTCTCCAAATCCTGTGAAAGGGAAAGTTTTGTTTCTTAGGTGGCTGCTCCTCATAAGCAACGTGAGGGGAAGAAGGAGAGGCAGCTTGAGCCGACTTTAATCAAAAAGGCCTGATAGAAGAAATTGAGGCAAAAACGGCAGTGCAGAGACTTCTACTCCTGTAAAATCAACATCTTAGGACATGGTAGCAGGCTGGATTGAACTCCCGGAGACGGAGTACTGACAGCCAAAATAGACAAAAGCGGCATGTCCACAGAAGTAAAGCAAAGCGTGCAAGAACTGGTAGCCAAGAGTTTACCCCCGCAGCATGCACAAGACTTAATAGGTTCAGATATAGAGAATGATAAATACACTCACAGAAAACAGCCAAACTCATGACCTCCAAGGCAATGAAGTCCCACAATCTTCCCACAGCAGAAGCACTCTCAAAAAGAACCTCAGTGGCTGTTTTTTATTTTTCATTTTTTGGATAGAGGCAGGAGAAAAAGAGAAGGGAAGACTGAGATAAAGAGGTAGAAGGTGACAATGGGGGAGCAGGGAGGGACCTAGACCACTGAAGCAAAGGATATTCTCAACACCAAACTCAACTGAACCTGCAAACAGGACAGGAGGCCACACAGAAGTCATCACAGCGCATGGGAGCTGCTATTCCCCCTGCTGGAGATAGAGAATACTGGCTTGGTTGCTAAGCGCATTAGCTTATGAGGCACAATTCATTAGAGTTCTCTATTTCCATCTGCTGGTGGATGGTCACAACCCATTTGTCTGGACTGATCCTTGGGATGTAATGAAAAGAATGTATATAAATTTTGTTGTTGATTAAGTTAATGTATATCATATATGTTGCTTAATTTTTATTTTGATAGCGCATACATGCCAGGGGGCGTATATGTGGGTGAAGTAAAAGAACAGCATAGGCTGCAACTTACATTCACAACTTACAGAAAACTGTAAGTTACATTCTTGCCAAATTTACACAACAGCAGTTATACTAGGTCTCTGGTGTAACTGTAAAGTGTGCTGATGCTGGCTTACGCTTGTATTCTGTAATGGAATCTGCATGTCCAGATGCCATTATAGAACAGGATTAACTGAGGGGAGGTGCTCAGTTATACAATTACCCCCATGAATTGAGGCGATATTCAACCACTATACCTATAACTTAGTGGTTTAATTAAGTACAGCAGTTATATCACACACATTTCAACCCCAAGTATATACTATATGGGGATTGTACGTATATATACATATCAGCATGGAGCTGACAAAGGTGCCAATGGGTTTGAATGTTCCTACTGATAACACATCCTGTGATTCATGGTGAAAAACCTCCATAAGGGAATTGAGTGCCACATCTTCAAGAACTATTCCATAGCCAACTGTTCCTTAAAATATTTGCAGTGTGAGCTACCTATTCAAAATAAGCTGTTTTAATTTCCAATAAAAGATGGTCATGATCTTAATATTTATAAATAAAATCTCCAAGTTATGATCATTCATGACAAAACATAAGATAAGAGTCCCAAGCTTAGAAATTCCTTTTGTGATCTGTGAAGAGAATTAGTCATTAAGGTTTCTTTTTACTAAGCCGCGGTAGCGTTTTTAGCTCATGGTAGAAATCAGTCGGCTGTAAATGCCTAGATGCCCATTATTCCTATGGGTGTCTCTGCGTTTACCACCAGCTGATTTCTACCATGAGCTAAAAATAACACTGCGGCTTAGTAAAGGACCCCCTATGGTATCAACTTTATATAGGTTGGGTAAAAGGATGTATGCACTGGGGAAATGGACACCTACTCCCAGATGGCACTTTGAGCTGCGCACACAAATTTGGACATGTGTCTAATTTGCGTGTGCTCACCGGGAGGTGAAGTTTCAACGTGCGTAAACTGCCGATTACTGCTGAGTAAGAGCCATGCAGTAGAAAATAGAAAATGTTTTACTACTGTGTGTTTTGGCCACGCGCCATAAATGGAATTACCACCCAGGGCACAGGGTAGCCAGGCGGTAGTGCCAATTTGACATGCATTAGACACACCATAGGCACCTACACACCTTAGTAAAATGGCTTCTTAATAAAGGAAATAGGTATGTATGAAAGAACGTAAGAATAGTCACACTGGCTCAACCTATGCAACTATATACCTTTCCTGCCAAGACACATGTTAGATCCAAAATAAGTGTTCCCTTTTCACCTGCTGATTTGGTAACTATGGTTTCATTAGAGGCAAGTTCATTTAAACCTACATGCTCTGCATGTGGCAGATGCACAATGATATTTAATAATAAATTTGTCTTCTTACATGTTAATAAAGACAGAAGTATCAGTGCATTGATGAGGACATTTGATCTCCACTCTGCTGTTTGATGTTTTTATGATAACCGTATGTCTTTTTAAGTTTACATGAAGGTTTGGGATGAAGGATTTATTCTTTCTTTCATGAACCATAGACATAGTAACAGATACCTGAATAGTTTCTAATTCATCTTGGTGGTCTGGAAGATCCAGTTTTGTAAAGGTTCTCACAATCAATTAGTACTTTGAAATTTAGAAACCTGGCAGATACAGGGGAGACACGTTCATCAGATATATTGAGAGTAATTTTTCAACAAGCTGCCTAACTTGCACTCATAAATTTGAACAATTTTCTAAGTGAAAGTACTTGGATACTTTCCTTCTAGTTATGCTTACAAACCATTAGGGATTTATATGAGCAAATTAAAGACTGAACTGATCCTTGAGCAGTCAAATCTATTTCCACTGCTGGACTTGTCAAACTATTGAACTCCATACAATTTCTGGCCTCTGGGTCAAATCAGTCCACTGTGTCTGCTGCAAACTGAATATAGCAGTCCACATTCTCTGGTCCTTTCAAACAAATGCCTGAAGCCCTGCAAAAATGCACCAATGGGCCTTTTAACTAAGCTGTTTCAAGCAGGTTACACAATTTTTACTACATGGTAGAGAGTAGCGCTAGCCCACACTACTGTTTCCCGCATTAAAAAGACAGCTGTCAAGGTTAAAAACAAACAAAAAAAACACCATTAGCTGTCTAATGCAGAAGTGGGTGAGAGATGGGCATGACATGGGTGAGAGGATGAGTGGTTGGCTGTGACAGCTAGTGCACGGGTCAGTACCGTTCACTAGTTGTCCTGACTGCAGATTAGAGCAGCTGAATATACTAGCACCTCAAGAGGAGTCTAGTAATGCACACACACACTAGGTTCCTGGTCCCCCCTCCCCCACACACACATCTCCTCTAACACCAGAACCCCCAACCCCATGACAACAAATTCTGACCCCCATATAACACCTCATCCTCGACACCAAAGCCTGCCTGAACTCACAACCCCAACCCCAACAGAAGATCCCTGCACCCTGACTCCAAATCCTGCTCACTCTTACACAAGCACTACTCCAACATACAAGCCTGTTCTCTACCCCCTAACTTCACCAGGACCTGCCGAAGGGCAGCATTAAGTGTACAGTGGATCCTACAAAGCAATGATCTCCTCTTCTGCCACCTGGGCTTACACCAGAATCCAAAATGATGCAAACAAACCCTAGTAATAATCTTATGAGGGGAGGGGACAGGATTGAATAGTGCCACCATGGAAAACTGAAATTTAGAGAAGCAATGCTCGACAACTATGTTACATGCTTGGACAAATAGCTTAAAGGGCCCATGTTATCAGCCCATGCGTGGAATGCAGTGGCCATGTATTAACTGTGTGCCCTGAGTGCTAAATGCAGTTCACATTTAGGGCATATTCTCTGCATTTACCATACAAAACTTACTGCACTGTAGTTAAAGTACCCTTAATACCCCTATTTCTAGTAAGAGGAATTCTGAATGTGTAAACCAGTAGCCTTCCATGATTCCTGTGTCCTGTATCATTACGATTTTTTTAACCGCTATTTAATGCAAAGGCTGATTGACTAATATGTAAGTATATATTACTAAAAATATAAGAACATAAGAGTTGCCCTACTGAATCAGACCAAATGTAGTTATGCTCATATTAGCCCTCTCCTCAAGTTACTTCACTGGCTTCCTATCCGTTTCCACATACAGTTCAAACTCCTCTTATTGACCTATAAGAGCTTTCACTCTGCAACTCCTCAGTACCTCTCCACTCTCATCTCTCCCTACATTCCTCCCCAGGAACTCCGTTCACTGGGGAAATCTCGCTTATCTGCACCCTTCTCCTCCACCGCTAACTCCAGATTCCGTTCCTTTTATCTTGCTGCACCATATGCCTGGAATAGACTTCCTGAGCCGGTACGTCAAGCTCCATCTCTGGCTGTCTTCAAATCTAAGCTAAAAGCCCACCTTTTTGATGCTGTTTTTAACTCCTAACCCTTATTCACTTTGTTCAGAACCCTTATTTTATCATCCTCACTTTAATATTCCCTTATCTCTTGTTTGTTCTGTCTGTCTGTCCTAATTAGATTGTAAGCTCTGTCGAGCAGGGACTGTCTCTTCATGTTCAAGTGTACAGCACTGCGTACATCTAGTAGTGCTAGAAATGATAAGTAGTAGTAGTAGTAGTACATAGTAACATAGTAGATGACGGCAGAAAAAGACCTGCAATGTCCATCCAGTCTGCCCAACAAGATAACTCATATTGTAACCCTAAGGGGTTATAATAGAATTGGTTTTTTTTTAAATAAATAAAATTACCTGAGTTGTCTCAGAGTTCCGTTGTGGCCAGTAGTGCAGGTCCCTAGAATTTGCTGAGAGCTGAGACTCTGTTGTCTGGGAAACGGCTTACTGGTCAGCAGAGGAGAAGGGAAAAAAACAGTTGAGGAAGAAGGATGTGCTGAGAGAGTGTCTGAGGTGGAGAGTATGAAAGAGCAGTTTGAAAGTACTAAAAAGAAAATTTGTAAGTTAAGCAGAGTAGTTGTGACTCTTGCTAAGTGTAATTAGTTACACTGGTGAATGATGGTAGTTCTAAAGGGAGTTTATAAAGAGTTGGTAAATGTGAATGAATAGGAGTGGATTTTGGGATAACATAATTTATGAAAAGGAATTCCCTGTATTGAGAAGCGAGTTGAGCTGCAGTGCTGTGAGACAATATAGGTTTTGGTGGGAGTCTGAAGGGGTTGAGGAGTGTCTGTTGGGAACATTGAAAGGGTTGCTGGTTAGGTTTGAGGATGATTGGATGTGCCCTTCTTTAGCATAGGGAATCAGTAATAAAGCTTAGGCCTGGAAGACAGGGACATTTTAATTAATTTCATTTATGTTTAAGTTCAATTGGCCACAGTGTTTTAAAATTCTTTAAAAAGTCACTAGAGGAGTTCCTTTGATGAGTGACAGGAAGATAGGGTTATATTTCCAGTTTTAATTTGATTAAGTTAGGTTTAGGAAGAAGACCTTCAAGGAAAAGAAGTGGAAGAACGCTATTTGGATCTTCATTGGGCCCCCACACAAGAAAGAGTTCTACAGCTCAGTTTTTCTCTGGAGAATAATTTGCTCGACCACAGCTAAGTAACTATGAAATGAAAATAAACTGAAATACTCACCTAGAGTTTGGGTGGTCACATGGTGAATTCTGCAGAGACATAAAAGTACACACAGAGAATCAGATCCTTACAAAAGAGGGAAAAATAATAAATGAAATATGAAAGTTTGTAAAGGAAATTGAAATATTTCAAAGCATGAACTTATCTGATGGTTGCACAGATTCTAGGATATTGGTGATAGCCCTGTTAAGAGAATGAAAAGAAATCTTTAAGTAAATGTTTATAAGTATATATATAGAAATTTTGAGTGCAAATATTGAAGAAGAAAAATATATTATTGAGTTGCTAAAAAAAGTTTGAAACATACATTTTTTGAATACTTACCTGATTGAGTTAGAGAAAAATAAAATAATTATCTTAACATTTGGGTCTGATCATTTTTAAGTAAAATATTTAAAAATGTGATTTTATTATTCTCTTAGGCACTGTTTTCTTTAGAAGAAGAAGTTAAATTTATTGTATTTCCTCCCCTTGCTCTTGGTAGGGTGACCCCAAACACTCGGTTATTAGACTACAAACAATAACATCGGGGACATACACCCTTATGCTGAGGGCAAAAGGGACGGGGCTTACAAAAAGTGCTATTTTTTGTGTATACCCTACTTTGATTTGTACCTGTGCTCTTCAGGGCACAGACCGTATAAGTCTGCCCAGCACTAGTAGTAGTAGTAGGATCCATCTAGCCCATTATCCTGTTTCCAAGAGTGGCCAGTCTAGGTTACAAGAACCTGGCAGGGTCCCCAAAAGTGCCAAGATTCCATGCTACTTCATTTCAAGCAGTGACTTTCCCTAGGACTATCACAATTGTGATTTATAGACTTTTCCTCCAGGAATAGTTAAGGCTCATCTTTTCCAGAACCTACATGGCACTTTACGTATGAGCTCTCTGTTACAACAGACAGCGACCGTGATTCCAGAAGATACTTCCATCACCTGGACTAGTTATGAGTTTTAAATTTCTGCACATTAGTCTTCTGCTTTGACTATGACTGTTTCCTACGCTACCCTTCTTTCTGAATCATCTAACTCGTAAGTCCTGCTGGCCTCCTGCAGCTGAGGGCCCAACCCTTGGTGAATGTTAGTCATCGCAGGTGAAGATTCCATACCTATTGGCGATAGATTTCAATGCATTGCCCGTACCTTTTGACTATTTTTGTGCACCATATTCCTGACCCTCCATACCTCAATAACTTGAACAATCAACATCGTCTCTAAATTTTAATTTTTATTGTTTTTTTGGTACCCTTTTCTTTGTTCCATATACTTAACTATTGTTATTTGATCATCTCTTCGTAATAATTACCAATCTGTCTTGCACACTATGCAAGCCAGAAGTGGGGATACATTCTGCAAATCCCAATTCCTAGTATTAAGACTGTCACTTCTACTGATTCCTTGCCCAAGTTGCTGTGAAAATCCAGCCCTGTTAGATCTTCCAGATCTCCGTCCAGATTCTTCTGCGCTTCCACCGCCTCAACCATGATCGATGAAAGAGAATTTAGAACTGATACTTAAATTGAGAATTACTGTTGCTGTTTATGGACATTATAGACTCATATTTTGTTTTATTTTCAGTTTAGCAGTAATCCTGTCTATATATTGAAAAGGTTTTATTTTTATTTTCCTAATATTTCCTGTATTGTTCTTATTGTTTTTCTAAGAGTTTCCCCGTTATTTCTGCTTATGTAATTTAAATTGAAGTTGATATTGCTCACACACAGGGGTAACATCAAACCCTAATACTGGCTATGATATCATAATGTAGGTGTAAACCCTGTTAGTATCAACCAGTTATGCAATTGTTTAACTCTGGTATGGGCTTACTTAAGCTGCATATCTTTCTGTAGGTTTGACTAAGCTCCAAGTGGGGTAACGGATATATAAAATGCTTCCCATACTTCCAGATCATTATGCATATGTCAAGATCCATGCATGACCTTTGTTAATATACATTTTCCTAGGATTGACCATTTTTGCTGTATAAGGCAACCTCATACTTGCTATCCATTTTTAGTGCTCATGATTGGATGCCAATGATGAGTAATAGTAAGGTCCAAGAATTCTGACCTGTTTAATGATTCTGAATACCTACAACCTTAAACAGCCTGCAAACAGAGTATTAACCATATATTTGTTGAGCCCATAACAATGCTTAATCAAAACCACTATTCCTTCTCAAGACCACTGAGATAGATACATTAGATTATCTCCCCATGCACTATGCTACAGATACAATAGAAGCCATAGAAAGACCTGAAAGTGTTTATTAGTACGATCCACCTGAAATTGCTATTACCCACATACCGATACTTCATGAGATTTTGTAGATGAACTCATGAATTTGTCCCATTCATAAAACCTTTCTCACTACAGGTTTGAGTAAGTCTCAAGAGAGATGACATCAGGATTAAGGCCCAAGGGATTAGGTAATATAAAGGGAATTCCATATGCCCAAATAATATATAACCTGAGAATGAAGTTTCCTGTCTTGCACCATACCTTCTAGCAATTTGTAAGACCAAAACTCCCCCTCTCGTTTGATAGCTTGCCACCTTCTGGAATGGATGATGACAAGCTTGACGAGCTTTGTGTCACCCCTCCCCAGAGGGGGTGACAAGTGGGGAATGTATAATTATGGTACAGCCAGAGACCCCTCCACTGGAATGGTGGAGGGCCCAGTCATAGAGCTCAGGCCATTACAGACCTTGGCTGAGTCAGAAATCTGATGGCTGACATAACTGGGAGCTTCCTGGAAAAGTATGGCCTAGTTTGTAGCCCAGATTGAGGCCTAAAAGTTAAGTCAATAGATATGGAAACAAAATGGAGGATTTCAACACAAAATGGAAGCCCGTATCTGTTACAAAGTGGAATTTTCTCTAATGTAAGTTAGAAAAACAAGTTGAGAAATAAGTGAGTCATAGCAGGTGCAAAGAAAATAGGGAACTAGCTGTTCCAGAGAGGAGGGAGACTTCCTGTGAGCAGGATTGTGGTCAGCTGGTGTGAGAAAGGAAAGGCGTAGCAAGATAGAAGCTACTCATTAGCATGAGCCAATCAGTGACAACCATGACATTAGCATAGATCCAATCAGGTATATCTACTGTCATATTATCCATATCCTGAGGGCGCCTATAAAATTCAGGGTAGTTCCTGGTTTAAGTTAGAGAGAAAAGGGTTGGCACTCTCTCTCCAAGGGAAACCAATGTGTCCAGCAGAATTGACAAATTACCTAATTGCTTTCCCTTGTAAAACCTCTAATTGGTGAAAGAAATTATAAAACATTAGCAAATAATTAACACCTGTTTGCAGCTTATTATATTCCTATAATTAATTGATTGTACATGCCTGTTGTCAATCACTGATTTGACTTATACCTTGGCAAATAAACTCCTCATTCCAAATGATGATTCGTGGGCTTCACTTAATGATCAAAGGCTGTAAGTATAAATGCATTGTATAACTTGTAATCTAAATCCAGTTTGTCATAAGGCTGGTATCTTTTCCTTAGACCTAACGTCTCCCTTAGAGGCAATAACTCCTTGAGTACCCCAGTACTAGTGCTATTTAGAGATGGAGTCAGATTTAAGGTCAGTCCAGCCTTCTTGGGGGGGCTCGGGACCCCCCAATTCTCAACAGAATTTATCTATACCATTTTGAAACCCAGCTACATGAACTACTTTTACCACTTGCTCAAACAAAGAGTTCCAGAAATATGCATGCATAACTCCTTAGTTTGGCTACACATGATTAAAAACAAAACACAAAAAACCCAAAATTTAATGGTAGAACAATTCCACTAATCTATATAATTTTGCTGCTGTTTATTTTAGAAGCACTATTCATGTTTTATACATACATACCAACCACAGGGTGGAGGAAAACAAGTCCAAGTGACCACCCAGAACACAGAAGTAAAAGCTCCAAACAAAGTTTATTGGGACCCTACACGGTCCGTGTTTCGGCAACAAGCCTTCTTCAGGGGTCAATAGATCCTTTGCTAGACGTCAAGTCATCTGTGAGTGCTAGGAAAAGCACAAGTATAGTAATGCTGAATCCGCCAAAAGGAGAACACAGCCAAGTAAAGCTGTTTGAAGCAAAAACTGGCTGGTCACTTGGACCTGTTCTCTTCCACCCTGTGGTTGATTTGCTTGCGTTATTGTGGAAGGAGTGGGCCCCCCCCCCCTTTTTTTCCATTATACATACATACATCAGCATTAAGACATTTATATTGCATATATGTCTAAATTCCAATCTTACAAGCCAGGTACACAAGTCTAAAATGCAAAAATATACATATGGCAAAGGAGCACAGTCTGGGCATGTTTTGAGCAGGTCTAGAGTGGGCCTAAAAAATAAATGTGTATTCCTCATTTCAGATGGGGAATACTCATCTATGTCCAAACACATTGATGTCTGAATTTACAGCTTCTACCTAGGATGCAAGGTTTTAAAAAAAGTACTCATATTGAGCAGTACTCCATTACAGGATTAAGGGAAGTCATCCCCTTCGTCCACAGTGTTTATATCCCATTTCTCCTTTCTCCCACTCCAAAAACAAACTGGCAAGGGATGCTAGGATCTATAGCAGCTTTGGGGAAAACATGTTTATGTTTCTAAAACTAGCTGACATAAACATGCATTTCTAGAACATACATGCGTGTGCTGCCTTTTCATAACATACATGTGTATATGCCCATAATAACCCCATTGATATTTTAAAGATGCTTATGACTGTAAAATATATATTCTCACTGCATGTAACTGGCGCATAAATGACTATTTCTCAATATATTTTAAAACAGGCTCTACACTGGCAGATTCCGCTCTAAAATGCTAGTGAAACGTGAGACATTACAATTTGGATGTCTCAATTCTGATTGTTTGTCCTTTCTGAAGACACCAGTCCACATACCCTAATCAATTTGAGGCAGATAACATTCCAGTGCATCTAACAGCTTCTTTAAACCAGAAATACCTGTGTGCTTTAGTCAATTTAAGCAGCTAGTTAAAAACAAACAAATCAAACTAAAAAAATTGTAAACACATAAATTTTGTGTTTACTTTTTTTCTATTAAATTTATTTTCACAATTCTATAATAATAATATGAGAAATATAAACTATATTCAGAGGAGAAACTGAAAAACCGTATCTGTGCTTGAGAGAGAGGAGTGGTAATGTTTATTAAAATAATCATGTCTTATTTCACTCGATATGTTGGGAACCATAACTTTAAAAAAGAAAGTTTGAATCTGAATTCTGTAGCTATAAATGTGTTTACTGACAACATCAAACTGACAGTGGAGTTTGTAATCTTCTGGGATTAATGTGAAATGTGCAATATGCTCTGCAGAGATCTAACTGCCATCTTCCTTCACCTCAGTTTTCTTTGAGACATGAAACACATGTTGGTGCCGCCTTGCCTCAGGCATCGATGAAAATATAAGCCACAAGTGTCTTTCAATTGAAATTATGTAAATGCAGAGAAGGTACAGTAATACTTGCCAAATGCTCCTCATATTGAAATACAGATGCATTATCATCACAGTCACATCATTTTCCTCCTGCACTTTGAATAATTTATACTCACAAATAAAGGAGCTGATCTAGTAAAATGTTATTTTCATATTTAGAAGAAAATTCATTAAGAGGGTGATTTTCAGTGCCATTTACACTCATAAAGAAGAAGTTTATGCATGACACTATCTTGTTATAACCTACCCTGGCATATAAGTATGTAAAAGTATTCTTTTAATGCCTTTTTAGGTGATTTTTTAAGAGTGCCTATAAAAATTTCCATTGTGAGCACAAGCCATAACTACAAATTTCTACTGCTTCAGTTTTTTTTTAAATAACAATACATTTCAAACAACATTGAAACATTCCCTCTTCCCCAAACCACTGGAGATTTTACAAATTAACAGAAGGCCAGATAGTATAGAAGCATTGCACATGAATGAGATGAATGGCCAGGACCCAGCCTTTCCTATCAAAAGTGGTCAAGTTCTGAGCCAAGATGACCACTAGCTTGTAGGTACAGCTCCAGAGTCTATCATTTCATTTGTAAATATAACCCTGGTTTACTTCTCCATCAGGGCCACTGGCTAAGCGCCATGGGACAAGTTTCCAGGGCCAGGGCTCACAAAATAGATTTGTATCTCAGGTGAGCTGGGCATAGGCTGGGGCTCATCTAAAGCCTTGTAAGCTGAAGCATAATCTTTCTCTGGGCTCTCTTAAGTCCACTCTCTCTCAAAAAATAACCAGCAGTCATTGAATTACACTACTGGCTTTACTTAATAACAACTTGGAAAAGGGTAAAGGGGTAAAGGGTCATGGATTTGATATACTGCTATTCAGTGGGTATAACCAAAGTGATTTGTATATGCTACATGCAGATACTTTTTTCTGTCCCTAGTGGGCTCACAATCTAAGGGTCTTGTTTATTAAGCCGTGTTATAGGTGTGTTGGTATTTTTAATGTGCGTTAACCATGTACGTGCATTAACAGTGTACATGCCTACAATATCCTTATAGGCGCCTACACTGTTAATGTGCATGCTAATTGTAAGTGCGTTAAAAATGCTAACAGCCCTTAGTAAACAGGGCCCTAAGCTTGTACCTGGTGCAATGGAGGAGTAAGTGACTGGCCCATGGTCACAAAGAAATCAATTCAAAATGCAAACTGATATGGACAGTCAGGGCATATAATAATTCCAGGTCAGCTTCAGATATAATCTCCTCCAAATCACCAAAAGAAATACAAACAAACAGTTATTGATCATCTTCAACATGGTTTCCTCTTATTCTTCTGTCCCATCCCAGATCAGGGATTCCTCCAAGTATCAAATGAATGTTCTGCTAGAACTGAGGATCCCCTGCTCCCACTTCTCCTGCCCAGGGTGTCTTTATCCCTGGCACTCCTTCTTGTTCCCATGTCGGGAACTTCTTGCAGGCACTCTTCTCTGTGGCAAGGTCTTCATTCACTGTATGCCGCAGAAATCTTCCACTTAAGTCCAAGACTTCCCCCTCAGTACTTGGCTCTCAGTAGGTGTGGACAACCGAATGTCATGTTCTCCTCAAACCCACTCCTTTTATAAATTCCTTGCCCTGCCCCCTTTCAAGTCCACCCACCAGGCTGGTAATCCCAACCCTTGTTGCCTAGTGATCTCCCTGAAAATCCTCTCTCCTACTTCCCTAAAGCAGAGACACTTTTCAGGGGGGAGGGGTCACATAAAGATGCCTTTATTTATTGCATTTACTTACTTTCACTGAATTCTTGTGATAAGCAAGATCCAGGAATGCAGAGTTTATGGGTCAGAAGATTTGGATTTTCCTGATGTTAGGACCCTCAGAACTTTCTGAGCATGTGCCCAGAAGTTCATGCTTTAGGGGGATAATTTTTCCTTCAATACCCTGGTGTTTGATTAAAATTGACAATGTTGGATGAATTACATAAATATGTTAGTTCCGATAAAGATTATTAAAATGTTTAAAAAAGATTATAACATGGTACTTTTTTATTGGACTAACAATATATTTTGTCTATTTTTGGCCTAATTCTATATATGATGCTAAAAATTGTGAGTGGAAATTTGGGTGTGTGCCCAATTTCCACACATAATTTAATTGAATAACATGCCAATTAATGCCAATAATTGGGTGCTCCTCATCCTGTTCATCTGAGGCCTGCTGCTATGGTTGCTGTGGCTCTTCTGGGAGGGCCTGTCCTCTATGTATTGCCAAATTATGTAGCATGCAGCAGGCCAGAAATATCTTTGCCACCTTTTGGGGGCTGTACAGGAGCTCCCCTCCAGAATGGTCCAGACATCACAACCAGTTCTTAAGTTGTCCAAAGGTGCGCTCGATGATGCCATGGGTGGATGTCTACTGTTGTAGTTCTCCTCTGATCCTGTTTGTGAGTGCACTGTGGGGGTCATGAGCCAACTCCGCTGTGGGTAGCCTCTGTCACCTTTGGGGAGAAGCAGGATGAGAAAGATGAGTGTGCATTGTTTGGAGTGGGTACCTTGTGGAGGTGGGGGGATAGTGGGTTGTGGAGTGAGCTGGAGGGAGACTGTGCTGAGGGATGCTCAGTGGAGGAGGTACAGTTTGGGCAGATCCATGCTGCACTTACCTAGGAGCCATCCGCCAGTGATCTCCCCTCGGTCAAACCTGTGGAAGATTCCTGAGTGCTACAATATATAGGCGTCATGGGTGGAACCTGGGTATCAGACACACAAGTCTAGAATCCCCCTGGACCTCAAACACAACTTGCATATTGAGTGAGTGGAATGCTTTCCTGTTCTTATAAGTGGCCTCTCATGCCCGGGGGGGGGGGGGGGGGGTCTGAGTGTGACATGTGCACAGTCAATGGCGCCTATGACCAAGGGGAAGAGAGCTACGGTGTAGAAGTCAGCCATGTTGTTCTGCAGGGCCTGGGGGGTGGTGGGGAAGGTGATGTACTCAGAGGTGTGGGTAAGGAAGACATCAAGGAACTGGGTGAGGCAGTTAGAAATGGAAGCCTGGGTGAGACCTGTGTTCACAGATAGGACAGACTGGAAACTCCCAGTGGTCAGAAAAGATAGAGAAGCGGTGATCTTTAGGTTTACAGGGATGGGGTTGTTCCTATGGGTCCTGGGCTGCAGGAGTGGTTTGAGCTGGTCACAAAGGTGCTGAATGGCAGCCCTATCAAACCGATACCTAGTGAGACACTGCAGGTCAGTGAGGTCTAGGAAACTGCTACGGGGCCTGAAAACTCTGGGGCGTGAGTACCTCCTGTGATGCCTCCCCTCTTCCTCCAACATGTAAGCCACCTGTGCATTTAGTGCCTCCATTTCCCCACACTACAGGTGCAATGCAGTAACACCAGTGCTCACCTCTCTCTACCAACTTGGAGAAACACACCAGCAACAAACAGAAGCTGACGCTCACTCTCCCACCACCGACAAACAATTCGGTCACACACAGCAGTAAAGTAACAAGGATGTGTTTCTCACATAACTGCCAAAGGATGTCCATCTTACTAGGCCCACTGAAGGACGGTGGGCCTGAGGGACGTTCTTCGGCAGTTCTGTGAGAAACACATCCTTGTTACTGTACACTTATGAATGTTCCTTATATTTCCCGTACCTGGATGTCCACAACTACATGCACTGTACTTACGGAACAACCAGGTACATCAGAGAAGTCCAAAATATAGTAATAAGGACATATTTCTCGTAGAACCGGCGAAGGACATTGATATGACAAATTGGCAAGTACAGTGAATGTTTTAGGGGCGTCCTTTCGCAGTTCTGGAAGATGGGCGTCCTTTTTACTATACTTTGGGCGTCCCTGATTTGGGCGTTTTGCACTGCGATAATGGAATGTCTAAGGACGTCCATACTATTTTTTCGATTATACCTACCTGATTTTGGCCGACTTCGTGAGGGCATCCTAAGTCATACTTGGACGACCTTTCAAACATGCCCCTCCACGCCTATTTTATAAAGGCAAGAGTCATCTATGTGTCTGTATAAAATAGGCTCTTGGAACCTATTTCAGTAATACACAAATGTTCTAACACAAATATATACTTGTCCTAAGGCAGCTGCAAATGTGTGTGTGTGTGTGCTGTATATGTCCATATGCATGTTTTATAATGTATATGCATACATTGGACTCCACCTCTGCATCACCCAAAATATGCCCTAGTAATGTTCATTAACATGAACAACAAAAGTTGGTGCACTCTGTTAGCACACAGATCCTGTTGCAGTTTCCTTGTGTAAAACATACTTAATAAGTGGAAACGTCTCTATAACAATGGTTTCCGATTTATAGTCCATTGTGCTATTAAAGAAGATCCACAGGGCTTAGGGAAGAGACAAAAAAAACCCAGCCTCTGAATAAGACTATGACTTACAGACTGGCAATTACAGCTGCATTAATGGGCGTGGGAAAAACAAATTACTGCTGGTTTGAAAATGAGTCAGGTTGGGTCAGGGATTGAGGGATGCCGCTAAACTACCAAGGATGTTTTTAAAGTTGTGGGAGGGAGTTCAGGTTGGGTAAGGTCATGGGAGGGAGGAAGCCACTAAACTACCAGGGATTTGGGCTACTGCAGAAAATGGGAAGTGATCAGGGGTTGGGGGCCTGGAGCCTGGGGAAGAATCTTATTAGCTTTTCTGCCTTAAAGCAGAGGGTAAACTAACCCTTCTATCTCGCCTCAGACCTAGTATTTTGTGCTCACTTAAAAAAACTTTTCTGCATCATGGCAGAATAGCTAATAGTCTGTGTTATGTTTATTTTAATGTACTATGAACCAACAACTACTGTGCAAGCTAACTCCAATGACAAACCTATTTCTGTACCACTTGCTGGCTAATGTGCATACCTATGCCTCATTAACCATGTGCTGCTGCCTGCATTAGTTTTCTGCTTTAGTCACTGAGAGCCAGATGCATCAACCAAACGTTAAAAAATCTAAATCGTCAAAGTCCCTAACGATTTTTAAAAAACGAAGAAGGCACAAAAAAAAAACAAGTCACACATGCCCGGTGTGGTATTGAAAAGTACAATGTATCAAAGAATCGTAATCCCCATCCGTAATCGGCTCCTAAAGCATGCGCAGAGCAGCCAATTGTTTTGCTGGCTGCTCTGCGCATGTCACAAATGTATTAAACCTACATAGGTTGCTTACGTCAGACGTGGGCATGCAAGGGGGGGATTGGGACGTGCGAGCCTCTAGCTCTGTAATCGTAGCAGGAAAGTGCAGTTGAAGAAGTCCTTTTTAAGACTTCAGAATGACGTCCTTCATAAACCCCCTTGTAACAAAAGACCTCTTTCACTGTAATAATCGGCTCCTAAAGCATGCCCAGAGCAAGCATAAAAAAACAAAACACAAACCTGCAAGGGGTGTTCGGGACCTGCGTTTAGCTCTGTGGTAGCAGGAGAGTGCAGTTGAGTCCTTCATAAACCCCCTTGTAACAACAGACCACTGTGATCCCCATCCATAATCTGCTCCTAAAGCAAGCGTTTATGATCCTAGCAGGAGAGTGCAGTTGATTCATGTTTTTCTTTAGAAGGATTCACGTTTTTCTTTATAAGCTTTATTAAACAAAAAATCTGGCTCCGATGCTGTAGGCACTTTTTTGGACAACGTGCTTCTCAGCTGAGCCAATCACAGCGCGTTTAGCTCAGTTAATGCGCTGGGATTGGCTCAAGGTTTGTTTGTTTGTTTTTTTAAAGGTTTTCCAGGCCCGCGCAGCCACAACGAGAGGTCCAGACCTCTCATTAGATTTCCTACGTTTTTCCTGCATAAAGGCAATCGGAAAAGGTTAGTGCATCTCGCTACAATGGGGTTTGTACAGGAATTGCTCATCTGCATTCCGTTTTCGTTAGCTGCTAGCTTCGTCAGTAAAAGCCCTTTGATGCATGTAATGGATCAAAATTTCCTCATTGGAGGGTCGTTAAAGGCTCATTAAAGTTTTGTGCATCTGCCTCTGAATCACAGGAGCAGTGGGGATGGGATCAGAAGTGGCAACACAAACTCAAAACAGGAGCTGCAGTAGTAGCAAGACCAGTGGTGACCCATGGGACCCAGTATAAAAGTTTAACATTAGGTGAGAGGAGGGAGAGAGACAGGAATGATAAGACAGCTGAGGAGTAAAAGAATTGATTAGAGGCTTTCGGGAAAGGGACAGAAAGGGTTGATAGGACAGGGGGCTAGCTAGGAAGAAGAGCAAGAAAGGGGGGGGGGGGAAGAGAGAGGCCTGGCTTGGAGAAAGCTTGAAAGAGACTAATAGGGGTGGGCTTGGAAGGCAGACAGTTGGGATAAATTGGCAGTTCCAGAATGATTTGGAGGTTGATAAGAGTTTCACACAGCCAAAATGGTTGGGTACCTCTGCTTATTGGTAAAAGTATGTTCATGTACACAATTTCACCCTCAATTAGTTGAGGCATTTCCAGAGGCAGCGTAAGGGTGGAATTTGGCTCTTGTGCACACTTTTGAACTGTCAATGACAAGCAAAAATAGACATGCCTAACTGCATATGCTCAGTTATAAGATTGCCTTTCATGTGTCCACATAATAGCAACTACCAACCCTTTAGGTGATCATTTTAAAAGGCATTTGTATTAGAGGCATGCAATTTACAAATTTGTTTCATTTATAGGAGAAGTTAACAACATGGTCTACTATTAATTTGGTTTATCTTAGCACAGGCTCCCATTTTATGCAATGTGACCCTGTGATAAAATATCACCCCCCAACTTGAGTTAAAATAGCCCACATTGATAACTCCCCCCACCTTATTTTCCAGTGTCATTTATGGGAATGTTTGTTTTGTTCTTTTTTAATTTTTTTCTTGGGAACAATATAGTTAGTAGTGTGTACTCTATAGGAAAGAGTGCAATACTGGGGCTTTTCCTCTCATTTCATACACACACACACACACACACACACACTGACATGAAATGAAATTCCTCATGTCATTTCAAATGAAGGTACATCTCTAATTTCCACAAGTAAAAACAATGTTTTACATGCAGAAATTGACTTTTTAGAAAATATCCTCTGTTATGTGAATAAACCTATGTCTATATAATCTTTAATCCCATAACTTTACCTGAACTGAGGAGAGGCATTCTCAGGACAGGATTGGGGTATAGTGTTTATACACATATTTAAACTGCATGGTAAACATTGACTTCAAACACTGTGGCATTTAAATTAATACCCAGATCTTCGGTGGTATAAGTGCCGATGTCTAAATTAGGCACAGACCATGTGCATTCCATAACAATGTGCATAGATTTTAGAAATGCCCATGACCTGCCCATTCCACATTTATGGCCATATTTCCTTTTTATCTATGAGATTTAGAATTTATGCACATCACATTAGAGAATATGCTTAGACAGCTATATGAATAAAATCTAATTTATTTATTTATGTCATTTATATACCACATTTTCCCACACAAATTTGAGTTCAATGTGGCTAACAAGCTACAAGCAGACAGTACAAAATAAGAAATAAAAACCATAATCCCACACATATCAAAATAGGAAAGAATCATAAATACATTTGCAGTTTCTTTTGAGGAGGACATAGATAACCCCACTTTGCCTAAGCAATGCGTAGAATCCTCTGGCCCTAATCCTTGGACCCATAATGTAACTGATGATATTTCCAACCCCTCTGATATTGAAACAAAATTTGATTTATATTCAATTAAAGAAGGGAGCAAGAGAATTTCTGCATGCACTTAGTTAATGTGGGCCATGTGTAAGAAAGCCTTAAAAGAGCATGCAGAATTGAACGATAAATTACTAGCTAAAGAGAAAGAATGCAAGCAGGTAGGCACAGAAAAGGATTTCTTGATCACAATGGCTAATTGCTTAAATTATCAATTAAACTATTCTAAACAGCAGATAGCTCACCATCAAGCTCAGGAAAATCAAATGAAAGCCCAAATTTTAGCTTTAGAAATGCAGGCCAGCCAGGTCCCAGACTTGAAGCATTTAATCAGAGAATTAATACTGCAACCGCCACATATAGATGAGAATATTGATCATGTACACTGTCACAGGGAGATAGAAACCTTAAGACAAAAATTATAGGATGCTCGTATGCAGGTCTCAACCATTACAGGTCTCCCATGTGCCCCTCCAGACCCAAATACAGCTACAGCCATGCCTGTTTCAGCTGTGGTAACAGTATCACAGTCCACACCCGTAGCAGGAGGTTCAACTAGAACCATTAGTTCCCAGGCCCCCTCACAGCATCCAAAACCTCAGCACATATATGCACAACCTGTTCTGCAGTCTAATTTAAATGCTCATGAAGGTAAGCCTCCAGTCAAATATTCAGCTCCTCAACACACAGATGCACCACCTGGGCTGCATTCTGATCTAAGCTCCCATAGAAGGGAACCTCTAATAAGAGAATCAGCTCCTCAGTATGTAACTACTGAAAACCACAAGCAAGCATGTGACATTTTTAAACCTCATGGGGAGAATATTTCATATTGGGAAAATAAACCCACTAGTGCCCTTACTGCAAGAGCCTTGCAGATATTGCAGACAGCCACCCAGGAACCTTATAAAAAGAGAAATTTGCCACCAGATAAGCAGAAACCTATAACTGCAGGTCCTACTGTGCCAGAAACTGACATTCTGTCAGCCCTTCCTGCAATTTAATTCCTAGAAACATGAGGAGACGCATCCAGCCTACTACTACTACTATTACTATTTAGTATTTCTATAGCGCTACAAGGCATATGCAGCGCTGCACAAACATAGAAGAAAGACAGTCCCTGCTCAAAGAGCTTACAATCTAATAGACAAAAAATAAATAAAGTAAGCAAATCAAATCAATTAATGTAAACGGGAAGGAAGAGAGGAGGGTAGGTGGAGGCGAGTGGTTACAAGTGGTTACGAGTCAAAAGCAATGTTAAAGAGGTGGACTTTCAGTCTAGATTTAAAGGTGGCCAAGGATAGGGCAAGACGTAGGGGCTCAGGAAGTTTATTCCAGGCGTAGGGTGCAGCGAGACAGAAGGCGCGAAGTCTGGAGTTGGCAGTAGTGGAGAAGGGAACAGATAAGAAGGATTTATCCATGGAGCGGAGTGCACGGGAAGGGGTGTAGGGAAGGACGAGTGTGGTGAGATACTGGGGAGCAGCAGAGTGAGTACATTTATAGGTTAGTAGAAGAAGTTTGAACAGGATGCGAAAACATATAGGGAGCCATTGAAGGGTCTTGAGGAGAGGGGTAGTATGAGTAAAGCGACCCTGGCGGAAGACGAGATGGGCAGCAGAGTTTTGAACTGACTGGAGAGGGGAGAGGTGACTAAGTGGGAGGCCAGCAAGAAGCAGATTGCAGTAGTCTAAACGAGAGGTGACAAGGGTGTGGATGAGGGTTTTGGTAGAGTGCTCGGAAAGAAGGTTGCGGATTTTACGGATGTTGTAAAGAAAGAAACAACAGGTCTTGGCAATCTGCTGGATATGAGCAGAGAAGGAGAGAGAAGAGTCAAAGATGACCCCAAGGGTTCGAGCTGAGGAGACAGGGAGAATGAGAGAGCCATCAACAGAAATAGAAAACGGGGGGACCGGGGAGGTGGGATTGTGGGGGAAAATGAGAAGCTCGGTTTTGGTTATATTTAATTTCAGGTGGCGTTGAGACATCCAGACAGCAATGGACTGAACTTCTCCACAGCATGACCCACTCTGCAGATGGCAGTGAAATCCAGGTGGTTGATTTTTAGTATAGGTTGGACAGGAATATAGAAAAGGTTTTTCTATTAACCTTTTGATACACTGTAAAAATTTAAAATGTAGCTTCTATTGTTCTTTTGATTTAACATGTAGCTTCTATTGTTCTTTTGAGTGTGTAAGATTTAATAATGTCTCTCTGCAATAAATAAGATTTAAAATGTCTCTCTATGATAGCTTCTATTGCAATTTGTTTTGGATAATATTGTTTAAGGATTTAGAAATGTCTTTTTCTGATAAGTAACTCCCACTTGAGCTGAAACTTAATATTGTGCTTTAATGTGAACTAATAAAATATACTTATTGTTGTAGAAGAAATTAAAACCTGTCTATGTGCAGCTTGCGTGCCATGATCTAAAGTCCTGAGAAGGAACTGTGAAGAAAGAGAGTGAACCCCCACCAGAACCGGAGAGCCATGTGACCTGCTAAATTAAATTAATGTTAAAATGTTTTTTTTTTCTTTTTCAGAGTTCGAGTTCTACTTATGAGATAACAATATTTTTTATGGTGCTAGTAATTAATACATACATGGCTATCTCAGATACCTTTTTAAAATAAATAGATCTATACCTGTTCTACTTATGAGATAATGACCATGTATAATTGTGCTAATGCTTTGGCAATCCAAGATGGATGCCGCATACGTTGCTTTTGTGTTCTTGTGTTCTACTTGCAGGTTAAGCTCAATCCTGGATCTGGAATGGAGGATCGGAGACCTAAAGGCCTAATAGAGCTCTTTGTTTGTTTGTCATGTGGTCTCCATGTTTGTTTTATGTTATGGGGTACCCAAGAAACTATACACAGACATTCATAGACCCTCCCTACTAACAGTCCCTCCATTAGTTCACATTGTCCAAGAAAGAAAAAAAAAAAGAGACCACTGTCACTGGCAGGCAATCTATAGAAAAGAAAACCATGTTCACTATCTAAGGTTATATATTCACATGTGTATATTTGAAATTATGAACAAAGGTTTCTCTTTATATGATCTATCAGGTATAATCAGTACTGGGAATGTTTCTGACCTTTTCTACATCACAGCCAGTACATACAAAATGCTCTCTCTCTGGAATAAAATATTGGCTGTGTGCAAAGCACAATTAACATATCTTTTCTAAAATCTTTACAACATTAAACACATGAGTATTGTCTATTAATTAGCTACATTAAACACTGCTAAAGCAGACAAATATGGTAACCTTTTACCACACTCATTACCCATAAATAGTTTCTCTCTGAAAAAAAAAAAAGTTTCTCTCTGAGAAGTATTTCATGGCACTATACCATGACTCTATTTTTGCTTATTTGGTCAATGATTAAGTAGATATTGTGGTATAGGATTGATAGGAATAATTATTTTCTTTTTGTGCATTATTATGATAATTGCATACATATGCCTTTCTTATTTCTAATGATAACAGTAGTATAGCAGTTCCATATTACCATTCTTGTTTCTGTATTAGAACTATCTGTCCTTTTATTATTGCTAATGATGTACTGTTCATAGTAAGTGATTTTAGTAATTACAGACCAATTTTGCAGTATGTTTCCAATGATTTATCCATACACACCCCTGAACTACCACCAGTTCCCTTAGATGTTATTGCTATTAATTCATCAGTTAGCCTCTGAAATAGAGAATATAGGGAGAAATTCACAGAGTATTTTTCCTTGGAATGTCAAATGCTGAGAATAGTGACTGAATAGATTGTTCCACCCCATTGTGGTGGTATAAATTGGTCAATTGCGCACTCTCATGCTATTGATTTGGCTAGCATACTGGGTAAGATATCCTGTGGCATAAACTTGGGAGCAGCCTACGCCCCTGAACAAGTGACAAAAGAGCTGGTCTCTGGGGCATGGCAAGATGACACTTGTGTGGCTGAAGTCATATAAAGTGTACTTGCAAGCCTATTTTAAACCAGAGCAAAAGCCAGACTCTGCCACCTGACTGAATAGAAGCCTAATGGGACAGATGATAGATGACCACTGAAAACTTAACCCTAGCTACATAAATGTAAGGCATGAGTAAGAGCAAACAAAGGTAATAATGATGAGTCTTTTTGCTTATAACAGTCATATTCCAACTAAGGACATATTCCAAGATTCATAGTGACGTGACATAGTAGATGACGGCAGGAAAATACCTGTGCGGTCCATCCAGTCTGTTTAATGTCCACTATTAAAAGATTCACCTCTTCCAATACACATGCTCATGTAAACAGTTCAGTATCTTTGCTATTGTTCTTTTGAAATTATACTACTGTATTAGGTTAGAGTTAAGGTTTTTTTTGTAGCCTTTATAGTTTATTTTTATGGTTCTTCGCTCCAAATTTTATGTAAATATTTGTCACTTAGAACCAAGAGAGGGAGTGTAATGGTATCAGTTTATTGAAATATGTAGCATGATATTTTGCTGGATCATTTATAGCAATACAAACATACAGCTTTAAAAATACAGTTTTAAACTACAGCAGAGAAAATAGTTTCATTTCAAGCCCCTCTCTCCCCCTCCCTTTCTCCTGGGGACTTTTGATAGCAGGGATAGTCAATTACAAACACTTAACAAAGACAAAAGAGAGATATATAGCTTCCTCTGCCCTCCCACCTAACAAAAGCTTGACTAAGGTGGGTACCTGGATGCTCATCCAGACATCTCCGAAAACCAAAGACCCAAGAGACAGAAAGTCTGGAGACCCCATTGAAGACAAAGACTTCAGAGGAAAAGCATAAACAAAACATTTGCCTGTCATCAGAGGTATACCTGCCCCCTCCCATCGGCTGTCAGACAGATGGACGCCAGGGCATGTGCAGAAAGGAAGGACTTATAATGTGATCATGTGAACAGACTACATTAACCATAATGCCTTGCAAAATATCCAGGACATGCACACACCATGCTTCTCTGCTAACATTATAAAAGGCCTGGAAACAGCCCAGCTCGCTCTCTTGGGACCTGCCTCCTCTTGGGACCTGCTGCTCTCTTTGGGGTCTGCTGATGCCTTGCTCCTGACCATGTGCTCATCAATTAGCTGGACCACAGCATGCTTGTAACAAAGACTGTAAGTTAACCTACCTGTTACTTTGTTCTATTTTATGCACAAATTCTCTGTTCTAAGATCCTTTTAAAAGCTATCTCTCATTTGTAACCTTATTTATATGATTGCATTAATCATATTGTAAAATAATAAACCTTTTGAATCTAAATATATAGTGTTCTTGTCCTTTAGACCTGGTAATGCAGGTTAATGCAATCCAATAATTACACTTAATTCCGTTTATTCTTGAATTGTTCTTACCTTGTGGGTAAGTGGTGGAGAAATTTTAGCGAGTGCTCTTAAAATATTCCCCTGCTCTTTGTTCTTAAATATCATATTAAGACTGTGACAATTTTGTAACATTTTTAATGGATATTAAGAACATTTAAATTATTTCCGGTAACAGAGAGGGAGAAAAAAGTAAGCATCAGCATCAATTAACAGAATTTTTTTTAAAGGAAAGATTTCAAAAAATTCTGAAAAACTAAGTAATGGTGCTTAGTACCTTGGTAAGAGAAAGTAGCAGAATAAATTGACGTGGACTACTTTCTTACAGGTAGGAAAATTAAGACTCAAGTAGTCTCTCACACCATAGGCAGCATTGTGAGAAGGCAAAGTGACAAGGGGCACCATATGCCAATCAATGTCAATAATTGCTTGTTAAGTGGAAATTATTGGTGCTGATTTGCTTGTTAACAAATTTGTGTAGGCATATCCAGAATATGACTGGATTTACATGCACAACTTAAGATAAGCTGTATAGAATCCGGGGGAAAAACAAATTACTGCTGGTTTGAAAATGTGTCAGTAATCCACAACTCATTGCCAAAGTCCCCCTTCCTGTAAGTGTGGAAGTGGTGATTATTGGGGAGGTAACATAAAAAAACAACAACATGTCAATATTATATATACTTTTATGATGAAACAGACTCAGTATGTGCAGATACTCAACTGTGGAAAGAAGCTTTGGCAGTGACTCGTTTCACACTGGAACTGCTGAAGACAAGTTTTACAAATTTTTATCTAAAAGGCATATTGTGAATAAAGTAAGATATATTGTGATAACTGTGGAATTAGCTGAAGCCGATGTTGAAATGAATGAGTCACTGGGCAGTGGTTCCAGCATGAAATGAGTCACTGCCGAGGCTTCTTTCCACAGTTGGATTTCTGCACATACTAAGTTTGTTTCATCGTATAAGATTAGTGCAAGTGCTGGGTTATTTGTTATTTCATCCTCAGATATCCACCCCCACAGTATTAATTTATTTGGGATATATCAAATAGTTGAATATATGTATACTTTGACAGATATTGGAAGATGGGAGATATGATAGAGACATTTAAATACCTCCATGGCATAAATTGAAAGGAATCTCTGGAATGAGGGGGCATAAGATGAAAGTGAAAGGGGACAGACTCATGAGTAACCTGTGGAGATGCATCGGCCTCCCAGTGGAGGTGTTGGAGGTTAAAACTCTATCTGAAATCAAGAAAGCTTGAGACAAGTAAATAGAATCTCTAAGGGAGAGGAAGGGATAGTAAACATCATGGATGGGCCAACTAGAATACGATCTTTATTGGCCTTCATTTTTCTATGTTTCTTTTATAACATTTTTTTCCACTGAATGTAAAGATCAAGAAGGATCAGTAGTAGTAATGGAAGGAACATTCTCATTTAATTTTTTTTCATCGATATTATTTTCAAAGCAAAGTTAATGTAGCCAAACCTACATAGAAATATGAGACAGATAAAGGCCAAATGGTCCATTCAGTCTGCCCATCCTCAGTTATCACTAACTCCTCCTTGTCCTAAGAGATCCCAAATATCCGCCACTTTCTTAAATTCTGACAAAGTCCTTGGCTGTACAACCATTCCACGCATCCACCACCCTTTCAGTGAAAGAGTATTTCCTCTTAACTTCACCCTGTGCCCTGAGAGATTATCATTGGGAGCACCTAATTTAAGTTTGTCTTAAAGTGAACTCACTAAAGCCCAAAGAAATGATGTCTAGAAAAACATTATTCTGATTTTAAAATCTGAATTTCAAGAAGTAGACTTACAAATGTTATATAGAGCCAGAAAAGAAGCCACGGAAACATATGGAAAGTATGAAGACTGAAGACTTGGTGGCAGTATGTGACATATTGAGTTATTTTTATGTTACTCGTTCATTAGAAACTTTAGCTATTGATTATACAGTCCTTGAAAAAGATACATGAGGATATGAGAACATTCTCATCATGACTGATGTATTAACTACGTTCACTTTTGCTGTCCTCATGAAAACTCAGACTGATAAAACAACTACTTAAATATTAATTACCAAGTGATTTGCTGTGGGTGGAGTACCCAAAAAGTTACATCCTGATCACGCCTGTACATTTGAATCTGCCATTATGAAAGAAATTTGCCTCCTGCATGGGATCAAGGAAACATGTATCACTCCTTACCATCCCCAAGGAAATGGGAGGTGTGAAAGATTCAATATAACTTTACATCAAATTCTACATATTTTCGCAACTTATAAGAAACGAGTATATTCTTGAGCTTAATCAAATATACAATAGTTCTATCCATAACTCTACTGGATTTACACTAGTCTACCTTTTTCTGGGTAGAGAAACTGCTTCCTCAAGAACCATTAGTTCCTTATGAGTTCAAAGCAGATGAAAATATTAAATATCTGGACAATTGGACTCATGTACATGAAAGAAAAACTACAAACAGTATGTCAGCTAGCCCGGAAATTCTCCAAACAGAAACACGAAAAGATGAATCGGCAAAATGATCAGAAAGCTGGCACTGATTCCCTTAAGATTGGGGATTGGGTGTTGGTTTGGAGGCAGAGTTTCCTGGGGTCTCATAAAATATAAACTATATTGTAATCCATATCATACCAAATAATTGACATACTTGGAAATAATTTGAATGTATTTAGAGTCCAAAATAAGGCCGGTGAAATTAGAACAGTACGTGAACATTTCTTATAATTTTGGGGGGTAGAAATAGAAAATTCAGAATTCTTTCAGAGCCAGAGAAAAAGAAATCTGTTAAACGCAAGGCAGACATTTCATCTAGTCATGAAACTAAAGAGGCTGTGGTACATTATACATAACTAGTAAAAAAAGGCCTGTTTCTCACACAAATGAAACGGGCGCTAGCAAGGTTATCCTCTGAGTTCCAGCTTGGCCCCCTCCCTCCCCCCTCTCCTCCGAGTTCCAGGCCCCCCTCGCTCTCCTCTGAGTTCCAGGCCCCCCTCTCCTCCGAGTTCCAGACTTCCCTCCCTCCCTCTCTCTCTCCTCCAAGTTCCAGGCCCCCCTCTGTCTCCTCCGAGTTCCAGGCCCCCTCTGTCTCCTCCAAGTTCCAGGCCCCCCTCCCTCCCTCTCCGAGTGCTAGTCCGACCTGCGCTGGCCGCCCTCTTCTCCCAGTCCTCCGCATGCCCGTCGCCTGGAACTCGGAGGAGAGGGGAGAGAGGTGGGGCATTTCTCCCGCGATTCTTTCACAATTCTCTCCTCCCCTCGATTTGTACCTAAACGTTCTCTGGCTGGCTGGCGCTGGTTTCCCTTCCCTCTCACTGTTCCGCCCTCTGACGCCATTACATTTTGACGTGAGGGCGGGGCAATGAGTGGTTATGGATGTTACGAACCCAGGCAACCAGACGTAGAATGTTGGAGGTGCAAATTATTATATAGGATGGGGAAAATTCTATAAATGGTGCTCAAAATTTGATGTCGGGAAAAATCAGCACTTAGCAATGTTCTACATCACTTTATTGAATAGCCCTGGTGAGCTCAATTGCAGTTATAGTCTGGGACCTAAGTACTTGAAAGGGAAAAAAATCCCTAAATGTAAACTGTCCTGTTTTCTGTGTTCTAGTTAAGCATGTTGGTTGATATTTAAAACAATTTAACCAGACAGAAATGGCCCATGACCGGTTAAATCATTCATTTTTTGCTATCTGGTCACTTTTAGTGACCTTTACTTGGCTATCTTGGCCAAAAAAAGGACCAGTTAGTGCCAAAGTGAAAACTGGCTATGGTGGAGGCGTTTGAGGGTGAAGTCAGCATTTAGGTATTTAAGTTCCAATATTTAGAACTTAAACAGCCGGGTTTAGTGCATAAATGTGACCACATAAATCACAGCCCTATCTTTATACACTGCTAGACCATCCAGCTTATAATTGAAAAAGAAAAACGCCTATATTGCGACACAAATCGGGAGATAGACGTTTATCTCACAAAAACGAATAAAGCGGTATAATCGAAAGCCGAATTTGGACGTTTTCAACTGCACTCCATCGCGGATGCGGACAAAGTTGATGGGGGCGTGTCAAAGGCGTGGTGAAGGCGGAACTGGGGCATGGTTATCGGGCGATCAGAGATGGGCACCTTTCGCTGATAATGGAAGAAAAATATGCGTTTTTAGCGAGAATTTAGGGCACTTTTCCTGGACCCTGTTTTTCCACGAATAAGGCCCCAAAAAGTGCCCTAAATGACCAGATGACCACTGGAGGGAATCGGGGATGACCTCCCCTGACTCCCCCAGTGGTCACAAACCCCCTCCCACCACAAAATATGCCATTTCACAACTTTTTATTTTCACCCTCAAATGTCATACCCACCTCCCTGGCAGCAGTATGCAGGTCACTGGAGCAGTTATTAGGGGGTGCAGTGGACTTCAGGCAGGTGGACCCAGGCCCATCCCCCCCACCTGTTACACTTGTGCTGGTAAATGGGAGCCCTCCAAACCGCCCCCCAAACCCACTGTACCCACATGTAGGTGCCCCCCTTCACCCCTTAGGGCTATAGTAATGGTGTAGACTTGTGGGTGGTGGGTTTTGAGGGGGATTTGGGGGGCTCAACACACAAGGGAAGGGTGCTATGCACCTGGGAGCTCTTTTACCTTTTTTTTTGTTTTTGTAAAAGTGCCCCCTAGGGTGCCCGGTTGGTGTCCTGGCATGTGAGGGGGACCAGTGCACTACGACTCCTGGCCCCTCCCACAAACAAATGCCTTGGATTTATTCGTTTTTGAGCTGGGTGCTTTCATTTTCCATTATCACTGAAAAACAAAAACGCCCAGCTCACAAATTGTCGAATAAAACATGGACGTCTATTTTTTTTCGAAAATACGGTTCGGTCCGCCCCTTCACGGACCCGTTCTCGGAGATAAACGCCCATGGAGATAGACGTTTTTGTTCAATTATGCCCCTCCATGGCTAGTTAAGTTCTGAATATTGATTTAACTGGTTATGAGCTAGCCAGCACACACACACACACACACACACAAAGGATATTAAATGGCAAAGTCCGGACAAGGCCAAGCATTGAATATCGGGAATAAAGCCAGTGGTAGTCAACTAAACGCTCACCGCTTCCAGCAGAATATTGACTCCAATCTTGCTACTGTTTTCAGCAAGTTCATTGCGGCTGGAATAAAGAAAAAAAATGAAAGTTTTTAGTAAGGAGCTGTATGTATCCTTTTGAATAAACAGCCTTTGGTATTGAAATCTATAGGGACTATATTCTTTTTTGCTGTAAGCTAACAATTTGGCTCTTTGATACTTTTCAGCTCCAATAAGTGTGAATATCACCATTAATTATGTCCTGCTGGAAAGGATCTTTGATTTTAGTCATGCTTTCCCAAAGACAGTCACATAATATTGATTGTATTTTGTCAGACAGCACCTCTCACAAGTTGCCAACACAATATAAAATTGTAATCTAACATGTTATGATGTCACTGTTTGCACTACTAATGTTATCTTCTCTGTTCAACCATTGATTGCAACAATAAAATATAAACTCTTACATTTATTTATTTATTTATTTTATTTATTTATTATGATTTTTTTAAATTCTTTATTTATGAATTACAATTATACATTCACATAAAATAAATGTCTGAAAATCAAGCAATACAATAGAAAGAATTCTTCTTTTCCTCTATAACCAAAGAAAACAGAAATATCGTCGTTACTTAGTCCACAACAAATGATCAAGAGAAAAAGAAATTGTGAGAGGAAAAATAAGAGAAAATCTCTAATACATTATAATGAGAGGGGGAAGCACAGGACCCTACCAGCGGTTTTAGCTCCCTAATGGTGCGGTCGAGGTTAAATCACCACCGCTTTCTTTTGCAGTAATAAATTGTCTCATTTTATATGGGTCAAAGAATACTGAATCATATTCAAGAAAACTAAGCATCTACATGCAAATTTCAGTTTGAAAATTCCTCCTAGCGCTAGAATTCGAGGCTTTAGCCCCAGGAATTCTCTCCTTCTTCTTTGAGTAGATTTACAAATATCAGGAAACATTTGTATCCTTGATCCAAAAAATTGAGAGGAAATACATCTGAAGTAAAGTCTGATTATGTTGTTCCTGTCAGTTTCGAAGGCAAAAGACGCAAGGGGAGTCGTGCGTTGTGTAATCGTCTCTAAAGACGTTTCAATAAATTCTGTTAAGTTTAATTCTGGAGCCGCCGCTGGCAATGATTTAATTCCTGTAATGTAGTAAGCTTTTACAATTGGAGGAAGAGCTTCTTTTGAAATACCCAGCACTTAAACAAAGTATTTTCTTAACATTTCCATCGTGGGTATCAGAGGCATCTTCGGAAAGTTTAAGAATCTTAAATTATTGCACCTAAGTTGATTGTCACGATATTCTATCTTTCTTTGTACATTGTCTCTTTCTACTACAACATTACCAACAAGAGTTTGTAATTTCTTAATCTCTAATAAATTTGACTCACATTTATCTTCTTGCGCTTTAACCCTCGATACTAAAGACTGCTGTTGTTGTTTAAGCTCCATTACTTCAGTTTTAATTAAATTCGTAGACTGAAGAAGTGATGAATTTAAAACCTGGATTGCATCCCAAAGGGCCTCTAAGGTTACAAAGCCGGCCTTGATTTCCCGCCGGTTCCCACAGACGGAGCAGCCAGAAAGGGGGAAGATGAGGAATCAACACTTCCATCTGATGTTGTCTCATCCAGCATCGAGAATCCAACAGGCCACCTCTAGCTACTGGAGATACCATCTGTAGCTCTCCCATCGGCTCTGAATCTCCACCGGGTCTCAGCGGGGCTGTCTGTTGAGGCGCGCTCAACGATACCGCCTCTGAGCTAAGATCCCCCAGATGTCCCGAGGATCCAACCAAGGTAGGGGTCTGTACTCCAAAAGCCAAAAGCCTCTAAAGTCATTTGTCAAAGGGTTAAAGTATCACCGGGGCTAGGAGTGGCTTTAGCCCTGGTTTTCCCCTTTCTTTTTCCCCTATGAATAGGGGAAAAAGAAAGAAAACACTATGAGATGTGCTTTGAGGTTGGGTGCATTCAAACCGCACACCCTCTCACAGACGCCATGTTGATCAGCCACCATTTATTAGGATTTATTTACTGCCTTTTTGAAGGAATTCATTCAAGGCGGTGTACAGTAAGAATAGATCAAACATGAGCAGTAGGCAATTACAGCAGTAAAATTATTCGAACAACAATACAAAGTATGGTATGGTATATTACTTGCAATGACAACACAATATGTACTAGAACATTATAATTGGTAGTGAAAGGTAAGGCAAAGCTGTAACATATAGATGAGTAAGAAAGTAGGAAGAGTTAGAAAGTAAGGTGATTGATTTGAAGAAAGTTGCACATGAGGTCAGAGAGATGGATAAATATTATCTCAGCTAGGGTAGGAGTGGATAAACATGTCCCGCTGCAGTATGTGCAGCCCAAGTCAATCCTTGTGTGTGTGAGTGAGACTAACAAGTTAGTTACTTCTTCCATTCAAGGCTTGGTTGAAGAGCCAAGCTTTCACCTGCTTCCTGAAGTAGAGGCAGTCTTGTTTTAAGTGGAGCCTTTCAGGCAATGCATTCCTGAGTGTGGGGGCTACTCCAGAGAAGGCTCGCTTGCGGGTATCACATTGTGTAATGTCTTTTGGAGAGGGCGTAGTTAGTGAAAGTCCTTGGGAGGACCTTGGTGTCCTTGGCGGTGTGTGGAGGATTATCCTATTCTTCAGATACTCGGGGCCATTTCCTTTCAGGGCCTTGAAGATCAGACATAGGGTTTTAAATTTAGCCCTGTATTGTACTGGTAGCCAATGAAGTTTTTGCAAAAATGGTGTGATGTGGTCACGTTGCTTGCAACCTTCTATGAATCTTGCTGCTGCATTCTGAATCAACTGGAGCTGGTGCAGGCCCTTTGTAGTCAGACCATTGTATAGTGCATTGTAGTAATCCAGTCTTGATGTTACCATGGCATGCACAACTGGGATAAGATTTACCTTCTTGATGTAAGGAGAGAGGCAGCGTAGCTGTTGCAAATAGTAGAAGCAACTCTTGAAGGTTGCTTGGATTTGGGGAATCAGAGTAAGTGTTGAATCTAACTGTATTCTAAGGTTCCTGACTTGTGATTTGAGGGGGACTTCATACTTCCCAAAAAGGATGTTGATGTCAGGTATGTATCTACTTGTGTTAGGGACCCAGAGAAGCTTGATTTTACTTGGGTTCAGGCAAAATTTGTTTTGTTTAGCCCATTCTTGAATTGATGTTAGACAAGTGATCAGTTTATTCAAGGCTGTAAGTAAGTCAGGTTCAATGGGTATGAGTAGCTGCACATCATCTGCATAGATGTAGAACTGAGTGTCCATTGACCGAATCAGCTCAGCTAGTGGCTTGAGGTAGATATTGAACAGAATAGGTGACATTATCAATCCTTTTGGTACCCCGCAGGTCATTGTCCATGGTGGTGATGAGTTGCTGCCAATCATTATGGATTGTTGCCTGTCTGATAGATAGGATCTGAACCAGGCAAGTACTGTTCGATTGATACCTGTTTCTGTCAGTCGTGCTAGCAAGATATCATGATCCACAGGGTCAAAAGCTGCTGAGAAATCTAGCAGTACTAACATCGAGGCAAATCCCTTGTCTCAGTTTCTGTGAAGATAATCTAACAGGGATACGAGGACTGTTTCTGTTCCATAACCAGGTCTGAATCCAGATTGACATGGATCTAGCCAGTTACTCTTTTCTAGCAATTCATTAAGTTGAACACAGACTGTTTGTTCTATGAGTTTCCCTAGAAACAGGATGTTGGATACTGGCCTGTAACTTTCAAATTTATCCTGATCAAGGTTGTTTTTCGCAGAGGGCGAACCACTGCCCTTTTTAATGCTGTTGGTAGTTGCCCATTAGAAAGTGAGGTGTTCACAATTTTTGTGGCGCTTTCTATAAGGCCCATACTTGCCTGCTGCACTATCTTTGATGGGCATGGATCAAGGGAGCAGGTAGTTGGTCGAAGGTTAAATTAAGAATATAAATGTTGCCATACTGGGATAGACTGAAGGTCCATCAAGCCCAGTATCCTGTTTCAAACAGCGGCCAATCCAGGTTACAAGTACCTGGCAAGATCCCAAAACAGTAAAATAGATGTTATGCTGCTTATCCTATAAATAAGCAGTAGATTTTCCCCAAGTCCATCTTAATAGTGATTTATGGACTTTTCTTTTAGAAAGTTATTCAAACCTCTTTAAAATCCTGCTAAGCTAACTGCTTTTAAAACCCTGATAAGCTAACTGTTTTTACCACATTCTGTGGCAACAAATTCTAGAGTTTAATTACACATTTAGTGAAGAAATATTTTCTCTGATATATTTAAATTTACAACTTAATAGTTTCATTGCTTGCCCCCTAGTCGTAGTATTTTTGGAAAGAGTAAACAAATGATTCACGTCCACCCATTCCATTCCACTCCACTCAATATTTTATCATGACTCCCCTCAACCATCCCTTTTCCCAGCTGAAGAGCTCTAGACACTTTAGCCTTTCCTCATAGGGAAACCATGGAGCAATACAAAGGCATTAAAACATTCTCATTTTTGTTTTCCCTGCCTTTCCTAATATTACCTAGTATTCTGTTTGCTTTCTTAGCTACCGCTGCACACTGAGCAAAGGGTTTCAAAGTATCATCAATGATGACATCTAGATCCTTTTCCATAAGAACATAACAACCTTCCTAAATTTTTTTAAAAAGGTACAATGCCAAGGCCAACAAAAATTGGCCACCCTTAACAAAAATTAAGGATGGAAATAATGCTTATAGCTTCTGCCCACTAAACCTAACTTATAGTTTCAAGACAGAACAATAGCTTGATTGGATCAAACATCCCATCTCATAGCATCTAGAAAGGAGGGTAACATGATGGAAAATTATTTTCTATTGTCACAGAGTAGTACCCTGGAGTCTTCATCTTTCCAGTACAGTCGATTAACTAACTCCAGACAATAATGGAGGAGCCTGAAGGATGGTATTAAGGTGATTACCTTTTAATTTAAATGTAATTTTATTTATTTTATTTAGTCCTTTGTTATCAATATATTTCAGAGTAGATTACAATAAAACCTTACAAATAAAGCAATCATGCAATCATGCAGTACAATAAAATGCATTGCATGCTATATAGTCACAAAAAACAAACAAACAAATAAAAGCCATAATAGAAATTTCTTGAAGAACCAGGTCTTCACAGATCTTCTAAAAGACAAACAATTCTTTTTCTGTCTTACATCCAGAGGAAGATCATTCCATTCACATGCAGCCTTAAATGCTACAATTTTGCCAAGAGTGTTCTTATACTGAAAGCAATGGAATTGGAAATGGAAGCCACTATTGATTACTGTGAATAGATCTATTAGTTATGGGGGGGGGGGGGGAAGACTGTAAATTCAACTCTGAGGTCATATAAGTTGGAGGTACTAACTTTGTCAAGATGGAAGAATGCCTGAAGGAACTGTATGCTGGATTGGAACATCTGAGGGAAGTAAAAGAGTAATGGGCAAAAATGAAAGGTGCCATTTTAAGGACAACAAATCTTCTAACAGTAAATAAATAAAAGAAAAAGGAGGTTGCTTTAGTTCTCAAAAGAAGTAGCCAAAAAGGTAATGAAAAAGAGGTTAGCCCTCATAAACTACAAGAGACCACATAATTTCAGATCATGAGGGTGAGTGGGAAGAAAGTTACCTAGTAAATTAGTGAGGGAAGCAAAGATGTAAATAAAGTAAAAAAAAAAAAAAAAAGAAACTTAGCCAATATGGTAAAATGGAAAGACAATGTGAAGGGTAACCAGGGTGGAGGAACACAGAAACTCCCCACAGAAGTGAAACAAAGAGTCCAGGAACAGGGCAGAAAGGATGACTCTTCACAAACAAGCCATGGGAACATAAATCTATATAATATAGTCTTTATTTGCTGTTGATGCACTCAAATATATTTGAAGACAGCACCGTTTTTCAGCATAAAAGCATGCCTCAAGAGTCTTAGAAATAGTGCAAAGGTGCAATCTTGTATTGCTAAGCCTGTGAAACAAAAGATAAAGCAATCTTTAGAAAGACGCAGATGCGCCTCTTACATTCACCACACTCTTGTGCAGAGCACTCAAAAGAAACCTGCACAAGAGTGTTTGGCAAATTTTAGAGGTGAATCTGCATCTTTCTAAAGACTGCTTTACCTTTGACTTCACAGGCCTAACAATACAAGATTGCACCTTTGCACTATTTCTAAGACTCCTGAGGCAGGCTGTTACGCTGAAACATGGAGCCATCTCAAGTCTTCAAATATATTTGAGTACATCGACAACAAAGACTGTATTATATAAAATTAGGGAAACAAGACATTTTTTAGATATATTAGTGACAGAAGGAATGCAAAAATTGCATTGTGACTGATAATGCAGTACTGCTTAACAAATATGTCTGCTATCTGTTCAGATGAATGGCCTAGAGTAGGACTGCAGAAGACAAACACAAATAAAAATGGAAGAGGACTGGAGAAAAGCAGATGTGGTCACTCCCCACAAAATCAGAAATAAGGAAGAAGTTGGGACTACAGGCTGTTTAGTCTCATCTCTATGGTGAGTAAATTAATGGAAATACTTCAGAAATAGAGTGCATATTTTGGAATCCAGTGGAATTCAGGGACCAAGGCAACATGATTTTACTAATTGTAAATTTTGTCAGACAAATCTGATTTATTTTTTGACTGGGTGATCAGAGAATTGGATCAAGGGAGATTGTTAAACATAGTAAACTTAGATTTCAGCTACTTTTAACACAAGCCTGCACAAGATGATTTATAAATAAGCTGAGCACCCTCTGTGGACCTTAAAAGGACTGATTGAGTCATAAAATGGTTGAGTGAAAGGTTAAAAAGGTAGATCTAAATGGGGTTCACTTTTGAGGAAAAAGACATTACCTGTAGTGTGCCCCAGGGAATGGTTCTTGATCTATTTTCTTTTTAAAATATATTTTCATAAGTGATATTATAGAAGGACTCTGGTAAAGGTTTCCTTTTTGCAGATGATACCAAAATCTGCAATATGGCAAACACCCTGGATGGTACTGATAAAATGAGGAAGGATTTAGTGAAGCTCAAATAATGGTTTTTAGAATTTGGCAACTAAGATTAATGCTAAAAAAAAGCTTCCCTATAACTGGCAATTTTGGCATGCATATTATGTCATATCAAATGTCACTGATTGGTGATATTTGGAGCAGTGCACAGGTGAGAATCCATACTGATTTCTACCTAATCCTTCTGTGACCTTATTAGAGTGCTATGAAAATGAGTCACTCTTTGGACCAACTCCACCTTGCATATATCTTTTTGAAGATGCAGTTCTTAGAATTATGGTATGCTAAAAGAAGTCTCTCACCAGATAGTTATCTACAAGCATTATCACCTTTTTTTTCCCTGCTTATCATTCCTCTCTGTAGGCACCCAAGCATTCTGTATTTTAGTATCACCATTTCTACCTGTTTAGCTATGTTAAGATAATCAGATATGATGAGTCATGAGATAGTGGAGGAGTGGCCTAGTGGTTAGGGTGGTGGACTTTGGTCCTGAGGAACTGAGTTTGATTCCTGGCACAGGCAGCTCCTTGTGACTCTGGGCAAGTCACTTAACCCTCCATTGTCCACTGCATTGAGCCTGCCATGAGTGGGAAAGCGTGGGGTACAAATGTAACAAAAAAAAAACAAACACCTTTGTTCTGCCCCATTGCATGGGGCAGCTTGAGTTGCCTGCTTGTGATAAATTATGTATCTGTATATTATTAAGTTGTGCATATGAACCAGGACCCTGCTTTTCTGCAGTCCTCTGTATTTAATCTTTATTAACATCTGTGTTTTGCTTTCAATGCTTTTTTGACCTTTCTAGTTATTTCATCAAGGAATTCTGGGTGGAGCAGAATTCCCTCCTCTCTCTGATTGTTCTTTGTGAGAGAATTGAGAGAGATTGAAGCTTTGCCTAGGTCATAAATCCAGCATGCAGAGTGTCTGAACCTCTCATGCTGAGGCAGTAAACTGCTGCTTGTTGTTGTTGTTTTTTTTTTTTCTCTCAGGATAGTAATTCATGGTGATTTTTTCATGTGTAGCTGCTGTACCTGTACCTGTTAATTTCAGTGTCAAAATTACCAGGCACTGCCAGTTCAACATCTAAGCAGACCACAGACACAGACTCACTCTTTATGTACAGAATTCTTAATTCATCTCAATGCAACTGTAAGTGAATGTTTGTTTATCTTATCATCAACTATACTAGATAAAGAATGGGATTAAGGATTAGAGTTTATACTGGTAACTAGCAGCCTCAGGTTTAACTTTTTGGATATAAAGGACCAAAATTAATGCCTTGTAGAGATCACAATGACTCCCAGGTCCAACTTTCCTTTCCTGCACAGAAGAACTTCACCTTCTGTGGAGGGGCATTTTTTTAATATGATGTCTATGTCCGACTTTGGGCGTTTTGCTAAAAACATCTAGAATTCAAGTGGGGAATATAGTCATAGTCAAAACAGAGAAAAACATCTATTTTTTCAAAAATGGCTATTTGCTAGATGTTTTGTGCTCTGTGCTTTTATCTTTTTGGTCCATTTAAAATAAAAAGTACAAGTGAAAAATGCACAAAATTAAGCTATTGGGATGTCAGCATTTTTAGTATACTGATCACACAGACATCCCAGCAGAGCAATGGAGCACCCTAGGAGGCACTTCAGTGGACTTCAAATAAATGTTCCCAGGTAGACATCTCACCATTGCTCCCTTATCTTTTCTGCTGAGCCCTCCAAAACCCACTACCCCCAACCGTACACCACTATAATAGCCCTTATGGGTATACTGGGTTTCTGGTGAGTTTGGGAGGCCTCCAGTAGTCATCTGGCCATCTAGAGCACTTTTTTGAGGTTTATTTATTAATAAAACAAGTATAGACCAAAACGACCAATATGGTAGAAAAACATCCAAGTGTTAATGCTCACCCTTAACACACCCCTGACATGCCTCATTGTGATTTGAACACATTTTTGAAGGACTTTCTAGAAAAACGTCTAAAGATTGGTTTCAAAAAATACTAATTTGGACATTTTTGTGAGAAAAATGTCCAAATGCTGCTTTATGTCACTTTTAGACATTTTTCTCTTTCGAAAATGAGTACTATAGTCTCATACTTTCTTTGGATTCAGGAATAATTTGTTAGTCTCTATCCATTGTACATGTTATTCAATTTTTATTCCAGTTCAGCTTGAAAGGAACAATCTTATGAATCATAACCAATCAACTAAATGTTACCTGTATAAAAAATGAAAAATTAGGGGTCTTTTTACTAAGGTGTGCTAATGAATTTAGCACACAATACATGCTAAGAAACCCATTTTATACCTATGGGCTTAGCTCGTCCTAATCGGCAGTGTGTGTTAAACCCATTAGTGCACCTTAGTAAAAGCACCCCTTAGATCCAGGTCCTGAAAAAATAATAGCCAAAATGATGTTAAACAAAATAGGAGCCAGCACAGACAACTCTAAAATAGCTGAAGAGAAGTTGTTTACTGATACCTGGCAGGAGAGACAAAAGAAATAAGACTGAAACCAATTTGAAGCCACTCCCACAAATCCTGTTTTCTCAAACTTAAGACAGAAGAACAAAATGATCAATCATGTCAAAAGCTGCAGTGAGGATCAGCTGAATCACCAATGCATCTCTACCATTATCTTTTGCTAAATTATTTCATCAACCATCAATTCACACCCCTGTTCTACAACTTTATGGTTTGTCTCAAATTATGCCTTCTAAAACACTCCTTAATGACTTCTTTGTAGTTATTTGCCCTCCTGTTCAGTCTCAAAATAGCATTTAAAATATTCTTTCAAACCTCTTTAATATAGTAGCCATTCACCACAGCCTCCTTTCTAATATCTAGTGTTTAATCAGTCCAGCTGTTATAACAGCCCATATATGTATTCTATAACCTTTCAGCTCAAGCTATTGAGCAACTTTCCTTTCCACTTCCTGGCAGAAAGAAGATGTGGTGATTGCTGCATTTTACAATTACAATTATGTTGAACCCACAGAGTAACTTAAAGACAGAGTGTGAGATAAAGAAAACAGCAGGAAAACAGTAGCTACAATCTTCAATACAACAGAAATTGACAAGCAATCTAAAAGACAATTGGCAAAGATTTTGAAAAATACTTTGCATGTGTGAGAAAGCTATCACATTCATAAAAAGAATGGTGAACAAAAGATAGCATTACTTTATAGTTTTACAGGTGTACATAGACAGTTTTTGCAAAAAACTATTCTTGTACATTTACATATTTGTATATATTTCCTTAATAGATAATTGTTGATAAAATAAATTGTATTTTGTTTATTAGAGTTACAGTAATATGAACTGCTATTTTTCAAATTTGTGAATTTCACTAGTAAAGATTGTTTAAATATTTTAACTGCCCAAATACAGAATATTTAAAAACAGCTGTATATCAATATATATCTAGATATAAACAACTATATATCTCTATGGGGCCCTTTTACTAAGATAAGCCCAAAAGTGGCCTGCACTGGTGTAGGTGTGTGTTTTGGACACGTGCTAGTCCATTTCCTGAGCATGCCTGGAAAAAAAGGGATTTCTGTGTGGAAATTGAAGCATATTCTATAACAATGCACATAACATAATTGGTTAACTAGCTAATCAGTGCTGTTAATTGGATGTTAACAAGCAATTATCAGCACTAATTGGTATTAATTAAAATTTATGTGCACAGCTCACTAAGGGGTCCTTTTACTAAGGTGTGCCGAAAAGTGGACGTGCGGCAAAATGAAAATTGACGCACATCCATTTTCGGGCCTTAGACCTTACTACCACTCATTGACTTAGCATTAAGGTCTCACGCGTTAACTGGGCAGTAATCATTAGCATGCAAACAATGCCAATTACCACCTGGTTAATGCTGCACGCCAGAAAATTTCTGAAGTCCGTAGTGGGCACGTGTAAAAAATGAAATTACCACCTGGGCCAAGCAGTAGTCGGGCAGTGGTTCCGAACTGGTGTGCATTGGGCATGCGTAGGAGCCTACATGGCTTAGTAAAGGGCTCCTAAGTGTATTCTGTAACACAGTGCATGTAAATTCTAAGTCACATAGTTGAAAAAGAGGCGTGGCCATGGATGAGGCATGAGAGCTTCTAAAATCTATGCAAATTATTATAGAATATACCTGCTCAATGCCTAATTTAGGTGTCAGGATTTATGTTAAGTAAAACATGGCCTAAATGGACGGGACCAAAATTGGCAGTGTGGACAGGTGCTCGGTGTATTATATATACTCGCTGAAATTTAAACCTATTCTATTAAATTTAGGTATACTTTAGAGATTATACCTAGGCATGTTTATTTTTCCACATGGATTTTTCAAGTGCCATATATAGATACTAGCCCAAAATGAGTAAAATGCTAGATTATCAGTCTTTTATACAATAAACAGATGTATGTATATATACATTTAATAAAATAAAATAAGCAAGAAAACATGTACTACTGGTTCCCCTTTGTTCTTTTGTCAATTAAAACAAATAATAAAAAAGATAGTAAAAGAACCTTGTGACTCTGGGCAAGTCACTTAACCCTCCATTGCCCGCCGCATAGAGCCTGCCATGAGTGACAAAGTGCAGGGATACTATCTATCTAGTCTATCTATCTTTTTAATTCAGTGTTTTTATCATATGATAAAAGATATGATAGTGTGATAAAAATACTGAATTAAAAAGATAGATAGATAGATAGATAGATAGATAGATAGATAGATAGATAGATAGATAGATAGATAGATAGATTTAGGAGGCGGTAGTGGCTTCAGTATTAGCCTGGAAGTAATCAGGCATTGCACAGTATTGCCCGATTACCTCCAGGCATGCCCCTAGTGTAGAAAATTTTAAAAATATTTTCTAGCACAGAAATTGGCACACAGCAGTAGGGCCAAATCACTGTGCGCCAAGCCGGCACTACCTCTTTTGTATAAGGACTCATAATGAACAAATGCATGGGGGAAAATGCAATTCCTAAAAACAACAGAGGAAAACGGGAAACAACACAAAAAGGAAGAAAAAAATGCAGCTTCTCATCCCTAAAAACACCACTTCCCCTAGTATTCTGTCACCCCTCCCTGACTTGTCTTGTACCAGTATTTAGTTGTTGTGCCTGTTATGTTCTGGTAAGTCTTAAATAGAAAATAGACATATTTGTTTCCACTGAGATAGGTTTCTAGCAATGGTACCTGTGGTGCAAAAACACTCGTAAACACTGGGGGGGTTTTGCAACTTCTTAGAGCCACTAATTAGCCTGAAATGCACATTTAAATTTGCAGTTTACAGACACCTAAGAATAGAACCGTACATATCCTGTATCTCACAGTAACAGAGTTTGTACTTCTTCTTTTCACTAATGTAGAACATTGCTATGTCTCCTGGAAAGATATACATTCAGGTGCAAAATCAAAACTTTAATTCTCATGAAGGACTGAAATATAAAAATTTAGCTGGGATGGGAACATTCATTAAGTATAATTCTGTCTTCTTTGAGCCCCGATCTCTTAAAGCAATATTCAATTCAAGCTACATACCCTCTAGAAATATCTTAACTCATAACAAAATTTTAGCCTATATTGCTCACCTCAGGGGAGTCTTCAAAGAATGAAACACTTGAAAAGCTGTATTATATCCACAAAAAAATTGTTAACATCTAAGGAACTGTTAAAGCAAACCTTTCTATGAACATAGAAAGGTACCGTTACTTGAACAGTATAGGTCTTAAGGACAGATAAGATAGAGGCACTACAACTGTTTATGTACACATTTTTGTAATTTTTCCCATGTTAAACGGCTGGGGACATTTACCCACTCAAAGTTGCTACTACAGATATAGTTTTAAAAACTCTTTAATTATACAAAGTCAACATAAGGAATACAATGGGCGTCTCGGTATTTACATCTAGCTGATTTCTACCACGAGCTAAAAACGCTACTGAGGCTTAGTAAAAGACTCACCTTATGTACTAAGGACAATCCAATCTACATTTTCATTAATGTCAATCACTTTCCTCACCTGTATAGAACTTTCCTTAAGTTTGGATTTGGAAATGCAAGTAATGAAATCTAAAGTCCAAATCCAACCCATGCTAATGATAAAACTGGAACAAAATACAAACATCGAATCCAAAAAGACAGAAAATGAAGGGGTCAATATTCAGCCAGTGGAAATAAGCATTCTTTGAAATACTGACTGCCATTAGTTGAATTAGACCTGGATAGTTACTTTTAGACCCTACCTGGGCACTGGGTATGGTGGTATTTAATGTTGTATCCATATAGTTAGGATGTACAAAAGTCCTTGTTCTCGCTATTTCCACCTCGGTAAAAATTACCGAGGTGGAAATAGCAAGTGATGCTCAAAAAAAAAAAAAAAAAAAAAAACACATGCAAATGAGCTGCTTGCAAAAACAGCAAGCAGCTCCATAGGAAAAAAGCCAGTCAATAAGCTGCACATGTGCAGAGCAATCAATCATTAGGCGTGGCAACTCTGTGCATACTCAGAGTGCTACAAGCTGTCTGTATGAAAGCCATGGGTGGCTTTTTTTTTTTTTCAAAACCTTTTTGATCTGTTGTTCCTCTAATGGCAGGTGCTGAGGATAAGAAGCTTAGGTCAGCCCGGCTTTTGTTTTTAGTGATCGCCGCCTGGAAATGAAGAGGGCACATCATGGGCATTACCAGTGGGTTACAATGGATAAGGGGAGGTGTGGAGTTGTATTCCCTTTTGAGATAGACACATAGATAGTAGGCTTTAGGCTGGCATGTCACATCTGCACTTGAGCCCATGGCTGCTTTGCTGAAGCTGCTCTCAGCTGGCTTTCCATGTTTACTAGGGAGTAGGGAAAGCTTGGCATATTGTACATGCCAATCAGCCCCTGACCCAGTTTCACCTGATGTAATTCCCACCCTAGAACCATCTGATGCCTTGGACACATTTTGATCCACCACACTGCACCGCCCGTGTGTCTCTGATCTGCCTATATGATGCTGTGCAGCAGACTGCCCCACAGAGGTTACTCCAAACCTCCTGGAAAATTTCCCCCAGAAAAGGTAAGTTGGCCTTTCTCTGCATTGCTCGTAAACGGTTGTGCATCCCTTAGAATGCACATTTGAATACTGATCAGCTCATTTACATATATTTACATGTGATTCCTGGTGTCTACTGTCGTGAATGGTAAAAAGCCTGCAGAGCCCCTTAGTGCATTTCCCCATTGAATAACATGCTAACCTGGCTGAAACCAGTCAAGAAAGCACGTTGCTGGCCTGCTAAGATTAGTGCATCTCCCCCTCAGAATGTATTTATGAGGTCCCACTTGCTTAGTTAGTTATGCAGGCACTGAATATCATCAACGCCCCATAACACACATCTCCTCCCAGACTCCACCCCCAGACCACCTTAGAACTTACCAGCAAGTGCAACAATGGTCAGAGTGGATACTCAGTGGCACTGTCCAGTTGAATATTTAGGGGGAGAAATTATCAATGTGGGCTACTGTTGTATCAGGTTATTTTACCACAAGGCAGGTTAATTTACCACATGTTGGATTATTTTAGCACATTGTTAAGTTGACTTAACAATAGCCAACACTGATAACGTCTCTCCCTCAGGCCCTGAGTCATCAGAGTTACTTCAGAAGCTGAATCAATCAAACCTTCACATGGAAGCAGCTGTTGAACACAATAGGAAGTGTATACCTCTGTCTTTTAGGCCTCAGTTTACCAAGAAAGTAGTTGTGCTTCTTGATGTTCTCCAAGAAAGGAACCCACTCCGAGGTTCAGGACAAGTCACCTGAGGTGGATGAGACAGTCTCCTCAATGGCATCAGAAAATGTACAGTTCTGAATGTTGGAAATGACAGCCCCTGAAGGTAAAACAAAGATGTTTGGTTATTCCCTTTCATCCTCTGAAGAGTTGGTACTAGGTTCTGCATTTTTCTTAGGTCTAGTGAATCTATCTTTTGCTTCTAGTAATTTCCTTCCTTTCCAAGGGAAAAGGAGGACCACTGCTGGGTCAGAAGCAGTTGTGTTATATATCAGACCTCCAAAGACCTTATTTTCTCTGCAGACTCCTTCCTCCTGTCAGAGTGTTTCTTCTTATAGGGGCACTGGCTGTTTTCTGCCTTGGAGCCTTCTTTGCTGCCCTGCTTTGTCTGGCTGTTTTAAGATATGGCCTGAAAAGCAGGGGCGTAGCCACGGGTGGGCCTGGGTGGGCCCAGGCCCACTCACTTTCTGTCCAGGCCCGCCCGCCCACGTCGGTCGCAGAAATTCGTTCTCCTCCCCGCCAGCGCTGCATTCTTTTCTTCGATCGTCGCCGGCAGCGCTGCCATTCACACAGGCAGCTCCGCCCCCTTTGCTGCGTCCATCTGGCCCTATGTACACAGGAAGTGCATCAGAGAGTGGGCCGCATGGATGCGGCAGAAGGGAGCGAAGCTGCCTGTGTGAATGGCAGCGCTGCCGGCGATGATCGAAGAAAAAAATGCAGGGACCGAAGCTGCCTTCTCTCTTCTGCTGCACTGGTTCAAAGGGTTGCTGGCAGTGTGTAAGAATCACTGCTGCTGGCTGAGTCTGACCTGAAATCCGCGCAGCAGAGGGAAGGCTTCTGGGTCAGTCAGCAGCATAAGTACATAAGTACATAAGTAGTGCCATACTGGGAAAGACCAAAGGTCCATCTAGCCCAGCATCCTGTCACCGACAGTGGCCAATCCAGGTCAAGGGCACCTGGCACGCTCCCCAAACGTAAAAACATTCCAGACAAGTTATACCTAAAAATGCGGAATTTTTCCAAGTCCATTTAATAGCGGTCTATGGACTTGTCCTTTAGGAATCTATCTAACCCCTTTTTAAACTCCGTCAAGCTAACCGCCCGTACCACGTTCTCCGGCAACGAATTCCAGAGTCTAATTACACGTTGGGTGAAGAAAAATTTTCTCCGATTCGTTTTAAATTTACCACACTGTAGCTTCAACTCATGCCCTCTAGTCCTAGTATTTTTGGATAGCGTGAACAGTCGCTTCACATCCACCCGATCCATTCCACTCATTATTTTATACACTTCTATCATATCTCCCCTCAGCCGTCTCTTCTCCAAGCTGAAAAGCCCTAGCCTTCTCAGCCTCTCTTCATAGGAAAGTCGTCCCATCCCCACTATCATTTTCGTCGCCCTTCGCTGTACCTTTTCCAATTCTACTATATCTTTTTTGAGATACGGAGACCAGTACTGAACACAATACTCCAGGTGCGGTCGCACCATGGAGCGATACAACGGCATTATAACATCCGCACACCTGGACTCCATACCCTTCCTAATAACACCCAACATTCTATTCGCTTTCCTAGCTGCAGCAGCACACTGAGCAGAAGGTTTCAGCGTATCATCGACGACGACACCCAGATCCCTTTCTTGATCCGTAACTCCTAACGCGGAACTTTGCAAGACGTAGCTATAATTCGGGTTCCTCTTACCCACATGCATCACTTTGCACTTGTCAACATTGAACTTCATCTGCCACTTGCACGCCCATTCTCCCAGTCTCGCAAGGTCCTCCTGTAATCGTTCACATTCCTCCTGCGACTTGACGACCCTGAATAATTTGTGTCATCGGCGAATTTAATTACCTCACTAGTTATTCCCATCTCTAGGTCATTTATAAATACATTAAAAAGCAACGGACCCAGCACAGACCCCTGCGGGACCCCACTAACTACCCTCCTCCACTGAGAATACTGGCCACGCAATCCTACTCTCTGCTTCCTATCTTTCAACCAGTTCTTAATCCATAATAATACCCTACCTCCGATTCCATGACTCTGCAATTTCTTCAGGAGTCTTTCGTGCGGCACTTTGTCAAACGCCTTCTGAAAATCCAGATATACAATATCAACCGGCTCCCCATTGTCCACATGTTTGCTTACCCCCTCAAAAAAATGCATTAGATTGGTGAGGCAAGACTTCCCTTCACTAAATCCGTGCTGACTTTGTCTCATCAGTCCATGTTTTTGTATATGCTCTGCAATTTTATTCTTAATAATAGCCTCCACCATCTTGCCCGGCACCGACGTCAGACTCACCGGTCTATAATTTCCCGGATCTCCTCTGGAACCCTTCTTAAAAATCGGAGTAACATTGGCTACCCTCCAGTCTTCCGGTACTACACTCGATTTTAGGGACAGATTGCATATTTCTAACAGTAGCTCCGCAAGTTCATTTTTTAGTTCTATTAATACTCTGGGATGAATACCATCAGGTCCCGGTGATTTACTACTCTTCAGCTTGCTGAACTGACCCATTACATCCTCCAAGGTTACAGAGAATTTGTTTAGTTTCTCCGACTCCCCCGCTTCAAATATTCTTTCCGGCACCGGTGTCCCCCCCAAATCCTCCTCGGTGAAGACCGAAGCAAAGAATTCATTTAATTTCTACACTACGGCTTTGTCCTCCTTGATCGCCCCTTTAACACCATTTTCGTCCAGCGGCCCAACCGACTCTTTGGCCGGTTTCCTGCTTTTAATGTATCTAAAAAAATTTTTACTATGTATTTTTGCTTCCAACGCTAATTTCTTCTCAAAGTCCTTTTTTGCCCTCCTTATCTCCGCTTTGCATTTGGCTTGGCATTCCTTATGATCTATCCTGTTACTTTCAGTTGGTTCTCTTCTCCACTTTCTGAAGGATTGTTTTTTGGCTCTAATGATTTCCTTTATCTTACTGTTTAGCCACGCCGGCTGACGTTTAGCAGTGCAGCAACTCTCTCTTACATGCTGCCAGCAACCCTTTGAAACGTGCTGCGGTGCTGTGATGCTCCTGATGCTGCATGGAGGGGGGTTTGGAGAGGATAAAATTGTTGGGCTGCTTGGGCATGGGAGTGGAGGGGAGGGAAAGAAAAGAGATGCTACACAGGGGGTGTAGGAGTGAGGGAAATTGTTAGGGAGGGGAGGGAGAAATGCAGGGGGGTGTAGAAGAGGGAGACATGCATGGGAGAGTAGCAGAAAGGGGATCATTATTGGGATATGGGGGGAGAGAGAGGGATAATTGCTGGAAGTAAGGTAGGGTGGGGAGGGAAGGAGGGATGAAAGACAAAAGAAGGAGAAATGTTGGACCTGGGAGGGAGGGGAGGAAAAGGTACTGCACAGGGGAGAGAGGGATGAAGGAGAAATGTTTCATGGTGGTGGAAGAGATGCTGCAAGGGGGGAAACAGATGTTAGACTTGGGATGCAAGGGTGAGAGAGAAGAGGAAAAGAGGGAACAATGTTGAACATGAGGACGGAGGAGGGGGAAGAAGGAGGGAGATGTAGGATCCAGGGGTAGAAGACAGTGAGGGAGAAATGCTGGAATGTGGGTGGGAGGGAAGAGGGGGAGAAATGCTGGCCCCTGGGGGAAGGGGCAAGAGGAAAGAGAGAAATGACAGGAAGATGCTAGGAGGGGATAGAGGGTGGAGAGAGAAGAAAGAGGGAGCAGATGCTGGGCTAGAAGGGTTGGAAGGAGGCAGACACTGGGATAGTGGAACCATGTGGAAGGCCAAGGGGGTGGTAAGGAAATGAACGAGAGGATGATAGTGATTACAGGAAGTAGATTGAAGATGAAGACTGGAGAAGGAGTGAGATGGGGAATAGGAGAGCTAGTGGGTGAAAGAAGGAGATGGAAATCAGATAGGTATCTGAAAAGTAAAAAGGAAAAGGATTAGAAGATGAAATTTGAGTGGACAGAGAGCAGAAAAGAAAGAAAAAAGATAGGAAAGAGCTAAAATGAAACAAACATCAATATGTCAGTGTAGTGAGGGAATGGAATGAGAGTGGAGAAAAGACAAATGAATAGCAGCTGCTTGAAGGAGAATTAACAGAAAGACAGGAAAGTGGAAAAGAGAAACTTGAACCAACATAATGGAAAAATAAATTGACCAGACAACAAAGGTAGGAAAGACATTTTATTTTGAATTTATTAACTGAAATTTGTTAGCTTGAGAAATGTGCACAGCGGATATCATTTTATTGTGTTCAGTAGAAAAAAAGAAATATATTTCTGATTTTATTTCTCCACTGTAACATGACGAGGTTCCGAGTTCAATTTTTGTCAACATATTTTTATTTCTAATTTGTGATCCCTTGTTCTGTATTTGGTGAGAGTCGGGCCCTAGCATGTCTAACACTAGTCCCGACCCTTGCTGTAGCTGGTGGGGATCCCCAACCTACATCAGCTGAGGACCTCCTCTAAAAGCAGCTAAAACTCCCTTCTACTAAGCTTGGCAGATGGCGGCAACATCCTTGAGCCACCGATAACTAAGCATGCATGGGGTGCCAGCATCGGTGACTCAAGGCATTGTTGCTATTGCTGCCTGCCAAGCTTGGTAAAAGGGATTTGTGGCTATCTTCGAAGGAAGTTTTCAGCTGACAGAGCTTGGGGATCTTTATGAGCTAAATTATATTTTGAATTGGGAGGTGCCAGGGAAGATGAGGAGAGTGCGGGGAGGAAGGGGGCAGAGACAGAGAGAAAATTTTGTGCCCACCCACTTTGGGCTCAGGCCTACCCAAAATTGGCCGTCTGGCTACGCCACTGCTGAAAAGTAGAAGAAGAAGGGTTATTTTCAAAAAGAAAGAGCAGTATTCACAGCATAAACAATCTGTTTCTGTTCTATTGTCTTAGTTTTAGCGTTAGACTTGGCATTGCTCCTATTAGGACTCCCGTAACATGTTTCTACAATTTTCTCGGCTTGCTTGAGGAGGTCAGAGTTTTACCTACCAAAGGGATTTGCAAGTTTTGAGGCAAACCTTGCAAGAAAAGGGAACAATATTCTCCATACTCTACTTCATCCTCTGAAGGCTTCCTTTGAAAGATGGCCTGCTTCAAATGAAATTCCCATGGGCTTTCATTTGGCAGACAGGACATGCTATAAGCATCCCTGCTGGCAGTTGTTGCATAAAGACCATAATTCTTTTTTTCAGAATCTTCTCAAAAGCTTCCAAACTGTTAAGTGTGTTTTCCATAGCTGCTTTTAAAAAAATGTTGGCACTCATCATGGAAAGACATAGGTCCTCTTTAGAGTGTATATCCAGATCATCAAACAACTCATGTACCCTTTTCAGATGGCCTTGAATACACATCCCCCTTCCCTTTTCTAAAAGGTATGATCACTTTCTTAATTGTTGTGCTCTTCAGGCAATAGAGAACATTTCTATTGTTTCCTTTGTCCCTGGCAGGGAGAGCTACACCCAAAATCAAGAGTTCCCCAAGCAGGATCTGGTATCTTAGAACAACTCAAGCACAGGTATCTTAGAACAACTCATGACCTTAAAGGAGGTGGGAGCTGATGTGAACAAAGTGTCCACATCACTATCACAACTCTACTTTCACTCCTCAAGTGCGACTTCTTTCTTGGTCCCAGATAATTCAGAATCATACCATTTTATCTTTGGTTGCAATAAGTCCCTCTCTCTGAGATCCTGTCTTCACTGAGGACCCCTTTTACCAAGCTGTGGTAAAAGGGGCCCTGCGGTAACATCAGTGTGTGGATTTGCCACACACCAAGGCCCCTTTTAACTGTAGCAGGTAAAAAGCCATAAAAAAGGCAATGGCTGTGTGTAGGTAAACACTTGATGCATGGCCATTTCTGGGGAGCCCTTACCGCCACCTATTTAGGAGATGGTAGGGGCTCCCGCGCTAACTTGGCAGTAACCAGACAGCACACAGCACTTCCCAATGACCACCAGGTAACCACCTGGTGATAAAAAAAAACAAAAAAATCTGGTTGCACAGGATAAGGCACATGCTAGGGGGCAATGAGCCAGTGATACTGCCAGATTGGCGCACAACAAAGTGGTGGTAGCTCTACCGCCACGTTGTAGAAGGTCCCCTGAGTTTCTAAGTGGTCCTTTTACTAAGATGCACCGAAAAATGGCCTGTGCTGGAGTAGACTCATGTATTGGGTGTGTGCAGGTCCATTTTTCAGTGCACCCGAAAAAAAGGCCTTTTTTTTTGCCGAAAATAAATGTGTGGCAAAATGAAAATTGGTGCACGTTCATTTTGGGCCTGAGACCTTACCACCACCCATTGACCTAGCGTTAAGGTCTCACGTGTTAACCGGGAGGTAATCATCAGCGCGCGTATTACCGATTACCACACAGCATCACACGCTGGAAAACAAAAGATATTTTCCGGCACATGTAGCAGACGTGCGTCAAAAATGAAATTACTGCCCAGTCCACGCGGTAGCCGGCGGTAGTTCAAAACTGACTCATGTAGGACACACGTGCGTGCTGCTTAGTTAAAGACCCCTAACTTTGAATAATTCTCCCTTTGTGACTGTAAATAATGAGTATGCTCTTTCTGCACCTCTAGCAACCATGTCTGCAGCCTGTTGCACTCCTCTGATTCAAATGCTAACTTGGCTTGGAGTTGTGCCAGTTCTACAGATGGAAAAACATTTTTCTATTCCTTTTCGGCAAGCACAGATTCAAGTCATCACAACTTTGATTCTAGAATACATTTGAGTTCCTGTAAGGCAGAGTCTTGACCCTGAGTTTTCTGGCAATGCTCACACAAAGTCAGGATCTTTAACAGCTAAACCTCATGAAATGTTTCACCTTATCTGTAGCTTCAGACAAAGCAGATTCTAAACAGAATTTCTCTCTTCAAGAGAAATATGTTTATTATCTACACCTGCAAGCTCCTCATGTGTGAGAGATAATTCTGTACACGGACTCTGAAGTTCTACTATGGAATTTTTCAACTCATCCTGAAGTATGATTTTCTTTATGAACAGAGCACAAAAACAATCCATTAAGGTTTCACTAGAAACATTAGATTTGAATTTCAAACCACTTGCAAAACCACAGTACATGCAGTTCTCTGCTCTGTTTCCTCCCTTTGTTTTTCAAACAGTTGTAGCAAACTTTCAAGACATTTTGCAGGGGATGGGATTTGATACACTGCCTTTCTGTGGTTATAATCAAAGTGATTTACATATTAAACATAGGTACTTATTTTGAGGCCTTTTACAAAGCTGTGCTAGTGTTTTTAGCTCATCATGAAAATCAGCTGATGGTAAACGCTGAGACGCCCATAAGAATATAATGGGCATCTCAATGTTTACTGCTGGATGATTTTTACCGTGAGCTAGGTTATCAATAGAAATCAAACAAAATAAAACATGGAAAAGAAAATAAGATGATACCTTTTTTATTGGACATAACTTAATACATTTCTTGATTAGCTTTCGAAGGTTGCCCTTCTTCGTCAGATCGGAAATAAGCAAATGTGTTAGCAGATAGTATATATAAGAGAAACATCAAAGCATTACTTTGACAGTCTGACAGAGTGGGAGAGTGGGAGTATGCATGGGGACATCAAAGCATTTCATTGATATTCTAACAGAATGGGTGTTGGTAGGTGAGAGGAGGGTAATAAACAGAGAAATAAACAAAGACCACTTACTAATTTTGTAGCCGCCCTCTGGACCAACTCCATCCTGTTTATATCTTTTTGTAGGTGCGGTCTCCAGAACTCTCCACACAGCTTGGAAATGCAATATATAATTTTTAATAAATAAATAAATAAGCAAGCTAACAAACGAACAGATAAAATAAATTAGGATCAGACTGATCATCTGATCTTCCTGCCAACTACAAAGGACAAGAAACATTTAGCTGACTGACAGTTCAAAATATTGTAATGATAATATAAACAGAATCTTTATTCCTAGATGCAATTTCCTACTGGGATCCCCAGCAAATGCAAATTTATAAATGTTATATAATTAGAACTTCTATTTAAGGTATTAGTTGTTTATTTCCAAAACAATTTGTAGATTTTTTTGAAGTAACAAAAAGTCAGTGTTCTTTGGTGTTTGAAAGCCACAGGTACTATTGCTGGGTAGCCTAACTGGTGGAATTAAATATGTACATTTGTACTACTTAGGAGTCATTAATTAAAAAAAAATACACACATAAAAGCTGAATAGGTGAAACAAGACAAACCAGGGAAGGAATGAGAGAGTACTATCGAAAGTGGTAATTTTCCAGCATTTATCCATTAAATACCCATTTTATTTATGTATTTTTTTTCATTACATAAGTACATAAGTAATGCCACACTGGGAAAAGACCAAAGGTCCATCGAGCCCAGCATCCTGTCCATGACAGCGGCCAATCCAGGCCAAGGGTACCTGGCAAGCTTCCCAAACGTACAAAACATTCTATACATTGAAGGTGTTTTAGCAGCATTTATTGGTTAACATCTAAAATCAGAAGTCCTGGTTTCATCTGATTGGATTTGGAACTGTAGTAATTATAATAAAGTATTAGTTTATTTGAGTGAATCCCTGCCCTGTGTCCAGTGTTTTTCTTGCTGGTTTCCAGAGGTGTTATTGTAGCCCAATTGAGTAAATGAGGGCTGGGGGGGGGGGGGGGGGGGGGTTGCTCTCCTTGCCTCCTCAAATTCTGCATATGCTAACTAGATACTTTTATGAGGTTATACTGATGTGCACAGGCCACAATGTATTCTTTGGTTTTGATTTTCTATTTTGTACCTCTATTTTCAAGTCTATTTAATTTATTTTTCAGACATTTATTTTAAACATTTTTCAACATGTTTTAGAACTGTAATTTTCCTGACTAGCTAAGGACTAATACTTGTAGAACACCAGAAATGCTAATTCATTTTTCCTCACAGTAAATCAATTTACCACTATGGTGTCCTACTCAACCAGTTTCTAACCTAGAGCCCACACCAAGTCAAAGGCTTTACTGAAATCTATGTACACCTTATCCTTGTTCTCCATCAATCTAACTCTCTAGTCACCCAGTCAAGAACTTAATCAAATTTCTCTGAAAAGACCTACCTTTAGAAAAATGATGCTGACTCTGATCCTGCAGTCTACTGCATTATAGAAACTATACTAACCTCTCTTTTAGCACTGTTCCCACTGAGATCAGACTAACCAGCTTTTACTTCCCAACCTCCTCCTTATTTCTGCTTTTATGAAGATGGATTTCATAATTTCTTCTCCAGTCATCTGGGACTGGACCATTCCTGTCTCTAAACAAGCCTTGACAAGGTCAGACAGTGAAGCCACCAGGACCTCCCTAATTACTTTCAGTACCCTCAGATGTTTTCTGTTTGGTCTAATTGATTGTTTTCCTTTAGTTGAGATAGCTATCTGTGAAAACAGTCTTTTAACAATTGTTCAAGGATTGCTTTCATCTGTAATCACAGAACAGAACAATAATCACCAGGTCAAGTATGGTCAGTTCCTGCTTGGGTTCTATTACCATTCATGGAAACAGTTGTCTTTGATAATCTAGCATATCTGTACTTCTAGATGACACTGCTCAGGGATGTCCCACTCAACATCTGACTTACTGAAATCGCCTATTAGTATATTTCCCCTTCTATAAGAGCATCTTTCCACATGTAAAACATGATTTACTTATGGAATAAAGCTTTATAAAATTATCCCCTTAGTATAAAATCCACAGGCACTAAATATCCACTGACATTGAACCAAATTTACCAAATGAAGAACAGACAGTGAAACCTGCTTTTTAAAATCCTTGAGAGAAAAAAAAGACAATTTTTGAGCCTATTTAGAATAGTCTCAAACCCACAGGCTGACGTTAATAACCTGTCTAAGAAGCATCATTTATCTGTAAATATCTATGTCAACATAGGTTTCTATTTTCCCATCTAATGAAATATTTTATAAAGTGCTGATTATGGCAGAATAGGAAAATGAACACTAGGATGTCGTGGCATCATTAACCTTGTTCAACCATTATTAGAGGACATTATAATAGTTACTGAATACTGAGTTCTTATTATATTGGTGACACTCTAGTCAGGGTTCTTTTGATGTAGCTTTCTTTATATCTGGTTAATTCACTTAGATGTACCAAATTTGTTTTCTAAACTAATACAACTCCAATTAACATAATGATGTTTTGAACAAATGGCTTTCATTTTACTGATATTCCTTCACCTCAGTGGTTCCAGTATATCTATGTACTGCATTCAAAAGAGTGATTCAGTAAAGTTTACACTTAAGGACCCTGGTTACTATGGTGTGCTAGTATTTTTAGCGCCCGCTAAAAATTAGCGCCGGTTAGTGCTAGAGACACCCACAGAAATATATGGGTGTCTCTAGCATTAACATGCACTGAAAACGCTAGCACGTCTACAGTGTAGCTTAGCAAACATGTCCCTTAACATTTTAAGTGTTATGTGATTATTATTATTATTATTACATGCATGGTAAAATCTGTTAACATGGTATTTATTAAGGGCCCATCATGAATTAAGCTTCTAAAGAAAGTGTCTATGTGTTTTGTAAAATATGTGTGAATATTGCAACTGCCACTTCTCTGCCCAGACTAAGTTCTCAGGATCACCAACATGGAACAGGTATACAAGTATGTACCACCTTGTCAAACAGTTTTATAGAAGGCAATTTCTATATATGAAACAGACATTACATGCATAGAAACATTTTAAAATGTATGGCTTATAGTTCATAGTTTATTGATTTTAATATACTGCCTTTCATTAGAGCAAAGCAGTTTATTTAAATACGTTTATAGATAGAAAAACAAGCAAATAGGATAGGATGGCAAACAAAAGTCAGTAACAGAATATAGTCTTAGGGCTCGATGTTCAGCCAGTGGTGATCAGCATTTTGCTGACTGCCGCCGGTGTTAAACTCAGAAATGTAATGTCGGGCCATGCCCAGGCACTGTAAAGTATGAATTCAGCACTTAAGCGGGTATGGGTTAACACATCAATGGCACATTTTACTAAGCTGCGGTTAAAGTTGCCCTGTGGTAGCAACAGTGCCTGGATTTGCCATGCACCAAGACCCCCTTTTACTGCAGCAGGTAAAAATGAAGAAAAATGAAATGGCTGTGTGGTAAGTATCCACTTGCCATGCGGCCATTTCAGGGAGATCCCATTGAGGTGGTGGTAAGGGCTCCTGTAGAGTCCCTATCAGGCTTATTTTCGAAAGAGAAGGGCGCTCATCTTTCGACACAAATCGGGGGATGGGCGTCCTTCTCTCAGGGTCGCCCAAATTGGCACAATCGAAAGCTGATTTTGGGCGCCCTCAACTGCAGTCCATCGCGGGGACGACCAAAGTTCACGGGAGCATGTTGGAGGCATAGCGAAGGCAGGACTGGGGTGTGCTTAAGAGATGGGTGTCCTCGGCCGATAATGGAAAAAAGAAGGGCGTCCTTGACGAGCATTTGGTCAACTTTACTTGGTCCATTTTTTTTTCATGACCAAGCCTCAAAAAGGTGCCCAAACTGACCAGGTGACCATCGGAGGGAATCGGGGATGACCTCCCCTTACTCCCCCAGTGGTCACCAACCCCCTCCCACCCTAAAAAAACCTTTTTTTTTTTTTGCCAGCCTCTATGCCAGCCTCAAATGTCATACCCAGTTCCATGACAGCAGTATGCAGGTCAGTGGAGCAGTTTTAGTGGGTGCAGTGCACTTCAGGCAAGCGGACCCAGGCCCATCCATCCTACCTGTTGCACTTGTGCTGGTAAATGTGAGCCCGTCAAAACCCACCCGAACCCTACTGTACCCACACGTAGGTGCTCCCCTTCACCCCTTAGGGCTATGATAGTGGTGTACAGTTGTGGAGAGGCTTTTTTTTGGGGGGGGGGGGGGTTGGGGGGCTCAGCACACAAGATAAGGGAGCTATACACCTGGGAGCAATTTCTGAAGTCCACTGCAGTGCCCCCTAGGGTGCCTGGTTGGTGTCCTGGCATGTCAGGGGGACCAGTGCACTACGAATGCTGGCTCCTTCCATGACCAAATGCCTTGGATTTGGTCATTTTTGAGATGGGCGTCCTCAGTTCCATTATGGCCGAAAACCGTGGACGACCATCTCTAAGGTCGACCTAAATGTTGAGATTTGTGCGTCCCCAACCGTATTATCAAAACAAAAGATGGACACCCATCTTGTTTTGACGATACAAGTTTCCCCATCCCCTTCGCCAGAACGTCCTTAGAGATGGGTATCCTTAGAGATGGTCATCCCCGTTCGATTTTGCCCCTCCACGTGTTTTAATAACCTTTCAAAAACTTGGTATTCATAGAAAACACAGTATTTGGAGTTCATTCACCTCTACATACAAGAGAAAAATAGCTTTCACATGGATCCTTGCAGCCCTCATTAAAAGAAGAGCTATGCCAGAAGTTTGTTGTGAGAAAAAACAAAAAGTGAGGATAACAATGTTAATGCTGCTGCTGAAAATGATAGCACAGCAAACCTCATTGGCAGGAAGCCCAGTACCAGTAATAGGATATGGAAGAGAAAAGTAGAATACGCTATCATTAGGTGAGGGCACAAAACCTGAGAAAATGATAACTCTGTGCTTTGACTGCTGGAGATATTTCTATCTTTGTCACAGAGGTCTCAGAGTAACATTATAATGGTTCTGTGACTGACTTTGCTATAAAGGTCCAATGTACTGCCAGCAATCTATTATAAGATGTGGGAATCATTTGTTGTGTATGTGAGGGATGTTATTGATCATAAATTTGTTAGTCATCTTTCCACCTTCAATAGTTTATACTCTAAAATGCACACAGGAAAGCTAACTCAGGGTCTTCCAGTGTTCATGAGTACAGTGCTGCAGTGGTGATGATAACAAACTTGATGATGATGAAGCTGAAGATAAACAGGATATTATTGCTGCTGCTTCTGAAGTTTCTTGCCCAATAAAAAATGTATCTCTTCATCCTATACCCTTTAATAGGGCTTATTTCTAAAAATTATAGGGGTGTGCATTCATTTTTAAACCAATAGCAAAATGTAATGTTTGGTTCATATGCCTTTAAATAGTCAAATCAGTAAAGAACAAGCAAAATTCTCATTCATTGTATTTGTTTTCAGTGGTAAATGGCACCTGAAAAAAGGAGGTGGGGGCAGACAAACTGGATCCATTTTTGGAGGAGGTCAGGAAAGATGAACTCTATGAAGCATAGAGTGGAAAAGTAGCTTAATGGTTACAGCAGCTGGCAGGGACCAGGGAAGCCAGGTTCAAATCTCACTGTAGCTCCATTTGATCCTGGCCAATTCATGTAACCTTCAGTTGCCTCTGGTACAAATTTATATTATAGGCCTTCTGGGAAAACAAAAAATACCTTTTGTACCTGAATGTAACTTGCTTTGAGCTACAACTGAAAAAATGGTGTGAGATAAATCCCATTCCATATTAAAACTTTTGTTTATACAAGCAACTAAACAAGTCTATTCCTATCATTACTCCCCCCAAATCCACGACACTCATGAGAGATAAAACATAACATTGTTCATTGTGTGTTAAAGTTCCCTTCAGTAGAGTAGACTTATGCGTGCTGAGATAACTTGATCCATGGACAAGTTCAAAATAGAGTATGGTACCCCAGGTACAAAGAAAAAATAGGCCTTCTATATTGTAGCAACCACCTTCCTATTTGCTTAAACCCTCCAATGCTGGTGACTGCCAGACCTTATCTACTCAAACCTATAACCTGAGCTGAGAATCAGAAAAGAGAAGAGTAGCAAATGGAGACACAGGCATAGGGCACTCAATAATGATGGACAAGGCAGGAGTAAGGCCAAGGTCTAGCAGAAACAGGAAAAGGATAAAGGATTGTCAATGATGAGTAGATTCTAATGAGAAGCAGGCAGCTAAACCACAATATCAGCCTCATTTTCGAAAGAGATGGACTTCCATCTTTCAACATAAATTGGAACATGGACGTCCATCTCCCAGAGACGTCCAAATCAGTATAATCGAATCCCGATTTTGGACGCCTCCAACTGCAGTCCGTCGCAAGGACGTCCAGATTTTAAGGGGGCATGTTGGAGGCATGGTGAAGGCAGGACTTGGGCGTGCCTAACACTTGGATGTCTTTGAGCCATAATCGTAAAAAGCAGGGATCTCCTAAAGTAAAACTTGGACGTTTTCACCCAGACATGTTTTTTTTACGAAAATGGCACAAAAAGGTGCCCAAAATGACCAGATGACCACTGGAGGGAATCGGGGATGACCTCCTGTTACTCCCCCAGTGGTCACTAACCCCCTCCCACCCTCAAAAAACATCTTTCAAAATATGTCTTGCCAGCCTCAGATGTCATACTCAGGTCCATGACAGCGCATACAGGTCCCTGGAGCAGTTTTGTTGGGTGCAGTGTACTTCAGACAGGCATACCCAGGCCCATACCCCCCTACCTGTTACGTTTGTGGAGGAAACAACAAGCCCTCCAAAACCCACCACAAACCAACTGTACCCACATCTATGTGCCCCCTTCACCCATAAGGGCTATGATAGTGGTGTACAGTTGTGGGTAGTGGGTTTTGGGGGGGTTTGGATGGCTCAGCACACACGGTAAGATTGCTTTGTACCTGGGAGCAATTTATTAAGTCCACTGCAGTGCCCCCTAGGGTGTCCAGTTGGTGTCTTGGCATGTCAGGGGGACCAGTGCACTACAAATGCTGGCTCCTCCCACATTCAAATGGCATGCATTTGGACGTTTTTGACATGGATGTCTTTGGTTTCAAAAATCACCAAAAGTCAAAGACGTCCATCTCTAAAGACGTCCAATTCCAAGGATGTTCTTGGTTTTTTCGAAACGAAGGATGGACGTCCATCTTTTTTTGAAAATACGATTTTCCCCGCCCCCAGATTTGGACGTTTTACGAAGACATCCAAATCCCAACTTGAATGTTTCTTTTGAAAATGCCCCTCCACATCACCTATTAGTGAAGACCATGTTCTGTCCATGGACCAAGTTATCTCAGAACTCGTAAGTCTTCTCTACTAAAGGGAACTTTAATACACAAAGAACAATGCTATATTTTATCTCTCGTAAGTGTTGTTGATTTGGGGGGAGTAATGATAGGAATAAACTTGTTTAGTTGTTTGTAAAAACATAAGGTTTAATATGGAATGGGATTTATCTCACACCATTTTTTCAGTTGTAGCTCAAAGCAAGTTATATTCAGGTAGAAAAGGTATTTTCGTGTTCCCAGAGGGCCTACAATATAAATTTGTACCAGACTCTAGAGGCAATGGAGGGCAAAGGAATCAATTATGGGCTAGGGTCATTAAGAATCCTCTGGCAGGAAACAACAGTCATATTGTAAAGAGACATGGCAAGCCTATCTGGCAAGGCACAGTGATATCAACTGGCAGGAGGTCATAAAATTACCACAGCAAAACTTTTCCCTGTACCCTGACAGTTGAACTCCACACTGTGCCTCAGCAAAGGCATGGACTATCCCCCAAAATTGAGCTATGATGGTTCTGATTAATATGTTGTGGATTTCAATCATTTTGGTGGTAATACATAGAAATAAAACAAAACATAGAAAGAATATAAGATACCTTTATTATTGAACTAACAATATATTTTTTGATTAGCTTTTGAAGTGTACCCTTCTTCTTCAGATCAGAAATAAGCAAATGTTGACAAATATATATATATAAAGTGAAACACAAAAGCATCCTAATGACACTCTCACAGGAAGAATGTGGGGTGGTTTAGGTGAGAAACAGGGGGAGCTGGGTGAAAGGCAGGAAGAGATGGATGGTAGATAAGAGGGTGACAAAGCAGTAGAATTTGATGGTTTATAATGGACTAGAAAACCCAGCTCTGTGTTAAGTCCTGGCAGGTGTCAAAATATTTCATCAGTTTTGACTTCAAAGGTCTTACGTTCCTGGATTGTCTTAAAGTTTCCTTTTAGTATTTAATCCAGGAACGTAAGACCTTTAAAGTCAAAATGATAAAATACTTTGACACCTACCAGACAGGACTTAACAAAGATCTGGGTTTTCTAACCCATTATAAACCATAAATTTTACTGTTTTGTTACTCTCTTATCTACCATCCATCTCTCCCTGTCTCTCATCCACCCAGCTCCCCATTTGCCACGCTATGGAAAATAGCTAGATATTTTCCAGCTTGGCACTAACCTGACTGTAATCAGGCATTAAGTGCTCCCCCCACATGTTTATGCATTAAATGAAATCTTACCACATGGCTTTTGCCATTTTATGACCTTTTTACCCACTATGGTAAAACGTGCCGCAGCACACGGCAAAAAGGGCCCCCATCACTAGCGCAGGGTTCTTTTTACCACAGCTTGGTAAAAGGATCCCTTTATGCACCGAATTAACTGGGCACCAGTCTGAATATCAGATGGTGTTTTGTTGCCTTCCGGGTCAGCAGATATTCAGGATGTTTTTACTAAGACGCGCTTACTTTTTTAGTGCAATCTAATAATAGGTCCATGCTAAACTTTAGAGATGCCAGTGTATTCCTATGGGCGTCTCTAATGTTTAGCACATGCCTATTTTTAGTGCACGCTAAAAACACAAGTGCACCTTAATAAAAGACTCCTTTAGTGCTGGGACCTGTGCATACCCCAGCATTGACTATCTGGGGTTAGATCAGCCTGTGACTGGAAGTAGCTTATAAGCTGTTTACCATCATGGGATTAATATGACCCGCATTCTGGTTAGAATTACATAGAACCATAGTAAATATCAGCAGATAAAGATCTGCATGGTCCATTCAGTCTGGCCATCAAAGTGGCCAGAGTTGAATCTAGCACTCTGCACAGGTTCCATGGACTGTTTCATGATTTATCACTGGTATAATTATTCTCTGTCTATCCCTGCCAATTTTGGGACACAGGCCTTAGAAGTCTGACTGGCACTGGTCCTACTTCCCAACTACTGAAGCTGCCATCAAAGCTCACTCCAACCTTGATCATGATTTGTTTTTGCCAGTTACAGAACCCAAACCATAGAAGACTGTCTGGTATTGGTTATACTTCCCAACTTCTGAAGTTGCCGTCAAAGCTCACTCGAGTTATGAGGACATTTAAATTTTGCTTTAATCAGATTCCTCTGCATTTATCCAGTGCATTCTTGAATTCTGTCATGGTTTTTGTCTTCTCAACCTCTTGTGGGAGGGCACTCCAGGCATCCACCACTCTTTCCACGAAAACAAAAAAAGTATTTCCTGAGTTCTGTACTGATTTTATGTGCAGAGAGACACATTCCACATTTTGATAAACTATTATTCTTCTTATTAAAATAAGTTGGTGGAGAGTAAATAGATGAGTCTTTTATAAAACAAAAGGATACAAAAATCTAAATACCCCACAAGTAATGTTTTATTATACCAGATCATCAGAGGTGTAATTGCTTTAAGAGCAAAAATTACTATATATCTTCATTAGCCCAAATGTGATCAGATTATTTTTTATATTGTATTTTAATCCTATACTTTTTTTCTTATAATTCTCTCTCAAGATTGTTTTGATAAATTAAAGGAATCAAACTTACCTGATTTGAGCTGTCAACAATCCAAGTTTTCCAGCTGAAGTGACTCAGAAGACAAAAACCGACACAAATTCATGTTTCACCAATAGCTGTTTCAAGGCTCAGTCTCCTATGAAATATATAGTCTAGGTCACTGACACTCTATTTCTATATATATGGCCCTCAAAACTGTGCATGCAAATATGGGGCATGCTCCCAATTTGCACATGCAATTTAATTGAGAAATTAGCCAATAATTATTGATTTAATTGTAATATTGTAAGCCACATTGAGCCTGCAAATAGGTGGGAAAATGTGGGACACAAATGCAACAAATAAATAAATAAATAAATAGGTGCATTAATTTAATTTAAATTTGTGCACTCATCTTAAGGTGCAAGGACCCACACCGAAATTTTATGCACAGATCTGAAAAGGGGGTGCAGCCATAGGAGGGGCATGGTAAGATCAGGTACATTCCTGAAATTTACGTATAGTTTTATAGAATCAGGGAGATCCGTGCCTAATTTATGCGCAAGAATTTACACCAGTTTTTTTTTTTACTTGGTATAAACCCTCATACTCCAAATTAGGTGTGGACCCAACACCAAACGCTATTCTATAAATGGTGCCCAACTCTTGAGTGCTGTTTATAGAATAATGCTTAGCATTAATTTTTATCGATGCCTATATTTGGGACCATTTATAGAACTGTATCCTGAACCTTTAGTACATCACATTTTTGTCTCCGCAACATTTTCCATTATATAAAACACCATATTAACATGTTGACTTCAAACCAATGATAGAACTGACTTAGATCAACGTCATCCACTATACCTCCTTATTTAAACCATTTTGATTCACTGTGTTCAGCTTATAGACCCAATGTTGCTCCCTATAATGTAAATAGCTGTCAAAATAACAACCTTCCCACCTCATTTCAATTTTATCAATAATCCTCAATCATATATCAAAGACAGTGTGATGAGTGGCATTCTTGATTTGTGTTCATTAAGATGGAGTTTTAATAAGCAAAACTCTTGTCTACATATATCAAGTTGCATGGGCACAAAATAACATATACTATCATAGATGATATGCAAGTCATTGAGTGAACTTACTATGGGGCCCTTTTACTAAAATGCACTAAAAGGTAGTTAACACTATGATTATCATATGGGTTTCCCTATGCACTAAGATCAATTTTAGCATGAATGTAAAATGGCCACATTTCCATTTTTTCCTATTAATGCCCAGGTGCTAATTTCCAAATTAGTGCATGGCAATTATAGTGTGAGGCTTTACCAACACCTATTTCTTCACTCAACGTGTAATTAAACTCTGGAATTCTTTGCCAGAGAATGTGGTAAAGGCGGTTAGCTTAGCGGAGTTTAAAAAAGGTTTGGGCGGCTTCCTAAAGAAAAAGTCCATAGACCATTACTACTACTATGGACTTGGTGAAAATCCACTATTCCTGGGATAAGCAGTATAGAATGTTTTGTACTTTTTTGGGATCTTGCCAGGTATTTGTGACCTGGATTGGCCACTGTTGCAAATAGGATGCTGGGCTTGATGGACCTTTGGTCTTTCCCAGTACGGCAATACTTATGTACCTTTCTTTCACTTAGCTGTCTTTACATTCCCCATGATCCTTTTGCCTGTCTTTCACCATCGATCCTATCTCATCTTCCACCCTTTCATATATTGGGAAGAATAATCAAAATCATAGTTACCTGATGCTAGGGTCCACCTTAGGAGTCATCACTCAAGAAGCAGATCAAGTTGTCATTGTAGACAATATGTTGAAACCTTCTGCCCAGTGTGTGGCAGCAGCAAAGAAAGGAAACAAGATACTAGGAATGAATAGGAAAGGGATGTAAAATGAAACTAAAAATATTATAATGCCTCTGTATCGCTCCATGGTGGAATCTCATCTTGAGTATTGTGTTCAGTTCTGGTCACCGTATCTCAGAAAAGATGTGCGGAATTAGAAAAGGTTCAAAGAAAAGTAACCAAAATGATAAAGGGAATGGAACTGCTCCCATATGAGGAAAGGCTAAAGAGGTTAGGGCTCTTCAGAGATGGCTGAGGGGGGATATGATTGAGGTCTATAAAATTCTGAGTGGTGTAGAATGGGTAGAAGTGAATCAATTTTTCACTTCTTTAAAAAGTACAAAGACCATTGGACACTCAATGAAATTACATGGAAGTACTTTTAAAACAAATAGGAGGAAATATTTTTTTCTGTCACTCAAAAAAGAGTTAAGCTCTGGAACTCACTGCTGGAGAATGTGGTAACAGTGGTTAGCATGTCTGGGTTTAAAAAAAAAGGTTTGGACAAGTTCCTGGAGGGAAAGTCTATAGTCTGTTATTGAGATGAATATGAGGAAAGCCACTGCTTGCCCCAGGATTGGTAGCATGGAATATTGCTACTAATTGGGTTTCTGCCAGTTACTTGTGACCTGGATTGGCTGCTGTTGGAAGCAGGATACTAGGTTAGATGGCCCATTGGTCTGACCCATTTCATCTTCTCCCATCTCTACTATCTCCCTCAACCCTTCCCTTGTCTCACACTACTCTCTTTCCTCATTCCTCCCATTATCTATTTCTTCTCTACTTCTTTCGTCTACTGACTTCCTTAATTTCTACATGCTCTCCCCTCCCCCCCACCCTCATACATATGTTAAATAGCCTGCATGGACCATATGAATCTGAAACTTATGCAGTTGTCTTCATTCTGCAGCCCCTCACCTCCTTCTACATCCTGTTGGTTCTATAGTCCCTCACCTCATTTTACAGGCACTCCTGCTTTGTAATAGAAAGGAAGGGATACCATGAGTCTAGCATCATGTACAGAGTCCACACTGTCCATACTGTTGTGTGTTCCTATCAGTCATGCCTATATTTGTGCTGCATCCTTGCTTTGTACTCATAGGGCCCTATATTCAGCTGGCAATGGGCAGCGCTTTGACTACCCACCAGTGGCATTCAACACAGATATTCAGTGCCAGGTCGTTTCCAGCATTAAACATCCAGGTTTTTTCATGCCAGCTACTGCATGACTGGTTAAGTTGATATTCAGACTTAACCGGCCATGGTTTAATGGGCAAAGATAGGCCTGCTTTTTATATGGCTTTTTTTTTGACCACTAAGTCTGGCTGCTTAAATTCCAAATATCGGAACCTAAGTGGTCATGCCCCTGGAACTTTCTCAGAGTGCCCCCAACACTGCCAGCTTTGTTTTTGGCACTAACCAGCCATTTTCAGTGCCAATAACTGATTCATTGCTGCTGAAAATGACCAGTTAGCCACCGAGATGTGAGATAACCGATTGGCAGCTGTTACCGGCTGGTTAAGTCTTGCTGAATATTGAGCCAATATAGTTTAGATGAGGGTTGGAGGAGTAGCCTAGAGGTTAGAGCACTGAGCTGACAACAAGGGAAGCCCAGTTCAAATCCTGCTGCTGCTTCTTGTGATCTTGGGAAAGTCATTTAGGCCCAGATGCATCAACCAAACGTAAAAAAACGTAAAAGTCCTTTACAAATTTTAAAAAACGAAGAATGCACCAAAAAAACAAGTCTTTAATGTTCGGTACAGTATTGTAAAGTACAATGCATTAAAGATTCGTTAAATTGGTGAAATCCCCGTCGGTAATCGGCCCCTAAACATGCGCAGAGCAGCCAAGCGTTATGCTGGCTGCTCTGTGCATGCCACAAACGTCAAAACAAAACAAAAAAAACACAAAACACAAACACGTGGCTCCCCGCTTCCCCCTGCATAAAGCAAAAAAAGGATTGGGAGGGGGAAAAGGCGCTCATCATGAGCGTCCTGTAAGGACGACCTTGCCCCCCCCACCCGCCCCGCCCGGGGTCGCCGCTGCTCCCCGCTTCTCCCTGTATTAAATAAAAAATTAAAACAACCTACGTATTAAACCTACATAGGTTGCTTACGTCAGACGGGGGAATGCGAGGGGGGGATCGGGACGTGCGAGCGTTTAGCTCTGTGATCCTAGCAGGAGAGTGCAGTTGAAGACGTCCTCCTCAAGACTCCAAAAAGGACGTCTTTCACAAACCCCCCTTTCTAACAAAAGACCTCTTTCACTGTGATCCCCTTTAGCTCAGCAGAGAGACCTGGGCCAGCCCCCCGGCTGGGGGAAACAGAGGAAGGGAGGGGGACCGGGGCAGCTTAAAGTTGTTTACAGAACCGGGAAATTGGCTTCAGAGGAGAACAGAGGGATTTTTTTATTTTATTTAATACAGGGGGAAGCGGGGAGCAGCATCGACCTCGGGCGGGGGGACGCAAGGGCGTCCATACAGGACGCTCCTGACGAGCGCCTTTGCCCCCTCCCGATCCTTTTTTGCTTTTTGGGTTTTTTTTTTCAATTTTATGCAGGGGGAAGCGGGGAGCCACGTGTTTTTGTGGTTTTTTTTATTTTCAAACATGCCAGCTTGGATTTTTATGCTGCAGGGAGAAGCGGGGAGCAGTGTCTGTATGACAGCTCAGGCCTTAACGACAGGTCTGACTTCACGTTAAATATATCACGGTAAATGATTCATTGCAATCGTCGGTATAGTTTGTGCATTGCGAATTGTTCACATTTCAATTGGAAGTGACTCATTTGCATTCCGTTTTCGTTAGCTGCTAGCGTTGTCGGAAAATGGCCTTCAATGCATGCTACGGTTGAAAATTTCTTCGTTAAAGGGTTGTTAAAGTTTTGTGCATCTGGGCCTTTGTTGCCTCTGATACAAATGAAGATAGTAAGCCCTCCAGGGACAGGGAATGTAAATCACCCTGAACTACTGCTGAAAAAAAGGTGTGAGTTTAATCTAAACAAATTTTAATTGATAGTGTAGGGTCTAAGCAAAAATAGAACATATAGATAGGTAAGAGAGTAAGAAGAGTTAGAAAATAAGGTGACTAATTTAAAGAAAAATGCACATGAGATAATAGAGATGGTTAAATATTATCTCAGCTAGGGTAGAATTTGTTAGGTCAGGTGGGTGGTTGTTGTGTTTCAGCTAGATGGAGTATTTTGAAGTCATCCTCATATATTTTGGCCTGATTGAAGAGAAGAGAATTTTTCAAGTATTGTATCTTAAGTGGAGAGCAAGTGGGCCCATATGTGACACCGTTATGGGCATATGGGTGGAGTCAATGCCTGGTTTGGTGGTACTGACAACATTCCAGGCAAATGTGAAGATATTCACAAAGGAATTATCAATTAGTTTGTCACCAACTAGCTGGATGATTTTGTGGATAAATTTTAAGATTAAAAATGTATCAGTGTGTTAAGATTGTAATTCCTATTACTTGAGCAGGCCAATATTGGGATGTAGAAATTTTACTGACAAGGTTCACTTATTGTTAATAAAGCTGTGACTGGTTTATGCCACACAGGTTATTGTGTTTGTCTATTGATTTGGGGGTATATGAGGGAGAGATGTACGAGTGCCAATGTTAAAAGATGGAGAAGGATTTAATAAAATAAAATACTTGGTCACAAAATTTAGTACAATTTAGATAAACTATAGTTAAGCTCTGGAAATCAATGCCAGAGGATGTGGTAACAGCGGTTAGTGCACCTGGGTTTAAAAAGGTTTGGACAAGTTCCTGGAGGAAAGGTCCATAAACTGTTATTGAGGTAGACATGGGGAAAGCCACTGCTTGTCCCTGGGAGCAGTAGCATTAATCCTGCTACTACTGGGATTCTGAATTATGAACTGAATTGGCCACTGATGGAAGCAGGATACTGGGCTAGATGGACCATTGGTCTGACCCAGTATGGCTAGTTTTATGTTAAGTTCTATATTATAGGAGGAAGTGGATAAAACCTATCAAAGAGGTCATTTTTTCATCATCCTATCCATAGAAACACTCCATCATTTCATTAAATGTTCAGCATGGTTTTAGATTCACATGTTACTGTTGGGCTTATTCCCACTGCGAACAATTATAGTTGAAGCATATTCTTTCAAGCCCTTTAAAATTCTTCCCCAGTGAGATCAAACATGATAGATACAAAGACATAAAAAATGTTAAATCTCTAGTGTTATGATTTTCTTTTCCATTTGAGGTCTATTCTATTAATGTTCACAAAGCTGCATAGAAAAATTAATTCTAATATAGCTAACATTAAGAAATGTAGGGGTGCATGACTAATTTAGGCACTGTACTTTGGTCAGTCAAACTAATTTTCATCCAAAACTGAAGAGCTGGATTTTTGACTGAAATCTTCCCTTCATAGGTATCTTCTTGATAGCATTATTCCCATACTGGGGTGAGTTTAGACATTTTCTGGCTGATATTCAGCTGGCTATGGTCAGTATTTTTAAAAATATGCTAGTTTAGCCCAGGATATTCAGTGCTCAAAACATCTCTGGGTACCCGAACTAAATATTGGGGGGGGGGGGCATGCAGCCATTTTGGAAGGGTGCTGCAAGGAGCAGGAGCGAGGAGGCTGTGCTCCTACCACCAATGACCACCACTGGACTACCAGTGATACAGAAAGGCCCAGGAGGAGTGGCCTACCTGGATAGCTGGGGGAGGGGGGGTTGGTGGTATGAGGGGGAATTCTGGGGAGAGGGGGGACTAGTTTCTTGCCATGAAGGAGGGGGCTTTGTTGGGGCAGGAGAGGGCTCAGGGGACCAGATTTAAAAAAAAAAGGTTTTGTGGGTGCCAGCCGATATTCAGTTTAGGATAGCCAATTAAGCTGCTGAGCAATGAGGGTGTCAGCACTGAATATTGCTGGCACCCGCAAAACCCGGGCTCTATCCTAATGCTGCTTCTCACCTGCCCACTTTTTTGGTGAGTGATCAGAGATGATATTTAGCAGCACTACCTGGTTTAGTGCCGCTGAATATCTGCAGTTAGGTGGCTCAGAGCAATTTAAATGTGCCAGAGCCTCTCTTGGCCTGTTCAATCTCTCTAAATATTGGGCCTCTAATATTTAGCTATATGGGAAGAAGCAAGGATCTTTGTTCCTTTCGCTGGGCTTTTGGGCCATCTTTGGTGATTTAGAGAGAGAATTTAACGGGAGTGAGGATGGGGTTTCGGGAAACTGCTGGTTAAGACTAATGGATGGGGAACTGGAAGAGTTTGCTTCATCATGGCTTTCCCCCCAGTCTTGACAATGATGGGGGATCAGGGGCTAGTGAAAAAAATTATCCATGTAACTTTAGTGATTCCTTGGACAAATCACTTTCAATACTGTACAAGTTTTTCGTTAGTGAGTTTTGACAGTGTGCACTCAGTGGCAGCAATCAGCACAGGGGCGCAGACACGGGTGGTAGGCCCACCTAGTTTGGGTTCAGGCCCACCCAGCAGTGGAGCACCTTCATCATAACGGCAGTGGAGGGAGCAGGCTGCGCTCCGATCCTGCATCTGCTTCCCTCTCTCTCACAGCAGCGCTTCCCAGACCCTGCCTACCGCCGCCACGGTGCTGCATCTACCTCCGTCTCAGCAGCAGCGGTAACGATTCATGCTGCCTCCTGCTTCTAACCCGGAAGAATCTCCTCTGCCACGTCCCACCCACATTATTATAACTTCCTGTTTCTGCTGGGGCAGGACGCGGGCGCACGGCAGAGGAGACGCTTTCGGGTTAGAACGAAGCAGGATGCAGCATGAATCGATATCGCTGCTGCTGAGACAGAGGGAGGTAGATGCAGGATCGAATCGGCTATAGGCAGCGTCTGGGAAGCGCTGCCCTGAGAGAGAGGGAGGCAGATGCAGGATCGGAGCTCAGCCTGCTTCCTCCAATACCGGGGCTGTTAAGGGTGGTGCCCCATTGAAGACAAGGAGAATTGGGGGGAGGTCTCCTTTCATATGATAGATGCTGCATTGGGGGGGCATGAGGAGGAGAGGGGCAAGAGAGAGAGAATTGTGGGACATAGGGAAGAGAGGGGCAAGAAAGGAAAAATTCTTGCATAGGGAGGGGAGAGGGACATGTTGCATAGAGAGGGGGGAGGGACAAGAGAGGGAGAAATGTTGGACTTAGGGGTAGTGGGGAGGGAGAGATGGTAAATGTTGGACAGGGGGTGGTGAGGAGGGGAAGATAGAAGGTGAAAAATTGGACATGATGGTTGAGGGAGGAAGAGATGCTGTAGGGGGAAGTGAAAGATGTTGGATGGGGCACAAGGGAGGGGGAGAGGCAGAAATGTTGGACATGGCAGTGGAAGGGAGGAAGAGAGAAAATGCTGCATGGGGGGAGGGAGGAAGAGAAGTTTTGGACCCATGGCACAAGAGAGGGAGAAATGCTAGAAAGTGGGAGAGAGGGAGATATATTGGACCTGGGGGTGAATGAGAGGGAGATAGAAACACAGGAGGTGGAGAGGGGAGAAAGGAGGAGATGTTGGATTCAGGAGCAGAAGGGTGATGGAGAGATGTTGGACAGTGGGAGTGAGGGAAGACAGAGGGAGAAATGTTGGAACATGGGGGGAGAGAGCAGGAGGGAAGAGAGAAGGGGCAGAGAGATGTAAGGCTACAAGAGTGGGTGGGGAGAAAGAGGGAGCTGATGCTGGGCTAGAAGGGTGGAGGGAAGGAAGATGGTGGAACCATGTGGGAGAGGCCAGGAGGGACAGGAAGAGGGTGGCAAGGAAATAAATAAATAAATAAGATAGTGATTACAGAGGATAGACTGTGTATGTGTGACAGAGAGATACAGTGTGATAGGCAGAGAGTGTGTCAGAGAGTGTATGTGAGAGACAGGGGGAGAGGAGGGTCGCTGGACATGGATGGCTGCAGGGGGGGCAGGGGAGAGGGATGTGGGGAGGGGGTCCTGAGACCAGAGAGGTGGGGTTGGGGGACTCTGTGAGAGGGGGGGTGGGGGCACACACTCACTCACTCGCTGTCTCTCACATACACTCTCTGACACACTCTCTGTCTATCACACTGTATCTTTCTGTCACACATACAGTCTCACACACACAGACACTCTCCAGCTTATAATTGAAAAAGAAAAACGCCTATATTGCGACCCAAATCGGGAGATAGACGTTTATCTCACAAAAACGAATAAAGCGGTATAATCGAAAGCCGAATTTGGACGTTTTCAACTGCACTCCGTCGCGGTTGCGGACAAAGTTGATGGGGCGTGTCAAAGGCGTGGTGAAGGTGGAACTGGGGCGTGGTTATCGGCCGATCAGAGATAGGCGCCTTTTGCCGATAATGGAAAAAAAATATGCGTTTTTAGCGAGAATTTAGGGCACTTTTCCTGGACCCTGTTTTTCCACGAATAGGGCCCCAAAAAGTGCCCTAAATGACCAGATGACCACTGGAGGGAGTCGGGGATGACCTCCCCTGACTCCCCCAGTGGTCACAAACCCCCTCCCACCACAAAAATATGCCGTTTCACAACTTTTTATGTTCACCCACAAATGTCATACCCACCTCCCTGGCAGCAGTATGCAGGTCACTGGAGCAGTTATTAGGGGGTGCAGTGGACGTCAGGCAGGTAGACCCAGGCCCATCCCCCCCCACCTGTTACACTTGTGCTGGTAAAATGGGAGCCCTCCACACCGCCCCCCAAACCTACTGTACCCAAATGTAGGTGCCCCCCTTCACCCCTTAGGGCTATAGTAATGGTGTAGACTTGTGGGCGGTGGGTTTTGAGGGGGATTTGGGGGGCTCAACACCCAAGGGAAGGGTGCTATGCACCTGGAAGCTCTTTTACCTTTTTTTTGTTTTTTTGTAAAAGTGCCCCCTAGGGTGCCCGGTTGGTGTCCTGGTATGTGCACTACGAATCCTGGCCCCTCCCACGAACAAATGCCTTGGATTTATTCGTTTTTGAGCTGGGCGCTTTCATTTTCCATTATCACTGAAAAACAAAAATACCCAGCTCACAAATTGTCGAATAAAACATGGACGTCTATTTTTTTCGAAAATACGGTTCGGTCCGCCCCTTCACGGACCCGTTCTCGGAGATAAACGCCCATGGAGATAGACGTTTTTGTTCAATTATGCCCCTCCATGTCTCTCACACACTCTCTCTCTCAAACAAACACACACACACTCTGTCTCTCTCTCATTCTCTCTCTGACACACACACACACTCCATCTCTCACATACACTCTCTCTCAAACATACACACTCCGAGGATAACCTTGCTAGCACCTGTTTCATTTGTGTCAGAAACGGGCCTTTTTTACTACTGTAAAGGGTTACAAAAAATGAAATAAAAGAGTGTCCCCTTTAAAAGTGGTTTTACCTGGGCTCTGGGCTGCTCTGGGCCATTTTGGGCCATCCGGGGGCTGGTTGGCGCTTTGGGGGCCTTTTGGGATGTGCCCCATGGGTTTTTTGGAGTTTTTTTGGTACGGAACGTCATGCACTGCTCTGGAAGCGTTTTTTTAAATCCGACGACGGGGTTTGGGAGCGCACATGTTACCTTATACATGTGGAAATTTTGGTTAAATTTTTATGGGGCTTTTGGATGAAAATAGGGTAAAACAGTGTTTAGTCAGGGTTTTGGAAAAAGAAAACATGGACTGGATTCAGCCTAATGTGACATAGATGTTGGTATTATTTTTATCTGAATGTGATGTGATTTATATTATTTTTTGTGCTAAAATCCTTTTTCTCCATTAATTGTAATGGGAAAAGTGTGTTCCAAGCAGGGGCGTATCTGGAGTCCGGCGGTAGGGGGGGCCAGAGCCAGAGGGAGGGGGCACATTTTAGCCCCCCCGCCGCCGCCACCAACTCTCTCCACCCCCCTCCTGCCGTCAACCCTCCCCCGCTGCTTACCTTTGCTGGCGGGGAGTCCCAACCCCGCCAGCCGAGGTTCGCTTTCTCCTGCCTTTAAAAATATTTCTTCCTATGGCGGGGGACCCCAACCCCCGCCAGCTGACACGAAGTCTTCATATTTCTTCTTCGTCCGACTCCTCCGTGGCCATGCTGTAAGTAACGCTGTTGATTGAATCCAGTTCGGAGTCTGACGTCGGAGAAATATTTTTAAAGGCAGGAGGAATTGGACCTCGGCTGGCAGGGGTTGGGGCCCCCCGCCAGCAAAGGTAAGCAGCGGGGGAGGGTTGATGGCGGGAGGGGGGCCAGGGCGAAATCTGCAGGGTCCCAGGCCCCTGTGGCTCCATGCAGATACGCCCCTGGTTTACACTAGTTTAATATAATATGCACCAATCAATGGTACTATTTAATCCTGCTGGTTCAAATGTCTTCAGCTCAAACATCCATTTTGTTCTCTCCGTTGTAACAATAGCTTCTGATAACCTCCTCTTTTTGCTGGTTGTATTTTGTCTAAAATGCAGCATCTCAGATCCTCAGCTTCATTAAAATGCAGTGTTCAACTAGAGGCTCTGTTCTATTCATTCTATTTATGTTTGGCCTGTGTTCCAGAATTCTTGTGGTCATGACCACATATAGCTTCTTACATGGGCAACTAATCACATTAATCACTTAGGGCCCTGTTTACTAAGCCACACTGTAGGTGTGCAAACATTTTAATGTGCATTAGAAATTAGTGTGCACTAACACTAGGGACACCCATAGGAATGTAATGGGTGTCTCTATCAGCACATGCTAAATTTTAGCGCACGCTAAAAGGTTAGCACACCTATAGCACAGTTTAGCAAACAGGGCCCATAATCTGTAAAACAATTAGTGCAATGATACAATCAATATGTTTTTTTGGTTAATCTCATCCTCAAAAATTCTAGTTTATATTGTGATTTTACAAATCTGGCATCTGAAGTGACCAATGATTTTCCAATTGCTACTTTCTGATATTCTAGGTAAGTCTGCGGGACTCAATTTTTCTTTGAAATTGTTGACTCTAGCAAAACATTTTGAAATTTGAGGTTTGACTGTATGATGTCCCAACAATTTCTCATCATCTTACCAATATTAGAACTGCAGGCTGTGTATTTCATCACCATTGTACATACATTATCAAACTATGTCTTTGGAAAGGGGCCAGTTAACAAAAGTTTCTGTTATTGTACTTAGCTCTTCTATAAGCTCGTCTGAGTATTTTCTTTGATTAGCCCCTATCTTTCAGTTTATTGTTTAAATCTTTAGCTTGCTTTGTATATTTTTTTTCTCAGAATACACTATACGTATCCTGAGCAGCTGTGACAGTGGCAAGCTGTTCTTCAGATGTGTTGGATAGCAGCACAAATTATGTAAAAACTTATTTCTGTCAGTTGTTTTCTCAAAAACTTTGGTGGAAAAGTGTATATCCTGTAACATGATGTAAACATCAAGATAATATATCTGTGAAAAAAGAGTGTTGTTCAGTAAACTGGATGTTATCATTACAGCTATTTAATGATGTTACAAATTGTTGCAACTCTTCAACTGTTCCTTTCCACGACATAAAAATATCATCAATGAACCTCCACCAATGATGTATCAATACTTTGAATGGTGATTCTTCTATCCATTCTTTTTCAAAAGAGGTCATGTATAAATTTGCAATTGAGGGTGTGAACATTGCCCTCATTGTTACACCACCGTACCATTGACCAAAAAATAATTTTCTTTTAAAGCTGCTCTAGTTAATAACATCAGAAAATCTCTTGGTATCAGTTGTGGTCTTTCCCTGGATTCAAGAACTTTCTTCACTACTGCTAGTGCTTCATCTTGTGGGATAGAGGTGTATAGGGAACAGACATTGAGGGTTACCATCAAGAACTGGTCCTTCTCCAAATAAATTTCTGCAATTGTCTGTAAAAAAAAAAAAAAAGGTTGTGTCTCTTATGTATGAAGGACTTTTTTAAACTTGTACAGTGGTTCCAAGACCAAGATGGGCATAATCAAAAGGGATGCCCAAGTTTTCTTGAGGACGTCCTCGCAAAATGTCCCGATGGAGGGGCGTGGAAACCCGTATTATCGAAACAAGATGGACGTGCATCTTTTGTTTTGATAATACAGTCGGGGACGCCCAAATCTTGAAATTTTGGTCATCCTTAGAGATGGTCGTCACTAGACTTGGTCGTTTCTGATTTTCGGCGATAATGGAAACCAAGGACACCCATCTCAGAAACGACCACATACAAACCCTTTGGTTATGGGAGAAACCAGCATTTGTATTGCACAGGTCCTCCTGACATGGCAGGACACCAACCGGGCACCCTAGGGGGCACTGCAGTTGGCTTCATAAAATGCTCCCAGGAACATAGCTCCCTTACCTTGTGTGCTGAGCCCCCCAACCCCCCCCCCCCAAACCCACTCCCCACAACTGTAAACCACTACCATAGCCCTTATGGGTGAAGGGGGGCACCTAGATTTGGGTACAGTGGGTTTCTGGTGGGTTTTGGAGGGCTCGCTATTTCCTTCACAAACGTAACAGGTGAGGGGGATGGGCCTGGGTCCGCCTGCCTGAAGTGCACTGCACTCACTAAAACTGCTCCAGGGACCTGCATACTGCTGTGATGGACCTGAGTATGACATCTGAGGCTCGCGTAGAGGCTGGCAATAATATTTTTAAAGATATTTTATTGAGGGTGGGAGGGGGTTAGTGTCCACTAGGGGAGTAAGGGGAGGTCACCCACAATTCTTTCCAGGGGTCATCTGGTCATTTCGGGCACCTTTTTGTGGCTTGGTCGTAAGAAAAACACGACCAGGTAAAGTCATCCAAGTGCTCATCAGGGACACCCTTTTTTTTCCATTATGGGTCGAGGACGTCCATGTGTTAGGCACACCCAAGTCCCGCCTCCGATACGCTCCCTTGAACTTTGGCTGTCCCTGCAACAGAAAGCAGTTGGGGACATCCAACTTCAGCTTTCGATTATATCGATTTGGATGACCCTGGGAGAAGGACGCCCATCTTCTAATTTGAGTCGAAAGATGGGCATCCTTCTCTTTTGAAAATGAGCCTGCAACTGTCTTGCAGATAAAATTGGTCTACCCGGAGGCTTCAGTGCATTTTATGTACTTTCGGTAAAAAATACATTACCCGTATGATTGGATTGAAACAATTCAAAAATGTATTCTCTCTTACAATAATGTATCCGTCTTGGACATCCTTGTTGATAATTATACGTATGCGTGACTGGAGTAATTTTGTTGGATTCAAAGTTAAATTTTTATAAAATCCCTGACTTTTAATTTACATAAACCTTTAATGTAATCTTCTTTATCTTGCAACACAATTGTTACTCTCTTATCTGCCTTCTTGATCAATATTGTTTGATCATTCTTCAGATTTTGTACTGCTTTTATTTCTATTTTGTCAAATTTTGTTTACATGAACCTCTAAATTTACCTGAATTCTTCATACGTTCTAAGTCATTTGTAGCCATTTTCTTACATGTGCTGAGGACTAGATCTAATTGTCCATGTTGATTTTGGTCTAATAAACGTTCTGTCACAATGGGTCATTTCAAATCTAAAAAACATCTTTAACTGTAATTTTCTATTGAACTTCTTTAAATCAATGTGAAATTGAAAGTAATCAAATGGAGGGGTTGTAATAAATGATAAACCTTTAGTCAAAACTTGTTCTTCTACTGGAGTTAAATTCTGCTAGAAAGATTAATTACCACTGATGGTCTGATCTCTGAGATCTCGTCCAGGGTCCACTCTTCTGCATACTCCTTCTTCTTTTGCCTCTTCTTCTCTTTGCACCTCTTCCTCCTAAACAGAGCTCCAGTTTTCACCACTACTGGAGGAATCATCACTGCTACTAGAGGATGAAGATCCCCCTACTTGTGTTAATTTCCTTGTGCTTTATGTTTTATGTGTATTTACTTCATTCTGGTGCATCCAGGAGTGTACATTATTACTGAGTTAATCTTTTTCATCCCAAGTGAATTTTTTCATCTTGGACTTTTTAAACAATCTCTTTGATTTTTTCAATATTATCTTTTAAACATTGATGTTGTTTTACAAATTCTTCCTTTGAACTCTCGTCCTTAACCAACTGAATATTATTGTCAAGTTCCTCCTTCAGTTTATTAACATACACTTTGCTTTTTTCAATTATAAGAAGCACACATCAAATGAACATTGTTCCATTTTTCACTGAGCTCTTTGTCATCCCTAAAATTTTGAGGTGCCTTGTTTATGTGCAAACCTCGTGGTATTCTATTTTTTTTTTTTACAATATTCAATAAGAGTTCCACTATTTAATTCTATTTTAATGATACTTTTTGCTCTTATATTTCATAGCCTGGTACAATCAATGATATTCACGTCACCTAGACTATTGCAATGCACTCTACGCTGGTTGTAAAGAACTAATCATCAAGAAAATTCAAACAGCCCAAAATACTGCAGCAAGACTCATATTTGGTAAAACAAAATATGAAAGTGCCAAACCCTTAAGAGAGAAAGTACACTGGCTTCCACTTAAAGAACGTATTATATTCAAGGTCTGCACCCTGGTTCATAAAATCATTTACGGAGATGCCCTGGTCTACACGTTAGACCTCATAGACCTGCCACCCAGAAACACTAAAAGATCAGCACGCACATTCCTGAATCTACACTTCCCCAGGTGCAAAGGACTAAAATACAAATTAACACATGCATCTAGCTTTTCCTACATAAACATGCTGCTATGGAATGCATTACTACTTGACGTGAAAAATATGGGCGATTTAACCAACTTTCGGAAATTACTGAAGACTTACCTTTTCAACAAGGCATACGGCATCGACCCATCTTTTGAACATTAACGTATTATATGAACTGTAACGCATTACCACTGTATCTATTATTCCAAATTTGATCTCTTTATACATGTTTGCTTAATTCTACTATATCACTTATGTTCTTTATGTAATACCGCTTGTATCTTTTACTCTGGAATGACGATTGCCATGACGGATCAATGTAAGCCACATTGAGCCTGCAAATAGGTGGGAAAATGTGGGATACAAATGCAACAAATAAATAAATATGTTATTTCATTCCAATCATTAATCCCATGGGTTTCCTGTTGATGTAAATTATATTCAGATGGTGTTTTGAGTAAATCATTCGCATGTTGCATTGCAAAACTACTACAAGCTGTGTTCCAAGGGTTTGAAGACATACTGCAAAAAATTGTCTCTCAGAAAAATCAAATGTGCAGCATATAATAGTGCAAAATTATAGGAAATCTATACTAGCAACAATATGCACCAGTTTGTATCAAATCTTAAAGACTTATTTGTTTAAAGGAAAAAATGCCTTTGGATAAAAAAATCCTTGGGTACAAACAGTAATGACTTAAGCTGGTATCCTGTTTCTATCATCAGGCTCAAAACTCTTTTTTTAATTATTTTTGTTGTGCCACCATTTACTGTGCATCAAAATTTTATGAATCAATAAGGTGATATAAACCAGCTTATTTTCGAAAGAGAAGGCCGGCCATCTTCCGATGCAAATTGGGAGATGGCCGGCCATCTCTCAAGTCCAGCGAAATCGGCATAATCGAAAGCTGATTTTGGCCTGCATCAACTGCTTTCCGTCGCCAGGACGGCCAAAGTTCCCGGGGGCATGTCGGAAGGGTAGCGAAGGCGGGACAGGGGTGTGCCAAGGCTTGCTTAAGAGATGGGCGCTTTCAGCCAATAATGGAAAAAAGAAGGGTGTCCCTGGCTAGAATTTGGTCCACTTTATTTGGTCCCTTTTATTGAGGTCCAAGTCCCAAAAAAGTGCCCGAACTGAGCAGATGACCACTGGAGGGAATTGGGGATCACCCCCCTGACTCCCCCAGTGGTCACTAACCCCCTCCCACCCTCAAAAAAACAATTTTAAAAACTTTTTTTGCCAGCCTCTATGCCAGCCTCAAATGTCATACTCAGGTCCATCGCAACAGTATACCTGGAGCAATTTTAGTGGGTGCAGTAGACTTCAGGCAGGCGGACGCAGGCCCATCCCCTCTTACCTTTTACACTTGTGGTGAAAAATGGGAGCCCTTCAAAACCCACCCGAAACCCACTGTAATCACATGTAGGTGCCCCCCTTCACCCCTTAGGGCTATGGTAACATAGTAACATAGTAGATGACGGCAGAAAAAGACCTGCACGGTCCATCCAGTCTGCCCAAGAAGATAAATTCATATGTGCTACTTTTTTTATTTGTACTGCCCTCTTCAGTGCACAGACCGTATAAGTCTGGCCAGCCCTATCCCCGCCTCCCAACCACCAACCCCGCCTCCCAACCACCAGCTCTGGCACAGACCGTATAAGTCTGCCCAGCACTATCCCTGCCACCCACCACCGGCTCTGGCACAGACCGTATAAGTCTGCCCAGCACTATCCCCGCCGCCCAACCACCAGCCCCGGCACAGACCGTATATGTCTGCTCACACTAGCCCCGCCTCCCAACCACCAGCTCTGCCACCCATTCTAGGCTAAGCTCCTGAGGATCCCTTTCTTCTGCATCCCACGCATTTTTGAATTCCGTTATCGTTTTCATCTCCACCACCTCCCGCGGAGGGCATTCCAAGCATCCACCACCCTCTCCGTGAAAAAATACTTCCTGACATTCTTCTTGAGTCTGCCCCCCTTCAATCTCATTTCATGCCCTCTGGTTCTACCGCCTTCCCATCTCTGGAAAAGGTTCGTTTGCGGATTAATACCTTTCAAATATTTGAACGTCTGTATCATATCACCCCTGTTCCTCCTTTCCTCCAGGGTATATATGTTCAGGTCCGCAAGTCTCTCCTCATACGTCTTGTAACGCAAATCCCATACCATCCTCGTAGCTTTTCTTTGCACCGCTTCAATTCTTTTTACATCCTTAGGAAGATACGGCCTCCAAAACTGAACACAATACTCCAGGTGGGGCCTCACCAACGACTTGTACAGGGGCATCAACACCTCTTTTCTTCTGCTGGTCACACCTCTCTCTATACAGCCTAGTAACCTTCTAGCTACGGCCACCGCCTTGTCACACTGTTTCATCACCTTCAGATCCTCAGATACTATCACCCCAAGATCCCTCTCCCCATCCGTACCTAGCAGACTCTCACCACCTAACACATACGCCTCTCTTGGATTTCTACTCCCTAAGTGCATCACTTTGCATTTCTTCGCATTGAATTTTAATTGCCAAACCTTAGACCATTCTTCTAGCTTTTTCAGATCCTTTTTCATGTTTTCCACTCCCTCCGGGGTGTCCACTGTGTTACAAATCTTAGTATCATCCACAAATAGGCAAACTTTACCTTCTTACCCTTCGGCAATGTCACTCACAAATATATTGAACAGAATTGGCCCCAGCACCGATCCCTGAGGCACTCCACTACTCACCTTTCCCTCCTCCGAGCGAACTCCATTCACCACCACCCTCTGGCGCCTGTCCGTCAACCAGTTCCTAATCCAGTTCACCACTTTGGGTCCTATCTTCAGCCCATCCAGTTTATTTAAGAGCCTCCTGTGGGGAACCGTGTCAAAAGCCTTGCTGAAATCTAAGTAGATTACGTCTATAGCACGTCCACGGTTCAATTCTCCGGTCACCCAATCAAAGAATTCAATGAGATTCATTTGGCACGATTTCCCTTTGGTAAAACCATGTTGTCTCAGATCTTGCAACTCATTTTCTTCCAGGAAATTCACTATCTTTCCTTCAGCTTCGCTTCCATTACTTTTCCAATAATCGAAGTGAGGCTTACCGGCCTGTAGTTTCCAGCTTCTTCCCTATCACCACTTTTGTGAAGAGGGACCACCTCCGCCGTTCTCCAATCCCTCGGAACCTCTCCCATTTCTAAGGATTAATTAAACAAATCTTTAAGAGGACCCGCCAGAACCTCTCTGAGCTCCCTCAATATCCTGGGGTGGATCCCATCCGGTCCCATGGCTTTGTCCACCTTTAGTTTTTCTAGTTGTTGATACACACTCTCTTCCATGAACGGTGCTATATCCACTCCATTCTCAAATGAACTTTTGCCAGTCCATCGCGGTCCTTCTCCCGGATTTTCTTCAGTAAAAACAGAACAAAAGTATCTATTTAGCAAATTTGCCTTTTCTTCATCATTATCTACATAGCGGTTTGCAGTATCTTTTAGTCTCACAATTCCCTTTTTAGTCATTCTCCTTTCACTAATATACCTGAAGAAATTTTTGTCACCCCTCCTTACCTTTCTAGCCATTTGTTCTTCCGCTTGCGCTTTCGCCAGACGTACCTCTCTCTTGGCTTCTTTCAGTTTCCTCCGGTATTCCTCCCCGTGTTCCTCGTCTTGAGTTTTTTTGTATTTCTGGAATGCAAACTCTTTAGCCTTTATTTTCTCAGCCACTTGCTTGGAGAACCATAGCGGTTTCCTTTTTCTCTTGCTTTTATTTACTTTCCTTACATAAAGGTTTGTGGCCCTATTTATAGCTTCTTTCAGCCTGGACCACTGTCCTTCCACTTCTCGTACGTCCTCCCAGCCCATCAGCTCCCTCCTTAGGTATTCCCCCATTTTACTAAAGTCAGCACGCTTGAAATCCAGGACTTTGAGTTTTGAGTGGCAACCCTCCTCTTCAGCCGTCATATCAAACCAAACCGTTTGATGGTCACTGCCGCCCAGGTGGGCACCCACTCGGACATTTGACACGCTATCCGCATTTGTGAGCACCAGATCCAGCATCGCTCCCTCCCTCGTGGGTTCCATGACCATTTGTCTGAGCAGAGCACTTTGGAAAGCATCCACAATCTCTCTACTTCTTTCCAATTCTGCAGACGGAACCTTCCAATCTACATCCGACAGATTGAAATCTCCCAGCAACAGCACCTCTCTCTTCTTTCCCAACTTTTGAATATCTGCGATCAGGTCTTTATCTAATTCTTCCAATTGTGTTGGAGGTCTGTAGACAACACCCACGTGGACAGAGGTTCTATCATCTCTTTTTAAGGTGATCCACATTGCTTCTTCCTTACCCCAGGTCCCTGTCATTTCGGTTGCTGTGATATCATTTCTCACATATAGAGCTACTCCTCCACCTTTACGACCCTCTCTATCCTTCCTAAATAGATTATAGCCTGGTATGTTTGCATCCCATTCATGGGAACCATTGAGCCATGTCTCTGTGATTGCAACAACGTCCAAGTCTGCCTCCAACATCAGGGCTTGAAGGTCATGAACTTTGTTGCCAAGACTGTGAGCATTTGTGGTCATCACTTTCCATTTACATTTACATTTCCTGGTATGTGTTTCAACATTTGATATTTTGGTGTGTTTTCTGTCTTTGGGTCCCTCCATATCTTTTTGTTCCACCTTAATTTCTTTTGCTGTTTCTTCTGGCTCAGTTCTATTTTTAGGAACCTCACAGAGCTCTAATGGAGCAAAAGAATTCTGTAGGGGTAACACTTGTGAGGGTGTATGCCTCTGTGTCACATGACGAAGTCTGCCTGAGCCTACTGTGAACCATCTATTCTTAGGAGGTTTTATCCTTTGAGGCAGTGGTGTGAATTTGGTTTGATTTTGTGCAGTCTTAGAAGTTGCTTTAAGTGCATCTAATTCCTGCTTTAATTTACTGACCTCTTGTTTTAAACTAGCGAGCTGATTACAGATAGGACAAGCCTTAAGTTTCCAGATGATTGGCCTTGAAACTAAAGCTCCACAATTATTACAGAGAATAAAAGTCATCTTGATTTGTTGAATGGGTATGAATAGGTATTTTATGATGAGGCTCGACAGTGTACAAGATTAACTTTACTCCTCAGCAATTTGAGACAGTTGTAATTTGGGTGGAGTTAAGTTGTGATAAGTAGTATAGTTAGAATAGGGATTTAGGAAGTGTTAGTCTTGGGGTGGGTGCGTATAAACCTAAACTTGTGGAATGTGTTTGCTGTAAAACCTATCTTAGGCCTGTATTAAGCCTCTTTTCTACAAAGCTGATTGGGACAAGGGGAGGACAAGGATAGTAGGTAGAGATGTGCAAAAAAAACACAGTTCTAGGGTAGGAAAAGCCACAAATATAGCCAGCACAAATTTTATCTGAGTTTTTCCCAGCCAGAGACCAGCAACACAGCTCTCCTCAGAAAACACACTTGTGTTTTTAAAATGGCTGCAGAAAAAAAAAAAAAACCAGGTGAACTGAGATAGATGGGGTGGGGGAAGGAAGGAGCTCAGAAACTTGGCAAAAGAAAGATTTCTAATACTTGCTGGCAGTTTGAAATCAGAAATCTAGTTTTCAGATTCACAGATATCAATAAACCAGTTTGAAATACAAACAGTTTGAAATACAGTCAGTGGTAGTGGTGTATAGTTGTGGGGAGTGGGTTTTGGGGGGCTCAGCAACTGGGCAACATTCTGGGGAAGGGGGAGCCTATTCCGAAAGGATGGGCTCCATCTTAACCAGAGTGGGACCAGGCTGCTGGCATCGGCGTTTAAGAAGGAGATAGAGCAGCTTTTAAACTAGAAATGGGGGGAAGGCCGACAGTCGCTCAAAAGAGCATGGTTCGGGATAAGGTATCTTTCAAAGATATCACCATAACAGGGAAGATAGAGTATCCTGATAGTGAGGTTGCAAAAGAGATTGTAGTAGATCGGGTATCTTTAAATAACAATAAAAATCAGACAAAAGATTGCCAATTAATACTGTCAAGTACTAAGCATGATGTACTTAGGAACAACAAACATAGTTTGAAATGTCTATATGCGAATGCCAGGAGCCTAAGAAATAAGATGGGGGAGTTAGAATATATTGCACTAAATGAAAAATTAGATATAATAGGCATCTCTGAGACCTGGTGGAAGGAGGATAACCAGTGGGACACTGTCATACCGGGGTACAAATTATATCGTAGTGATAGGGTGAATCGGATTGGTGGAGGGGTAGCATTGTATATTAACGAGAGCCTTGAATCAAATAGATTGAAAATTCTGCAGGAAGCAAAACACTCCTTGGAATCACTGTGGATTGAAATTCCATGTGCAAAGGGGAAAAGGATAGTGATAGGAGTGTACTACCGTCCGCCTGGCCAGGACGAACAGACGGATGCGGAAATGTTAAAGGAAATCAGGGACGCAAACAAACTGGGCAACACAATAATAATGGGGGATTTCAATTACCCGCATATAGACTGGGGTAATGTAACATCTGTACACGCAAGGGACATAAGATTTCTTGATGAAATCAAGGACAGCTTCATGGAACAGCTAGTTCAGGAGCCGACAAGAGAAGGAAAAATACTAGACTTAGTCCTTAGTGGTGCTCATGATCTAGTGCAGGGGGTAACGATACGAGGGCCGCTTGATAACAGTGATCATAATATGATCGGTTTTGATATTGGCATTGAAGGAAGTGAAACTAGGAAATCAAGTACGCTAGCGTTTAACTATAGAAAAGGTGATTACGACAAAATGAGAAAAATGGCGAAAAAAAGACTGAAAGGAGCAGCTCGCAGAGTAAAAAACTTGCATCAGGCGTGGATGCTGTTTAAAAACACCATCCTGGAGGTTCAGGACAAATATATTCCACGTATTAGAAAAAAGGGAAAAAAGACTAAACGTCAGCCGGCGTGGCTAAACAGTAAGATAAAGGAAATCATTAGAGCCAAAAAACAATCCTTCAGAAAGTGGAGAAGAGAACCAACTGAAAGTAACAGGATAGATCATAAGGAATGCCAAGCCAAATGCAAAGCGGAGATAAGGAGGGCAAAAAAGGACTTTGAGAAGAAATTAGCGTTGGAAGCAAAAATACATAGTAAAAACTTTTTTAGATACATTAAAAGCAGGAAACCGGCCAAAGAGTCGGTTGGGCCGCTGGACGAAAATGGTGTTAAAGGGGCGATCAAGGAGGACAAAGCCGTAGCGGAGAAATTAAATGAATTCTTTGCTTCGGTCTTCACCGAGGAGGATTTGGGGGGGACACCGGTGCCGGAAAGAATATTTGAAGCGGGGGAGTCGGAGAAACTAAACAAATTCTCTGTAACCTTGGAGGATGTAATGGGTCAGTTCAGCAAGCTGAAGAGTAGTAAATCACCGGGACCTGATGGTATTCATCCCAGAGTATTAATAGAACTAAAAAATGAACTTGCGGAGCTACTGTTAGAAATATGCAATCTGTCCCTAAAATCGAGTGTAATACCGGAAGACTGGAGGGTAGCCAATGTTACTCCGATTTTTAAGAAAGGTTCCAGAGGAGATCCGGGAAATTATAGACCGGTGAGTCTGACGTCGGTGCCGGGCAAGATGGTGGAGGCTATTATTAAGAATAAAATTGCAGAGCATATACAAAAACATGGACTGATGAGACAAAGTCAGCACGGATTTAGTGAAGGGAAGTCTTGCCTCACCAATCTAATGCATTTTTTTGAGGGGGTAAGCAAACATGTGGACAATGGGGAGCCGGTTGATATTGTATATCTGGATTTTCAGAAGGCGTTTGACAAAGTGCCGCACGAAAGACTCCTGAAGAAATTGCAGAGTCATGGAATCGGAGGTAGGGTATTATTATGGATTAAGAACTGGTTGAAAGATAGGAAGCAGAGAGTAGGATTGCGTGGCCAGTATTCTCAGTGGAGGAGGGTAGTTAGTGGGGTCCCGCAGGGGTCTGTGCTGGGTCCGTTGCTTTTTAATGTATTTATAAATGACCTAGAGATGGGAATAACTAGTGAGGTAATTAAATTCGCCGATGACACAAAATTATTCAGGGTCGTCAAGTCGCAGGAGGAATGTGAACGATTACAGGAGGACCTTGCGAGACTGGGAGAATGGGCGTGCAAGTGGCAGATGAAGTTCAATGTTGACAAGTGCAAAGTGATGCATGTGGGTAAGAGGAACCCGAATTATAGCTACGTCTTGCAAGGTTCCGCGTTAGGAGTTACGGATCAAGAAAGGGATCTGGGTGTCGTCGTCGATGATACGCTGAAACCTTCTGCTCAGTGTGCTGCTGCGGCTAGGAAAGCGAATAGAATGTTGGGTGTTATTAAGAAGGGTATGGAGTCCAGGTGTGTGGATGTTATAATGCCGTTGTATCGCTCCATGGTGCGACCGCACCTGGAGTATTGTGTTCAGTACTGGTCTCCGTATCTCAAAAAAGATATAGTAGAATTGGAAAAGGTACAGCGAAGGGCGACGAAAATGATAGTGGGGATGGGACGACTTTCCTATGAAGAGAGGCTGAGAAGGCTAGGGCTTTTCAGCTTGGAGAAGAGACGGCTGAGGGGAGATATGATAGAAGTGTATAAAATAATGAGTGGAATGGATCGGGTGGATGTGAAGCGACTGTTCACGCTATCCAAAAATACTAGGACTAGAGGGCATGAGTTGAAGCTACAGTGTGGTAAATTTAAAACGAATCGGAGAAAATTTTTCTTCACCCAACGTGTAATTAGACTCTGGAATTCATTGCCGGAGAACGTGGTACGGGCGGTTAGCTTGACGGAGTTTAAAAAGGGGTTAGATAGATTCCTAAAGGACAAGTCCATAGACCGCTATTAAATGGACTGGAAAAATTCCTCATTTTTAGGTATAACTTGTCTGGAATGTTTTTACGTTTGGGGAGCGTGCCAGGTGCCCTTGACCTGGATTGGCCACTGTCGGTGACAGGATGCTGGGCTAGATGGACCTTTGGTCTTTCCCAGTATGGCACTACTTATGTACTTATGTACTTATGTAAGGTAAAGGAGCAATGCACCTGGGACCAATTTGCGAAGTCCACTGTAGTGCCCCCTAGGGTGACCGGTTGGTGTCCTGGCATGTGAGGGGGACCAGTGCACTATGAATCCTGGCCCCTCCCATGACCAAATGCCTTGGATTTGTTCGTTTTTGAGATGGGCGCCATCGGTTTCCATTATCGGCGAAAACCGAGGGCGCCCATCTCTAAATCCGGCGATCTCACCATTTAGGTCGACCATCTTTCATGTTGACCTAAATGTTGAGATTTGAGCGCTCCCAACCGTGTTATCGAAACGAAAGATGGACGCCCATCTCGTTCGATAATACTGTCGGCCCCGCCCCTTTGCGGCGCCGTCCTCGGAGATGGGCACCCTTATGGATGGGCGTCATTGGTCGAAAATGCCCCTCCACGTGTCAAACAGCAATGATATTACATGTAGAACAACACTTAACATGCTCAACAGGGCCATTATTTCACCCATCTCATGGCTTTCTCAGGAACTTGTGTTGTCTGTTATCACCATATGTTAATCTAAAAGATAAAAATTCTTGTGAGTTCAAAAGATTTAGTTCTTATAACTTATTAAACTTGATCTCCAACCATCCAGTTCACATATTTCCAGTCTGTTAGGGATTTTGTCAAAATGGAGCTCATATGTCATACGCCAACTGACACCCAGTTGTATTCTTTAAAGTGAGAAAGTTAAGTTTTATCGTAAGTGAAAATGCTCTATAATTTTATTCCATCTTCATATTACATAGGGAACCTCTGGGCTTATCCCATGCCCTTTTGAATTCCATCACTGCTTTCAACACCACTGATTCCCATAGAAGAGAATTCCAGGCATCCTCTACCCTCTCTCCATTAAGTATATCCTGATGTTGTTTTTATCTTTCTTCTTTTGCAGTTTCTTATGTTCTTTATTTCCATTGCCTTTAGTGGCAGCTACCATTTCACTAGATGTGATAATGGTTAATGCAAAAGGTAGTTTGCTTATCACTAAATTTATTATCCCACATAGTAGAGCTACCTCTTGGAGATACTGAGGGCTAATGTAGTACATACCCACAGAGATTAGACAGTAGAAAAGATGCACAAGACTAACCCATTTGGTGACATCACATCAAAGAATGTACTGGAAGAAAATAAAAACTTTTTAAGTACATAAGTGTTGGCATACTGGGAAAGACCGAAGGTCCATCAAGCTCAGCACCCTATTTCCAACAGTGGCCAATCCAGATCACAAGTACCTGGCAAGATCCAAAAACCTTACAATACATTTTATGCTGCTTATCCTATAAGAAGTGAGCTATTCAGTCCTTGTCTCTGGTTGTATGGTTTATAACAAACACGTACACTGGTATTGGAATATTTCCATATCAGTTCTAGAGTGATTAATAGGCACCAAGTTCAACATTTTTTCAATGTTTTTCAATTTTTTCCTTTTCCTAATATATAGAAAAATCTTTTGATATGTTAAAACTTTTGCCACAAACAAATGGTTAATCAAGGAGTGCTGGCTCGAGACATACAAGATGAATATCAACAGTGGCAGTTTTCTATACTAGTCTTAGACAGGGCTTTTATTTAGTTTGAAGACTGTGTTAAGGACTTTTATTTTGAAGCTAGCTTCACAACCAGCTGGCATGGCTGAGCACTAACAAAAAGACGCCGTGGCCATTTTTGAGAGAGACAGAGTAATGCTGCAGTTGCACTTGAGACTGTTACTTGGTAAGCTAACAGCAATTTTATTTAGAATACAAGTAATTATACAACTAATATGCCTTTAGAACTATTTTGTAAGTAACTTTATGCTGCATCTTGTTTTTGGTTTTAGAACTGGTGACTCCCCCTTGAGAAAGTAACCACGAAACGGGGACCTGTCGGGGTTTTAAGAGCACCAACTTGTTCAAGCTAAGTGCTACATAAAATTAGATGTTAGCATATTGACAAACAGAAATATATCTTTACATATAAGATTAGCAAAGGGTGGTGGAGGTTCAGTCAATGATTAGACAATACACACAGATAATACACCCAGTCATTGGGTGAAAAATCAAATAATCTTTATCGTGTGTTACATATGAGACTACTCCACTCTCAATAAGCTGAAGAAGCAATACACTTGTATTCATGTGTGTTTAAACATTTTGTTATATCCTAGAAATAAGCAGTGGATTTTCCCAAGTCCATTGCATGAACCTTAGTCCTAGTATTTTTTGAAAGAGTAAACAAGTGATTCACGTCTACCCGTTCTACTGCACTCATTATTTTATAGACCTCTATCATATCTACCCTCAGCCATCTTTTCTCCAAGCTGAAGATGTTTTATCATTTTCATCGCCCTTCTCTGTACCTTTTCTAATTCCATTATATCTTTTTTTGTAACGTGAGTAACATAGTAGATGACTACTACTACTACTACTACTTAACATTTCTAGAGCGCTACTAGGGTTACGCAGCGCTGTACAATTTAACAAAGAGAGACAGTCCCTGCTCAAAGAGCTTACAATCTAATAGACAAGTGAACGGTCGGTCCGATAGGGGCAGTCAAATTGGGGCAGTCTGGATTCACTGAACGGTAAGGGTTAGGTGCCGAACGCAGCATTGAAGAGGTGGGCTTTAAGCAAAGACTTGAAGACGGGCAGGGAGGGGGCTTGGCGTAAGGGTTCAGGAAGGTTGTTCCAAGCATAGGGTGAGGCGAGGCAGAATGAACGGAGCCTGGAGTTGGCGGTGGTGGAGAAGGGTACTGAGAGGAGGGATTTATCCTGTGAACGGAGGTTACGGGCGGGAACGTAAAGGGAAATGAGGGTAGAGAGGTAGTGAGGGGCAGCAGACTGAGTGCATTTGTAGGTAAGAAGGAGAAGCTTGAATTGAATGCGGTATCCGATCGGAAGCCAGTGAAGTGACCTGAGGAGAGGGGTGATATGAGTATATCGGTTCTGGCGGAATATGAGACGTGCAGCAGAGTTCTGAACAGACTGAAGGGGGGATAGATGGCTAAGTGGGAGGCCGGTGAGGAGTAAGTTGCAGTAGTCCAGGCGAGAGGTAATGAGAGCGTGGACGAGAGTTCGGGTGGTGTGTTCAGAGAGGAAAGGGCGAATTTTGCTGATGTTAAAGAGAAAGACCTGCATGGTCCATCTAGTCTGCCCAACAAGATAAATCATATGTCCTACTTTATGTGTATACCTGACCTTGATTTGCATCTGCCATTTCAGGGCACAGACCGTAGAAGTCTGCCCAGCACTAGCCCCACCTCCCCCCACCGGCTCTGCCACCCAATCTCCGCTAAGTTTCTGAGGATCCATTCCTTCTGAACAGGATTTCTTTATGTTTATCCCACGCATTTTTGAATTCCGTTACCGTTTTCATCTCCACCACCTCCCGCGGGAGGGCATTCCAAGCATCCACCACTCTCTCCGTGAAAAAATACTTCCTGACATTTTTCTTGAGTCTGCCCCCTTCAATCTCATTTCATGTCCTCTAGTTCTACTGCCTTCCCATCTACGGAAAAGGTTCATTTGCAGATTAATACCTTTCAAATATTTGAACGTCTGCATCATATCACCTCTGTTTCTCCTTTCCTCCTGGGTATACATGTTCAGGTCAGCAAGTCTCTCCTCATACGTCTTAAGTAGAGAGGTGTGGTGGCCATGTTAGTCCACTCTTAAAGGTTATCAATAGAAATCAAACAAAATAAAACATGGAAAATAAAATACGATGATACGTTTTTTGTTGGACATAACTTAATACATTTCTTGAATAGCTTTCGAAGGTTGCCCTTCTTCGTCAGATCGGAAATAAGCAAATGTGTTAGTTAATAGTATATATAAGTGAAGCATCAAAGCATTTCAATGACAGTCTAGCAAGGTGGGGGTGGGTAGGAAGTATGCATGGGTACATCAAAACATTTCATTTCATTGATAGTCTAACAAGATGGGTGTGGGTAGGTGAGAGGAGAGTGATAAACAGAGGAATACAACTTTATGGTTTATAATGGGCTAGAAAACCCAGATTCTTGTTAAGTCCTGTCTGTTGGGTGTCAAAATATTCAATCATTCTGACTTCAAAGGTCTTACGTTCCTGTATTGTTTTAAAGTTACCCTTCAGGATTCTTACTGTGAAATCACTGGTGCAGTCCAATAAAAAAGGTATCATCTTATTTTCTTTTCCATGTTTTATTTTGTTTGATTTCTATTGATAACTCATACGTCTTGTAATGCAAATCCCATACCATTCTTGTAGCTTTTCTTTGCACCGCTTCAATTCTTGTTACATCCTTAGCAAGATACGGCCTCCAAAAATGAACACAATACTCCAGGTGGGGCCTCACCAATGACTTATACAGGGGCATTAAAACCTCTTTTCTTCTGTTGATCACACCTCTCTCTCTATACAGCCTAGCAACCTTCTAGCTACGGCCACCGCCTTGTCACGCTGTTTCGTCACCTTCAGATCCTCAGATACTATCACCTCAAGATCCCTCTCCCCGTCTGTACATATCAGACTCTCACCGCCTAACACATACATCTCCCGTAGATTTCTACTCCCTAAGTACATCAATTTCTTCGCATTGAATTTTAATTGCCAAACCTTAGACCACTCTTCTAGCTTCTGCAGATCCTTTTTCATGTTTTCCACTCCCTCCAGGGTGTCCACTCTGTTACAAATTTTAGTATCATCCGCAAAAAGGCAAACTTTACCTTCTAACCCTTCAGCAATGTCACTCACAAATATATTGAACAGAATTGGCCCCAGCACCGATCCCTGATGCACTCCACTACTCACCTTTCCCTCATCCGAGCAAATTCCAATAATCACCACCCTCTGGCGTCTGTCCGTCAACCAGTTCCTAATCCAGTTCACCACGTCGGGTCCTATCTTCAGCCTGTTAGGTTTATTCAAGAGCCTCCTGTGGGGAACTGTGTCAAAAGCTTTGCTGAAATCTAAGTAGATTACGTCTATAGCACTTCCCTGATTAAATTCTCCGGTCACCCAGTCAGTGCACCCAGTATTCTAGGTGTGGTCACACCATGGAGCAATACAAAGGCATTATAACATCCTTGTTTTTATTTTCCATTCTTTTCCTAATAATACCTAACACTCTGCTTTCTCCTAGATCCTTTTCCTGGTCGGTGACTCCTAATGCAATTAAAGCATAATTAGGAAAAGCAGAAATGCAAAAGCTGAAAGAATAGAAACAGAGAGAGTTCATGTCAAAAACTAATGAAGAAAGGTCAAGTTCTGGAATGTAGATAGAGGGCTTCTAATTAACATCTGAAGACTGGGAAAAAAACTGTTATTATTGGATAGGTAAAAAATATGTTGTTAAATGATTTAGCAAGGAGATAACTTGGCACAATGCATGTATAGTTGAAATGTTTTAAGTTATGCAGTGGAAACGGAAAGAGATGGAATTATATTTTAAAGTTTAATTCTCTCTTCCTAACTTGCATTTGAATTTTTTAGCATGTTCCAAATTTCTATATAACTTTGTGAGCCTGCTTTACATTTTTTTTTTTTACTATGCTTCTGTTCTTAAAGCACAAACATATATATCCCTGTCAACAATGGAGTTGGTGACTAGGTTGGTAATACATTGACAGAATGAGGGTGCCTGTGATGTGTCACAAAATTTGTATGCACTTGATTATTATCTTGATATATTTTGATAGCTGTATCTGTAAAGTGACCAAAGGTCTGAAGTTATTATTAACCTAATTACTTGGATGCTTGTCACATTTTTTCTGATTTGGATATTCTATTTCATCAGAGATTACAGTGGCTTGATCAAAGAAAGTAGACAATAGTTTGGTAAGATATAATCAAGATAATGAGCTATTCTTGCACCTTTAAACTTGAAGAAGGATATCTATTATTTTTCATGAAAAAAAACAGGAAATAATAGACTAGAGAAAGGCATGATCTTGCAGATGCTTTATATGATGCCAGAAAGAATTTTCTCAGTAGTTTTATCTTTTATTTCAGAAAATCACAACAAAATGGAAACAGGGCTGACTGAAGGTTACATGACTATCCTATTTCTGCATTAAATATGAATGGATTTACTCTACAATTATAGAAAGTTGAGCACTCAAACTTACAACCAGTGTACAAATGTGCATGTTAGTTATAGAATAAGTTATGTGTGCAATTTTAATTTAGGGGCACTTTTACTAAGCCATGTAGCTGCCTATCCAGCCTATAATCGAAAGACAAAAACGCCTATATTGCGACCTAAATCGGGAGATAGGCGTTTATCTCCCAAAAACGAATAACGCGGTATAATCAAAAGCCGCACTTGGACGTTTTCAACTGCACTCCATCGCGGAAGCGTACAAAGTTGACGGGGTGTGTCGAAGGCGTGGTGAAGGCGGAACTGGGGTGTGGTTATCGGCCGATCAGAGATGGGCGCCTTTCACCGATAATGGGAAAAAAATATGTGTTTTTAGCGAGAATTTAGGGCACTTTTCCTGGACCCTGTTGTTCCACATATAAGGCCCCAAAAAGTGCCCTAAATGACCAGATAACCACTGGAGGGAATCGGGGATGACCTCCCCTGACTCCCCCAGTGGTCACAAACCCCCTCCCACCACAAAATATGCCGTTTCACAACTGTTTATTTTCACCCTCAAATGTCATACCCACCTCCCTGGCAGCAGTATGCAGGTCCCTGGAGCAGTTGTTAGGGGGTGCAGTGGACTTCAGGCAGGTGGACCCAGGCCCATCCCTCCCCTACCTGTTACAATTGTGCTGCTTAATGCTTATTAGTCGTCCAACCCCCCAAACCCACTGTACCCATATAGGTGCCCCCTTCACCCCTTAGGGCTATAGTAATGGTGTAGACTTGTGGGCAGTGGGTTTTGAGGGGATTTGGGGGGCTCAACACATAAGGGAAGGGTGCTATGCACCTGGGAGCTCTTTTACCTTTTTTTTTGTTTTTGTAAAAGTGCCCCCTAGGGTGCCCTGTTGATGTCCTGGCATGTGAGGGGGGACAGTGCACTACGAATCCTGGCCCCTCTCACGAACAAATGCCTTGGATTTATTCGTTTTTGAGCTGGGCGCTTTCATTTTCCATTATCGCTGAAAAACAAAAACGCCCAGCTCACAAATTGTCGAATAAAACATGGACATCTATTTTTTTCAAAAATACGGTTCGGTCCGCCCCTTCACGGACCCGTTCTTGGAGATAAACGCCCATGGAGATAGACGTTTTCGTTCAATTATGCCCCTCCACGTATCCCCAATGCACGTCAATTTGGAATTACTGCCTAGCTACCATGTGGCCTAGGTGGTAATTTCATTCTTTATGAGCGTCCACTATGTGCACCGGAAAATAATTTTTATTTTCTGGAGCGTGGCGTTAACCGACAGTAAAAGGCATGCTATGCGGGTAGACCTTACCGCTAAGTCAATGGGTGGTGGTAAAGTCTTAGACCCAAAATGGATGTGTGCCAATTTTCATTTTGACACGTGTCTATTTTTGGCCAAAATTTAAAAAAGGGATTTTTTACAGGTGCGCTGAAAAATGGATCTGCACGTATCCAAAAGATGTGCCTATACCAGCGCAGGCCATATTTTGGCACACCTTAGTAAAAGGACCCCTCAATAATGCGTTGATAATTGCTGTTAACAAACAGCAATTGGCTATAATAGGCACTACATGCACCAATTAACAGTTATGTGCAAAACTGCCCTTAGTCAGTATTCTATAAGCTGGTCACTCAAATTCCAGACTGCACAACTTCAAGGGAGCTTAGACCTGAGAGGGGCATAGATGAGTCAGGAGCATGTCAGGCAGTTACATGCATGAGTTATAGAATACTGATAATCACATGACTAGGGGACTGATATTCAGACTGTGGGAGTTAACCTGGCTAACTGCACAGTCAGCATTAATGCCGGATATCCAATGCCAGACTGTTTCTGGTGACCGGCATTGAATATCAAATTATTTTTGGCTGGTTTGAACCAGGGGCGTAGCTACGGGTGGGCCTGGGTGGGCAGAGGCCCACCCAATCTCAGCTCAGGCCCACCCACAGTCTTTGTCCCTCCAATCAGTGCCGCTCCACTAGGCTTCACTTTCAATTCAGGCACATGGATGTATACAGCCGGAAGCAAACAACAGCAGTCCTCCACTCTTACATGCCTAATTTTTATTGTCTGCAGCCCTGCTGTGCCTCAAAGGGGGAAGGCGTGGGGACTTTTCCTGAAAATAGGAGGACCTGCTGTCCTGCTCCTGAGGCGGCAGCAAATTACCTCTCTGCCTCTTTCAGTCTCATCATAGCCAGTGTTGCCAGGTGGGCTGTTTTACCGCCCAATTGGGCGGTTTTCCGCGACCCGCCGCGGGAAATTTTTGCCCGCGGCGGGTTGCGTTTTTTTGGGCTTCTTTTTTGTCTTTTGGGCGGTTTTTTAGGCGTTTTTTTCGGCCGCGGGGGGCGGGGTTAGTGACGTTTTGGGCGGGGTTAGTGATGTTCTGGACGGGGCCGATGACGGGGAGGCGGGGCCGATGACGGCGGGGGCGGGGGTGATGACGTGGGGGTGGGGGTGTCAGGGGCGGGGTTTGAGTTTGGGCGGGTTTTGGGCTGGATTTAGGCTGGTTTGGGTGGGAAAAAAATTTTCCACCTGGCAACCTTGATCATAGCTGCTGCTGTACTGCTCTGCAGCACTCTCTGTCTGGGCGATCACCTATCTATCCTCTGCAGATTATTTCCTGTTTATGTCCTTTTTTGCTTGCACGAGAGTCTGAGCTGCTCCGTGGTTTTGTTTTCAAATTTGAGGAGGGCAATGTTAGAAATAGTAAAACAGAAAATCGTGCAGCATTGAGAACCCGGCTAATGTATTTAAAAAAACAAACAAAAAATACGAACAAATATATGAATCAGTTGGTCTACAAAAATCTCTGTCTCCTTTTGCTTGGTCAGGTCTAATGACCTGAAAGTGTCCGAAGACAAAACACTGGCGAAAGGGCTTTTGCAGAGATTTTCTGGTTCCAGGCAAACTTCATTACAGATGCCTCCCAGCTGGCCTTGCAGTCCTCACTGAAAGTGTAAAATTTCTAACCCTCAAATCTCTGAGGAACTTTACACAGGTCAGTGACAAAAGTCTTCCAAAACTTTGTGGCTCATCATTAAAGCTATTAAGGGACTACTAAAGTGGTAATGAAGCCATTAGAAGCCCTTTGCAAGACAAACCAGCCCTTTGGCAGCTTTTTTTTGTGATGTCCTTGAAAATAAGCCATAAACATCCTGTTTTCAAAGTCTTCTCCCTATGTCTAAAAACAGTATTGGGGGATCTAATAATAAAACCTTTAAAAGTTCCTAATGTGCCTTTAAGAAAATACAATTGCAACCTGAATTAGAACAATGCAAATCCCAAAGCACTAAAATCTTTATTTTAGTGCAAGAATCTAATTCCTCGGGGGTTCTTTATCTTATTTTAGTTTCTCCTATTTATCTGCATTGTCGTTTGGAAACGCTGGGACAGGATGTCACCTAATATTGAACATCGAATATCATAGCAAAATCTAAAGAGAAACATAACTTTCATTTTTCATTAGACAATTAGATTTTTGTTTCTTAAACATTTTCTTTTTAAATATATAAAAACTGCAGTTTCCCTGTCCGTCAACTTGTAAAAGAGAAATACAAGTTAATAAGTAGTTTGTAGAAGAACATAGGTGATACCGCTTACTTGGATTGATTAAAGTCTGCATTTAGCTCTGGAAAATAACTTTTTGTTTTTTTATACATTGAAAATGTCATATTGGGGCTTAAAGACACTGTGGTTTTGTTGTTGTTTTTCTGGACTTTTTTCATGCAATGTAACAAAAAAAAAAAAGATAAATTCTGATGTCAGAAAACGCTTAAATATTTTTAATGGACCCCAACCCTTGCAAATTTTGTTTTAAGTTCTGAATTTTCCCGCCTCAGTCTCATGTGGCACCTGCCCTGCTCTCCCCATGCCTCTGTGGCACACACAACAGAATCTACCGTGGCTCTTCTTCCAGGCTGGGTCTCCTCTGCAGTACCGTGCTGTAATTGCACCACTCACTGTGCCTGTGCCAGCACTGAGCTCCTTTAGGACCCAAACTCCCTCAGTTGAAGAAGTTGGATTGGGCCCTCAGTGATCACCCTTCAGCCCCAGGCCTCAGTCAACACTGCACCATAGCCATAACAGGCACACACTGGAAGGAGACAGCACAGTAAGTTCTCAGCATCACTTGCACACTCACTGGCTGCATACTGTGAATATCCATAGCTTCTTTTGGGAAACTGGAGCCCAGGTATACAAATGTTTTATATTCTTCTGGGTGGGGGTGGGCTCTTCACTGCCTATGCAAAAAAAAAGGTGTATTTAATGTTAGTGAATTTTTGGGTGGGGATGGTCTCTGCAGTGCCCCGGTAAAAAAAAAAAAAAAAGTTTTATATTAATGTTGGTGGGTTTCTGGGGACAGGCTAAATGCCCAGGTTAAAGTTTTTTTAAAAAGTTGTATTTTTCATGTTGGTGGGTTTTTGGGTGGGGACAGCTGGTGTGCTTGAGGATGGGGGGTAGGGGAGATTGGGAAGGGCAGGGGATATGCCAGACTATGGGAGGATTGTTAGGGGGTAGGACAGGGCTGATGCTAGGCTACAGGAAGAGGTGGGGGTTAGGTTAGGGCTCATACCTAGCAACAGGGATGTATGTTGGGGAAGGGAAAGGCTGATGCTGGGCTATGGATACATTTCATTGCTCTGATTGTATTGCAGGATCCTATCATGTGTTGAGATATTTGCCATTATAGTGGCCTTATGTCTGGTCAAGTTTACGATATGGGATAATGTAATTATATTTTAAAATATTGTTTTTTTCCATTAAGTATATATGTGGTTTATGTTGATGCAGGTCAGCAGTTGGGCAGGCTACTTAGAAACCCATCATCAAGTGCATTCTAAGGCATTAGTTTGTAGTATCCCAAGAAACACTATTCAAACCTATATACATAGTGCCCACCCTTATTAGCTCTGGGCCCACCCAAAATGTCAGGTCTGGCTACGCCACTGGTTTGAACTTAACCAGCCAAGCTGATCTTCGGTTCTGGCCGGTTAAGTTGAAACTGGCCAAAGTTATCCTAGCTATACATGAGGCCAAAGATGGCCGCCACCAGTCAGGTACCGATACTGGCCAGTTAAGCGCTTTTGAATATCGGCCGGTAACTACCGGTAACTAGTCATTGAGCTAGTGTAAGTGCTCACGCCTAAAGTTAGGTGCATAAATTCAGACTTATGCTAGTATTCTATATTGGCAGTTGTATGCACAATTGCTGTTATAGAATTTGCACTTAGTGCATGTCACCCCAGCACATCACTTCAGGTGACCTTTTGAAAATGGCCCTCTTATTTTCCAAATATATTATTAATTGGTATGAAACATATATTATTGTGTTTCTGCTAGTTAACTGAGATACTATTTTAGCAGTTGCATTACTGAATACTTAGACTGAAATGTGGTGTCTAATAGAAGATAGGTCCAAGGAAAGGGGCACTTGAAAAATAAAAAAAACTTCTTTGAAGCCTAATTTGACCTACTTACTTCCCTCTATGCCTTTTTTTTTTTCAGAGTACAGACATTTCATCACATGAGAATTCATCACATGACGGTTTATCACTAATAGTTCATCACCATGGCCATTTCATTACACATGACACTTCACCATGTATTCAAGCTAAATTAATTCAACTTATATTCTTGGAAAACTTGTAAGATGAAGGCACTTATCACCTTTTCACATGTGGTGAAGAATGTTTCTACGGGAGCAAACTGGGAAAGACCCAACAATTAATGTGTAGGCTTGCTGCAGGTTAATTTCTGCATTTAGCAAGTGGTAAATGCAAAACTTCACTGCACTTTACTACTACTACTTATCATTTATATAGTGCTACTAGAACTACATCTTTAGTAAAAGGATCCCTATTATTGCAATTTTGAGTGCTATTGCTTTCATAGGGAGAGTTCCTCATGTGAAGGAATAGTTAATAACCTTTTGTGTAATTGAAATTTGGCATTCACGATAGTTATTTAGAATAGCAGAACAGCATTTTGATTTGTACCTATTTAAAGCTAACCAGTGGTCTATGATGCCTGCTTAACTCTGATTTGCACCTTTTTAAAATAAGAGATCTTTGAGAATAGCCTTAGTCACCACCCCCAGTGATGGCTGCTCATATAAATTATTCTGAGGTCCATGCAGAAAGCCTTGTGGCAGAACGCACACTTTATCACAAAATTAGCACAAAAAAATGCCACATCTGCTATAATCAAAATTGTGGTAGTAATCTGCAGCTCTTTACCTTTCCTATCAGTGGCTGAGTGATGACTGGCTCAGACACAGAAAGGAAGAGCTGACAAAAAAAAAAAAACACATATGCATCAGCCCCTCACCCTATCTCATGCCCAAACAAACATACCCCCAACCTGATACCTCTTCCTGCGCTCCCCAAAAACATATCCCTGGTGTCTAGCAGCAGCACCCTACCACCACATGATTGACCCCCTTCCATCCAGGTCCCCAGAAAATATCTCTGGTAGTGTAGTGGTCCCCGCCACCCCAAACAAATTCCCTGGTAATCTAGTAGCTCTCTCCCTCCTTCCATACCAGAAAAACCTTCCCTGGTAGTCTAGTAACCCCTCTCTCCTTCCTCGTTCAAAAACATAATTCTCTGGTAGCTAGTGGCATCCCCCCAACCCTTTCCCAAACTCTCCAGACTTGTACCTCAAAAAAGGCAAAACAAATGACCATTTGATCTTGCCTCCAGCACTGCACTCTTCAAAATGACAGCATCTTGCCCTAAGCAGTGCATCCTGGGATGTACTGGGTGGGGCCAGTCTATCATATTCCTGGGATGCACCAGGTGAGGCCAGTCTACCATATAGCAACACAATGAAGAATAGTTACCTATGAGCAGGATAGTGCAGAAAAACCCTGTTAGGGCCTTTAACTTTGTGCCTGATGTACTACCATGCCAGAACTAGGCACCCACTGCTGCTACTGTGTTTTTAAGGAATTAACTCATTTACAGACCTGTGGAGGGGCATTTTCGAAATGACTTCTAAATCCAATTTTGGACATTTTAGGGACAACATTCAAAAATCCAGTAGCAAACATGGCCAATTTCAAACCAGAAAAATGTCCAACTTTTTGTTTCAAGAATGGCCCTTTGCTACAAGATTTTGTGCTCAGTGCGCTAATATTTTAAGATCATTTTGGGAAAAAATCCAAGGGAAAAATGCATAAAAACAAGCCATTGGGAAGTATGGGGAGGGGGGCTGCATTCTTAATAACAGACATGATAGCAGTGTTATGGTATAAGCCAATCATCAGAATTAAATGTGTAGCATGATGTTGTGTTGGATCAGATACATATATATATATTTGTGCAACTTTTAGCAGAACTGGCTTTCATTCCAAAAGCCCTCTTCCCTCTCCCTTTGGGGAATATTTACAAGACAAAGGTACTGCTGCAGTGGCAGGGACCTCACCTTGCCTTTTCTCATTCCTTAAACAAAAGACTTAAGACTGCTTTAAAGTTTAAAATTGACTCTATTCCTCTGATCAACACAACAAAGATTGGACCTAACCAGAGGATGCAAGGAGACAGACAGGTGGGAAAGGTGTGAAGAGCCCATTGAAGACAAAGACTTCAGAGGGGAAATCATAAACAGGACATTTGCTTGTCAAAGGTATACCTGCCCCTCCCATCAGCTTTCAGACATGTGCAGAAAGAAGGACTTATAAGGTGGTCATGTGAACAGACTACATTAACCATAATGCCTTGCAAAATATCCAGGACATGCACACACCATGCTTCTCTGCTAACATTATAAAAGGCCTGGAAACAGCCCAGCTTGCCCTCTTGGGACCTGCATCCTCTTGGAACCTGCCTCCTCTTGGGACCTGCTGCTCTCTTGGGGTCTGCTGATGCCTTGCTCCTCAACATGTGCTCATCAATCAGCTGGACCACAGCATGCTTGTAACAAGGACTTGTAAGTTAACCTACCTGCTACTTTGTTCTATTTTATGCACAGATTACCTGTAAAGATCTCTTAAAAACCTACCTCTCGTGTGCAATTGTATATTAAATCAATCTTTTTGAAGCTAAAAATACGGTCTCTTTGTGTTCTGAGTATATTGAAGCTATATATACTTAATTTATTTAATTTATTGCAATTATCACCTTTGGTGATTGGTGGAGAAATTAATATCCTAAAACTTATAAATACAGCACCTGCTCTTAAATTATAAGCAGTGGTGAGTTGCTCTAGAGCTATTTTCCCCAAAATAAATCATTTCTTGTAACAGCAGAGCAATGGGGCACCCTAGGGTGCACTGCCATGGACATCACATAAAAGGTCCCAGTTATACATCTCACCATTACCCCCTTATATTGTACTTAAAGCTCTACAAAACCCACCAAACCCCTGCTGTACCCAACTGTATACCACTACAATAGCTCTTATGCCTGCAGGTGTCACCTATATGTGGGCTTTTTGGTGGGTTTTGGGAGGCCTAGGTCCCCTTCTCTACAGTCCACTACACTGATCACTAAACTACTCAAGGGACCTGCTTGCTGCGGTAATAGGACTGGCCATAACATCTGCAGCAGTCATAGAGGCTGGTATGTACTGTTTCTTTTACATCTTTGGGGGGTGGGAGAGGGTTAAACCTTAGTCATGCCTTAATCCCTCCAGTGTATAAATCACCTTAAACAGTCGGAAATATTTACTTACATAGGAGCGGGAGCCATACATATACATCTACATCACAAACCCCTGCTGTACCCAACTGTATACCACTACAATAGCCCTTATGCCTGCAGGTGTCACCTATATGTGGGTACAGTAGGCTTTTTTGGTGGGTTTTGGGAGGCCTAGGTCCCCTTCTCTACAGTCCACTACACTGATCACTAAACTACTCAAGGGACCTGCTTGCTGCGGTAATAGGACTGGCCATAACATCTGAAGCAGTCATAGAGGCTGGTATGTACTGTTTCTTTTACATCTTTGGGGGGGTGGGAGAGAGTCAAGCCTTAGTCATGCCTTAATCCCTCCAATGTATAAATCACCTTAAACAGTCGGAAATATTTACTTACATAGGAGCGGGAGCCATACATATACATCTATATCACAAATGCTCAATGCTCAGCAGCTGCTACTGATCATCTCCAATGAACACAGTGGTGCGTCCTTTCACATGAGCTCACTGCCCATGACTCGCCTGCCTTCTCATCAGTCCTATTAATTTCACTATAAATTAATTTCAAACTACTTTTTTTCTCATAGCTTTAAATTTAGAATTGAAATGACACTTAGCTTATGGATTCAGCTTCATTTCCAGATCCACTGGCAACACGGGTGCAGACCTCTGATACAGATTGCCTGCAGATTGCTGAGAAGCAGCAGGCAATCTGTATCAGTGGTCTGCACTCTGATGAAGCTGGTAGTTTAATGCCTAGCGAAACATGGCCCGTGTTGGCAGTGGATCTGGAAATGAAGTTGAAGCCTTAAGATAAGTTGGCAGTGGATCAGGAGATTAAACTGAAGTCATAAACTAAGTGTCATTTCAATTTTAAATTTAAAGCTATTAGAAAACAAAAAAAAGAAAAAAGTAGTTTGAAATAAATTTATAACGAGATTAATAGAACCGATGAGGAAGAGGGCGAGTCATGGTCAGTAAGCTCATGTGAAGAGTCACCGCTGAGGTCATTTGAGAAGATCTGATATAGATGTTAATCCCTCCAGTGGTCGTCTCAGTATTTAGGGCACCTTTTTGTGACTTAGGCGTGATTGGAACAGGTCTAGAACAAAACGTCTAAACTTTAGCCCTGGATATTTTTGCTTTATTCTATTATGGCAGGAAAATGTCCAAGTTTTGGGAATGTCCAAATCCCATCCCCAACATGCCCCCTTGTGATTTGTATGCACTGCAGAGAAGAAAGTCTCAAATCCAAGCTTCATAATGGAATTTGGACATTTTTTGGAGAAACAAATGTCCAAATGTCACTTTATGCCATTTTTGAGACATGTTTCTCTTTTGAAAATGAACCCCATGGTGTATTGTGGAATCAGAGATCCTCCCATACATTCTGGGAGAGCTCAATATGGCAATGTTTACCAGCATACCAGATGGGCAAATTTTTAAAGCTGTTTTTCAGTGCATAAAGACAGCTTTCCAAACTGAAATGTTTTTTTGAACTTACCTTATGCATTTAAATGCACTTTACGATCAGTCAATAGAAACAATAATATTACTCTTTTTAAAACCTTTCAAATATATCATTCTAAACAGTGTCAGAATCAGGAAGGAAATGTCTCAAAGAACAAAATATTTAAAATTACTAATACATTTTTGATAAGGGGAAGATTTCAGGAACACTAACCTAAACATCAGTTCCTTTAGGCTGCTTGCAAATATATATTTTATATTAAAAATATATAAACAACAAAATCTGAGAGCTGAGTTGTGAATCCAGGTAGGAATGAAATAGAAGCAATCAGTTTATGACTGGCATATTTCACAGTGCCATTCTGTTTTGTCTCCAAAGTGATAGCCATAAGAGCAGATTTTTCATTTTAGAATCGTCATGTAAATCTGAGTTATGATCCATGAGAAAAGCTTTCAATAAACAAAGAGAAATGTTTTATGATGCCCATATTTGATTTCTGTTTGGCACTTTACTCTCACTGACAGTAAGTCAAACTGAAGCAAAAGCTGTAGGGCCTTGCATAAATCTGGTTTCTATACAAACTGGACTGTAAAATTCAAAATAATATACACATTTTAAAGGGAAAGACACAATCCTTCTGTATACATCTGTCAAATGTATACATGTTTATTTATTTTTTGCATTTATACCCCACATTTTCCCACCTATTTGCAGGCTCAATATAGGTTACATACCGTCAAAGGAGTTTGCCCAGTCGGTGGATAACAAATACAAAGTTGTATAGTGATCATATGAGGTATAAGTGGAGGGTCAGAATGGATGAAGATTGCGTGTTGTCCTGTTCAATCATAGTCATGCTGTGTTGGTAGGTGAAGAGGGTTACGTGGGGTCGTTGGGGTAGGCCTTTTTGAAGAGGTTGGTTTTTAGTGATTTCCTGAAATTCAAGTGGTCGTGGATTGTTTTCACAGCTTTTGGAAGCCCATTCCATAGTTGTACGCTTATGTACGAGAAGCCGGCTGCGTAAGTTGTTTTGTATTTCAGTCCTTTGCAATTTGGGTAATGTAGGTTTAGGTAGGATCTTGATGATCTGACTTTGTTTCTTATTGGTAAGTCTATGAGGTCTGTCATATATTCTGGGACTACGCCATATATGATTTTGTGGACTAAGGTGCAGATTTTGAAGATGATCCGTTCTTTGATTGGGAGCCAATGCAACTCTTCTCGGAGGGGTTTGGCACTTTCGAAGCGTGTTTTGCTGAATATCAGCCTGGCTGCTGTATTTTGGGTGGTCTGGAGTTTTTTTATGAGTTGTTCTTTGCAGACCACGTAGATTCCGTTGCAATAATCTGCATGGCTTAGGACCATTGATTATATTAGGTATCGAAAAGTTGCTCTTGGGAAGAAAGGTTTTAATTGTTTGAGCTTCCACATTGAATAGAACATTTTCTTTGTTACAGAGTTTACTTGGCTCTCGAGGGTAAGGTTGCGATCGAGTGTGACACCGAGTATTTTCAAACTGTCCGAGGTAAGGAGGGTATGTCCTGGAGTATTTATGGTTGTGGGTTTGTATTTGATATATGGAGAGGAGAGGATGAGGCAATGTGTTTTTTTCGGTGTTCAGTTGGAATGAGTTTGCCCAGGAGTCCATGATGTTCAGACTATCGTTGATTTTGTTGGTTATTTCTGTCAGATCATGTCTGAAGGGGATGTATATTGTAACATCATCTGCGTAAATGAATGGGTTAAGGCCTCAGTTGGATAAGGACTTTGGAATCAGCATCATGTTGAAGAGTATTGGTGATAATGGTGATCCTTGAGGTACTCCGCAGACTGCTTTCCACGGTGGTAATATGTTTGACTTTGATTTTACTTGATAAGTTCCTGTGGTTAGAAAGCCTTTGATCCAGTTAAGTACGTATCCTTCAATCCCGAAGTGGCCTAGTATTCTTAGTAGTATGCTGTGGTTTACCATGTCGAATGCGCTCGACATGTCAACATGTTCCAAAACATACAGGACAAATTCAATTCTATTAACAAACAAAGAGGTCCTTTTACTAAGGTGTGCTAACAGATTAGCGTGTGCTAAGTAATAAGATGACCATGGGAATATAAAGGGTGCCTTATCATTTAGCGCACACTAATCAGCATGCACTAAGGGCTTCTTTTACAAAGCTGCGCTAGCGATTCCCATGTGTCAAATGAGAGGAAGCCTGTAGGAACTGAATGGGCTTCCTCTCAGTTTCTGCACAGGAATCGCTAGCGTGGCTTTGTAAAAGAAGCCCTTAGCACACCTTAGTAAAAGGACCCCAAAAATATCCCAAGAAACACCCATGATATAATCTTGAAATCCATAAAAGAATAATGAGTGAAAGTGCCTTTCTTTGCTCACTCACTGGAAGCACCACATACTGTGACAAGATGTCTAAGTGGTGTTACTTAGCTTTAGGAAGGTGTTAGTCCCAATATAGTTTTGTTGAACTAGCAGTCCCATTCTGCCTGACTTCACACTTAACTGCTGTCAAACTGTATCAAGGGTAGAATACTCTACAACCCCTGGCTACTGTTGTCTCTCATGCACCATTGCATATCTCTCTTAAATAATTACTGCTGCTTATCATGGCACCTCAGCAGCTAGTACTCCCCTCAGGCTTGACATACAAACCTGATGTCAGCATTAAAAAAAAACAACTTTATTTGTCATAACAAGATGTGTAATAATTTTCTATAAAGCTCATAACTATTCATAATATTCAACTCTACTGAAAGTTTATTTCACATTAGTGGAACAACACCTAAAAAGCCTTGGCCTTCTCACTGATTTAAACTCCTTCACTGAAGAAAGTCTAAGTTATGAATATCCTGTGAAATAAGTACCCACTCAGGAGCATAAACTTTCAATTTATTTATTTTTCCAAATAGACTGGTCCAGTATCATACAGGTCCTTAAACACCTTACACAAAATTGAACTGATGCTATAATATTGAATATAGTGTGTGCGTGTGTGTGTGTGTGTGTGTATGTGTGTGTGTGTGTGTAACTGATGCTATGATATTGAACATAACTTGTGTGTGTGTGTGTGTGTGTGTGTGTGTATGTGTGTGTGTGTGTGTATTTCTTTCCCTTCACCTCCCAAAGATGGGAGGAAAGAGCCAAGTGGGTATCCTGTTTGGTCAGGGGTCCTAAGCAAACAGTTGGTGCCACTTTTAGATTCCATCTTTGAGAGTTGTCAATGGATCTATATTCAGGTAGGACCATGGGTTCTGCTATTCAAAGGAAAGTAATCAGAAGAAAACTGCTGAAGGATATATTTAGAGATGCCACAGGTAGGGGTGGCTGGGACTGTTTGGGGTTAGAGTTATGGCAGGAAATCTCTTGTTCCCATCCCTTGATGGTGTCATAAGACTGAGGGGTGTGATGACAGTTCCTCTGCATGAAACCTTTTTTTTCCCTGAAGAAATTATTTTATCTGCAATCTAAGGCCATACAGGAGATTGGAAAAGCCATGACTGACAAATTTTGTAGTGTAAGGAAACCACACAGAATTTGGAACGAGAGAGAAGGGTTTAAATGCTGGTCCAAGGAAAGGACTAAGGTTAAGAAATTAGAAAATAAATTCAACAGCTCACTATGTTTCTAAGAGAAAGAAAACTTCAACCACCACTGTCAGTACTGCAAAAAGAGGAAACTATAAGGCTCATTTTCAAAGCACTTAGCCTCCCAAAGTTCCATAGAAACCTATGGAACTTAGCCTCCCAAAGTGCTTTGAAAATATGCCTCTATATCAACTAGTTTGGACAAAACAATGGATTGTAGTGAAAATCAGTGACTCTAATTCATCATTCTAAATCATGTTCTTTAAAAGGAATGCTAGAGGATTCCCATTTGAAGGATTTCTGCAGAGCAAAGAGAAAAAAAAATTCTGATAGTGAAAATATCCTTGAGTTCTCAACCTAAATTATAGAAAGAACTGTGAAAGACAGGCTGGCTGCTTACTTCCCCATAGCTGTATACTGTGCTTTCAATCTTTCACAGCATGAAAAAAGAATGCAAACTATATTTAGAGTGTTTAAATCAATGTTGGTTCTGAAACTGTCTGGTTTATGTGTGTTGCAAAATTGTCTTTGTTTAATGTTTCTATTACAGGTAGGCTTCAAAAGCTGGATTATAAAATTTAAAAGTGAATTACTGCATTTACGTAAGGGCCCTTTTACAACACCGCGGTAGAGCTAACGTGGCATTGGTGCATGACAATCTAGCACTACCGCTGGCCCACCACAGGAGCCTGTGGTAGTACCTTCTCATCATGTACCATTTCTGGCATGATCAGAAATATTTTATTATTTTTACCACTGGGTTAGCGCAGGAGACCTTACTGCCTCCAAAATAGGAGTAAGAGCTCTTCTAGGAAATGGCCTTTCAGCAAGTGTGTACCGCATAGACATTTCCTTAAAGAAAAAATGGGCCTCAGTGCATGGCAAATCCACTCGCTGACACCACCACAGGGCCCCTTTTACTGTAGCTTGGTAAAATGGCCCCTTACTGAGGGCCCCTTTTACCAAGCTGTGATATAAGGGGCCCTATAGTGGCCTCAGCACATGGATTAACCAAGAACTGAGGCCCCCTTTTACCACAGCGGGTAAAAGGCTTTTAAAAAAAGGAAAGGGTCATGTGGTATGTTAAACACTTGTCGGCCATTTCCAAGGTGAGTCCTTACCGCCACCTATTTAGGAGGCAGTAAGGGCCCCTGAATGACATATGATGAAGCATTTTTTCAAAGCACTTAGACTTACAAAGTTCCATAGTAACCTATGTAAATTTGCAAGTCTATGTGCTTTGAAAATGAGCCTCATTGTCTTAGTTATTCTAATATTGTCTAATCTATAATCTTGCCTCACTTTTACATATGTCTTGCCTATGCTGTGAGAGAATGGAATTTTACATAGCCTTCTAGTCTAGAACAGATTTAAGGAAATCCTTTATTCTCTGTCTTACCATAAAATAAATCAGAACATTTTGGGTTTAGGTAATTGCAACAGTAGCTGAATATTATAGAATTAGTTTAATGTCTGGTACATCACATTATGTAGTGATTTACTTGTGTGTGCTAATAATTTAGAGGCATGTAAGTGAGCTACAAAAGATTGGTTGCTGTGTGTTTATTTTATTTTTTTTACAACATTTGTATCCCACATTTTCGGATCTATTTGCAGGCTCAATGTGGCTTACATATTTCCGTAATGGTGATTACCAGATTCTGGAAAAAAAGAAATACATAGTTAAGGTAGAGGAGACAGAATGGAGTAAGTATTCAGGAAGGAAAGTTCATCTTATAATAAAATGAATAACTTAGTTTGAAACAATCATGAATATTAAACCTCAAAATTAGTATGAGTGATAGGAAATAAAGAATTAGATATTGTGAAAGTCCAGTGTACATCTTGTTAATTGACAATTAGGGTGCATTATTATGGTAAGCTTTCTTGAATAAATTGGTCTTCAATAATTTACGGAAATTATCATATAGGACTTAAAGTTAATAGAATCAAGTTGCAATATTTTAAATTCAGAATGACATTTCTTGATGTGTGTTTAGCTGACAAAAGAAGGAAATAACTCCTGAAAGAATCATGACCATCCTTAATGTGACTGCATTTCACAGATTTCTAAGACTGATTGTGTTTTGTAGACAATGGATTCCAAATTTCATGCAGATTGCTGAGCCTCCTTATACCATGTCACCCCCTCCTGAAAAAAAATAAATCAGACCAATTAAGCATCCTGAATCTGTACAAAAGCTAACAGCTATATTTACTACCTTGAAAATTTTAAAAACACTTTGCCAATGCACACCCACACTGGAGTACTATATGGGCTGAGTGGGGAGTAACCCCCACTGCAGAAGGGCAATGGATGAAAATTGTTTGTCCAGATAAATTACTTTATCCTATGATTTAACATTGACATTTGCACTTCAGGCAGCCTCTAACACATTCTTATAATTTACAAATAACTTCAACAACATTTTCCTTTGGAATAAAATTGGGCTGCAGCTTTATTTTCAAATATTAATAAAATTCATTTCACTTAACATCAACTTAGTAAAATCACTCTCCTTCACCATCTTAACTTCACAGAGCGGTTAATAATGTTAAGCCATTCGGTAACGAACTGGCTCACTTTATTCCCACTACACAGAACGTTAATAATGTTAAGCCATTCGGTAACGAACTGGCTCACTTTCTTCCCACCTTACCCCCCTCCACCCATGTGACTTACGGTACCGTCAAGCCACCTCTTACTCATGGCGGTTCTGCCCACGAGTTCATTTCTATTTCATATATATTTCATAACATTCATTTAACCGCTTCTGGTGCCTCTTAAACCCCTCATCCAGGCACCCTTTCCATTACAAGCTGCTACTTATCTTCCCCAATCCTCCCCTCCCATTCCTCCCATATTCCCAAAACTCCTCCCCAAAGCACAAACTCCTACCACCCAGGGCGGGCTGGGAAGGGTCCTTCAGCTCCCTACTATCCACCCTAACCCACTCCTACCTAACTAAACTAACTTCTGAGCGCCAAATCTTCACCCTATCCTAACACTTCTCTTCCATCCAATCCTAACCCTTTTCCCTTACCCAATCCCCCTCCTCCTTCCCTGTTGCTAACCTAACTTCTACCTAATTCTAATCTTACTCTCTCCGCCCCCTCCCCCTCCCCTCCCCTCCCCTCCCTTTCCTTTCCCTTCTTGGCTGCCTTGGCTTCAGCCAATGTTAACTCCCTCACAGCTTAACTGTGAGGGCTTCCGTATATTTACATTCAGGAACACATCCTACTGTTGCACCTATGATTAAAACATTTTTTCTGTGATTTGGTATCATGCATGTTTCCTAAACATGCTGAGACAGTGGTCATTCTTCCTAGGCTGCTGAAAAAAAGGACAAATTTACAGGCCATTAGTGGCCATTTTTATTTGTACAAGTTGATTACACGTGACGAGGCATTTTCAATTTGATGTCTGTTGCTAAAAACATCCAAAATTCAAGTGGCGAATATAGCCATTTTCAAAACAGAAATATGTCTGTCTTTTTATTTAATGGATATTTGCTAGGTGTTTTTGTGCTCTGTGCATTTATCTTTTTGGTTCATTTTCGGGGAAAAATATTCAGGTGAAAAACGCACAAAATCAAGCCATTGGAGGAGAAGCAAGCATTCTTAGTAGACTGGCCACACAGACATCTAAAAAAAAAAAGCAATGGAGCACCCTAGCAGGCACTGCAGTGGACTTCAAATAAATGCTCCCATGTACACATCTCACCATTGCTCCCTTATCTTATCTGCTGACCCCCCCCCCTCCCAAAATCCACTACCTCCAACTGTACACCATTATAATAGTCCTTATGGGTGAAGTGGGTACATATATATGGGTACAGTTGGTTTCTGGTGAGTTTTGCAGGGCTCACAGTTTCCATCACAGATGTAACAGGTAGGGGGATATATGGACCTGGGATCACCTGTCTACAGTGCACTGCACCCACCACTAGACTACTCTAGGGACTTTCTGCTCTAATAGAAGTATAAGATCTGAGGCTGGCATACAGGCTGGTAAATAATGTTTGTAATCAAATTTTGGGGGGATGGTAGGGGGTTAGTGACCACTGGGAGAGTAAGGGGAGATCATCCCTGATTCCCTCCAGTAGTCACCTGGTCGTTTAGGGCATTTTATTTTTGGCTTATTCATTAATAAAACAGGTCTAAACCTGAACATCCAACTTATAGCCCTGGATGTTTTTATTTTGTTCCATTATGGCATAAAAATGTCCAAGTATTAGGAATGCCAAGATCCCACCCTTAACATGCCCCTGACATGCCCCTTGTGATTTGAATGCACTTCTAACAGACTTAATAAAACGTCTAAAAATTGGTTTTGAAAATACCAATTTGGATGTTTTAGAGAGAAATACGTCCAAATGCAATTATTTGTGCCACTTTTTGGTTATTTTTCTCTTTTGAAAATGAGCTCCATAGTCACCTCTGGCCAAAGAAGGGCTTACGTGTTTGCTTATGGTTGTTAATTCTGATTCTAGTTCTATTTCTCTTCAACTGAAAAAGTAATGCCTTTATCAATTACAAAAAACATTGTCTGTATCAAACTACAGTATGTTCACATTTCTGACTGTTTTTCCTTTCCCACACACACTACAGCAAATATGCACTGGATTGCTGTCTGAGTTGAAACTAAATTTAGAGGAATTATAGAATTTTGTAAGTCATCAAGAATTAACACCACCTTTGAAATATTCTACATTGTTACAATAGGATAGCTATGTGATTTTTTAAAAATCTTTCATACAAGTTTAAATGAAATTGTGTCCATATAATTATTTTCTTTTTGCCCATTTTGTGCAAAGTTGTTTAAATGTTAAAGATTAAAGTTATACATTATGCTTTGAATTGTATGGAATGAAGGAATTGTATAAGTAGGAGCTTTTGCTGAAAAGTTTATTATAGTTATGGTTAAGGTGCTTTGAAAGAATTGTATTGATAACATGTAATTGATTGCAATTTGTTAGTTGCTGTTGTGAGAGTTATGATAACAGCATAACAGAGATAAGATGGATGCCAGCAAAACATGAGTAACGCTATGGTAAGCAATACGTTTAAAAATGATTAAAAATCTCAGGTTGATAAGAAGATATAAGTAATGGAATTCATATGATAGTGTATGATGTGAAAGAAAGTATGATATGCTCTTTTAGAATAAACAAGAATTGTAAATAATTTTATTAGTACAGTAAGGGAATGCGATTCCCTGTAGATTCTGGGGAAATTACAAAATTGTATATATGTAGATGAATATATATGTGCATTATGACAAGGGAGGAGTGAAGAGATAGACACTTCTTGAAGGTATGTTTCTTCTTGAAACTGGCCTCTTAAGCGTATCAGATCCTTTTGCACTCAGAACACCCTCCCATAGGTGAGGTGGGGTAGAAACATTTCCACAGGGTTTTTTTTTTTTTTTTTTGCTATATACTGGCAGGACAAGGGTTTAGCCCTGTTTGGGAACACTGCTAGTTTCTAAAGCATGCTAAGACTGCTTCTAAACAGTGAATATTTGTGACTGCTTGGCCACCGGCCTGGGACTAGATTTCTGATCATTTTTCTTCTGCTTTAAAGACTATGCATTGGAATCTGATGAACTGAAGCATAAGTTGTTTTCTACATGTTTGGACAGAACTGTGTTTTGAATCCTGCTGCTGAAACAACAAGCCAAAGCTCTGGCCTCTTATAGGCATAAGCTCTTTCCTTTCTAGGATAAATGTTGTTTTTTTTTTTTTTTTTTAGGACTAGTGGCCTTGAATAAGGACTAGAAAGAGAATGTGGAGGCCCTAGAACTCCTTTGGAGCTGGGTCTGACCAGTTCATTGAAATTCAAGGGAACTGGGCTACTACTAAAGCCAATAAGGACACTAAATGGATTGGGACAGAGAAAATGCTGTCTTAGGAAATAAAACATTTGTCATTATATACACCATTTAGAAAGGCTTTTTAAAACATTTCTATTTGACTAAAGCAAAGATCTGTCATCATAATTATTTGATGAGCAATTATTTTTGTATCATATGTCCCTCAAATGTTAAAGGTTATCTGGATTGTTAACTGCTATGTATAGCAGGTTATGAAATAGAAAGGGAAATAATAATGATGATGATAATAATAATAATAATAATAATAATAATAAAAGCTATGTAAGACTGATATGTGGCTTAAACAAGTATGAGACCCACATTGCAAACAATGATGATTTTACTATTCTGAACTAATGCTGTATATTTTGCAGAACCTCAGTTTTACATTTATTGGAGCCTTCCATTCCAGGTCTTCAATGAAGCCTTATGCAGAAAACAAAGGAAGCCCACAGCTAAGTATTGAGGCCTATCATGAATCTGCATGATTTACAATATCAGGACCTTCTCTTTATCACTTATATCAGGGAACCAAATGACTGATGTGGACTCATATGCAATCAGGATCACTGTCCTACAATTGCAACACAATTTCATAGGACAGAACCTTAAAAGCTTTACAGGTTCCAAGATGGTGCTCTGACCGGACGCACCTGAGTTTGCTGCTGAGGTGACTCCGTTGTTTGGCGTTCTCGCTGCCTCTGTAACCTCGTCCCCTACGATGGGGAAATGGAGGGGGAAAGTCAAGGAGCATTCCTCGGTTCCTGAGGCACCTTTGGCGTGGCGGCAGACAACCCTGCAGTTCCCGAGGCAACAACCAGGACCTCGGGGAACTTCGACCCCTTCTGCAGCTCTCGACGCGTCGGCGTCGATTGAGAGCGCTAACGGGGCTTCCCTGAGCCCTGTGGAGCGCATTGCTCCGCCCCAGCCCGGAAGGGAGTTGCTGACAGCCCAAGCAGAGACGGAGAACGAAGGAGTTCAACCTAAACTGCCCGAGGGAAGGACTGCAGCGACAGAGAATGAACACCAACCAAGAGAAGCACTAATTCAATCAGCACTACAGGTATTTCCTCAGGACATTGTTACTAGACTGTCTCAAGTTGGTGCTCAAACTCAATCCCCTCCTGGAGCTAATGGCGTGGTTAGACCAGCAACTGTGACACTAGAGTCACTATGGGACATGGTCTACAACATTCAAATCTCTATGCAAACTACATTAAAAGAAAATACTGACAATATAAAAACTCTTTCTGAAGCTGCGCTATTCCAAGCACAGGTGTCTGCACAGCAGTCCTCGAAATTGGAAAATATGAACACTAAATTGCAAGAAATGGGAACTTTAGAGACTGTATTGGTTAAGGATAACAATTTTCTCCACAAACGAATGGAGTACTTGGAGAATCAGGCTAGGAGACTTAACCTTAGGTTTCTTAATTTCCCTAAGTCTCCTTTAATTCCACCTGTTGAAATGGTCAAAAAATATATGGTGGACATTCTTTGAATGGATAAGGATTCGTTACCCCCCATAACACGGGCCTATTACATCTGGAACCCAAAGGGGGGTGATGGAAACCCCCCAGTGGTGGGGGATGGAATGAATCTGACTTCATTCCTCGAGAGTTCACTGGAAATTATTACTCAGAGGTCTACTATGTTGGTCACTTTTGTTCTGGAGCCTGATCGCAATGCTATATTAAGACTTTCCTTAAGACATTTAGAAAATCTGTTTATGGGATCAAAGGTCCGTATTTTTCCAGATCTCTCAAAGCCTACACAAACTAGACGCAGGGCCTTTTTGGAACAGCGTCCTAGAGCGTTGGCATTGGGAATAAATTTTGTATTACGAGTTCCTTGTACATGTAATTTACTGCTGGAGGGCAAACAGTTTCAATTTGTGGACCCTAAGCAGTTAAAAGAATTTCTTGATGCTAGAGTAGATATGAATGTTGTATGCCCTCCATAAATAGCAGGCTAGGGTCGTTAACCCGAGGTAGCAACTGGTAGATTATTTTTCTTAAATACCTTATGTTACTTATATTTCTGGATTCTTGGAACCAAATGTTTCTTAATTTGTGGACGAATAGGCCTTAAGATTTATTCTTATATGGATTTCCTGATTGTAATGCCGATTGCATATTCACAATTTGTAGTGAAATAATGAAATATACTAATAAATAAATAAATAACTTAAAAAAAAAAAAAAAAGCTTTACAGCTTGTTTTTGTTTTTCTTGCATTTGATGACATTCCCATTATTGTTTTAGGAGTTTATTCTTTTCTTTAGCACTTATTACATAGTAACATAGTAGATGACGGCAGAAAAAGACCTGCACGGTCCATCTAGTCTGCACACAATAAACTCATATGTGTATACCTTACCTTGATTTGTACCTGTCTTTTTCAGGGCACAGACTGTATAAGTCTGCCAGCAGTATTTCCCGCCTCCCAACCACCAGTCCCGCCTCCCATCACCGGCTCTGGCACAGACCCCGTATAAGTCTGCCCTCCCCTATCCTAGCCTCTCAACCACCAACCCCTCTTCCCCCCGCCACCCAATTTCAGCTAAGCTTCTGTGGATCCATTCCTTCTGCACAGGATTCCTTTATGCCTATACCACGCATGTTTGAATTCCGTTACCGTTTTCATCTCCACCACCTCCCGCGGGAGGGCATTCCAAGCGTTCAGCACCCTCTCTGTGAAGAAATACTTCATGACATCTTTCCTGAGTCTGCCCCCCTTCAATCTCATTTCACGTCCTCTCATTCTACCGCCTTCCCATCTCCGGAAAAGATTCGTTTGCGGATTAATACCTTTCAAATATTTGAACGTCTGTATCATATCACCCCCTGTTCCTCCTTTCCTCCAGAGTATACATGTTCAGGTCAGCAAGTCTCTCTTCATACGTCTTGGAACGCAACTCCCATACCATCCTCGTAGCTTTTCTTTGCACCGCTTCCATTTTTTTAACATCCTTCGCAAGGTACGGCCTCCAAAACTGAACACAATACTCCAGGTGGGGCCTCACCAACGTCTTTTACAGGGGCATTAAAACCTCCTTTCTTAAATATTGTTCTGTGTGTACTATTGGAATTATTACTAAGTTTGTGAAGAAATGAGAAAGAGTAATAGATCAGATGAAAAACATATGTGTTTTACTGAATGTAATTCCAAAGAACTGTATGTTCAACCTTTCTTGAATCTTATGTCTGTTCCATATTGTTTTGCTCACTTCAAGAGACTCTAATTCTGTTCTCCTTACTGCCCAACTGAATTGAGACCTGGCACCAGTGCAGTGAAGAAAATTAACACACTGCTTTCTGATAAGAGATGGAAGCCATTACTACTGCAACAGAGATGCTGCCTCATAACTGAAACTCAACCCCGTTCCTTGTCCAGAGGTCCTTGTCCAGAGGTGGAAATGTCTAGATTAGGAAGTGGAATGCTGAACATGAGAGCAAAAGAGATTCTAGCATGGCTAACCCAGACTCCAACACCTCTACTTATGAGCACAACCTGAAGATGCTCTTATTATCCAGTCTGTACTGGTCTAAGCCTTTTTTAGGAGAACAGGTGGACAGCAGTCCTTTCTAGAAGTGAAAGTGTCTACTGACTTCTTCTCTTAGGTGCAGTAAGCTTTTCATGGGATGAAACCTTAGAGTATTTGAATGTATAGAAAAGTGGTATTTTATAAAGATACATTATTTAAATAAAAAACAATCTCACATTGGTTAATGTAATCAGTCATCATAGGATTACATGCCTCAACAATCTATTATGATGATACAGATAGAATTGGCACACTTGGGGCAAATTAATGATCCCTCATGGGATCAAAGGGGAAAACGACATTAAAATCTTTTATGAGAATGGGACCCCTGGGATACTGACAGTTAAACTGTGAAATAAGCTAAAAAATGTAACAAATGCCTACTTGATGAATTAGCAGTATTAAACCTGCTTTGCAAGTAATGTTCTGTCCAGATGCTAGAAGTTGTCACTAAAATGAGTATGTCTGTAGTAAATAGAAGACAAGCTAGGGAACTGAAAATAATATACCCTTAGTCTGTATACCCCCAGACCCTTGTTTACGTGATACAATGGACAAGATTCTATATTTCATGCCTAAAAAATCAGTGCCAAATGAAATATACCTAGGCATATTCTATAAAGTACTTTATAGAATAATCCTAAATTTCTTCAGAGTTTATAGAATATGCTGAACAACCATCCGTGTGACTAAACTAAGTCATGGGCAGCTACACTAAGAACTTGGTGTAAATGCTAACACTTAAATTATGTGCAAACTGGGTGTATTCTATAACCACACACATAGATTTTAGAAACACCTGCGGCCTGCTCATTCACGCCTATAGCCACACCCCTTTTCAACTATGTGGCTTAGAATTTATGCACAGCACATTATAGTGCATAAATTCTAATGAATGCCAATTAATGTCAATAATTGATTGTTAAGTGGCAATTATCAGTGCTGATTGGCTTGTTAACTAATTAAGTTGCGTGTGCAATCCTATAATATAACTGGATTTGCATGCACAAATTAAGTCGTGCTATATAGAATCCGGGGGAATGAGGGCTAATTACAGAAAGAGTCCCTAATAAATGTTCGATTTTATTATTGGACCTGCTAGCAGTGTTGAACTTTGCCCTGGATCTTCACTGAACTGCTAATGGAAGCAAAGCATAACTTGAATTTGTAATTATCAGCAGCTTATGTTTTATGAGTTATGATGTAAAACTGTAAACTTATGACTTAATGCTTTCCGAATAAAAGGCGAAAGCTCCTGAGTGTGTGTGTGTGTGTGTGGGGGGGGGGGGGGGGGCAGTCCAATGCAGATTCACTGTTTTTAAGTGAACACTGATTGTGTGTGTGTGTGTGTGTGTGTGTGTGTGTGTGTGTGTGTGTGTGTGTGTGTGACAGAGAGAGAGCCTAAATAAACAGAACACTATTCTGGAATCAATTGAATATTCTGTATTCTTCATAACACATTTTGGTAGACCCAGATATATAACATTACAATAATCAAGGTGGCTTAAAACAGTTGCTTGAACAGCCATATGAAAATCATGGGGTTAAAAATGAGGTGTTAATTGTCTCATCAATTTTAATATAACCAAGGCTTTGAGTATCCAATGTGAGAGATGAAGTCAAATAAATCCCTAAAGGTTCTTTTTACTAAGGTGCGCTAATGGATTTAGTGTGTGTGCTAAATGCTAAGAAGCCCATTTTTATGTGTTTCTTAGCCTTTAGTGTATGCTAATTGTTAATGCACACTAGTGCACCTTTGTAAAAGGAGCCTAAAGCTTTTTACTTCCAAGCGTTCAACTTCTTCCACAAAATCCTTTAATTGTACTGTAACACAGACATCTATCATCTTGCCCACCATAGACAAGTTAGAAATGGGCCTATAGCTAGTTACCTTTCCAAATGATTGAAACATGTTATTTTGGGATAGGGCAAACTATTGCCTACTTTATTACTTTTGGGGCTTCTTCTTCCTCCAAAGACTGATAAAAAATTGACTTTAAAACACTCATTCCTCTCACAGACAATGATCTCAGTAACCAAGCTAGAAAGGGTCTATTCTGCTTTCTCCCTTCGCAAACGTTCACAGTAATATTTAGACATATTTGTCAGATAATTTATAAAACTCCATTAAACTAACTCCCTTTCATCTCCTTAACTATCTTCCCCCAATCTGACTACTCAAATTGAGGATTTCAAATTTGTACTGACAATTCCTCTTTTAAAACTCTAATTTTCTCCACAAAAAAACTGAACCAAGGCCTGTTCTGTGGGATGCTACTGATCATCTTCCCTGGCACCTTATCTTCCCTTTCAATGCACGTACTATCACAAAGATTTTGATGCTGACAATATTCATTTGGTGAAGTAAACATTCTTAACCTGCTTAAACACTCAGGAAAGACAAAGCCATAGCAGAGAGATTAAGGGGCCCTTTTACAATGCGCACCAAAATGGAGTTACCATCCAGTTACTGTGTGACCCTTGCGGTAATTTCATTTTTGGCACACGTCCGATACGCACATCTGAAAAATATTTTTTATTTTTGGACACATGTAATGCACGCACTCCAAGTGACATTTGGCATGCGTAGGTCATTAATGCCCGGTTACCGTGTGAGTCTTTACTGTTAGGTCAATGGCTGGCGGTAAGGTCTCAGACTCAAAATGGACACACAGCAATTTCCATTTTCCTGCATGTCCATTTTCAGCAAAAAAAAGGCCTTTTTTACAGGAGAGCTAAAAAATGGATGTACACCCAAAACCCGTGTCTACATTATCGCAAGCCATTTTTCAGCGTGGCTATGTAAAAGGACCCCTAAAGGAATTCTTTGCTTTGGTCTTCACCAAGGAAGATTTGGTAGAGATACCGGTGGCAGAAATTGTATTCTTAGTTGATTAGTAAGAGAAACTGAATGAAATCTATGTAAACCTAGAGGATGTAATGATACAATCTGATAAATTGAAGAGTAGCAAATTGACTGGACTGGATGGTATTCATCCCAGAGTACTGATAGAATTGAAAAATGAACTTTTAGAACTATTGTTAGTAATATGTAATTTATCTTTAAAATCAAGCATGGTACAAGAAGATTGGAGGGTGGCCAATTTAACACTGATTTTTAGAAAAGATTCCAGAGGTGATCCAGGAAATTATAGACCAGTGAGCCTAACTTCAGTGTCAGGCAAAATGGTAGAGACTATTATAAAGAACAAAATTACAGAACATATTCAAAAGCATGGATTAATAAAACAAAGTCAACATGGATTTAGTGAAGGGAAATATTGCCTCACCAATCTATTACATTTATTTGAAGGAGTGAACAAACATGTGGATAAAGGTGAGCTGGCTGATATTGTGTATCTGAATTTTTTTAAGGCTTTTGTGAAAGTACCCCATGAAAGACTCCAGAGGAAATTGGAGCATCGTGGGATAGGAGGTAGTATTCTGTTGTGGATTAAAAAGTGGTTAAAAGCTAGAAAACAGAGAGCAGGGTTTGGGAGGGAAGGAGGGAGGGAGTGGGCAGAGCCTGGAGTATTGACTGTTAGTTAATCTGGAACTTTGGATAATCAAAGGTCAGTTAATTTGGACTTCACCACGTATGGAGAAACGTGCATTTGTGCTCTGGTTATATGTGACATTAACATCCATTTTAGATAAAATAATTGTCAAAAATATCAACAGGTTCACAGGACAAACAAGTTGCCATGATTGATTATGGTTTTGTACCGCTAATGTGATGGGACCTTCCAGAAGAAATCTGAAGGCAGGGGCAGCCTCAAGAACGTCAGGGGTGCCAGGTAATGGGGGGGGGGGGGTGACCTTTCATTCATTTATTTACATTTTAAAATGCCATTTTTTAGAGCCACAATTATTTTTGATGATTGGGATCTCTGGGCATCCTAGGAAGAAGTCATGGAGGTCTGGGTCCTGGATGGATTTTTTTATTGATAAAAATGTTTTTGTTTGTTTGTTGTTGCACAAGACTAGCATCCTTAAAAATGTATGATAAATTATTCCTTAGGTTGTGGCCATTTGAGCATCAAGGGGTTCTGATGATTTTTAGGGGGATTTTTACTAAAATTCCACAAATGTGATCTCTCTCTCTTATCTCTCTCTCTCTCTCTCTATAAATATATATATATATATATATATATATATCTATATCTATCTATCTATCTATCTATCTATCTATCTAGATAGATAGATAGATAGATAGATAGATAGATAGATAGATAGATAGATAGATAGATAGATATTTATAGAGAGAGAGAGATAAGAGAGAGAGATCACATTTGTGGAATTTTATCTTATCAAACTTTTCATCAAAAACACCAAATTTAGCAATCTAAAGACTCCCCCCCCCCCCCTTAGTTATTCTTGGGTGAAAAATCTGAAAAAATATTAAAATTTTAAAATCTATGGGGGTCTTTTACTAATGCTTAGCTCGAATTATCTGCAGTAGGGCCCAAAGGAATAAAATGGGCTCTGCTGCAGATAACTCAAGCTAAACTTTAGTAAAAGACCCCCTAAATTAAGGCAACTTTAATAAAGAACTGGTATGGCTTTATGATGAAGTTGGTGATGTTAGCCAGTAATTTTTGTGAAAAAGTGAGATAACGTTCATTTTTCATAATTTTCAACTTAATGGAAAATACCTTTTTCAAAATGGAAAATGTGAGCTGCAAAGTCTGTGATGATGCATGCAAGAGTAATTCATGTTTTTTGAGTGCATGAAACTGATTGGGTAGTAGCCCAAGAGGCTGGAATAGTGATACCATTGCTGAAATCAGTGGAGTCAGTAACCCTGTCTTGTTACAGTTGGTTGTTAAAGTTGGTCATAAGGACTAAATATTTCAGTGAGTGAAGATATGATGCTGAGTGGTCCTGTGAAAGTGACAATTTTTCAGTGAATGTACTTAAGAGCTGATAGAACCTTGAGTGACAACTTAATAATTTTTAGAATTTTTGAGTGACTTAAAGGGAAAATTTAATTTTTACTTGTTCAGTTGTAAGGGTTTAGGATATTGAGGTTTTAAGGATATTTGTCTGAAAGAGGAACATCTGTAATTACTTGTCTGATTGTGTACTGTATGAATGAGGCTCACTCCCCACTTTACACCACTGGCTGATGCACCCTCCCTGACCCTGACCCTGACCCTGCTTAGTTTCACCCTGTTAGATGCTGTTCCCCCTGTCTACTCCTTTTATACTTTTCTACATTTCCTATTTTGTAATTTTACTTAACTTTTTGTAAGCCACATTGTGCCTGCATGAGTGGGAAAATGTGGGATATAAGCGAACCATCAATAAATAAATAAAAATGTGAGTATTAGGTTTTTAATAAAATTGTGATTGAGGCCTATAAATTTTAGCCAGTTGGGTTGAGATGATAAGTGGGCCTAGAGTGCCAGTATGAGAGATTGGTTTGAATGTGATTGTTTAAAGTAAATAGTTTTCTGAAGAAGCTGAAGAACGCTCTTCATATAGGGCTTCTTTACAAAACTACACTAGCCATTTCCATGCGGCAAATGAGTGGAAGCCCATAGGAGATGAATGGGCTTCCTCTCATTTACAGTGTTGGAATCGCTAGTGTGGTTTTGTAAAAGAAGCCTGTAGATAGGAAATTAAAAAAAAATACAGTTAGTATTATCTAGACAGGAACATTTTGTTATAATTTCTTTAACTAGTTAATATCCCCAATATTTTGAATATTATTAAAGCCACCTACCAGCTTATAATCAAAAGTGATCGCCGGCCATCTTCCAACACAAATGAGGAGATGGCCCTCGATTTCTTAAAAGCAGCGAAATCGGTATAATCGAAAGCGGTATTTTTGATAGAATCGCCGCTTTCATGTCGCTTCGCCGATGAAAGTTCAAGGGGGTGTGTCGGTAGATTAGCGAAGGTGGGACATGGGTGGGCATGGGCGTGGCTACCAGATGGCCGGCTTTCACCGATAATGAAAAAAAAAAGCGGCGTTAAGCAGTTTGAGATTGGGTTTGAGATGGCCAACATAACTTTCCATTATCGCTGAAAACCAAACCCGGCCATCTCAAACCCGGCGAACTCCACGGCATTTGGCCGGGCTAAACCGTATTATCGAAAAAAAAGATGGCCGGCCATCTTTTTCGATAATACGGTTCTAGCCAGCTGTAGCGCCGCCGCCAGCATAGATCGCCGGCGATCTATTTGGCCGGCGACGTTCGATTATGCCCCTCCTAGTTACATGAGGATAGTAAATTTATATTTTTGAGTTTTTAAGTGAGGATAGTAGGTCCAACTATCAAGACCAAAGCAGGAAGACAGCTCCAACGCAAGAAAGGTGAAGTGTTGAAGTTCCACAAAAGGAGAAGACAGAGATTTAAAAAAAAAAAACACACAGAAAAAGACTAGACAGAAAGCACTTATACACATACTTACCTAAGTCTAGGCCCCTGGCCTGGGTCATGTCATAAGCACCTGGAAAAAAAATAAGATAGAAAAACAAAGAATCAGTTCTTTAGGTTTATACAGACATCAAATGTTTTATAGAGAAAAAAATATAGCTTCACGTATCTGATTCTTTTTCTAGATTTGGGTGAAGGTTACTTGTTGCAGTTGTTTAGAGTTCTGAAACAACAAAAGTTAATTACTCTATATTTTAATTCACACATGCTGCTTATTGTTTTAAAAACAAATTAGTTTATTGGATTCTTTGCAATATAATTGAACTTTGCATTTTAAATGGTTATGAAAGTTACATCTTTGCTAAGGTCAGCATTTCACATCTTGTTCTCTAAATTAAAAAGCAGCAACAACAAAAACTCAGTTAATTCTGTAAACATTATCTTGCTGTGATTTGGTTAAATCCTAACTTAGTTAAATTTTTCACTGAATTACTTTGAGGTATTCAAGCGAGGTTAGTTTATTTTGTCCTGCCCTTTTGTGAAATGTGTCTGATTTGAGGTAAAACAGCATCAGTGTTATAGATTCCCTTTTGGCAGTTGTATGAGCGAAGCCGTGGGCAGCAATGGATAATGAGTATGATGTGCTGTTATATTATCCGAGGATTTTGTGACGTTATCGGGCACTGTTGCACTTGTTTTTGTTTGTCCCATTGCAGAGTATTTAATTTCTCCCTGGGGAAGCCTTTAAAGGGTGAAACTGATTAGAGGAACTTAAACACACTTTGAGATTTGTGTGCTGAATTTCAGGACTTTGAACTTTGTGTACTGCGCTTGATAACATCTGCTGGAAGAACTTTTGGAGAGATTGCTAAATTTGGTATTTTTGATGAAATGTTTGATAAGATAAAATTCCACAAATGTGATCTCTCTCTCTTATCTCTCTCTCTCTCTCTCTCTCTCTCTCTCTCTCTCTCTCTCTATATATATATATATATATATATGTATATCTATTGTGAAAAGGGTCCACTGCTTCCCAGCAAGGTGGAGCCGTCCACCAGCCGCTTTTCCAGATCTCACCACAATTGAAGAAAGTGGCTAGGTCAAACAATTTTTATTATCAAGCCAATAACAGCTGTCACAAACTTCAGTACATAGGTTATCCCCAAACAAACAGGTTCCAACCACATAGGTTCCCAGTAAAGCAGATGAATGAAGCAGGCTTCCAAATAAGTCAGGCTTCCAATAAAGCAGGTAAATGAAGCAGGTTTCCAAATACATCAGGTTTTCAATAAAGCAGGTAGATAAAGTAGGTTTCCAAATATATATATATATATTTTTTATTTGTACCCTGTGCTTTTTCCCACTCATGGCAGGCAATGGAGGGTTAAGTGACTTGCCCAGAGTCACAAGGAACTGCCTGTGCTGGGAACTGAACTCAGTTCCTCAGGACCAAAGTCCACCACTCTAACCACTAGGCCACTCCTCCACTCCATCAAGCTTTTAATAAAGCAGGTTTCCAAATACATCAGGCTTCCAATAAAGCAGGTTACTCTCACCTCCAACACCCTTCCAAACCCTCAGGAGCTGGCCATCCCTGCCTTGTAACTCTCCCACTCCATAGAGGCTTCTCCCCCCTCCTGGGATTCCTCTCCCCTCTGATCTACCCCTCATTCCATATAATCCATCCAATCATCTTCTTCCCTCTCCATGGGCCCCTCTCTATTCCAGCTGGGCCGCATGGTATATTGATTGTGTATCCAGGGGAACTGAGCTTCTTCCCTCCGCCTCCCCCTAGTGGGGGACAAAATTATAGGCTCAGTCTGGCTATCCCCCTGGCTCCCTCTGCTGGAGCTGGGAATCCATTCCCTTGTTCCAGATTACTCTCTGCCTCCTCCTTGCAATGGCTTCTGGTACTTGTATTTCAGGCTCTAAATGCTTCATCCTAGCCCCCCTGGCAGTAGCCTTGTCACACACATATCTATATCTATCATTTGTGGACCTAGATTTGTGCACCGAAATCCAGGGACATGGTTATACATTATAGGGGCAATGATATTCTTTGATTTGGATGCTTGGAAGTTTTTAATTCTTCATAGTGCACTGATCAGTTGAGCCTTAATCCCTTACAAATATAATAGTTTCTTTATGAACAAACAAACAAAAAAAACAGCACCATGGGCCTTTAAAAATGGAACACAGTTCTTTAATGAATGAGCCTTGACAAAAAGACCCGACACGGGCCGTGTTTCGGTGACTAGCACCTGCGTCAGGGGTCCCCACGTCTCATATAGTAAAAGCTACAAAGCACCAAGGCACTTTCACTTTCTGTATCCATAATTTTTTCTGAATTATTTATATATGTAGAAAGTATTCTCCTTTTTAAAAAATAAGTCTTTGATTGTGAGTTAGTAGTATATAATAAGTTCCTGTTTATGCATGTCTAAAGTGGTGTTTCTAAAATAAGCACTGTGATATTCAGCTATTTATTTTTAGGCACTGCACAAAAGTAGCTTTCTAAAAATATGTCTTATTATCACAGTTGGCAGCATTCACAAATTATCTATGTGGTTTTGCTTTCATGTATTCTGCCTTAACAGACAAAATTAACACACAGAGGTCTATTTTCAAATCACTAAGGAGCCCTTTTGCTAAGCTGCGGTAAAAGGGACCCCTTTTACCGTAGCGGGTGAAAATAGCTAAAATTGAAATGGTTGTGTGGTAAATTTGCACTTGCTGTGTGCCACCCACTGAGGCGGTAAGGGCTCCCATGCTAAACCGGTGGTAACTGGGCAGCTCATGGCAGTCTTACAGATTTGCACATGCATCTTGCTGTACACTATTCTATAAATCACGACGCCTAACTTAAATCGTTTGTATCTGAAAAGGGGATGTGGCCAGAGGTATTCCAAAATGTTGCACACAGATTTATAGAATTCTCCTGAAGCTTGCCTGAGTTGGGCACCAGCATTTAAACCTGCTTTTAGCAGTCATAAGTATGGCACCCACAAGTTAGACGCAGAATCTGCACCAAACGCTATTCTATAAAGGGTGCATTCCCTATGTAGAATAGCGCTTAGCTGGGGATTCTATATATGGCGCCTAGATTTGCGTGCCGGAAAATCCAGGTACATTCAAAAACCATGTGCATAGGTTATTTGGCTCAACAAGCGAATCAGCATTTTTAGCAGCACTTAACTAGCAATAATGAATACTAATTGAGAATAATTGCAAGTTGCACGCACAACTCAGTAAGCGCATTCTATAAGGAACTGCGCCTAAATGGTGAAGCATGCAGTTCAAAATAAATGTGTGCAGTTCAAAAGGGGCGTGTTTATGGGCATTCTAAAATTTATGCACATAGTTATAGAATACGGCCCAGTCTGACTAAATCTACATGCCAGAATTTACGCCAGGTTTTCATTGGTGTAAATGGGAGCATTCAGATTTAGGCGCGATGATATCGACTAAGCTAATTCTATATACTGTGCATAAATCTTATAGAATACGTTCAGGCAAAACTGAGTTCCATCTGGATTTTTTAGGCACCATATATAGAATCTGGCCCTTTTGCTCAAGTTTTTTGGTGACAAATGTATCAAATTCCCTCCTGTAAGTGCAATGGCTAAGTAGTAACTATTCAGGGTATGTCCAGCCTTTCTCCTGATTTCACACAGACAAGTTCCCTACCATGTATTATTGTCAAACTTGATTAGGGTAGATTCTCTTAACATTGCCTCTTGAAGTGTTGTTAGCAGGGAAGGTGTTAAATATGCTGTAGCCCGGGGCAGAATCTTGGGAGGTTTCCCCAAAGTCAACCTGCAAGCTAAATTTCCTTCAGCTTTAGGCAGGCTTAAGGGCCCCTGTAGCATGGGAACCCAAGGCAATTATCCTGTTTACACCCTTCTAACACCAGCCCTAGATGTTAGCTGTACCCATGCTAAATGCATATTTGACTGTTCATAGACTACATATTGCAGTAAGCCCATCGTAAGTAGCATGCACTGTCTCCATCCATATCCCACCCTATCTTGAGCTTAGCACAGGAAAGTTACTGCACTGGCTGTTTTAGGGGCCATTTTGCTAAAGGATTGCCACATGGCTACCCGGAACTATCACTAGCCCAACGCAGCCGCTGACAATAGTTCTACCTCCAGTGTGCGCCATTTCCAGCACTGCTGAATTAAAAAAATATATACTGCTTAGGGTTACCACTGGGATAGCACAGGAGCCCTTATCACTACCTTAATGGATGGTGGTAGTGCTTCCCCTCTGCATGGCCACACAATAAGTGCATGCTTGCCGCATGGCCATGTGTTTTTTGGGGGTTTTACCCGCTGTGGTAAAAAGGGCCCTAGCACGTGGCAAAAATGGCTGCCACCACTACCGCAGGGCCCTTTTTACTGCAGCTTGGTAAAAGGACCCCTTAGTGACCAGTGCAGGTCTGCGCTTACAATTAGTATGCCCTAAAACCCACGCCAACTGCTTACTGCACTTTGGTAGATATGCCTCCTTATATTCAGCTTGTAGTTTATTATGATCCCCAAATCCCCATTTTCATTTATGCATTAAGGGGCCCTTTTACTAAACTTCAGTAAGCCTACAGTGGGCTTACCGCATGCCAGTCCAGAACTACCGCTGGGCTAGCGCAGGAGCCCACCTGGCAAGTGTCACTTCCTGCGTTACAAAAATACGGCCTATTTTTGTAGTGCTGGAACTTAACCAGTGGTTATCGATCCTGCCTTGATATCACCGGGCTAGTGCGGGAGCCCTTACCATCATCTCAATTGGTGGCGGTAAGGGCTCCCCTCAATATGGCTGTGATTCACTTACTGCACGGTCATTTCTTGTCCTGAAAAAAAGACAGCCTTTTACTTGCTGTGGTAAAATGGGGCCTCAGCGTGCGTAAAACACACGAGCTGATGCTAGCGCAGGCCCCCTTTTACCACAGCTTAGTAAAAGGACCCCACAATTTTTTTTACATTTATAAATGCAATAACTTAGATTTAATTATCTATTTCACCCATTTTATTCCTGGCCTTTTTATTTTAATTTGTGTAGATTATTTTGGATTCTAACTGTTCTTTCTGGTGTTTTAACTTGCTAATATGACATCTGCCAATTTTATAAATTTCTACTATTTCAGGTATGTTTAATTCCACTACTTAATGACCAAGTTAGGGTGAATTTGAAGTTAGCTAACTTTTTTATATGTTAGATATATCTGTAGGTTTGAATACATTTAGTATAAGATCCCATTACATTTACATATTTTGATCATTTTAATATGTAAATTCATTTCGGAACCTGAAGCATATCTGCTCTGTATCATAATATAAATCATTGGTTGGCTTTTATCCTCCTGGGTTTTTATGCTCCCTTTTGTGCAGAGATGATGGAGTCTCTAAATGGTAATTGTTTATACATCTTTTACCAGAGGGCTGTTTTCCATCTCAGCTGAAAGAGGCTTTCATCACACTTCTGTTCTATTCTATTATATTCATCACACTAAAGTCTTCTTTAGTTCATTCTGTTACTGCTCATTTTGACCTTCATCTAACTTGACCTATTTGGCTAAACTCATCAAAAAGACAGTGAATCTACAACTGAATGCTTACTTCATCAAATTTCACATCTCAGATAATTGCCAATCTATTTTCATGCTATTCACAGCAAGGAAACACTTTTTGCTTCAATTATTAGATAATCATTGTTATATCTTAGATCATGGTGGAAATTCAGTTGTTGTTCTGGCTTCATTACACAGGTGGAACCTAAGTTGAGAGGGTAAGTAAACACATATCCGGGTATATTTTATGAAAATAAATAGGGGTTCTTTTACTAAGTTGTGGTAAAACGTGGTCTGAGGTAATGTGGGCACGTGAAATTGCAGCACACCGAGGCTACTTTTCACTGCAGCTGGAATTTCCATTATTTTAATTGGAAGTCATAAATGACTCTACACTAATTAAAATATTGGTGTGCAGTAATTTATTGCCTGAGCCCTTCTCATCACCTATTTAGTAGGCAGTAAGGGCTCATGTGCTAACCCGGCAGTAATTAGACAGCACACGGTGATGGCCGATTACCACTTGGTATGCCTACACCACGCCCCTGCGCTAGAAAATAGAAAAGTATTTTCTGGCATAGGAAATGCAGCACTGAAAACACAAAACTACCACAGGGTACCTGGGCATACCCCACAGTAATGCTGTTTTGCCACATGCTACCCACATGGTAGCCCTACAGCTGATTAGTAAAAGAGACCCATAGACAGTCATGCACCTTTATAAAATAGCTCAATGAAAGATGCAGAAATCATGCTCCCCTCTGCTCCTGCCCTTAGCTGATCTGGGTTCAACATGCTATTGCTGATCCCTAGCAGTTGTCTCACTTACTACCATAAGAAATCAATTAGCCAAATAAGAAGCAATTTCCCTTATATAGCAGATTGATTCATATCAGTAGTATTGTGAGGTTACTTTCAGGGGTCATTTTTGAACCCAGAGCAGCAATGGGTCAAACATGGAGTGGGGACTAATCTTGTCCTGTTCCATAGAGTACCAGGGAGACACCTAGATGAGTCATAAGAGGCCATGGATTACTGAAGGGGTTTCAACCTGGGGAGGGGAGATAGTTTTAGGAGAAGCTCTTAAGGGGGTTTCTGTTGAGGGAGGCTTTTGAAATGGTGGGTATCTGTTTGGGGTCTCTCGAGTGAAATGCTTTCAGGAAGACTGTCAAAGGAATGCTGTTCAGGGGGATCAGGCTTATTGTCGCGCCTCACGCGCTCGCCGCGCTCTCGAGGACCTTGGCATACCTTCAGGCTTCTTCCCCGGGAGCGCGGGGTTTGTGAGTCCTTAAGGCAAAATCACCTTCCAGGTAGAAAAGAGAAAAGACTGGACCGGAACTCCGGACTGGAGTTGTACACCGGAACCCTCGGAACTGAAACGCACCGGACGGGTGCGCACTGGAGTGGGGCCCACTGGCCTGGACACGCTGGAGTGGCCCCACTGGACTGGAACATACAAGAGTGAAACCCGCTGGGCTGGAACACACACTGGAGCGGAACACACAGAACTGGAACCCCCTGGACCTAGTCTTCACCTACACTTGACTGCCTACCCCCTCGGGTTGGGCCTTCAGGTTCTGGCAGCCGGTAGGACTTACAGGAGCAGCAGGAATGAAGATCCAGGGGTGCCCCCGGGCACCTAGGCGAAGGCAAGGCAGCCAAGCAGGAACTATCCGGGTTCTGGCAGTCAGCAGGATTCAGCACAATGACTAGTAAGCTGGACCCAGGCTCATAGGGACACTGTACCCGGGCAACCCAGTCATACACAGGAACATACACAGAGCAAACTCAGGAGACTTGGAAGGCTATACACCAGCTAACAGCTAAGCTGTGCCCCAGCTAACAAGTCATGCCCTGGACCCAAACGCAGAAGACTAGCAAGGCTTGACACAGGCTACAAGCCAGCGGGGCCTAAGCTGGCTAGTCTACACTAAGAACAAACACAGTCTTGGAATCGTGGCTAGCAAGGGCGGCTAGGCTCACTCTAGGAACAAACACAATCTTGGAATAGTGGCTAGCAAGGCGGCTAGTCTAACACTAGAAACAAACACAGACTTGGAAATGGCTAGCAGGACGGCTAGCTGACACGAGGAACAAACATGGTCTAGGAAATAGCTTAGCAGGACGGCTAGCTGACACGAGGAACAAACATAGTCTTGGAAATAGCTAACCGGACAGCTAGCTGGCATGGGGAACAATCACGGGGAACTAGCAGAGCTATGCACAGGCAACAAGCCAGACGGTGCCTTAAGCTAACTAGTCAAACCTTGGAAACAAACATAGAGAACTAGTGGAGCTAAGCACAGGCAACCAGCCAGACGGTGCCTAAGCTAACTAGTCCTACCTTGGAAACAAACATAGAGAACTAGTAGAGCTATGCACAGGCAACAAGCCAGACGGTGCCTTAAGCTAACTAGTCAAACCTTGGAAACAAACATAGAGAACTAGTGGAGCTAAGCACAGGCAACCAGCCAGACGGTGCCTAAGCTAAATAGTCCTACCTTGGAAACAAACATAGAGAACTAGTAGAGCTATGCACAGGCAACAAGCCAGACGATGCCCTAGCTAACTAGTCATACCTTGGAAACAAACACAGAGAACTAGAAGAGCTAGGCACAGGCAACAAGCCAGACGGTGCCTAAGCTATCTAGTCAAACAAACATAAAACACTAGCAAAGCTATACACAGGCTATAAGCTACACGGTGCCTAAGCTAGCTAGTCAAACAAACATAGAACACTAGCAAAGCTATACACAGGCTATAAGCTACACGGTGCCTAAGCTAGCTAGTCAAACAAACATAGAACACTAGCAAAGCTATACACAGGCTATAAGCTACACGGTGCCTAAGCTAGCTAGTCAAACAAACATAGAACACTAGCAAAGCTATACACAGGCTATAAGCTACACGGTGCCTAAGCTAGCTAGTCAAACAAACATAGAACACTCACACAGAGCAAACACTGACACCGGGTACAGCACTCTATACTCCAGGACCTTTGCATGAGATTAGATGAGGTGAGTAGAGGTTAGATACAAAGGCCAAGGCTCTAGTCTTCAGGTGACTAATAAAGCCCATCAACACCAGAGCCACAGGTGCAGCAATCACCTTGCAACCAAACAGAGGCTTGACACTCAGAGCAGGCATCCCATAGAAAGTAACAGCGGGAGCCATCTTGGATACTGGCAGAGACGAAGAGGCGGCAGCCATCTTGGAAGAGGCAAAGCCCACACAGGTGAGGTTCAGTAGGGCAATCAGCACACAGAGCCAGAGAGAACCTAAGACAGACACAGACACAGAGACAAGCAGGAGCCAGCACAGACACTGACTCCCAGAAACAGGGTAAGTCTGAAGGGTGGCACGGCCACCAACGGGACAGTATCCCTTCCTCAAGACCCCCCTCTCGGTCTCCCGGAGGTGGTCGGGTATCCAGGGGTAACTATGATGAAACTTCCTGATAGGTCTCAAAAGCCAGACATAGATCACTGGGCTGGAAGTCACAAGGAAGATCAAAACTGGCAAACAAAAATAGAACTTGGGACCAGGAAGCTCCTTCGAGTCACCATGGGGCAACCTCAGGAACATGGATACATCAAAAGGAACACAATTCAAAAGTAACCCTCCCCTGAGGGAACCCACAATGTCCTGACCCTCTTGGCAAATCCATGAAATGACAGGAACAGGACTGGAGTCACTACCCCAGCTGACATCAGAAGCTGGGCTGAGGCTCAAGGTGGCATTCCCATCTTGGCAGGAGCTAGAAGTCTGAACAGAAATGAATCTGAACCTAGCACCTGGGTTGGCCTCAACCCCTTGACTGGAACTGAATTCAGGAGCCTGACTGGAACGAGAACTCAACAGAAAGTCAGCCTCCTGACGGACACTGGACCTTAGGACGACCTCAACATCTTGGTCGGACTTGGAACTAGACACGGACTCAGCCTCCTGGCTGGAACTAGAACTCGGAACAGGCTTAGCATCTTGGTTAGAACTGGAACTTGGAAGAGATTCAGCTGCAGGGCTGGACGCCCCTCTCTGGCCGGACTGGGACGTCTCTCTAACCTTAGCTTCGGGCGGCCTCTGCCGAGCAGGGTTCAAGAGGAGACGGCCCTGGTATCCCCAGAGCATGCTAGCAGGCTGAAATGCAGAAAAGGGGTTTCTCCGGGCTCCAAGCCGTTGAACACCCCCTCTCTCAGCTATAGCTTCGGAGATCTTCTCCCAGGCTGAATCAACACAAGGTCTATCACAGTCCTCTGGGAACATCATCTCTTCCTCAATAGCAGACTCAATATCGTGGCTGACCTCTGCACTCGGTGCAGATTCAGCATCTTGACTGGACTTGCAACTCGGTCCAGACTCAGCATCTTGACTGGACTTGCAACTCGATCCAGGTTCAGCATCTTGACTGGACTTGCAACTCGGTCCAGGCTCAGCATCTTGACTGGACTTGCAACTCGATCCAGACTCAGCATCTTGACTGGACTTGCAACTCGATCCAGACTCAGCATCTTGACTGACCTTGCAACTCGATCCAGGCTCAGCATCTTGACTGGACTTGCAACTCGATCCAGGCTCAGCATCTTGACTGGACTTGCAACTCGGTCCAGGCTCAGCATCTTGACTGGACTTGCAACTCGGTCCAGGCTCAGCATCTTGACTGGACTTGCAACTCGAGACGCCCTCTGCCTCCTGGCAGGGACGGAACTTTAACTGAGGCTTGGCCGAACACACCCTTAGGGCAGGGATCGGCGACTCGATCTGGAGCGCCCCTCGAACTGGGCTCCGGAGCTTGCTTGGAGGTACCCTCCAAACTGGAAGCGGAGGTGCCACCTGTACCACCCTGAGGACTGGCACCAAAGACTTGGTTAGAAGCCCCCCTCGAACTGGACTCAGTGGCTTGACTGGACGGGTCACTTGAACAAGAACCGGAGACTTGACCCGAAGCGCCACTTGCACAGGAATCTGAGGCTCCCTCGAAGGCTTCCCTCGGACTGGACTCGGAGACTTCAAAGGGCGTGCCATTTGAAGGAGGACTGGAGGCTCGACCCGAAGCGCCACTTGCACAGGAATCTGCGGCTCCATCGACAGCCTCCCTCGGACTGGACTCGGAAACTTCAACGGGCGTGCCCTTTGAAGGAGGACTGGAGGCTCGACCCGAAGCGCCACTTGCACAGGAACCTGAGGCTCCATCGAAAACCTTCCTTGGACTGGACTCGGAGACTTCAAAGGGCGTGCCATCTGAAGGAGGACTGGAGGCTCGACCTGGAGCGCCACTTGCACAGGAACCTGAGGCTCCATCGAATACCTTCCTTGGACTGGCCTCGGAGCCTTAAACTTCCTCGTTACTTGGACTGGAATGGGAGGTTCAGTATGAAGCATCCCCTGAACTGGACTCAGGCTCCTAGGTGGCGTCACTACTGGAACTGGAGTCAGAGACTTAGTCCGATGCCTCACTTGGCCTGACCTGTGAGGCTGCTGCAGAGCCTCGGGCGGAGGCATCCCACGGCGCCTTCTTTCGGCCCTAGCCTCAGGAGTATACCGCAGAGCTGGCCTCCCGCAAAGTTGGGAGCGGTAAAAGAAGAGCCTGGTGGAGGGATCCATAGCCGAAACTGGGTCTTCAACAGACCGTCGCTCTGAAACACGCTCTCTCTCCAGGGCTGCCTCAGGAGTATCTTCCAGGGCTGGATCAGACAACAGTTTTACCCGGTATTCCTGGAGAGTCATCATCATATCCAAACTAGAAACTGGGTTGTCAAGGTCATCGTAAGAATCCGGAGTTACTCTACCAGGGTACCACCGGCTACTCGGCCTCGGTGGTTGAAAAGACCCGGGCGGAGAACATTCCCGGCGGCTTCTCTCGATCTCCGACTCCGGAGTATTCCGCAGAGCAGGGTCTTCCCGAAGTCTGAGGCGGTACTCACGGAGCGTGATGGCAGAATTCATGTCCGAAACTGGGTCATAGTGGCCAAAAACTGGGTGATAGTGGCCCAGACTCCGGTAGATACGCCTTTTCTCCGCTGCTGCTTCAGGCGTATCCGTAAAGGCTGGATTCGACAGAAGTTCCTCTCGGTATTCCTCCAGGCTTAAATCGGGATCCAAAGTAGAAACTGGACTGTCTTGGGAATCAAAAAAATTTTCAGAAGTTCCCCCCGGGTTGTCCGTGGGGCATGAACTTATGGGCATGAAGCCCACCTGGACTGATGATCTCGCCGAACTCATGGCCTTTGTATTCTGTCGCGCCTCACGCGCTCGCCGCGCTCTCGAGGACCTTGGCATACCTTCAGGCTTCTTCCCCGGGAGCGCGGGGTTTGTGAGTCCTTAAGGCAAAATCACCTTCCAGGTAGAAAAGAGAAAAGACTGGACCGGAACTCCGGACTGGAGTTGTACACCGGAACCCTCGGAACTGAAACGCACCGGACGGGTGCGCACTGGAGTGGGGCCCACTGGTCTGGACACGCTGGAGTGGCCCCACTGGACTGGAACATACAAGAGTGAAACCCGCTGGGCTGGAACACACACTGGAGCGGAACACACAGAACTGGAACCCCCTGGACCTAGTCTTCACCTACACTTGACTGCCTACCCCCTCGGGTTGGGCCTTCAGGTTCTGGCAGCCGGTAGGACTTACAGGAGCAGCAGGAATGAAGATCCAGGGGTGCCCCCGGGCACCTAGGCGAAGGCAAGGCAGCCAAGCAGGAACTATCCGGGTTCTGGCAGTCAGCAGGATTCAGCACAATGACTAGTAAGCTGGACCCAGGCTCATAGGGACACTGTACCCGGGCAACCCAGTCATACACAGGAACATACACAGAGCAAACTCAGGAGACTTGGAAGGCTATACACCAGCTAACAGCTAAGCTGTGCCCCAGCTAACAAGTCATGCCCTGGACCCAAACGCAGAAGACTAGCAAGGCTTGACACAGGCTACAAGCCAGCGGGGCCTAAGCTGGCTAGTCTACACTAAGAACAAACACAGTCTTGGAATCGTGGCTAGCAAGGGCGGCTAGGCTCACTCTAGGAACAAACACAATCTTGGAATAGTGGCTAGCAAGGCGGCTAGTCTAACACTAGAAACAAACACAGACTTGGAAATGGCTAGCAGGACGGCTAGCTGACACGAGGAACAAACATGGTCTAGGAAATAGCTTAGCAGGACGGCTAGCTGACACGAGGAACAAACATAGTCTTGGAAATAGCTAACCGGACAGCTAGCTGGCATGGGGAACAATCACGGGGAACTAGCAGAGCTATGCACAGGCAACAAGCCAGACGGTGCCTTAAGCTAACTAGTCAAACCTTGGAAACAAACATAGAGAACTAGTGGAGCTAAGCACAGGCAACCAGCCAGACGGTGCCTAAGCTAACTAGTCCTACCTTGGAAACAAACATAGAGAACTAGTAGAGCTATGCACAGGCAACAAGCCAGACGGTGCCTTAAGCTAACTAGTCAAACCTTGGAAACAAACATAGAGAACTAGTGGAGCTAAGCACAGGCAACCAGCCAGACGGTGCCTAAGCTAAATAGTCCTACCTTGGAAACAAACATAGAGAACTAGTAGAGCTATGCACAGGCAACAAGCCAGACGATGCCCTAGCTAACTAGTCATACCTTGGAAACAAACACAGAGAACTAGAAGAGCTAGGCACAGGCAACAAGCCAGACGGTGCCTAAGCTATCTAGTCAAACAAACATAAAACACTAGCAAAGCTATACACAGGCTATAAGCTACACGGTGCCTAAGCTAGCTAGTCAAACAAACATAGAACACTAGCAAAGCTATACACAGGCTATAAGCTACACGGTGCCTAAGCTAGCTAGTCAAACAAACATAGAACACTAGCAAAGCTATACACAGGCTATAAGCTACACGGTGCCTAAGCTAGCTAGTCAAACAAACATAGAACACTAGCAAAGCTATACACAGGCTATAAGCTACACGGTGCCTAAGCTAGCTAGTCAAACAAACATAGAACACTCACACAGAGCAAACACTGACACCGGGTACAGCACTCTATACTCCAGGACCTTTGCATGAGATTAGATGAGGTGAGTAGAGGTTAGATACAAAGGCCAAGGCTCTAGTCTTCAGGTGACTAATAAAGCCCATCAACACCAGAGCCACAGGTGCAGCAATCACCTTGCAACCAAACAGAGGCTTGACACTCAGAGCAGGCATCCCATAGAAAGTAACAGCGGGAGCCATCTTGGATACTGGCAGAGACGAAGAGGCGGCAGCCATCTTGGAAGAGGCAAAGCCCACACAGGTGAGGTTCAGTAGGGCAATCAGCACACAGAGCCAGAGAGAACCTAAGACAGACACAGACACAGAGACAAGCAGGAGCCAGCACAGACACTGACTCCCAGAAACAGGGTAAGTCTGAAGGGTGGCACGGCCACCAACGGGACACTTATCTTTAGCAAGGACTATGGCTTTAGCAAGGACCAAAGACTGCTGATAGACTGGCTGCACTTAGCATCATCTTCTGAGGTGGCAGTATGTGTAATTATGCTATAATCACAACAGATAGTAGATGGTACTGTCCTGCATGCAAGCTGTCAGTGCCAAATCTCCACCCAGGTCAGAAAGAAGGCTTAGGTCCAACAAAAAAAGGTTAGTTTAGTTTTATTTCTATTTATTACCTTCCAAGTGGACTAACACAACTGCCACAGTATGGCTCTTATTTTAGAAATTATGGGGCGCACAGGGGGATGTCACCGGCAGTATCAACACATTACTATATTGTAAAGTACTGTATATATGGAAATCCTGTAATTAGGGATATATGAATGTGCTCATCAGTAACGTTTGAGAACATAAATAGATTGGAGATTGTGGAGTTTTTTTGGCGAAATGATGGTGCGCCGGGCCCATGCCTTGTAGTCGGATAATATCTGGCTGGCTGGGTGGCGATACTGAAGCCTTTTTTCTCCACTTAAATCTATTTAAATTGATAGCAATTGAGGTAAGAGCTCTTCCTTATATCCATTAAGTTACACAGTGAGTGTGAGGCTGTGTTTGGGAGTTTCTTATTTTAGAAACTCTGTTCGTGTTTTGGATGTCTGAACACTGGCATTTAGTCATCCATATTCTATGAACGTCCACATCCCAATTTTATAACACTGAGATACAGACATCTAAAACTTCAATACACCTTTATGGCAAGGGGGTGTGATCTAGGCATGTTTTGGATGGAACTAGTGAGGGGCCAAAATATGTGGATTCTACAATGGCTTTTTTTCTTGATTTTCATAGATATTTACTTAGCATATGATTCTGTGGTGACTCAATCTTGTTATCTAATTTGAGAATTATGGGATTCAATGGTGCAGGTTTTAAATAGTTCTGACAATTCTAAGTTTTTTGAGAAAAAAATGGAAGAAACCACCTTTGTATTTATTAGAAAATAGCTCAGATGAAATTTTTAACAGCCTAACCTCTTGTTCATAATTGGTTAAGACTTCCCATGCAGCACCTAGCTCAGCTCTCTCAGTCTGTTCTTTTGCTAGTTTAATTTCTGTTCCCATCTTTACTTTTTTTTCTTTCATATTCATTCTTTCACAGGTCACGTACTTCATTCTAAAAAAAGGGCACATAGGCAAAACAAAAGTAATGGAAGATTTAAATTACCCTAGTATTGATTAGGTTGGGTAAATGTTTCATCAGTTAAATTTCTAGTTGCCATTAATGATTGCTTCATGAATTTGCTGTTTCTGGAACTGATGAAAGGGGAAATAACTTTAGATATAGTTCTAAGTGGAATGAAAGCCTGGTGCAAGGGGGAGGGGGAACAACGGTGGGACCACTTGGCAACAGTGATCTTTTTTGAGGGGTTCTCCACAATGGGTTATGACGATTCATGGAGTTACAGTGACTGCATTCAGGGGCAGAGGTGTTGCTAAAAGGGGGTGCAAAGGGAGCGACCATTACCCAAATGGACTTCTGACAAAAATAGCGCCTTTGAGGTTTTTAAAAACCTACTCACACTGGCACCTATTTTTTGCCCAGTCCACTTCCCTTGATGTCACAATCTGGCTACGCCTCTGGGTACCTCAGGGGCAGCCTCAAAAATTACCCACTCCGTAAGTGGATAAAAATAAGCACATAATTCCACAATGTACACACTGTTTCTGTGTTGTCATAGAGGCATTTCAAAAGAAAGGATAGGGGATAAAACAACACATGTAATTTAGGATTTTCAAAACTACCCATATTGTTTTGGTTGGAAAAATACTGAATGAAAAGAGATGTAATTCTCTATTAGTACTTTTGAATTCATCATATTTCCAAGGGAAAATACATGTCTACTTTCCATTTGAAAACTATTACAAAGGAAAAAAATATCAAGCCGTTGCAATAATGGAGATAGTTTTTAAAATCACCCTTTAATTATCTGGGTCAGTTGAAACCTTAATGTGCAGATTTCAAAGTCAAGAAGGTCAGCAGTCTAAAGAACATGTTATGAGTTCATTATCTGAAGAAGATCATCTACTGCTTGATAAGATATTGGCTGGAGGAGAAAGGAATTAGTGGAGAATCGGTTACAAAGAACAAAAGAGCTATTTTTCAAATGGAGTCATACATTTACTGGCAGCCTATAAATGTATAACTCTACTGTTTTTTTTAAATGCTGTATAGATAAATCTTAAATATATCTAACTAACCTAGCACTGTTTGTATAGTGGAGAGGAGGAAGGAGGGCAAAATGAGAATGACCACCAAAGGTAATCCATATAGCTGCAATATTTACTCTACTGATAAGCTGTACGTTTCATTTATTTATTTAAAACAAAGCAAAAAACTTGTAGCCCACCTAAACCTAGGTAGACTCCATTAAACATACATAATAAAAGTACACAAAGTGTTATATAAACAAAACTATGCAAATGTTTCATCAAAAGCAATACATAAATACCATTAAGTGTCATCATTCTGTCAAAAAGGCCCAACTAATAAATGTGTTTTTAAACATTTCTTAAACTGTTGCATGCCACCACTCAACCTTAAAGGTCCAAGTACAGGATCCGCCACCAAAATGGCTGCAGCCCTGGTTTCAGCATACCTTATCTGTGCCAACTTATCAATAGACAGCCATATGTCTGTCTCAGATGTTAGGTACTGGTGAGGCCTAAACTAAATGGATAGCAGCAAAAATGCCGATTTCAGTATAAATGTAATTTAATTTAATTCAATGGCTTATAACACACTTTATCCCATAAAGTTCAGGACAAATAACAGTCCTAAAAAGCTCAAGTACAATCAAACTAAAAACAACACTGTTTAAATAATATACAATCTGGTAAACAAGAGAGAAAAAAGATAAAACTCTTAACAATATATAACCCTATCATACAAAAATATAACAGACATCTATATATATAAAACTCACCCTCAACGTTTTATTAGCTGCTGACGTCACTGAAGCCAAGGTTCGTATGTTCGAAGCTCTGAAGCCTCGAAAATCACAGTCTCTGGGCCCCGCTCTCGCATCAAACGTTATGACGTTGAGGGCGGAGGCCGAGCAATTCACCGCCCTCGCGTCAAACATTATGACGTTGAGGGCGGAGGCGGAGCAATTCACCAACATCGACGACGGGTTGGGGGGGGGGGGCACAGGAAAGCCCTCCTAGCGCCCGTTTCATTGGCTCCAGAAACGGGCCTTTTTTTTTACTAGTGTATTAATAAAACATCATTAAAATTAAAATGCACAATAGCAAATAATAATAAGATGCAACACTAATTCAATTCAATTTCATACTAATTATTGTTAAAAAATACATTTGTTTTAAGAGAACATTCACATTTAAATGTGCTGAATAATATATTAATTTAAATTCCATGGCTGGTAATCAGATTACTATGGTGACCACTGCCACAAAAAATTACTTCCAAACTGATTAACTTGAGTTTTCTAAATGCTAGATGTGTCTGCTTGAGCTAAATGTGATTTATTTATTTAATAACATAGGGGTCCTTTTACAAAGGAGTGTTGAAAAGGGTCTGTGGTAGTATAGGCACGTGCTTTGGGCATGTGCAGAATCATTTTTCAGCACACCTGTAAAAAATGCCTTTTAAAAATGTTTGCAGAAAATGGACATGCAGCAAAATGAAAATTACTGCGTGTTCATTTTGGGTCTGAGACCTTACTGCCAGCCATTGACCTAGCGGTAAGGTCTCACGCAGTACCTGGGCAGTAATGGTCTATGCGCATAAAATGCCGATTACCACCCATGTGCCAGAAAATAAAAATATTTTCCAGTACATGTAGCGAACGTACGTCAAAAATGAAATTACCACAAGGGCCACATGGTAGCCGGGTGGTAATTGAAAATTGATGCACGTTGAACGCAGATAGGAACCTCATAGCTTAGTAAAATGGCCCCATATTGTGATAACATATTGAGCCAGATTCTGTGTATGCCACCCAAACAAATGGCATTGAAAAACTGCTCTTAGCATTATTTTATAACCCTCACTTAAAGTTAGGCACAATTTATAGAATACTAGTAAAAAAGGCCAGTTTCTGACACAAAATGAAATGGGCTCTAGCAAGGTTTTCCTCAGAGTGTGTATGTTTGAGAGAGTGTATGTGAGAGTGACTGTGTGTGAGAGAGAGAGAGAGAGTGAATGTGCGAGTGTGTGTGTGTGTGTGTGTGTGTCATATTGTCTTTATTGAAACTTGCAACAAGACAAACCAAGCATACAAACAAGCGATAAAACAAGCAATAAAACCCGCTAACTAATACATAAATAAAACCTTACTGGCCAATACCCCCGCCCCTCAACAAACCCTCCCACTCAGGGAGGCTGAAACGAAAAACCCCTCCAATGCCTTGCCCACTGTAGTCCAGAACAATGCTCCTTCTCCCTCACTGCCAGCTGCTGGACAAAATGTACCACATCCCCTGCCACCTCCTGTACAGACAGCCACTTCCGATATAATGAAGCTTGGCAGCGTGCCTGCCACAGGAAGTAACAAAGGGCTGCAGCGATGATATACAGTGTCTCCCTACACCACCCCTTTCCTTTTGGAAACCCTCCATAGGCCCATTCTGCATAAGATAGCTGGTGGAAGAAAGGAATCCCTAATTGGCGGGCTACTGCCTGACAGACTTGTTGATTGAACGGGCACTTGAGGAGGAAGTGGTCCATTGTTTCATCCTCCGTCATGCACTCCCCCCTCGGGCACTTACGATCATTGCTGTTTCTATTTTTCATGTTAGCTCGAACATAAAGCCGGCTGTGGAAAGTCAGCCAGGCCATGTCCGCAATCTTCCGGGGGAGGCGTGATGAATTGAGGAAAGCCAGACCTTCCTCCTGTAGTGGACCTGGGCAGTCCCTCAAGGCTAGACGTGTTGAAAAGTGTGTCTGAATAATGCGGTGTTGTAGCTGCCTCCTGTCCTCCTTCTGGATTTCCTGTACTGTGATACCCCATCTCTTCACCAATCTCAACAGAGGTGAGATGTACTGTGGCAAGTATCCCGCCTTCCCTCGCAGGGGCATTGCCTGACCTCCCCTCACCCAATCCCTCAAGTACCGCTGAAGCCAGGAGGCCATGCAGTCTGCCCAAGCCGGCCTCCCTTCCCGCAAGACCCCTCCCAGATTTTGTTGGAAAAAGAAACAACTAAAATGTACCACAGGGTTGACCATTCCCAACCCCCCCTCCCTTTTGGGCAAATAGGTCACCTCCCTCCGGATAATATTCATCCTGTTCCCCCATAGCTGTTGGAAAAACAAGCTGTATACTCTGGCATGTAACGATATAGGCAGTAAACAGACCTTGGATATGAACAGGAGAAGGGGTATCAGATAGGTCTTAATGACATGCAGTTTTTCCACAAACCGCAACTTATATGATTTCCACTGGGCCACCCTTTCCTCGACTCTCCCCAGCCCCTTCTCCCAGTTGATCGTATCATAGTCCTGTCTGCCTACCCAGAGACCCAGGATCCGTACTTCATCCCTTGCTACTGGGTACTGACTGGGAAGTTTGAAAGCTGGTCTGCCCTGTCCTACCCAAATTGCGGAGCTCTTATCCTGGTTTATCTGGGCCCCCGCAGCCTGTGTGTATTCTGCCATCCAGGTCTGAACTCGCTCGGCTTCCTCCTTGCTACTGATTACTACTGTGACATCATCTGCGTAGGCGACACATCGCCATGTGTGTGAACCCAAAGAGATGCCCTCTAGTTGACCGCTAAACCCTCCACTCAACCTTCTGAGGAAAGGATCTAAGGAAAGGACGTACAGCAAGGGGCTGAGGGGACACCCCTGCCGTACCCCTGACCTCACTGCAAAGCTCTTGCCCACCCAACCATTTATTAGAGTGCTACTCCTTGCATTGCGATACAAAGTCTGGATCCACCCTATAAACTGGTCGGGTATCCCATAGCACCGAAGCACTAGCCATAGGTACTCCTGGGACACCCTGTCAAAAGCCTTAGACTGATCAAGGGTCAGCAAATACTTTCCCTTTGTCCCACCTTGACTCCTTTCCACTATTTCACGGATGGTACAAACTGCTTCCACTGCCCCTTTCCCCTTCACCGAGCAAAACTGTGCTGAGGACAAGAGACCACCCACTGCCCCAGCCAGGCGGTTGTAAATAATCCTGGCCATTATTTTCCTATCTACATTCAGAAGACTTATGGGTCTCCAGTTCTCGATAAGTTCCAGATTTCCCTTCTTTGCGAGGAGAACCAAAATAGAACACTGCTGTGAAGGGGCCAAACGCCCGTTCTGCAAACAATTATTAAAAATTGCAGCTAACACTGGAATCAGGACCACACGGAATTTTTTGTAGAACTCTGGGGTCAGCCCATCGGGACCCGGAGTTGTACGTGCTGATAGCGTATCAATAGCATCATCTACCTCTCCTGTGGTAATGGGCCTAAGCAGTTGTTCCATCTCCCCCTCCGAAACCTTTTCCAAGCCTGGGGCACTCTGCACGTATGATAGCATGAAGTTAGAAACCAAGCTCTCTTTCCCCCACAATTGGGTGTAAAACCGAATGACCCTGGCCTCGATTGAACGTTGGTTCGTCAATCGCTGCCCTGCTTCATCTCTCATAGCATAAATGACCTTGTGTCCTACTGCTACCTTGCAATTCTGGAAAGGATCCGGGGAATACCGATGCCCATATTCCCTTTCCAGAAGCAAAGCAGCGTATCGATCATATTGCAACAGCCTCAACTGGGCCTGCAAAGCTTCTATCTCTCCCTTCTCTAGATGGTTGGAGACCGCGTGGTCCAATTGCTTACGAAGACGACAGCACTGTGCCTGTAACCCCAGACTCTGCTTCCTGGCTAGGGACCGGAAAAGGGCCTTGACTCGCCCCTTTACCATGTCCCACCAGGCTCCCTTATCATCCATCACCTCCCATAGTGTTTCTTGGTCTGCTAAAAAACCCTCAAATATTTGTCTGTTTTCCTCTACTTCTAATAACTTTGCACTCAGTTTCCAAAATCCTGGGCCTTTCTGCGCCCCTTCGCATATTGTTAAGACTGTGGAAACTAAGGCATGATCTGAATATTCCGTCCATCTATTCGGCTGCCCCTGAAACTTAGCCAACCCGCCTACAAAGAGCCAGTCAATACGGCTCTCCGTGTCTCCCCTTCTAAAAGTGAACCCCTTCCCTCCCGCCACCTCCAGTCTTGCCTGTTTTACAATTGCTGCCAGCTGGAGGCTGTCATAACCCACCTGACGCCTGGACCCCTTTCTATCTGCTTGCTGTAAGACCATATTAAAGTCTCCTCCAAATACCACCAATTTGCTTGTATATAAATACGGTTTCACCCGGAGCAACAGCTGCTTGCGTTCCCAACTAATCTGGGGCCCATAAAAGTTAATGATTCGCACTGCTACCCCTCTAATGAAAACGTCTAAGACAACACACCTCCCTATCTCCACCTCTATTTCCCTCGTAATCTCCACTTCTCGGGTGGCAAAAAGAATAGCCACCCCTGCGCATCTTTCTTTGGCCAGAGACCAGAATGAGGGCCCCCCTTTCCAATCTCTCTTGGCCCGGTGCAGGAGCTGCAAAGAATCCAAATGAGTCTCCTGCAACAGGATGCAGTCTACCTTGCACTGGGTCAAATCGCTAAAGGCGACAAATCTAGTTCTCTCTGCCTTTATGCTGGCTACATTCAGAGTTGCAAAGATTAAGGACAAGGCAGCCATGGTTTATTTCTTAAATTTCTTACCCCTCCTCATCTCTTCACCGCAATCCCTCTTCACAGATATTCCTGCCCCCATCATTTCTTCAGGATCCTCTATAATTTCTTCTAATTCCAAATCCTCCCACTCTGAGTCATCTTCCCCGGCTTTCTTTCTACCCTTTTTTTTCTTGGTTTCCTCTGGACCAGCCCTTTCCCCTTTCATCCCTTCCTTACCCTCCTCTATTTCCTGCATGAGGCCCTTCGTTAAACTAGTAGGATGTGATGTTAGACTGGGGGGTAACACTGCTGGCTCCTCTCTGTTAAGTCTTTCAGATGATTCATTCCTTGCTCCCCTCCCCTCCCTCCTCTTCTCCTCCAAAACCTCCCTTTGGGGTGGATTCATCTCAAGATCACCCTCTCCTTCACCTGAAACCTGAAACACTGCATATCGATTACTCTGGCTCTTCTCCAGAATATCTGTTCTCCCCGCTCGGGCTAGCCCCCTCCCCTCCTTCCTCCGACCCCCCTTCCCTCCATGTTTCCCTACCAGGGTCCATGCTTCCCCTTCTTCTCCCCCCTTCTCCCCACCTCCTTCTTCCATCCTTTCACAAATACCCCTTCTTTGAATGTGAACCAAACCTGATGCCCTTTTCTCCCCCTTTCCCTTTCCCTTAGTGCCTGCCTCTGTATGAATAGTGGTATTTGATTTATCCATTAATCCCTTTAATGCTTCCCGCTTCTGTCCTTGTATCCTTGTAGTTTCTGCTTGTGCCCCTTCCTCCCCCCTCCTCTCTTCCTCTACCTGATTGTGCGATGCTTGTGGGCACTTGCTAAAAGGGTGCCCCAAGCCTCCACACAGGTTACAGCGTATGGTAGTGCAGTCGCTGGTGTCATGATCTGTACTACCACATCGCGAGCACTTTAACACTGTACATGACATGCTTAAGTGACGGAAAGATCCGCACCTGTAGCACTGTCTGGGTTGTCCTGCATAAAAGCATTGAATTCGATCCCTTCCAATGTATGCGGCTGAAGGTATATGTTGGGTGACATAGCCTGCCTGTTTTAATTTTACAAGGGCACTCCACCCCCCCGCCCACACACGACTCTGGTCTGGTATTTTGCTTAATGGGGTCCTAATTTCGGCATACCGTCCCAACCAGTATGACAGGTCTGCAGCCATAAGAGATTCATTACGTACCAAAATGGTAATCTGGACTGCGTCCTGTCTACTGATGGGGACAGCCTTAAAATCCACCCATCTACCCTGATGCTGCACCTCTGTGTACTTTTCCCAAAACAGGTCCAAACCTCGCCCTGTTAAGAAACTAATATCATATTCAGGGATTCCCACAGGGTGTATGCATGCATACAAATCTTCAGGGATAAAGCCAAGGGAGAATACCATTCTTAAAACAACCTCTCTAGGTGGTGCTACCCCTGTGCCCACCCAACGCAGCTGGACAACATTTCGACGTTTTGGGGTAACACCGCTCCCGGGACCCCGCAACGGACCAGAAAATGGATTTCCCCTTGTCTCCATGTCTGACTCCTGCCTCCCCTCCTCCTTCCCTGTCTCTGCCCCTCCTCCCCGTACTACTGCTGCAAAGGATAAAGGGGCTGATACCAGTATGCTCCCCCCTTCCCCACTCCCTTCCTGCCTTCCTCCCCTCCCCCTCTCTTCCCCTCCCTCCTCTCCCATGTCCACTAACCCCACTATGTTCAGTTCACTTGTGCTGTTTCTGTCTCTTCCCCCTCTGCAATATTCTACTTCCAGTCCTTTGCCAGTTGCTGCTGTTCCCAACCAGCACTCGTTCCCTTGCTCTGCAACTGTCCCACTCAGACCAGGTCTGGGATCTGTCTCCTCTTGTAGCTGACACTCTCCTCCATGCACTTTCTCTGTTTCTGACACTGTCATACTCAGTCTGAGTCTTGGCTCCGCCTCCTGGTGCAGCTGACACTCTCCTTCATGTACTCTCTCTGTATCTGGCACTGTCTTACTCAGTCTGGGTCTTGGCTCTGCCTCCTGGTGCAGCTGACACTCTCCTCCATGCTCTGTCTTACTGGGTCTGGGACTTGGCTCCGCCCCCTGGTGCAACTGACACTCTCCTTCATGTATTCTCTCTGTATCTGGCAATGTCTTACTCAGTCTGGGTCTTGGCTCCACCTCCTGGTGCAGCTGACACTCTCCTCCATGCCCTGTCTCACTCGATCTGGGTCTTGGCTCCGCCTCCTGGTGCAGCTGACACTCTCCACAATTCTCTCTCTCCTTTCTGGGACTCCTGCTTTGATGGGCATGAGTTTCTGAGAAGCTCCCTTCTGCTCTTTCTTCTTGTTTCTGAGTGGCAGAATCTATTGGGAGCCCCTGCCTGTCACTGAGCTTCCCCCATGATGTCATCAGCACTTCTGATTGAGATTGGATGGCAGCTCTTGGACAGCCCTGCTCAGAGGTCTGCCCTATCAATTCTGTCCATGAGTGACTGTGGTGTTCCCACGATGTTCCCGCCCACTGTCCACCATATTTGCTCTCAGCTTCTTCCATCTCTTGTAGTACTCCACTACTCCATTCCTGTACTTTCCCATCCTCTTTAGTCTCTGTCTCCATCTGCAAAACCCCTTGTTTTTGCTCTACTTTCCCTCCCGTTGTTCCTGGTAACTTCTGTACTTGCTCAGTGTGTAGTGATTCTTCTCCTACCTCAGCATTCAAACTGTTCTGATTCTCCAGGCTGTCTTTCTTCTCTGTCTCTCCCAGCAAACCTGAGCTCTTCTCTGTGGGTTCGGCTATGCCCTGCCAGCTCTCTAAGTATAAGGGACGTTTTTGAATTTTTTTCAGTTTCATAGCTCTTTTGTGTTCCAAACTTGCCAGGCTCTCTTGCTGCATGCAGTGCTGGAGCCCCTCCTTATCCACAGTACCTGCCACAACTGGACTAGGAGCCTCTGTTCTACAAGGCTGGTAAGTGGATGGAGCACCTAGCTCTTGGGAATCCTGTAGGAAATAAAATACTGGTGATAACTGGGAATTATTTGTGTCAGTCTTGTCTTTTCCTCCTTCTGGCTGCTGCTGTTTCTCTTCCCCTGCTGTCCCTTCCAGCATAGCCTCTGGGGTGTCTGGAACCACGGAGTCCTGTGTGTCTCTGGGTTCTGCTTCCTGCTGGATCTGGGACTGCGTCTGGGTCTGCTGCATGCGTTCCCTGTTCAGGAAAACCTCACGAAGGGGATTATCCCTGCAGTTCTTTAGTTTTTGCAGCTGCCTTTGTTTTGCTGTAAGCCGCTTCTGGAGTGCTTCAACTCCCTTAACATACTTGTCTCGTGGGCCAGTGGAAGCCAGGTTACACATAGTTTTTGCTAGCTTCAGCCGCTTCCTCAGTACCTCTATTTCACCTTCTACTCGATTCATTTTCTTCACTGATCTAATTACCTCTTCAGGAGTCATATGCTGGGCCTCTTTCTTCTGCCAGGCCCTAGGCCTGGATTCCTTCTCCTCCTCTTCTTCCTCACTAACGTCCTCTTCAGACTCTCCGCTATTCTCTTCCACCACCTCTCCTCTGATACTGGATGCAGAGAACCCTGCTCTGGAACCCGGGCCCTGCCTTCTTGCCCCCTGTTCTTCACCCAGCTTAGGAATGTTATGGCCAGGACTTACAGTCAGGGTGAGCTGGCTCCTCAGCAAGCGCTGCTGGGCTCTGGTCCTTCCTCCGTCCACAGGCCTGGGCTCTCCTGGTTCTCCTGGTTGCATGCTTGGGGCTTGGGTGGAGGAAGCCTCCCCTTCATAGTGTTTCTCAGCTCCAAGTGTGCTAGGCCTTTCAGCCTGGGGCCCTCCTGCAGGGGGGCCCCCTCCCCTCTGCATTGTTCAGCAGCCACAGGGTACAGCAGCTCTCCTTTCAGCACCTCTTCACCACAGGTCTGTACTCTGTGTGTGTGTGTGTGTGTGTGTGTGTGTGTGTGTGTGTGTGTGTGTGTGTGTGTGTGTGTGAAATAGAGAGTGAGTCTGGGTGCGAGTGTGTCTGTGATAGAGAGAGAGAGTGTGTGTGAGAATGAGAGTGTGTGCAAGTGCGTATGTGAGACACAGTGAGAGAGTGTGTTTCACACAGATACAGTGTGTGCGAGAGAGTGTGTGTGAGACACAGACTCTCTGTGAGACTGAGTGTATGAGACCAAGAGAGTGTGTGAGTGACTGTGTGACACATAGAGAGTGCATGTGATACAGTGTGAGACATAGAGTGTGTGAGATACAGTGTGTGAGAGTGAGAGAGAGAGAAAGACATTGACTGTGTGTGAGAGAGAGAGAGAGAGAGAGAGAGAGAGAGAGAGAGAGTGTGTGACGGAGATACCTCCCCCCCTCTCTGGTGTCAGGCCTCCCCTCTCTCTCTCTGGTGTCTGAGCGTTACTGTGCAGGACGCTGAGCTCTGGCTGTGCTTCAAGGAACTGACCAATCCTATTTAATAGGATGCCCCTCCAACATTCTGAAGCCGAGAAACCTCGTGTGGTTGGTCACTTCTGCTTGTGACAAACCCGGAAGTACATGATGTCAATTCAGGAGATGGATACAGAGAGCAGGAATGCCTCAGCTATGCAGTCAGCTTCAGAATGTTGGAGGTGCGTTTTATTATGTAGGATATGTAGCAGCTGACCTGCAAATAAAATTTAGGTGCAACCATTTATGCCAACTAAAACCTAGTGTAAATGTCCATGCCTTATTTAGACGCAGATTAGGCATATTCTGTAACAGTGCATGCAATTTTTGGGAATGCCCATGACCCTCCTGTATCCCTCCCATGTCCATGCCCCCTTTTGTGATCTGTGCATTAGAATTTACATGCATCACTTTACAGAATGCACTTAGAAAGTTGCATGTGTAAAACCTAATTAGTGCCAATTAGTGCAGATACTTGCTTGTTGGGCAATTATTGGCACTAATTAGCTTGTTAAGCAATTAAGTTTTGCTTACAAATTGGCTATGCATGCAGATTTGCGCTCACAACTTTAGTCACCATTTATAGAATCTCGGGAATTTTGTCTGGTCCAGAATGGTATTTTTAAATAATCTCCCTATTCCATGAAAACTGCTCACCCATGTAGCAGCTTCTTTTTTTTTATTGCAGTCATTCTTTACAATTTCTATTCTTCTCTCTGATGATCATGTCATATTTGATTCACATTATGATCACTGTTGCCAAGTGGTCCCACCGTTGCCCCCCCCCCCCACCCCCCGCACCAGGCTCTCATTCCACTAGAACTATACCTAAAGTTATTTCCCCTTTCATCAGTTCCAGAACCAGCAGATTCATGAAGCAATCATTAATGGCAACTAGAAATTTAACAGATGAAACATTTACCCAACCCAATCAATACTAGGGTAATTTAAATCTTCCATTACTTTTGTTTTGCCTATGTGCCCTTTTTTTTAGAGTGAAGTACGTGACCTGTGACAGAATGAATATGAAAGAAAAAGAGTAAAGATGTGAATAGAAATTAAACTAGCAAAAGAACAGACTGAGAGAGCTGAGCTAGGTGCTGCATAGGAAGTCTTAACCAATTATTAACGAGAGGGTAGGTTGTTAAAAATTTAATTTGGGCTATTTTCTAATAAATACAAAGGTGGTTTGTTCCATTTTTTTTCAAAAAATTTAGAATAGTCAGAATTGCTTCTATTGTAAGAATTGGGATGATCAACAGGAAGATCCTAAAATACCCCTCCTTCTGATTATAATAAATATATTTAGATCTACGAGATGAATAAAAAATGCTGTCCTGGTAGATTAGTGGGAGTGATGTTTGCTGCCACGTAGAAAGGTATCTGTTTCAATCTGCAAGCCAAGTCCTTAATTCCTTGTTTTGCTGCCACAGAGGCAAGAGTGACATTGGATCTGAGCCATAGCTTCAGGGCTGTAATTAGGGAAATGCAGTTTAAATACTAGCCCCCCCCCCACCCCCCATGCAAGGCTATAGCAAAGTATGTGCAGCAGGTGTGGCTGCACAGGGCACATGGGTACCAAAACTGTTCACCACAGTACTAGCACTGCTGTCAGACAGCTTGCCAATTACTCCTCTGCCTATCACTTCTTTTCCTTGGGATTAAATAGTATGGAATATGTCAGGTACTTATAACCTGGACTTGCCACTTTTGAAAACAGGATACTGGACTAGATGGACCATTGGTCTGACCCAGTAGGGCAAATTAGGTCAGTGAAATAGCTGTTCTGACTTGCACAGCTATCTATTTGGGTACTGGATCTGAATATTTATGGTAACCAGATAGCTTCTGACATCCACCTAATACCTTTATATTCAGAGTAGGTATCCGCTTATGGCCAGGCACTGAATATTCAGGTATAGAAAACCTCATACTGGCCAGTGTTTAAAAAAATGTTGGTCACTATATGTTTAATATTATCCCCTATGGTTTCATGAATAGTTTTTTCTAGTCATTTCTATTGGTAGAGTAGCTGGAATTAGTATATTTTCAGTGACTTTTCCTAATGTTCAAACTGCAATTTTTTTCAGAATATTTGTTATTTTAACATTTGCTTTTTTTTTTTTAAACATTTGAGTGCCAGAGGGCAAATTTATCTTGGGTGAATTAAGATACCTATAAATATTTATACAATGCAAAGTTTATAATATTATGGGGCTCATTTTTGAAATAGAAAGATGACAAAAAAAGGCACAAAGTGGCAGATGGACTTCTTTTTTCAAAACTAATTTTAAAGACATTTTTATACACTTTGTCTAAATCTCAAGAGGGTATGTTAGATGCATGTTTTGGGTGCGACTAAGGCAGGTTTATGATTTGGACATTTTCCTGCAATAATCGAACATTGGAAAAATGTCCAGAGCATCAAATAGGATGCTTTTGGCTAGACCTGTTTCAATAATGACTAAGTGCCAAAAAGGTGCCCAAACTGACCAGATAACCACTGGAGGCATAAAGGCATGACCCCCCCCCCCCCCCCACCATTGATCCCCCAGTGCTCACTGACATCCTCCTACCCCCTAAGAGGAGAAAGTGACAGTACATACCATGCTCTATGACAGCAGCAGGGCTCCCCGACATAATAGCCCTGACAAAATAGCCCCAACAAGAAAGCCCTGACAAAACAACCTGGTAACAAAATAGCCCTTGACAAATCATCCTCTAACAAAATAGCCCTTGACAAAATGGCCCCTCCCACAAAATAGCCCCTAGACAAAATAGCCCCCTAGAAAAAAATGCAATGCTATATTCTGGGCAGCCTGATCGGGCCCTTTTGTCAGGGGACTAATTTGTCAAGGGCTATATTCTGGGCAGCCCATTTTGAAAGTGGCTGTTATGTCAGGGGCTATTATGATGGGAGTTTTTTTATTTGTTTAGAGCTTTTTTGTTGGGGCTATATTGACTGGGTACCCAGCTGGCAGATATAATGGCCATTCCTCTTAGAGCATCAAGCAGGTCCCTGAAGAAGCCTAGTGTTTGGTGCAGTGGACTGTAGAGAAGGGGACTCAGGCCCTTATACTACTTTAACTAATCCACTTGTGGCAGAAAGTGTGAGCACCCCAAAAATCACAAAATACCTACTGAACCCACTTATAGGTGACACCTGCAGGCATAAGGGCTATTATATTGATGTATAGTTAGGTACTGTATATTCTTTGCTAATCCTGGAGGGCTCACCATACAATAAAAGCAGACTATGATGTCACTTTATGCAAGCTTTTCCGTACCTAGAAGAACTTCTCATCATTTGTTGGCAGCAATAAGTGTATTAATTCTTAAGAAAGGGAAATTTAGTGCTGACTGCAGGTCATAAGCCTATTTCTTTGTTTTATGCAGTTGTTATTATTATTATTTGTTTTTTGCTAAAGTATTGCTACTGAGGGGGCTGTTATAAAATAATAGAACCAAGAAAACAGGCTATTCAGCAACAGAGTTTGAAGCTGGCAGGCCTGACAGTGACACAGGCTGCAGAAGCAGAGAGGTATACAACAGGATGAGAAGAGGTTTTTCTCTCTTTCTGTGATTTTGAATGTGGGATTAACAGAGAATACTGGAAAATAGACTGGGAAACACAAAACGACATAAAGACACTGAGGGCAAAGAGAATGGGTGATGCATTACTTTAGAGGAGCTGTATTCTCAGTCCTTCTATTAGTCGCATGGAAATTGAGAGAATCCAGCAGGAGGAGGTTTATCATTAGGGAAAGCCAGCTTTCCTACCAAATGAGCTCATGATATTAGATAATATTCATTCATTAGGCATGCTGATTGGTGGACAAAATAGGAAATGCTGGCTGACCTTGACCAGGTCTGGCTTACAGCAGGTTTCTGTGCTCAGAATAAAGACAAGTTTTTAAGGTCTTAATAGACATTTCAAGGTACCATTTCAAAGAAATACATGCAGAGGTCTAAATCACAGACTGCTCTCTGCTGGTTATCACTAGTAGTTACATCAGTATTGCCACACTGGGACAGACCGAAGGTCGATCAAGTCCAGCATCCTGTTTACAACAGTGGCCAATCCAGGTCACAAGTACCTGGCAAGATCCCAAAAAAGTACAATACATTTTATGCTGCTTATCCTAGAAATAAGCAGTGGATTTCCCCCAAGTCATATTAATAATGGTCTATGGACTTTTCCTTTAGGAAGCCATCCAAATATTTTTTAAACCCTGCTAAGCTAACCACCTTAACATACCAGAGTTTAATTACATGTTGAGTGAAGAAACAATTTCTCTGATTCGTTTTAAATTTACTACTTTGTAGCTTCATTGCATGCCCCTAGCCCTAGTGTTTTTGGAAAGAGTAAACAAGCGCTTCATGTCTACCTGTTCCACTCCACTCATTATTTTATAGACCTGTATCATATCTCCCCTCAGCTGTCTTTTCTCCAAGCTGAAGAGACCTAACCACTTCAACCTTTCCTCATAGGGAAGTCGTCACATCCCCTTTATCAGTTTGGTCACCCTTCTCTGTACCTTTTCAAATTCCATTAGTTATATCCTGTGTCAACAAAAGGGTTTTGTAGTACCATAAGAGGCAGTGATGGTGGCTGTGGTGATTGAGGGGGGGGGGGTGCAAATGATAGATGACAGAGGGCTGTTTATCCTGGCAGTACTACTCTTTTCCATGCTGCATCTATATTGTCTTTCTTACGCTAACACTACTTTTCCTCTGTCTAAATCACTAGCTTTTTCCTTTTAGAAATTAATGTGTTGCATTGGAGGCTTTTATTCCCTTATACCTGTAGGTAACATAAGATAATTATCATGTACATGTATTCCTTGTTGAATGATTTCAACCTATTTTGCATTTTCACATACAAGAAGTCCACCATTTACTTAGATCATTAGTTGTCTAAAAGGAAGGCTTTTATTTTTTTTCTGAAGTTAGAGTAAGAGTGTTCTTGGCGAATGTTGGTGAGTAAGGAGTTTCATTGAGGAATATCACGGAACAAAAATAGAACATTGAAGAATTTGAAGAATCGAGCCTTTTTTGCACTTGGGGAGCAGAGTATCAGGAGGTGTCATAACCTTAAAGAATGACCAAACATAAAGGCCCCCGATATTCAGACTACTGTTGGCGCTAAACCCGGATATTCAATACTGGATATTTCTGGTGACTGGTATTGAATTGGTTTAACTTTGGCTGGTCTGATTTTAACTGGCCATGCAGATATTCAGCCCTGGCTATTTAAAGTGAGACCAGCCAAATTATTCCACCTATTGTGGTGGCCAAATATGGCCGCCGGCCAAGCAGGCTTTGCCGCTCTCACTTTAAAAATCGGTGGATATTTGGTTATATCACCTGATATAACCGGCTATCTTTAAGCCGCTCAGTGGCAATATTCAGTTTTGGAGAACCAGCTATGCTAGCATAGGCCATTTTAGAGGCCATTTTTCTTTGAATATCGTTCGGCAATTCTTTAAAGATATTGATCAGCATTTTCGAGGTTGATCCATATATGATTCTGAATAGAAGGCAGATATTTTTGAAACAAATTCTATTCTGGATTGGAAACTACTGTAAACTTGTCAAGTAGGGTGTAATTCTGTTGAATTTTTGCAGTTTGAAGATCAGACAGGCTGATGTGTTCTGTTTGAGTTGGAGTTTGGACATCAATTTTGTTGATAGGCCTAGGTACATAGTGTTGTAGTAGTCTGTATGGATGAGAATCAGTGTTTGGGTGAGTAAGGCGAAGTAGGGTTGGTCGAAGTAGGCTCTAATCAGTCTTAGCTGTTTGAGCTTGTAGAATGTTTTGTCACCATAGATTATTGATTTGTGTGGTTCAAAGGATAATGAGGAATCTAGGATCACTCCTAGTATCTTTGATCTTTTCTCTACCGGTAGAGATTGGGTAGTTGATACGGCTAATGTGGCTGGAATGGGCTCTGTTTGTGGATGAAACCATAATAGTTTGGTTTTGTTTGTGTTCAACTTCAGTCTATTTTCAATGGCCCAGGCTCTATGACACCTTAAGATATTATGGTCAGTCTTATTAGAGCAGCAAGCAGGTCCCAAGAGTAGCGTAGTGGTAGGTTCAGTGCACTGTAGAGAAAGGGACCCAGGCCCATAACCCACTCTAACTGTTACACTTGTGGTGGAAAGTGTGAGCCCTCCAAAACCCACGAAAAACATATAGGTGACACCTGCAGGCATAAGGGCTATTGTTGTGGTGTACAGTTGGGTATAGTAGATTTGGTGGATTGTGGAGGGCTCACTATACAATTTACGGGGGTAACGATGAGATGTGTACCTGGGACCTTTTATGTGCAGTGTTGGATTTAGATGTCATATCAAAAATTCCACTCTATATATATGAGATTCCTTATTATTTAATGCATGAGAGATTGTTTATCTATTTTTGGAAATGTCTTCATTAAAAAATAAATAAGTAAGTACATTGTTCAAATTTGTTATAGGTGTCCTGTTATAAAATTCCTCTCACTTTTAGTCATATTAAAGCCAGTTATAAGCAGTCAGTTTGTGCATGGAGTATACTATTAACCATCTTACATGGCTCTGAAATTTGTTCTTTCCATGTGTTGTTTTAAAACTTTAACACTGAACAGAAGTGTGTGAGACTGAATTATACATCACAGAGTTTGGCTTTGTTTTTCTTTACAAAAAAGAAAAGAAAATAGAAATAAAAACAAAACATAGGATATAATGTCCTTGGAGTAATATTTGCAAATCAGGTACTACTAGATTAAACCCACTAAGATTTATTAAAGTCGGTGGCACTATGTCTGGTAGCAGTATGATTTTTTTAGTAAGTTTTCCAGAATACAGCTTCCTAACAGAAATCTCATTCTTGCATTGCACAACTTTGTGATTTATGATTTGCAATATGAAGAATCTACTGAACTGCATTAATTGCCACTGCAGAGAACGCTATCAGGCTCATTTTCGAAAGAAAAGGGCGTCCAAAAAGTGACAAAAAAGGCACATGGGCGTCCCCGTGAAAGAAGGTCGCCCAAATCCAATAATCGAAACAAGGCCATAAGGGCGTCTTCAGCATGAGGATGCCCATCTATGGTCATCCTCACAGGGGGCGTGTTAGGGGCGGCGTTACGAGATGGGCGCCCACAGCGTATAATGGCTACCAAAATGGTTTCGAACATGGGCGTCCTTAGTTATACCTGAAATAAAAGCGACCAGGGTAAGGGGGATGTCATCTTTAGACCCATTAGCAATTTTGTGCAGTTGGAGAGTGGCGAGAGCATTGTTGAGCATTGTTGAGCTGAAAGTTTTGAGCTGATACCTTTGCCTGTGTGCCGTAGTCGGAATGTTTTCACCCTTACCTGCCTCATTTATGTTTTACCTTTTCAGCTTTCCTTACACCTTCTAGCCCCCAAACCCAGACACCACTACTCCTTCCTCTATCTCCCCCATCTCCTCCCCCTATCACTCTCCATTTCACGGCCCCCAAGTTCATATTCCATTCCCTTACCTGTTTGTAGTCTGTTTGTCTCTTTGTCCTGTGTATTGCGGCAGCGCGTTTGTGAAAACTGCTTGAAGGGTGAGTGGCTAGAGGGTGTGGCAGGAGAGTTTGTACTAGGTCAGAGAGTGCTTGCAGTGTGGCTCTGCTGTGTGTGACCGCATTGTTTGTCGGTGGTGGGAGAGTGAGTGTCAGCTTCTGCTTGTTGCTGCTGTGTTTCACCAAGTTGGTAGGGAGAGGTGAGCACTGGTGGCACTGCATTGCACCTGTAGTATGGGGAAATGGAGGCACTAAATGCACAGGTGGCTTACATGTTGGAGGAAGAGGGGAGGCACCGCAGGAGGTACTCACGCCCCAGAGTTTTCAGGCCCCGTAGCAGTTTCCTAGACCTCACTGACCTGCAGTGTCTCACTAGGTATCGGTTTGATAGGGCTGCCATTCAGCACCTTTGTGACCAGCTGCAACCCCTCCTGCAGCCCAGGACCCGTAGGAACAACCCCATCCCTGTGCACCTAAAGATCACTGCTTCTCTATCTTTTCTGGCCACTGGGAGTTTCCAGTCTATCCTATCTGTGAACACGGGTCTCACCCAGGTTTCCATTTCTAACTGCCTCTCCTAGTTCCTTGATGCCTTCCTTACCCTCACCTCTGAGTACATCATCTTCCCCCCCAGCCCCTGCAGAACAACATGGTTGACTTCTACGCCGTAGCTCATTTCCCCTCGGTCTTAGGCGCCATTGGCTGCACACATGTCGCACTCAGACCCCCCTCCCCCCCCCGGGCACAAGAGGCCACTTATAGGAACAAGAAAGCATTCCACTCACTCAATATACAAGTTGTGTGTGACGCCCAGAGGGTGATTCTAGACGTGTGTGCCCAATACCCAGGTTCCACCCATGACACCTATATATTGCAGCACTCAGGAATCGTCCGCAGGTTTGAACGAGGGGAGATCACTGGCGGATGGCTCCTAGGTAAGTGCAGCTTGGATCTGCCCAAACTATAACTCTTCCACCAGGCAACCCTCCACAACCCACTATTCCCAATCCCCCGACCTCCACAAGGTACCCGCTCCAAACAATACACTCATCTATCTCATTCTGCTTTTCCCCAAAGGTCACAGAGGCTACCCACAGTGGAGTTGGCTCATGACCCCCATAGTGCACCCACAAACAGGGTCACAGGAGAACTACAACAGTAGACATTGGACCACCCGTGGCATCATTGAGCGCACCTTTGGACAACTTAAGAACAGGTTCCAATGTCTGGACCGTTCTGGAGGGGAGCTCCTGTACAGCCCCCAAAAGGTGGCAAAGATATTCCTGGCCTGCTGCATGCTACATAATTTGGCAATGCGCTGCTGCTGGGTCCTGTGGTTCTACCCCCTGGTCCTGTGTGCTTTCTTGTGCAGGCCCACTGGTTTGCTGCTCTGTGTGCTGGGGCTGGTGGCCACTAGTGCCAGCTTCTTCCTCTGACTGGCTGTCTTCACCTGCATAGCAAAAGGGGAGGAAGTGTGTTGGTCAAAATAACCCACTTATGTTTTTCAGCATTCATATGCATAGCCCCACATGCTAAGACCCAGCAAAGAGATGGTGAGGAATGGGATTGGCAGGCAAGCCACAGATGTCATTGTACATGGTACAGAGCTGGAAACGAGGAGCGCAATGTACTCCAGAGACTGATGTGCAAGAGAGCCACACAGGCATGTGGGTAGACATAGAACTGTGGAAAAAGTGCAGAGGACACAGTGGCTACAGCACCGAGGTGTGGGAAGGAGATATACAGAGTTTGGTGATGGGAAAAGAGGAGGGAGTGGGGAAGGCCCCCAAAGCTGTGAAACAGTGGTAACCTACACACATCTACCTGGAAACCCTCCCCCTGCTACTCCCTGTGTCATGGTCTGTAATGAATAGTGATTTGTATTGCATGTGGTGTTCTCACCCCTTTCCCTACTGAGGAGTACTACACTGTCCCCCACTTGTGTAAAACAAAGTGTAGTGCAGCACAACAGATACCCCAGGTTCCTAATGGTGAACCTACCTGAGTCCTCAGGCTGTGCTGATGTGTCAAGGGACCCAATGCCGTTGATCCCCTCTTGGGTCAAGAGCCCATGAATGATACGCTCGATAGGGGTCGTTAGCAGTGTCCTCTGCTGGGGGGTTGGCACCAGCCTTCTTCCTGACACCACGCCTCAGCCGGCGCCACTTCCATTTGCAGTCTTCCACATTCCTGCTACAGTGGAAGACTTTGTTGACCAGGTCCCTTACTGCCTCCCATTCTCTCTGCGTTGTTGTAACAGCCAGCCTCTGGCCCGTGGGAGCAAAGAGATACGTGTGCCTCCTCTGGATTTCCTGAACCAGCAGTTCAATTTCTGGGTCGCTGAAATTACCCTTGTGGGTGGGTGGTTGCTTTGGTGCCATTTTACCAATGCAATGCAAAGAATCGAAAATACAGAGAAGGGCGCTTAAATATTATCCCAGGGATGTCCATGTAAGAACGCGATGGGTGTCCCTGAGATGGGCATCTTAGTTTTCATTATTGACAAAATCCCTAAACGTCCCCAGCTGCTATGGCAATTTGGGCGTCCTCATTTCGATTATAGGTAGGAAACTATGGACGTCCCCAGCAGCTCTGTGTTTTGGGTGTCCTCATTTCGATTATGGTTGATAATGATAAACGTCCCCAGCTGCTCTTCCCATTTGGAAGTTTGCATTCCCTTTATTGGCGCCTCTTTAAAATGGCTTTCTCTGTGCTTCCACTTTAGAGGTTTTTCTTTAGATTATGGGGTGGTATTTCTAAGTGTTTTAGCTTCAGTTATAAAAAAAACCTTGTTTTTGCCACTGTATGCTTTTCTATACCTTTTTCTTTTTGAGGGGGGGGGGGGGTTGGGGGGGGGGCGGGACTTTTTGGCCAGTTCTTGAAAGATAACTGGTGTGTGGGATTTGTTTCAGACTGGTAGCTTAGCATATACTCTGCATTTTCTACATCTGACCAACTCTCCATTCTCTACCCTCCAGGAGCTCCTTGCTGAAGTGGACTGCAGTAACCACTAAAAACTGCTCCAGGGTCCTGCATACTGCTGTGATGGAGCTGGGTATGACATTTGAGGTTGGCATAGAGGCTGGCAAAAAATGTTTTTAAATTTTTTTGGGGGGTGGGAGGGGGTTGGTGACCACTGGGGGAGTAAGGGGAGGTCATCCCTGATTTCTTCCGGTGGTCATCTGGTCAGTTCGGACACCTTTTCGAGGCTTGGTCGTGAAAAAAAAATGGACCAAGTAAAGTCGGCCAAATGCTCGTCAGGGATGCCCTTCATTTTTCTGTTATCAGCTGAGGACGCCTTCGGTACGCTGCCAACACGCCCCCGTGAACTTTGGTCGCCCAGCAATGGAAAGCAGTTAAGAACGCCCAAAATCAGCTTTTGATTATGTCGATTTGAGCAACCTTGAGAGAAGGACACCCATCTCTCGATTTGTGTCGGAAGATGGGCGCCCTTCTCTTTCAAAAATGCCCCTGCTAGTCTACTATGCTCTCTATTGCAACCTCGCTATCAGGATGCCCTATCTTCCTTGTTTTGGTGATATCTTTGAAATATACTTAATTCCGAACCATGCACTTTTGAACAACTGTCAGCCTTCCCCCAGGCTCTAGTTTAAAAGCTGCTCTATCTCTTTTTAAAATGCCAATGCCAGCAACCTGGTCCAACCCTGGTTAAAGTGGAACCCATCCTTTCAGAATAGGCTCCCCTTTCCCCAGAATGTTGCCCAGTTCCTAACAAATCTAAAACTCTCCTCCCTGCACCATCATCTCATCCACACATTGAGACTCCGGAGCACTGCCTGTCTCTTGGACCTTGAGCATGGAACAGGGAGCATTTCTGAAAATGCTACCCTGGAGGATCTGGATTTCAGCTTTCTACCTAGGAACCTAAATTTTACTTCCAGAACCTCTCTCCAACATTTTTCTACATGATTGGTACCTATATGTACCAAGACAGCCAGCTCCTCCCCAGCACTATCTAAAATCCGATCTAGATGATGCGTGAGGTTCACCACCTTTGCACCAGGCAGGCAAGTCACCAGGCGATCCTCATGTCCACCAGCCACCCAACTATCTACATGCCTAATAAATGAATCACTAACTACAACAGGCATCCTAACCCTTCCCTCCTGGACAGAAGCTCCTTTAAACACATCCTCGGTAACTGAGGATATTGCATCCCCTGGTAGGCTGGTCCTGGCTACAGGATTATTTTGAACTTCACCAGGGTGATACTTTCCATTTAGGGGGCCTCCCTCCTCCAAGGCAGCATAGGGGTTGCCAGACTGGAGGTCAGACTTCTCTACAATGTCCCTGTAGGCCTCCTCTATGTACCTGTCCATCTCTCTCAGCTCCTCCAAGTCTGCTACTCTAGCCTCAAGAGAACAGACTCTCTCTCTCTCTCTCTCTCTCTCTCTCTCTCTCTCTCTCTCTCTGAGAGCTAGGATCTCTTTGCATCAAAAACACACATATAACCTCTCACCAACTTGGAGATAATCATACATGTGACACTCAGTGCTAAAAACTGGATAGCACCCCTGTCACTGTTAGACTGCTGTCTGCATCTTAGTACTATAAAGTTGTTTAATTAAAACAACTTCAGGTACTAGGGATATTAGATGAATATCAAGAGTCTAAAGATTATATGGTACAGCATGTATTTTATTTAGGGCCCCTTTATTAAGCCACATAGGTGCCTATCAGGCTTATTTTTGAAAGAGATCGTCGGCCATCTTCCGACACAAATCGGGAGATGACCGGCGATCTCCTGAAGTCGGCCAAATTGGTATAATCGAAAGCCGATTTTGTCCGGCTCCAACTGCTTTCCGTCACGGGGCCGGTGAAAGTTCAAGGGGGCGTGTCGGCATGGTAGTGAAGGCGGGACGGGGGCGTGCGTTGAGATGGGCGCTTTCAGCCAATAATGGAAAAAAAGAAGAGTGTCCCTGGCGAGAATTTGGTCCACTTTATTTGGTCCCTTTTATTGAGGTCCAAGTCCCAAAAAGGTGCCTGACCTGACCAGATGACCACTGGAGGGAATCGGAGATCACCCCCCTGACTCCCCCAGTGGTCGCTAACCCCCTCCCACCTTCAAAAAAACAACTTTAAAAACTTTTTTTGCCAGCCTCTATGCCAGCCTCAAATGTCATACTCAGGTCCATCACAGCAGTATACAGGTCCCTGGAGCAGTTGTGGTGGGTGCAGTGGACTTCAGGCAGGCAGACCAGGCCCACCCACCCCCCCCTACTTGTTACACTTGTGGTGGAAAATGGGAGCCCTCCAAAACCCACCCAAAACCCACTGTACCCACATGTAAGTGCCCCCCTTCACCCCTTAGGGCTATGGTAGTGGTGTATAGTTGTGAGAAGTGGGTTTTTTTTTTTTGGGGGGGGGGGGTTGGGGAGATCAGCACCCAAGGTAAGGGAGCTATGCACCTGGGAGCTATTTTTTTTTTAAACTTTTTAGAAGTGCCCCCTAGGGTGCCTGGTTGGTGTCCTGGCATGTGAGGGGGACCAGTGCACTACGAATCCTGGCCCCTCCCACAACCAAATGCCTTGGATTTGGCCAGATTAGAGATCACCGGCTTCAGTTTCCATTATGGGCAAAAACCAATGCCGGCCATCTCAAACTCGGCCATCTCTGACACTTGGGCGGCCCCAACCGTATTATCGAAAAAAAAGATGGTCGGCCATCTTTTTTGAAAATACGGTTGGATCTGCCCCTTTGCGGTGCCATCCTCGGAGATGGCCATCCTTGGAGATGGCCGGCCATGGAGATGGCTGGCGCCATTCAATTATCTCCCTTCATGTGTGCCCATCGCATGCCAAAATAGAGTTACCGCCTGACTACCGTGTGGGTCATGTGGTAATTTCATTTTTGCCACACGTCCGCTACATGTGTCTGAAAAAGATTTTTTATTTTCTGGCTTGCGTAGCGGATGCATGCCAAGTGGCATCTGATGCATGTAGGTCATTACTGCCCCAATTCTTTACCGCTAGGTCTATGGTCTCAGACCCAAAATGGACGAGCTGCAATTTTGATTTTGCCGCATGTCCATTTTAAGCCAAAAAAAGGCCTTTTTTACAGGTCTGCTGAAAAATGATTCTGCGTATGCCCAAAACCCGCACCTACACTATCGCAGGCCATTTTTCAGCGTGCCTTTATAAAAGGACTCCTTAGTGTTTGCTTCCCAGAAACTAATTAAATGTAATTAAAACTAATGAAAATGTAATTTAAAATCTTTGGAAAATACTCCTCTTGTTATCCTAATTAGAATAATGACTATAAATGGGATAGTTGGGTTAGTGGTGGGTTAGAGCTGGTGAAGGGGGTAGGAAGGAATACTAAACTAGGTCCTGTTGTGCCTGTTATTGCTGTGGTACAAAGTTCAAGTTTTAAAAATAGGGAGAAAAGGGTATAAAGCAGTGTTTCCCAAACTGTGTGCCGCGGCACCCCAGTGCATCACGGCAAACTCACAAGGCTGCCGCGGGGCAGATGGGAGTTCACACGCCAAGTGCCTGAACAGCAATTGGTGCAGCATCATTCACCTTCCTTTCTCAATTGACCGCCCGCCCACTGTAGGCTTCCAACAGTGATGTAAGTGTTGTCTTTGACCTTCCCCGAAGCCTTCTTTGTACAGCATCCCGCCTATGTGGGAATAGGAAGTGGCTGTACAAAGAGGGCTTCCAGGGCAGCCTGCCACTACCGGTAGACTGGAAGTTTGGAGGCCTGTTCCCGTCCCAGAACCCTGGCTGCTCACTACTCAGCTGTCAGGGAGGGAGGTCAGGGCTGCGGGACATTTTGTTGCCTCCCTCCTATGCTCAGCTCCAGGCTCTTCTTCATCCTGTCCCCAGTAACAAGGTAAAAAGTGGATTATAATGGATTACAAGGGGGCATGGGTTGGGGGGGGGGAGATAGTGCATGAGGGAGAGATGGAGAAATATTGCACATAATGTGTGGTGGGGCGAGGGGGTGGAGACTTGTATGCCGAGGGGGGGCACAAAAAATTGCTCAGACACTAAGCCATGAACCAAAAAAGTATGGGAACCACTGGTATAGAGACTAGTTGATAAAGTTTGCTTTTTCTTTTCTTTTTGTTTATTTTGCCCATCAATAACCTACAATTCCTCCTATAAACCCCAATCTTTAAGTTCCCAAAGCACAGAGCAAAATAATGTTCTCTTACCAGAGAAATGTCCTCTTCTCTCAGAACTTCTCTGGAAGAAACTTAAGTGGGACCTATCCTCTCTAATAGTTTTGATTCTAAGGGGACTGCTTCAAACAAACCTTTTGAAACTAACTCATTAATCCGATTTCCTTCAGTAACCTTTTTCAAATATTCTACTTCCTCACACGTTAATTAACATCTAATTCAGGTCTTTTAGGACAGAATCTGAGCCTTGCTACTATCATTTTTAAAGTTCTTTGGCTGTTAGGTTTCTATCTCTAGAAAAAGTTTCAGTTTAAAACTATGGAAAAAGGGTTGTACACTATGGAAACTAGTTAATAATGCTTGCTTCTCTCTCTCTCTCTCTCTCTCTCTCTCTCTCTCTCTTTTGTATTTCCCTAAGACTGAACTAGATCCTGCTGTGCCTGCTAGAGGCTATCTGTTAGTGCTGTGGTACAAAGTTCAAGTTTTAAACCTAGGGAGAAAAAGGTATAGAGACTAGTTGATAAAGTTTGTTTTTTCTTTTCTTTTTATTCTGCCTATCAATAACCTACAATTCCTCCTTTGAACCCCAATCTTTAAGTTCCCAAAGCACAGAGCAAAATAATGTTCTCTTACTAGAGATACTTCCTCTTCTCTCAGAACCTGTCATATAAGGATTGGGATATCCCGCCTATCCTAAACAAGATATCTTAACCTACGGTTTACAAATAAAGTCTGTTACGTATATGAATATTGTTTATGTGCAGATTCTGCCTGCTAGTGCCAAATGTGGTGGATTTGTGCAGCTTCATATTATGCTCTTAAATCATGCATTCCTAAGCCTTACCTCCAATTCATGCTTGCAAAGAATTAGCAGTGGAACCCTAGGAGGTTTGCCCTGCCAAATAAAACTACTAATATCATGCTGCCATTGCTCAAGTATCCGCCCCAGAATGGATAGAGGGAAGGATTGAAACACATACAAAATTCTGGGTAATATATTCATTTTTACTGCTCCCACTTTCGCCAATCAAGGCTGAGATCTAATTGTACTCCAATTGTACTCCATTGGCTGAGATCTAATTGTACCTTTTTCACCAGCTGCCCATAGTTATCTCAATTTCCAGATACTTCAGAGAATGTTCAACCCATTGGAAAGAAAATTCAGTTTAAGCTGAGCAAACTTAGCATCTAACAAATTGACTTTTAAAGTCTTAATCTTATCCAGAGTAATTTTAAACCCAGAGAATGCCCCATATTCTTTCATCTCCCAAAAGAGATTCAGAACAGAGGTAAGAGGCTGGTTAACTTTGAGCAGGACATCATCTGCAAATAAAGATATATTATTATCCTCTCCCCATATTCTGGGACCTTTAATATCTGGGTTATCTCTAATTCACTCCATTAAAAGCTCCATTGCTAGAGCAAACAATAATGTTGACTGGGAACATCTATGATGAGTCCATCTCTTCAAAATAAATAAATCCAAATATACCTCATTGGCCTTAGGAATAGTGAATAAGCTGACTATCCAATGCATAAATTTAAACCCAGCACCACTTTTCTCAACATTGCTAGCATAAAGGCCCAGTTGACTATTAAATGCTACAAATGTTTTTCCCTGTTCACCCATTGCCACTTGGGAGAGTGGAAGGGGAGATAAGATTTGTTAACAGGTTTAGCCACTGCACGTGCCTCTTCCAGAATGTTCAGCCTGCACAGTGACCAAAGTAGCCCAAGCTTTAGCAGGAGTCTTGGACCTCTTAGCTGGTGACTCCATGATCACAAGCTATGCCACCGCTGCCATCTTGGACTCAGTGTTGGGACTCGTGGATTTTAGAGATCCTACTCCCACCTTACTGCTCATGAATTTGTAACTCTCCAACTTTCTCCAGGTGGACATAGCATGATTAGGAAGGTCACCAGCTTCTTTATTCTCACAAAAAAGTTCCATTAGGGGGAATTATAATATTTATCTTACACAGACCTGAAGGAGCTTCATACCCATGTGACCATTCACTGTGCTGACATCACTTCCTCCCATTTCTGATATTATGTAACTGTCTGGCACTCCAGTTTGGTGACCTCAAGAGTACCAATAATATATCTTTAGATAACAATATATTGAAACATTCAGTGCCTCAGGTAACATACCCCACCTAGTCAAACTTCCTGCTGTGATGACAAGACCAGAAAAATGTTACAATGTGCCCAATAATTACAAAACAATGTGGGTGGGTGTGCTGAAAATCAAAGGAGGCAGAAAACCAGTATCCTTCCCTTTTCACTTCATAGCATCCTATTCCCCTGACCCTTGATCCCCAGGGGCATGACCAACCAGGTAGCTGTATATTTCAAATTTAATAGTAAACCATACCTGTAGGAACTTCCACTCCTCTAACCCCCCATCCACAACCCTCATCATTAACCCCCCCTTGCATTTTCCAAACAAAAAAAAATGAGAAGAGAAATTGAGGGCACCTTTTTTAAGTACCCTATTTCTGAAAATAATAGGGCTTTGACCTTGTGACTTCCAATATTACAGAAATAAAATTATTTCTTTTTTTTGTTCTTTCTACAAAGAAAAAGATGTCATACCAAATCCAATGTTCTCTAGGACAAAAATCAACTTTTCTAAAAGTACTGTGTCATTACGGATGTAATGATATTGAAAAAAAATGGATTGAAGACACCCAGAGTCCACAGACAGCATTTTAAATAAGAGTGAGTTATTATACAATGGGAGCTCCAGTTCCATCACTAAAGAAAAGACAGAAAGCTTTTGTTGTATGTTATTCACATAATGAGCAAGTGAATAGAAGCACTCACTGCTAAAAGCAAAGTTGTGTAGCTTGTCATTATCTGAAAACCTTCTGCACTGAGACATGTAAGTGAAAAGCTGAGCACTATGAAATGACCCCACCAACCTTTCAGATGGCAAAATGATAAAGGAAGCCGAAACATGCAATCAAACTATTGGTCCCAATTGTCAGGGAGACACCACAAACAGTTTATCCGGATCCCTGCATTGTTTACACCATCATACACTATTAATGTTATAAGAGAAAGGTTAAAAAAAATCAAAATGGTTTAAGAGAATAATTAGGAGCCTGGACATATATGAGAAGAATAGAGACTGGAAGCTATTTTAAGTCTCATAAGACAGCGAGAATCAACTGGGTTTGATCCCACATACACATTCAGAAGATTTTAAATATATCTTCTTCACCTTCAGGGAAGTTGGCACAGATGTTTTCATTCATTCATCAATGATCAACTAAGAGGACGCAAAAAGAACCCTAAATCATCAGTGGCATTGTAAAAAAATGTCTCCACATATATTTTCATTGAGGACACACACAGTGCAGTTTCTTTTGACAGTGAAATATCATTATAGTACATGTTGCACCATTAAAACTGATTTTAAATGGACTTCATCACTATAGTCATCCTTTAGATAGTCATGAACTATATAAAGCAGAAGGTTATACTGAATTTTGACCTCCGCAACAATTGTAGGGCTCCTCTAGAAGGATTTCTTTTCCAAAAAAAGAGTTATAGATTTTTACACAATGTTGTTTGACAGTTCTATAGAAAGCTTTGTAAATATTGTCCCTGATATTCAGCCAAGGAGTTCATTGTATAAAGCTATGTACACTATCCACCTTACTTTATAAATGTTAGGCACCATTTGTGCATGGAAAAGCAACATTAGACTGTTGGGAGCATATATATGTGCACATATATGCAGTATAGCATGTACATGTATATGCCCTGAAAGGGTATGCATTTAGCATGGAGAGTTAGTGTATGTTGGGCAAGACTGCTATCTGCATGCAAAAGGCATATTCTGGAAATGGCATGAAGGCAGATGGTGTGTAACAAACACACCCAAATGTACACCCCCAAAAATAGCATTTGAGGGGTAGAAAAGATATTTATTTTTTATTTTTTTATATTTATAAATTTTCAATTAACAATTACAGAAACTACCCCCTGCAATTTTACATTTCTAAGAAAAAAACAAAAAGAGAGAAAAATGAAATAACAGGAAACTTCCATCTTAAATTTGACCACTATAAAAAGGAAAAGGGAGAAGGGGGGGGGGGGGCCTAAAAAAGGAAAATATACAAGGAAAAATCAAATAAGTAAAAACACATCTTCCACTACATCCCATCCAAGGACACCCATGAGCCGGAACAGCCACAGTAAACAGGAGCAAACAGCCAGCATGTCTTACACTGTTACCATCTTGGCCCCCAGAAGATATGTATTTTGACCTGAAGGATTTCCTGGTATATTGTGCTGCCTAGTTAGTGACTGAATACATGGTCATGCCTCACTCTTCATTAAATTGCTATCTCTCTGCTCTCACCTAACCACTGGCATGCCGAGGGTAGGATGGTGGTGGCGGTCGGCCATGGGTGCATGCTGCAAGGGGGTGTAGGGAGCAGTCATGTGGCTGTTGGCTCCACTGGTTCCCTGCTCCATATGATGGTACTTCCTGTTCCAGAGCAGGGAACTGGCAGAGCCGACAGCTGCGCAACTGCTCCCAGCACTCCCAGCACTCCCAGCACTCCCAGGAGGTAAGAACAATGAACTGGGTGGAGGTGATGCTCCGAGGTTGGTGATGCACAAGGGTGTGATACACCTGGGAGGGGGGTGCACAGCGGCAATCTTTCTGGGTGGCAGTCAACTTAAGAACGCCAGTGCACCTAACCCTCTACAACTCTAGTAATTTTCACTCTGCTGATTTTAACCCTTTCAAGTTAACATCTTCTCCAAACCTCTAACTACCTTTTCCCCACCCTCTCCTCGCCCCTCCCCCCACTGCCCCACCATTCCACCACCTCTCTGTGCAATGGACAGAGTTTGTGTGTGTGTGTGTATGTGCGGGAAGGAACAGTGCAATGAGCATGCAAATACATGCTCATGAGGTCATTTGCTATTCCTCCCCAATGCTCAGTGGACAACGTGTCAAACAAGGGTGTTCTTTCTGCTATAAACCCTACCCCATCTCAGAGCTGGTGTTAGGGTTGTGCTGAGCCTTGGTGAGATCCCCAACACCAAAGAAACACTTAACACTGGACTGACCAAGCAAAGCCCAAAGATACAACACCACAAAAGACTGTGAGGGGAGGGAGCCAGGGCTGGGAACTCTGCTGTAGAGATGGGCAGGAAAGTAGCTACAGAGCTTTTCCTTCAGCAGGCAGACTGGCAGAAGATGGGCAGCAGAGAAGGAGGAACACTGTATCCTTTCTGCATTGTAACATGCATGCTCCCCTGATTCAGATTAGGGCCCAACTTCAGATAGGTCGTCGTGCCGCTGGCCAACCGGCACTTCTTTGTCCTCCTTCCCTCCCTTCTCTGGCTTGAGTGCATGCACCAGACATTATCCTCTCACTGAATTCCCTAATGCTCAGTGATATGAGCTCACCTATATTGCATCTGATTAGCGTTGAGAATTGGGGAGTTTTTCTAGTGTGCTGTTCCGGTGATATTTCTCAGGTACTGTTCTTTACAGTGCTGGAATTTTGAGCATCTGGGCCTAAGTGCTCAGTGCAAGAATATTGGGCCCCTTTTACTAAGCGGCGGTAAGTCCAATGCAGGCTTACCACTCGCTAAAAAACAGAAAGTACCGGTGGGCTACCACAGCAACCCAGCATGACTTCCCATTCCTAGTGCACCCTAACTGGTGGTAATCAGGCAGTGTTGCTCGCTGCCCGGTTACTGCCGGGTTAATGTGGGAGCCCTTACTGCCACCTCAATGGGTGGTGGTAAGGGGTCACCCCTGAAATGGCTTTGCGGCAAGTGATTTACTTGTCGTTCGGCCATTTCCTGCAGGAAAGAGAGACTTCCCTTTTACCCACTATAGTAAAAAGGGGCCTTGGCGCATGTGAAAAACATGCACCCCTTTTTCCTTCAGCTTGGTAAATGGGGCCCATTCTTTTTTGAAAAAGTGTGAAAAGTGTCTACTCGAGAAAGAAATAATAATAAGTGAAGAATTACATGTCAAATAACAGTGCAAGGTAAAAAAAAATGTGTTAAACTGAACTGGTCATTGTCAAAAAATGACTAAAAAGAAGGATTAGTTTGTGAAGAATAAAATACCACACCAAAATGTGCAGTATATGTGATATAATAATACATATTTAACAATACACACATATCTGAGAAGTGCCCAAAGTTTAGTCAAAATTTACAACCAGTGTCATCACAAAGACAAAACTGTGTGTGGAACCAGCGGTGCATAAAAATGTGACACATTAACAAAATATAATATCAAATGTGACCAACCGTGAAATGTCTGTCTCAAAAAAACTAAAAACATCTCATCATAAGAACTCAAAGAAGAAACAGCCAAGCTGTTTGATTCATCATCCTCCTGGTAAACAAACTTACCACCAAATGCCTTGTTAAGCTCAGGCCAACACCGGCTCCTGCTAAATAATGGACCGTTCCAAACACAGTACAATAGACAATATAAGGAACTCCAACACAAATCTCTGTAACCTAAACAAAGGCACTCAGGGGTCCTTTTACTAAGCCATGGTAGGATTGTACTACTGTGAGAGCACAAAACGAGATTGTCAGAGCGCCTTGACTCCTCCCTTGAAAGATCTGGAGGTCAAAATGGGTCCTCGTCAGGAGTTGGGAGTCTCTAGTCTGGGTGTTTGACAGCCAGACCCGCGTTTGAAGAATAGAGGCTTAAAAGCTAAGTCATTATCCAGCTTATTTTTGAAAGAGAAAAACGCCTATAGTGCAATCTAAATCGGGAGATAGACGTTTGTCTCGCAAAGGCGCCCAAATCGGTATAATCGAAAAGCCAATTTTGGGCGTTTCCAACTGCACTTCATCGCGAAAACGAATAAAGTTGACGGGGGGGGGGGGGTGTCGGAGGCATGGTGGAGGCGGAACTGGGGCGTCGTTATCAGCTGAGGAGAGATGGGCGTCTTTAGCTGATAATCGAAAAAAAAAAAGCCGTTTTTAACCCTGATTTTAGGTCACTTTTTTTGGACCCTTTTTTTTCACGAACAAGTCCCAAAAAAGTGCCCCAACTGCCCAGATGACCACTGGAGGGAATCGGGGATGACCTCCCAGGACTCCCCCCGTGGTCACTAACCCCCTCCCACCCAAAAAAAAAACCCACTTTAAAAACTTTTTTCCCAGCCTGTATGCCAGCCTCAAATGCCGTACCCACCTCCATGACAGCAGAATGTGTTCGATCCTGCACAGCCTTTCCCTGGGTCAGATGTGGCTTTCAGGTGCAGTACAGGGTCACATCAGCATTGCATCGTGGTGGGTGTAGGGTATTGGGCTCCATAATTTCATGGATGGAGGAGTGGCCTAGTGGTTAGGGTGGTGGACTTTGGTCCTGGGGAACTGAGGAACAGAGTTCAATTCCCACTTCAGGCACAGGCAGCTCCTTGTGATTCTGGGCAAGTCACTTAACCCTCCATTGCCACATTGAGCCTGCCATGAGTGGAAAAGCACAGGGTACAAATGTAACAAAAATAAAATTAGCTTTTGTTACAGTCTCACAATGTTGGTAGTTGGTAGGCTCTTCTCCCATGGTGCTTTTCCCTCTGCCTACTAGGTCAGAGTGTGCCCTGTTGTGTTTACTGTTGTAGTCCATGCGGTAGTGGCCATTTTTGTAAGCCAGTTTTAGTTCCCTTTCCTGTGTTAGCCACGTTAGACAACTTAGTTCTTCTCTTGAATGTGGCTGAATGAGGGCATTGTACAGCATTCTGCCAGTTCTGACCTACTGCTCATCTCAGTACCAGGGAGACTCGTTGCCAGTGGGGCACAACCTCTGATCTGCAGTTAACTGTGAGTAAAGGCGGTTATTCCAATAAAGGACGTTTTCATTGAGATTAGTCTTCAGGTGTCAACTGGTGTGCCAAGGTTATATAGCAGCAACCAGTCCTAGAGGCCTGCGTGTATGCAGGTCCCTGGAGCACTTTTAGTGGGTACCGCAGTGCACTTCAGCCAGGTGGCCCCAGGCCCATCCCTCCCCCACCTGTAACACTTGTGCTGGTAAATGGGAGGCCTCCAAAACCCACTGTACCCACATGTAGGTGCCCCCTTCACTAGGGTTACCATATGGCTCCAGAAAAAGGAGGACGGATTGAGCCAGCCGGGTTTTACTTCCATTGCTTTCAATGGAAGTAATTGAGCCAGCCGGGTTTTACTTCCATTGCTAAAGCAATGGAAGTAAAACCCGGCTGGCTCAATCCGTCCTCCTTTTTCTGGAGCCATATGGTAACCTTATGCCTTCACCCCTAAGAGCTATGGTAGTGCTGTACATTTGTGGGTTTTGGGGGAGGGGGGTTGGGTGTTCAGCACCATTGGTAAGGGAGCTATGCATGTGGGAGCTTTTTCTGAAGTCCACCGCACTGATGTAGGGTGCCCAGTTGGTGTCCTGGCATATCAGGGGGGCGAGTGTACTACGAATCGTGGCCCCTCCCACGACCAAATGGCTTGGATTAGGATGTTTTTGAACTGGGCATTTTTAGTTTCCATTATCGCTAAAAAAAACAAACGCCCAGCTCAAAAACGTCCATTTTTTCGAAAATACGGTTCGGCCCGCCCCTTCACGGACCCGTTCTCAGAGATAAACGCCCATGGAGATAGGTGTTTCCGTTCGATTATGCCCCTCCACATATTTTTGGATAATTTTGAATGATTATGAGCAAGAAATAAAAAAAAAAACAAGAAATAATAACAAATTTGATAAACAATAAAAGGATAGGATAAGGAGGTTTTTGATCTGTGATGAGCCATAGTCCAGAGTGTGCCTTGAGAAGATATTGATGACTACGTTCATCTTGGCACCTGGGCATTTTGAGACCTTTTCCTCTTGTTTTTGATTTTGAATACTGATCCATCAACATGTAAATAGTGATTATCTTCAGTCTATTGTTGGCACTATTATAAATAGCCAAAGTGTGTGAACTTATGTTAAATGATGTGCATCTCAAACTAGCAAATGGAGTTGCTATCGCCAGAGCGGAGAGCTAGCGACAGATTCTTTTGTGTCCTAGTGCATAAAATATAGGTGTTGCCAAATTATTTGCAGCAGGCCAGGAATATCTTTGCCACGTTTTGGGGGCTATACAGGAACTCCCCTCCAGAACGGTCCGGACATCGAACCTGTTCTTAAGTTGTCCAAAGGTGCGCTCGATGATGCCACGGGTGGTCCAATGTCTACTGTTGTAGTTCTCCTCTGACCCTGTTTGTGGGTGCATTATGGGGGTCATGAGCCAACTCTCTTGGGGGTAGCCTCTGTTACCTTTGGGGAGAAGCAGGATGAGAAAGATGAGTGTGTATTTTTTGGAGCGGGTACCTTGTGGAGGTGTGGGGGGGGGGGGGGGAATAGTGGGTTGTGGAGGGTTGCCCAGTGGAGGAGGTATAGTTTGGGCAGATCCATGCTGCACTTACCTAGGAGCCATCCACCGGTGATCTCCCCTCGTTCAAACCTGCGGAAGATTCCTGAGTGCTGCAATATATAGGCGTCATGGGTGAAACCTGGGTATCGGGCACACACGTCTAGAATCTCCCCCTGGGCGTCACGCACAACTTGCATATTGAGTGAGTGGAATGCTTTCTTGTTCCTATAAGTGGCCTCTCGTGCCTGGGGGAGTCTGAGTGCGACATGTGTTTAGTCAATGGCATCTATGAATGAGGGGAACCAAGCTACGGTGTAGAAGTCAACCATGTTGTTCTGCAGGGCCTGGGGGGTGGTGGGGAAGGTCATGTACTCAGAGGTGTGGGTAAGGAAGGCATCCAGGAACTGGATGAGGCAGTTAGAAATGGAAGGCTGGGTGAGACCCGTGTTCACAGATAGGACAGACTGGAAATTCCCAGTGGCCAGAAAAGATAGAGAAGCAGTGTTCCTACAGGTCCTGGGCTGCAGGAGGGGTTGGAGCTGGTCACAAAGGTGCTGAATGGCAACCCTATCAAAACGGTTCCTAGTGAGACATTGCAGGTCAGTGAGGTCTAGGAAACTGCTACGGGGCCTGAAAACTCTGGGGCGTGAGTACCTCCTGCGGTGTCTCCCCTCTTCCTCCATCATGTAAGCCACCTGTGCATTTAGTGCCTCCATTTCCCCACACTACAGGTGCAATGCAGTGCCACCAGTGCTCACCTCTCCCTACCAACTTGGAGAAACACAGCAGCAACAAAAAGAAGCTGACACTCACTCTCCCACCACCGACAAACAATGCAGTCACACACAGCAGAGCCACACTGCAAGCACTCTCTGACCCAGTACAAACTCTCCTGCCACACCCTCTAGCCACTCACGCTCCAAGCAGCAAACGACAGTCTTCACAAACACGCTGCAGCAGTACACAGGACAAAGACAAACAGAGACTACAAACAGGTAAGGGAATGAATTATGAACTTGGGGACAGTGAATGGAGAGGGATAGGGAGAGGGGATGGTGGTGATAAAGGAAGGAGTAGTGGTGTCTGGATTTGGGGCTAGAAGGGGTAAAACACAAATGAGGCAGGTGAGGAGGAAAACGTTTCGACTACGGCATACAGACAAAGTTAACAGGTACTGAACAAACTCTCAGCTTTCTCTCCCAACACACTCTCCAACTGCACAACATTGCTAATGGGTCTAAAGACGACTTCCCCCTTACCCTGGTCACTTTTATTTGAGGTCTAACTAAGGACGCCCATGTTCCGACCCATGCGAAACCATTTTGCAAGCTATTATACACTGGGAGCGCCCATCTTGTAATGCCGCCCACAACATGCCCCCTATGGGGACAGCCATAGATGGGCATTCTCGCGCTTAGGACGCCTTTACGGCCCGGTTTCGATTATTGGATTTGGGCAATCTTCTTTCACGGGGACACCAATGTGCCTTTTGTACCACTTTTTGGACACCCTTTTCTTTCGAAAATGAGCCTGATTGTCAAAGATTTTGGCTGTGGATATAGGCATGCTGCAAGGATCTGCATTATTATTTAATTTGCATTCAAAACCACTTTGTGTTTTATTATGTGAAATGCAGACTGAGTTTAAATTATATGCAGATGATATACATTTTTCCCCCTGTATATGAGGGTTTTTCTATAGGATGGGAGAAATTGACTGAGTAGTTGAGAAAGATTAAGCTATGGATGCAAGCAAATTATTTAGCATTGAATTTATCAAAGACAGAAATGATGCTTGTAGCTAGATCTAATAATGATATAGTTCACAACCATTTTGTGTTTGAGGGGGATGGAGATCCCAATTAAGAACCAGATTACAAGTTTGGGTGTTATTATTGATTCAAGAGTGGCAATGCAAACACATGTTTCTAGATTGGTACAAACATTTTTTTTTTCAGTTTAAAGTCCTGAGCAAGTTGAAACCGTTTCTGCCAAATCATGATTTTCAGATAGTTGTACAAAGTTTGGTACTTACAACAATAGATAATTGCAATAGCCTTTTATTGAGCATTTCAGAAACCAGAATTCATGTGCTATAGGTTGTTCAGTATGATGCAGTGCACATGATTTTTGCTTTGGGTCATGTTGAGTCTTTCAGAGCCAATGAATTCTCATTGATTGCGAATTGCCTATAGAGTTAGAGTTCATTTTAAATTGCTTTTATTGTTTTTCAGGACCTTGCATAATTCAGTTCCTGTGTATTTTTCTGAAAGTGCTGCATTCTTATAGGCTGACATGAGCATTACATTCTGAAAACACACAGGGGTCCTTTTACCAAGCTGTTGGAAAAATGGCCCTGTGTTAGCACATTTTTCCCATGTACCAGGGCCATTTCTACTGCATCAGGTAAAAAAGCTTCCGACACACATGGCCATGCAGTGAGAGAACTCTTACCGCATGACCATGTGGCAGGGAGCCCTCACTGTCACCCGTTGAGGTGGCGATAAGGGCTCCCACCCTAACCCAGAAGTAACAGGCAGCACGCTGATCATATATTTTTGTGTTTGACTTTGTCTAAATGACTGTTTGTTTATTTTGTAACCCGCCTAGTTAATAGGTGGGTTATACATGTTTTTTAAACAAATTAATTAATTAATTTGCACACATCTTATTTATTTTGATTTTGCTCACACCTTTTTCAGTATTAGCTCAAGGTGAGTTAAATTCAGGTACACGGGGTATATTTGGGTGTGCAATTCTGGGCACCATATATAGAATCCGGGGTTAATATGCACTAATGCAAACAGCCTGTTTCCATGCTCTTTCCCTGCCCATAACACACCCCCTCCAAAAGATATTTAAAACAATAGCTAACATGTGAGCACAGACTAACAGAAAAAATACTGTAAAATGCTTTAATGCATTTTGCAATAGCCCGTTTTTCATGCAGTAAACAAAAATCAGGGCTCGCCTTTTAGTAAAATGGCCCTCTTTTTATTATTTTTTCTCAATAAAGGTTTGGACAGCATTTGTCCCACCACGCATGGTCCCTGCACTTGAACATTCCAGTGCATTGTTTTATTAATGTCAGGAAAAAGAGGCAGTGGGGAGTTCAGCATATGTTAGGCACTGTCTTGTGCTATACCACTGCTAAGGAAATGGCAGTCTGTGCCGCAGATAGTAGGTTGCAATGTTCCACTTAGTTATCTCATTTGAAAACAAGAAGCAATCATGCCCTTTCTGTGATATATATATATATTTTTTAATCAACCATATTCATTCCTTGTACCTAAATCATTTCACTTTATGACTGATTTTGTATTCAGGGGAAATATGTAATTGCCCCTTTCAATCAACGTATAGAGTTCAACATGTGATAATCAGTGCTAGGTCATAAGAGAGCCCATAATACTATTGTAAAATTTGATGGAGGCTCATCAACCTTTCATTCAGTAAAGACATGTATTTGCACTAATGATGCTAGAATCAGGGACTAGGATAATGCATCTGCAACAGTAACAGTATCACTCCTTTAATGCAAAAGTAAGAGAAACATTTTATAGCCATAACTAATATAAAGCAACACATTAGAAAACAGGTGGATAATTTATTTGAAATCTATTATGGACCATTTGTGAACTTCTGCCTGCTTCATATAGCCTGTAGGTTGACCCAACTAAATCCAAATCTATCACAGAAATCATTTTTACTATTTGAATTGAAAAAAATCTGATTCTCCAAGGACCAAAAAGGCATATTATCCTCACATGTTGGTGACATCATCCACAGATCCTGGTGTGCACACCTCCAAATGCACTGCCACTTTAAATCTTTGAGATAGTGTCCCCACTGTGCATGCGTGGGTGCCTTTCCACCTGAGGTATGAGCATGGGACCAGCAGAGTATGTAGGTTGTGTTTAATCTCTCCTCAGCTCACCAAACTTTACCCTTTTTGATGCCTTCCCTTTTTGGGACTTTTTTCTCTTCACATTATTCATTTTTCTTCAAATGAAAATATCACAAAAATGTAAACATTTTAATAAAATGAATTGTTCATTTTATTAAAATGTTTAATTTTTTTGTATGTTTTCATTTTCAGCCCTTTTGGGCCTCTCAGCCTGTTCTTTGGTGGAGAATCATTGACTATTTTGGATATGTGACTACTCAAGCTCCATGGGCCATAGATCCTTTTGACTTTGCACCAGTCATCTTTCCCTCCATGTCATCACAGGTGCCAAGTGGCTTTACGAAGTGTACTCGATGCAACAGAACCACATCAGGCACAGACCCCCATAATTGCTGTGTTCAGTGCTTAGGTCCAGAGCACCAAGATATTCTATGTAACCTCTGCCTATGCATTCTAGTCAGGACCTTTAAGGGAGCCCATAGCATATAGCGGAGGGCATATAATGTCAGCCAAGCAGAGCTGTGCAGTATCTTGTTTAGGATTTACTAGAAATGTGAGAATGGATAAGGTTAAAAACAATTGTAGGTGATTAGATAGAGCATGGATGTTGTGTGGGAGGGGTTTATGGAGGTGCTTTGTTTTGTGTGTGTTTTTGGTGGGCAGAGGGCGTTCTGTGGAGGGTGGTGGTTGGGAAGGAAAGTTTGTGGACAGCTTATTTTTGTCCTGCCCATCCTACTCTGGGTATGGTTTAGTTTAAGGTTTTGGGGTATTGTGGGTGGCAGGGGTGTTGGTTGCAGCTCAGCATGTGGAATTTTGGGGTGATTTAAATGCATTGAGGTTTATAAAAGTTTGCAATGCCTGATGTGCTTCTGTGTTGCACTGCTACAAGTAGTTGGGGGTCCTGCAATACTGTGGACCTCTTGGTGGGGGGATTGGGGATGACATTGCAATTTTAGGATGTGGTTAGTTTGGCACCAGCTAGCTTCATGCGGGATGTTTGTATTGTATTCAGGAGTTATTTACTGATGTTAAATTTTGAATTATAACTGTTTTGTATTCATGTTGAGACATTTGGGATGAATAAAGATGTGGCCCATTTATTTGCCACAAATAGAATTCTTGTTAGGTTATTTTTTATATATATTTGTGAGCATGTGTTGAACACAGCATAAAACAAGAAAAACGTTTCAGTTCTGCATTAACATCAGCATCCGCACTAGATTCAGCACTAGATGCGGAACCTGCATCGGCAGCACCGAAACAGCATCAAAAAACTTCGGTACCACATACCTGTGAAGACTCTCTATGTCCTCATTATCTATGTTGTGTATATCGAGGGACCTGCATGTTCAGTCTAGGCTGACCCTTCATGGTGGATCACTGCTCACAATGTCAGAGCAATGGTGACTTCAGTAGTCCATTTCCACTTTGCCTCCATTGAAGACATTTGCAAGGCAGCTATGTAGTCTTCTATTCAAACCTTCACTGCTCACTACTGTCTGGAGCAGAATTCTAGGTTGGACAGTCAATTTGGACAATTTTTTTACTACTTGAAAGTCAACTCTGTCCACCAGCTACTTTGTTTTCCACCAAACTCACTACCTACTTAATACTAAATCTATCTATATTGTGACCATGGCCGCTTTTGAGTCCCACATGTGAGGATACACGTCTGCTTGTCCTTGGAGGTGATCTCCGAGGACAGCAGGCATATAGTCTCACATCCCTCCTGCCTCCCCTGGGAGTTGTCTTCTTAGCTTTAGTATTGTACTGTTGGTCTCAGGATCACACCTCAGGCAGGAAGACACCCACAAATGCATGGTGGGGGCACTGCCTCAATGATTTAAAGTGACAATGTACTTGGGAGTGTCCGCACTGGGCTCCATGAATGGGACAGAGAAGGGCAATGAAAATGATAAAGGGGATGGGATGAATTCCCTATGAGGAAAGGCTGAAGTGGCTAGGGCTCGTCAGCTTGGAGAAAAGATGGCTGAGGGGAGATATGATAGAGGTCTATAAAATAATGAGTGGAGTGGAATGGGTAGACATGAATCGTTTGTTTACTCATTCTAAAAATACATAGACTAGGGGGCATGCAATGAAGCTACAAAGTAGTAAATTTAAAATGATTCAGAGAAAATGTTTCTTCAATCAACATGTAATTAATCTCTGGAATTCATTGCCAGAGAATGTGGTACAGGCAGCTCAGCGGGGTTTAAAAAAGGTTTGGATGGCTTCCTAAAGGAAAGGTCCATAGACTATTATTAAAATGGACTTGGGGAAAATCCACTGCTTATTTCTGGGATAAGCAGCATAAAATGTATAGAGCTTCTTGGGGATCTTGCCAGGTATTTGTGACCTGGATTGGCCACTGTTGGAAACAGGATGCTGGGCTTGATGGATCTTTGGTCTGCCCAGTGTGGCAATACTTGTGTACTTATGACATCATGTGAAAATATATACCTTCTGTCTTCAGAGAACACCTGCTACAGATAAGTAACTTTGCTTTAAAGTCTGAATGTGGTTGCAGAAGGTAGAGAGATTCATATCCAGCTGAAAATTTTATATACTGTAAAATACAGTAGTTAAAATTTGATAGAAATCATAACATATTTTAACAGAATGTATATCTTTTGTCTAAGGTAAACGATTATATTACAGTACAAAGCTGTAACAGAACAAATTAATTGAAATTGAAAAGTTTTTTTTTTCAATTTTGGTTGTCCTATCAAGGACATCTATTACATATTAGTCTATTGTAATTAAAATGAACTGAGTCTAGCAGAAAAATTATTAATTTCAAAATTAAAATACAATTGTATAACATTAGCAATAATTACACAGTACACAAAAATCCTTTTTTCCCAAAAGAGACAATTTTAATGGCTGATTTTTGAATTATTTGAAAGGAAAAGGTGATTTATAATTACTGTTGAGCAACAAAATATGTAGACCAGAAACAAATAGATAATAGGGGCCCTGTTTACTAAGCAGCGTTATAGATGCATTAACAATGTTAATGCACATTAACCATATACACCCATTAACCATGTACATGCCTACAATATACCTATAGGAGACTACATAATGAGCACGCTAAGTGTAGGCGTGCTAAAAACACTAACGTACCTTAATAAACAAGGCACTAAATGAACAAATATGTAAAACATTCAGAAGGATGGATTGAGGAATGCTTGCCATCATAGCTTTCCACAGGGAGACAAGAACATAAGCCTTGCAACACTGGAACAGTATCCTGTTTCTAACAGTGGCCAATCCAGGTCAGAAGTACCTGGCAATATAACAAAAGAGTTAAAAAAAAATGTATGCTGCTTATCCTAGAAAAGAGTAGTGATTTTTCCCAAGTCCATCTTAATAATGGCTTATGGAATTGTCTTTAAGGAAATTATCTAAATCTTTTTTAAACCCTGCTAAGCTAACTGTTTTACTACATTTTCTGGCAACAAATTCCAGAGTTTAATTACATGTTGAGTGAAGAAATATCTTATCCTATTTGTTCTAAATTTACTTCTTAGTAGCTTCATTGCTTGACCCCTAGTCCTTCTATTTTAGGAAAGAGTAAACAAGTAATTCACCTCTACTATTTCCGCTCTACTCCACTTCTATCACATCACCCCTCAGCCATCTCCTCTCCAAGCTGAAAAGCCCTAATCTCTTTAACCTTTCCACATGAGCAACAGCTTGCAGATTTTTTTTTTGCAGCCAGGGTTAGAAAATAAGTCACTTGTGACACATGAGAAGTCATGAAACATACTGTATCCTATGACAAGTAATTATATAACCATTGATGAACATTACTTATTGCTATATCAGAATTAGAGGTTGGTTCCCTTTTAAAAATTTCTCTTGCTCTCACTGTGCTTTGGACATGTGCCCTTATTTATTTATTTAAGACTTTCTATACCACTTTAACTGTTTGGCAGAACAAAGCGGTGTAGGTTCTAAAAAAACAGAAACTGGAACTACAATATAAAAATAGGAAAGGAAGACAATCAGCCAAACAAAAAGCAAGCAGACAATATCAGCTGTCAAATACCTGCTGTCAGAGCATGCAAAAAAACAATGCTCAGTGACTATGAGCACTGTAAGCCTCCTCAAAAAGCCAGGTTTTCAGCAAGGTTTTAAACCATTTCAGTGCAGCTTAGTAATCAGGGCCCTATGGTTTCATATTTTTAAGGTCTCTTTGTTCCTGAGTCAATAATTCTGCCTTCTGACATGTCTTTGCCTGTTGAGAATAAATCTGGAGTCTTATGTATTATTTTGGATTCTTCATTAAATTTTTAACCTCAAATAAATCATTTGTGGCAGAAAATCTTTTTTAAAATTAAGACAGTTATACCTGGTGAGGGCTTATTTTGATCTATCCACCTTTGCTTTATTGGTTCAGATGTTCATTCTTTCTCACGTGGACTATTGCAATGTTCTATATTTAGGATTGTCATCTAAGTTAACGAATAAACTCCAACTTATCCAGAACACCGCTGCTTGGTTGATCTATAGGTTAAAAAAATTTGATAGAGTCTCTTCAGAGCCCTTTTACTAAAGGGTTGCCATGTAGCATTCCGGAACTACCGCTGGCCCAAAGTGGATGCCGGTGGTAGTTCCGCCCCTACTGCATGCCATTTCTGGCACTATGGAAAATTGTTTCGTATTTTTTACCACAGCAGTTACCCAGCAGTAATCGGTTACCGCAGGAGACCTTACTGCCACCTCAATGAGTGGTAGTAAGTGCTTCCCCAGAAATGGCCGCACAGCAAATATGAACTTACCACATGGCCCATTTCTTTTTTCCATCTTTTTACCTGCTGCAGTAAAAGGGGACTCTGCACAATGCAAAATCATGCACTGCGGGTAACGCAGAATTCCTTTTACCTCAGCTTAGTAAAAGAGCCCCTTCATGTCTTCAGGGCCCCTTCATGTCTTCTGGTACTATATTGGCTTCTAATACATTAGAGGGTTATATTTAAATCAACCTGTTTACTTTTTCAAGTTATATATGCATTTACTTCAGAGCTGTTAATTAATATTCTTAAAGACTATTTGGTCACTCTACTCAATTAAGAAACCCTCTCAGACTAAGCTGTTAACATTGTCTGAGACAGGCTAAACAAGAGGGTATGATGGGGTTAATTTGGAGGGAAGGAACATGAGGTGGATGATGAAATTATGGTTTGTGGAAAAGTTTGGATTGGTTGGTTTTGGAGCGGTGGTCTAGTTTAATTTTTTTTTAAGTGGTGGGGTAAATGGTGAGAAATTGTGATGTAATTTTTGACTGGCTTACAGCATTCTGGAGTTGAGAGGGAGCAGGGTAGGTTAGTGTAGTGAGTTGAGAGTAATATGAGGAGAATTTTGCCCTTCCCTCCTGCCCTTAAGATAGTGTATTTATGTAGGTTGTGTTTGTTGCTGTTTGATTTAGTGGGGGTTGGGCTCTGTTAGGTGGTCGCAGCTTTTATGTGGGGATGGTGGAAGTGAGCTTTCAGGGCCAAATGCAAACAAGAGATTGACCCTGGAGTACATGATTGAAATATCATGAATACTCATGAACGATACCATCAGTGCCACATTACCTGACTGCTATAAGTGCGGTTGCACTTACCACTAGCAAGTTCAGCTGCACTATCAGCAGTCATAGTAGTTAGCGCATGGTACTGACCTGCATGCTAGCTGTCATGGCTACCCACATCTCCATCTGCCCATGTCATTCCCAGATACAGCCCACTCCCATGTAAGTCAGCTAATGCAGATTTTTTTTTACCACAGTGGCTGCCTTTTTAACACAGGAGGCTGTAATGAGGGTCTGCACTACTGCCTACAAACTCCGCTCTTGCTGCTTAATGTAGCTTAGTAAAAGGGTCTCAATGTCTACATTCAATGATCCACATCTTAAAGGGACGCAACATTTTTCCCACAAACCATAAAGGGCAGGGACTAATTATCAAATACATCACATTAGCAGAAAAACAATTCATAACAGTTCTAAATCCATAAACGTGTATAGTTTTGAGATTCTGGATGTGAGAGCATTCTACAGCTAAAGATCAAATTGAACAAGCCCCAAAATTTCTGTGACCAGGTTGATGTCCTTTCCTCACTGACCACATGTCCTGTTTACACAGAAAGTCCTCAAAATTCCTATTTTTGCTAAAAGCCGTCATTCAACTTTTGCACACGAAGCAAAAGTGGGTCTTCACTGTCTCCCAATATTTCTTAATTGTTTTACTTACTCTTTCTGCAATTTGGTTGTACTTCATCACACAAGAACTCATATCTTCAGATTACCTTCATGGTATAACAAGTCTTCCCTTTCATTAAATAAAGTTCACTTTCTAACATTTTTAATCAATGTATAAGAACTGCAAAAATCAAGTTCTTCAAAAATATAGTTTTTTTCTGTTTTGGGAATTGAAATCTCCCATTATTATTGTGTTAGCAAATATTTTAGCATTTTTAAATTTTGCTTATCATTGTACTGCTATGCTATCTCTTCATATTTCTAGGTGGTCAGTAGTATAATACAACCAGTACACTTGTTCCCATTAACATGTAATTTCTATCTATAAAAAGATTCTCATGACCTGTTCCATCTTGTATAACTATTTTGGCATCTTTCTTGGATTAGATTTACTGAAAGATATTACTAAGTTATCTTGCACTAACATGCATGAACATGCATAATTTGTTTCTGGTCCTGTTTTATGCAATGAGACTTATTTACTAATAGCACTTGTAAACTGTTATAATGATTGTTCCACCTTCATCCATTTCCCTCCCCCATTTGTTGTCCATGTCCTAGCTTTGTGTGAATGCTTGAACTTTCCTATCAAAATTGTAGATTTGCTTTTAGTATGTGCACTCTTAGTCCTATTTACTCAGTTTTAGCGGTATAGAAAGCATGAATAAACTGTAAATTTTAAATCAAGAAAAAGAGCATAAAGAAATGAAACAAAATAGAAAAAAAATTGCAATAAATAATCCAGCTCCATAAAGTCTACATCAATAAAGGGGAACCAATAAGAAAGAAATGACCAATCTCAGGGGATCTTTTTCTAACATGTGGTATCGTTTTTTAGCTCATGCTAAAAATCAGCAGGCACTAAACGCTGAGACACCCATAACATTCTCGGCAGTTAGCACCAGCTGATTTTTAGTGTGAGCTAAAAACATTAGTGTACCTTAATAAAAGACCCCCTTTAAAGAGAAACAAATGCAAAGAAAGCATGAAAATTGCTATGGCTGGGCTGTTACAGAAAAAGGGAATAGTTATAAATCAGGCTACAATTATTTATTTAGATTTTGCTCACACCTTTTTCAGTAGTAGTTCAAGGTGAGTTACATTCAAGTACACTGGGTATTTCTCTATCCCAGGAAGGCTCACAATCTAAGTTTATACCTGAGGTAATGGAGGGTTAAGTGACTTGCCCAAGATCACCTGTCTTATCTAGATTGTAAGCTCTTGGAGCAGGGATTGTCTTTTTTGTGTATGGTGTACAGCGCTTCGTATGCCTTGTAGTGCCATAGAAATGTTAAATAGCAGTAGTAGATTACAAGGAGCAGCAGGGAGATTTGAACTGGCCTTCTCTGGATTGCAAGACTGGTGCTCTAACCACTAGGCCACTCCTCCACATTCTTATGCCGGAAAAGAAAAGATTCCAAATGTAGTGGATCAGCAATGGTATAACTATTCCCCTGACAGCCAGTGAAATAGAAGGGAAACAGAGAAATAAAAAGTGGAACCCAAAGTTGCCACACACAGCTTAATTTGATGAAAGGCCTTCCTGCTAACTTTAGTGGTTTTGGCAATGCCAGAGAACATAACCACCCTCTATCTACAAAAGGAAATGTATTTAAACTTGTTTTAGTTTATCATTTCTCAGCTACTTATTTTCTTTCTTCTGTTTAATCAGCTAGATGGAATTTCTATCAGTTTGTTTTTGAAACTTTGACATTTTAGCTACTTTTTTCCCAGTTTTTAGTGGTCTCTCTGTGAACCCTCTTTAATTAATTTCAGACGTTATGACAGTGTTCTTCTTTGCAAAGCCCAGGGGACAGTAATGACCCCCATCAACCATTAATGTCGCCCACTCACTTCCCTCATCTCTAGAGTCTTGCTACTAGCATTACATTTATATCAGATGTTCTGATTTCTATCTGCACTATTCATCTATTTGTAAGTTTGAGACACATGCCAAAACTTATTCAATATTCTTATAAGGAGAAGAAGAAAGCAGTGTGGGAGACTGTGCATTGAGCAGCTCAAATTTGCTGAGAGTCATATGGTACAAGAAGAAAACAAAATGGCTGTTCCAGAGGTAGCACTACCAACAGATATATGGATAAAATATAGGATAATTAAAAATCTGGGGCAAAGCAAGTTTGAAAGGGTTGGAGGTAGAAACAGGATGGTAAAGGCTGATTGGTGAGGATGGGATAGAGATGGGGATTGGATCTAACTGGGAAGGCATTGAATATGTTGGGAAGAGGAGCTGGAGAATAGGGACAGACAATGTGAGGTGGGAGATAATCTTGAGGAAGAAGAAAATGTATCAGGATGGATTATATTTTAGTTGCACAAATTACTGAAAATGCACCTGAAAACACAGGCCAACTGAATGTGACGGGCAACCACTCAGGAATGTATTCTCTCCCCTTCAGAAATTAAAAGTAATTTGTTGACATCTTCACTGGTCTCCATTCCAAGGTATTCATATTGGTTTTCTCTTTGCTCTACCCCGTGTCATGATTACTGAGGTTTTCAAAGCTCAAACAACTCTGAAATCTACAAAAAGATTTTAACTCAATTCCTGAAGAATTCAATTATCATTATTCAAAGAGAAACCTGTATATTGTCTCCATCCCATTGCATCTTTATTTTCTTTTCAATTACATAATTACTACACAAGTAATTAAGCCCTTTAAAGCATTTGAGTTTATTGGTTTGCTATTCTATCATATCACCTATACCATAGCACTTCAGACAACTAATAAGTCTGGGGAAACTTATGCCACATCTTTAAATCAAACAGAGCACCTTTGCTTGAAAGATCAAGCTTCATTTTTCTCATTGATAGATGTTCTTCAATTGAGAAATACGTGTCTCCTAGTTCATGACTTAGGTCAGGATTTAATGTACCAGCCAAGCTAGGAAAGTATTTTTTTTCCCTTGTGCCTGCGGCAATGGTGGTGCATGTTTCCAGTTTTGCTCATTTCAAAAAACACAAAGTAGATGATAAAAATGCTCTGACATTTGGATTGTTTACTATTTTATTTCTCTAGTTTCTTCTAGTATTGAGTAAACAGCTTTGGCCAAAGACAAAATAAAACATTATATTGATCTTTTTTTATTATTTTGTGTAGATGAAAATACATTAACACAATAGTTTTATTTTCTATTTAAAAAAACCCCTCCAGGGATTTTATCTTAAATGAGGCAAAACCAGGTAAAAATGTATGTGGAATAATGCAAGAAAATATTATTATATTTAAGGAATATGAATATATAAATGGGAAATATTCAAAATAAAAACATCAAAAACAAGGAGCCTGTTTAAGGTACGTTATGCAGCTAGTGCAGGAGATAACATGTGGTAGCCATTAGTGTGGACCACAAGACAACAAGGAGAGGGAATCCAAAAACACAGAGGCAAAGTAGAAAGCAAAGCACAAGGAGCCCTCATGTCAGGGGCGTCTCAGCTTTGCTTTAATGGTCAGACATGACATGATCCGTGTTTCGGCATGAAACACCTGTGTCAGGGGTCTAGACAAATTGAAATGAATATAAAATATAGAGGGCCCTGTTTACTAAGCTGTGCTGTAGGCGCGCAAACCTTTTAGTGTGTGCTAAAAATTAGTGCACACTAATGATAGAGACACCCATAGGAATATAATAGGTGTCTCTATCATTAATGCGTGCTGCTAAAAGGTTTGCATGCCTACAGCGTGGCGTAGGAAACAGGTCCATGAATATAAATCATAATTGCAATGGTAAATATAATTGTGAACCATTAAAATGAGAAATAAAAGCATCCATAAACAAATAAAAATGACATAAGCATTCATTAAAAGGCAGAACTAACAAGCACTCTAAAACCAACCAGCATGCTAGAAATCCCATTCTAGCTACTAAGGACAGGTAGAGACAGGATCTAGGCCAGTCATGAATAGAGATGGGGCATGACTGTCACCGATAGCAAATATGCAAGATCAAATGGCTCATTAATTGGATAATGAACCTTTAATAAGCAATAATTGGAGGCTAACAACCAATTATTGATGTTAATTGACACAAATTAGGATTTGCATATGCATCCAGCTGAAAGTTGTCCTATTACACAGGGCTCCCAAATCTCATAGCGCACAACCCAAAAGGGGCATGGTCATTGGTGGGGCAGGGGCATTCTAAAACGTTGGGTGCAGTATTGCAATAATATAGGGGGTCCATGCCCAACCTGCACTCCAGGATTTACACCAGATTTTGACTGGAAGGTGCGTGGAGTACACAAGTGCACTTTGAAATTATAACACACTCTGCACTAGAATCTATATATGGCTCCTAAAAAATTGTTGCTGAAAATATTTCCACCTAGGTGTATTCTGTAAACCAAACCTAGATTTAGGCACATTTTATAGAATATGCCTAGTCATGCCTGCACCTAATTCTAGGCGCATCCATTAAAAAAAAAAACTTGGTGTTAATATTAGTGCCTAACTTAGGCACAGAGCAGGTGAATTCTATAACCATGCGCATAGATTTTTGAAATGCCTACAGTTGACCCATTCCATGCCCATGGCAATGCCCCCCTTTTGGCAGATCATATTAGCATTTACACACACCAATTTACAGAATATACCTAGCAAGTTGTGTGTATAAATTCTAATCAATACAAATTAGTATCAATAATTGCTTGTTAAGTGGCAATCATCGGCACAGATTGGCTTGTTAAGTAATTAAATTGTGCATGCAAATCCAGAATATGACTGGATTTGCATGTGCAATTTTGGTCACGCTATATAGAATCCAGGGGTGTGGGGCTAATATAGATATCCAAACCTGCCACTTAGCATTAGCATTTTATAAAGACATATTGGCATCTGGCTGTCTAGGTTAGCTTGGTAAGGAGGCCCCCATTTGACCTTGTTTTATAAAGACACATAGGTTTTGCTAGAGAAGTATTGCATCAAAAGTATGCAAATCTGCAAATAGATTAGTATATTTTAGAAATAATAAAGGTGCTTCACACCTCCGCTCATGCTCTACCCCAACTACACACCTTGCAATTTATATAATAAAGATTCACACATTTATGACATACTGTTTACATTCTCCCCCCCCCCCCCCCAATTTACTAAGCTATGCTAATGGCTGTGAGTGCTAATGCTGACACAGTCCATTCACTTTGAATGGACTGTGTCAGCACTGCCACGTGGCAGGGATTAATTTTGTAAAAGTCATTTTATGTTTCTATATTTGAAATGATTTTATAAAATTACCCCTAAAGGGGGCGTGTCAAGATGGCGCCGTGAGCGGCTGTGTTTGAAGCGGTCTCCTGCCTTCCCTGCTAAATAAATATATATTTCTGTTAGAATGCCGCATACAAAACGCAAAGGGACGATCCGGGGAGTTCCCCTACCTTCCGGGACATCCACTCCGGCGAGGACAGGCTTGGAGCGCTTCTTCCCCGCGGCTTCCCGCGTTAGCGGAGCGGAGTCCTTAGTGGGGGGAGCCTGTGAAGCGGTTCTCCCGCTGGACATAGAAACATCTCTTTCCCCGCTATACTCTATAACCCCTCCTTGCCCGGCAACTCTCGATAGTCGAACGGGGTTTCCTCTAGGACCCGGAAAGGGTGACACTGAGGAGCCCAGAGGGGAGCTCGACCTGACGGGGAGATCAGAAGTTGCAGGAGAGACGGAGGTGAATCTAAGTCGGATTTGGCTGAAGTTATTAGAAATTGAAAGAACCCTGAAACAATCTTCTGATGAGGTAAAGACATTAAATTTATCGGTACAGGAAGTGAAGAACTCTATGGAAGTGGTTAACCAAGATTTTTCAAAGAAAATTGAGGCCTTACAGACAGACTCTAAGCAAACAGAAGAATTCAAAGTAGCTGTGATTAAAGATAGTATTGAGATCAGAAGAAAAATGGAACAAATGGAAAACTATAACAGGAGGTTAAACCTTCGACTATTAAATTTTCCTAGAATGATGGGAGTCTCTCCAAATGATATGTTTTGTAGATTTTTGAAAGAAAATTTGAATTTTCCCCAAGAAATATTTCCTCCTTTGAATAAAATTTATTATATTTCAAAAACAATGAATAAAGTAGAAGGAGAAGACTCAGTGGATTTACAAAATGTCACAGCCATTTTAGAACAATTAATTACAAACGTGAATGAAAGAGGAACGTTGATAGTTTCCTTTGTTTTCCAACAGGACTTAAATGCAGTAATGAGACTTTATTTTAAATCAACCAACCGCATGTTTGTAGGCCAGAAGATCTGGCTTTATCCTGATGTAACCAAAATAACTCAGGAAAAAAGGAAAAAGTTTCTGTCAATGAGGTCAAAAATTCTAGAGATGGGAGGTTCCTTCCTTCTTGCGTACCCTTGTAAATGTGTTATCAGGATAAATCAAACAAAATATATATATATTATATGCCTGATCAGCTTCAGAACTTCTTAGATACTAAACAAGCTTAGAGATAAGAATTATGGGAATAACGATGTCATTAATTTTCTTGTTTAAATATGTGAAATTGTGTAAATACACTTCACTAATTCCTACCCCCCCAACCCTTCATATTGTGGTCTAAGGAAGCCAATGTTATATAAATAATTGAACAAAGTTTTACTTTTTTCCTAAGTTTGTAAAGTCATTACAATTGTGGCTGTATTACACTTTGCAGTTGTATTTATCTGTATAAGTATATATAAAACAATAAAAATTATAAACCATAAAATTACCCCTAAAGGCATCTTTTTTCTGCATTAATATAAGGCTCTTGGAGTCCCTTTTACCAAAGGATAGCTGTGTGGCAACAGGCATGCTGTGTGGCAACCCAAATCTAGCACTAGTCCAACATAGGTGCCGGCGTTACACACCACCCTGTTACTGCTGGGTTAGCGCTGGAATATGGCCCTCTGTGCCTAAATCTATACACCAGGATTTACACCATAAGTACATAAGTATTGCCATACTGGGAAAGACCAAAGGTCCATCGAGCCCAGCATCCTGTTTCCAACAGTGGCCAAGATCCCAAAAATGTTTCCGTTGGTGTAAATGGATTTGCATAGTTTTAGGCGCTGGGATATCAACTACACGTATTCTATATACGTGCCTAAATCTAGGTACTGCTTATATAATATGCTTTCATGAAAAAGTTTTCCATGTGGTTTTTATGCACGAAAGACTCCTGAAGAAATTGCAGAGTCATGGAATCGGAGGTAGGGTATTATTATGGATTAAGAACTGGTTGAAAGATAGGAAGCAGAGAGTAGGATTGCGTGGCCAGTATTCTCAGTGGAGGAGGGTAGTTAGTGGGGTCCCGCAGGGGTCTGTGCTGGGTCCGTTGCTTTTTAATGTATTTATAAATGACCTAGAGATGGGAATAACTAGTGAGGTAATTAAATTCGCCGATGACACAAAATTATTCAGGGTCGTCAAGTCGCAGGAGGAATGTGAACGATTACAGGAGGACCTTGCAAGACTGGGAGAATGGGCGTGCAAGTGGCAGATGAAGTTCAATGTTGACAAGTGCAAAGTGATGCATGTGGGTAAGAGGAACCCGAATTATAGCTACGTCTTGCAAGGTTCCGCGTTAGGAGTTACGGATCAAGAAAGGGATCTGGGTGTCGTCGTCGATGATACGCTGAAACCTTCTGCTCAGTGTGCTGCTGCGGCCAGGAAAGCGAATAGAATGTTGGGTGTTATTAAGAAGGGTATGGAGTCCAGGTGTGCGGATGTTATAATGCCGTTGTATCGCTCCATGGTGCGACCGCACCTGGAGTATTGTGTTCAGTACTGGTCTCCGTATCTCAAAAAAGATATAGTAGAATTGGAAAAGGTACAGCGAAGGGCGACGAAAATGATAGTGGGGATGGGACGACTTTCCTATGAAGAGAGGCTGAGAAGGCTAGGGCTTTTCAGCTTGGAGAAGAGACGGCTGAGGGGAGATATGATAGAAGTGTATAAAATAATGAGTGGAATGGATCGGGTGGATGTGAAGCGACTGTTCACGCTATCCAAAAATACTAGGACTAGAGGGCATGAGTTGAAGCTACAGTGTGGTAAATTTAAAACGAATCGGAGAAAATTTTTCTTCACCCAACGTGTAATTAGACTCTGGAATTCATTGCCGGAGAACGTGGTACGGGCGGTTAGCTTGACGGAGTTTAAAAAGGGGTTAGATAGATTCCTAAAGGACAAGTCCATAGACTGCTATTAAATGGACTGGAAAAATTCCTCATTTTTAGGTATAACTTGTCTGGAATGTTTTTACGTTTGGGGAGCGTGCCAGGTGCCCTTGACCTGGATTGGCCACTGTCGGTGACAGGATGCTGGGCTAGATGGACCTTTGGTCTTTCCCAGTATGGCACTACTTATGTACTTATGTACTTATGTACTTATGCGCCATATATAGAATCCCTCACATGGTGCCTAAATGCTATAGTACACAACTAAAAAGGGGGTGTGCACATGGGTGGGTAAGGGGTGTGCCTTGCAGTTGTGCACCTAAGTTATAAAATACTATGGGCCTTGTTTACTGAGCCGTGTTGTAGGCGAGCTATCATTTTTAGCATGCACTAAAAATTAGCATGCGCTAATGCTAGAGACACCCATAGGAAATATATGGGTGTCTCTAGCATTAGCTCATTTAAAATTTTAGTGTGCACTAAATATGCTAGTGTAAGTGCAAGTTTAGGCACAACCATTACATCAGACCAGGGGCGTAGCAAGGTGGGGCCATGGTGGCCTGGGCCCCACCAGATTTAGTCCGAGTCCCTGGTTTTGCTGACAGGGGTCCTCAACCCTCGCCAGCCGAAGACTTCTTTGGCGCCTGTCTCTTCAACTCCCCCACCACCTCGCCACTCCCCCCACCACACCACACCACACCAAATACCTTTGCTGGCAGGGATCCTCAACCCCTGCCACCCAAAACCTTCTTCAGCGCCGATCTCCGGTGCGTCGCGTTTGCTGCAATGTGCTTTCTTCCTACTGATGTCCTGCACTTTCCTTTAAGTGAAACTGCTGAGTTTCACTTAAAGGAATGTGCAGGACATCAGGAGGAAGAAAGCACAGATCAGCGAATGCGGCACGCCGAAGACCGGCGCTGAAGAAGGCTTCGGCTGGCGGGAGTTGGGGACCCACACCAGCAAAGATATTTGTTGCAGTGGGATGTGACAGGGGGAGCGGTGGGGGAGGCGAGGAGACCAGTGCCGAAGAAGGCTTTGGCTAGTGGGGACCCCCGCCAGCAAAGATATTTGGTGCTGTGGGGGGAGCAGTGAGGCAGTGGGGGGGAAGCGAGGAGACCCGGTATTTGCTGTTGTGGGGTGCGGCGAGGCATTGGGGGAGGTGAGGGGGGGTCAAGGCGGTGGGGTGGCAGACCAAAATGTGCCTTCCACCTCAGGCTCTGGCCCCCTCACACCACGAGGTCTGGCTACGCCACTGCATTAGCCTTTGACATGACAAAAGTTCTTGTGCCTAAATTTAGGTGTGTGTCTGCCAATTGACATTCTATTTTATATGCAATTTTACATGCAATTGCTGTTATTGTTGTACCTAATTTTTGACACTCTCTTGAATCTACTCCTTTATCACTCTTAAATAGGAGTAGGTAAATCTCCCCTAGTAATGTTTTGCATGTCTTGTGCTGGAATGGAAAAATTAGCACGAAACCTGCAAAAAAATTGGGAATATTAATAATATACTGCCATGGTAAATTTGTGTTTAGTGCATGGGAACGTTCAGCGTTAGCATGCACTAAACCCAGATTTTCCCATAACTTAGTTTAAGAGTCCTTAAGTTATATATGCTGTATAAAGTTAATCTGAATCTCTCCAGATTACAATAATCATACAATATGAGACCATCCATTGTGAGTGGGTGTTTGGCTAACAGTGCAACAGAATAGCAAGATGCAGAGTTAAGTTGTGCTGTGTATCAAACAAAAACCATAATTAACAAAATTGTAGACTTGTTTTTTAGTGCATATGCAACAACTGTGCCTAAGTGGCTAAATAGCTAAATGGCTGTTTAAAATGGGTGAAAATCACATATAATTCCTTTCAGATGTACTTATACACAGGAGACAGGCAGCAGTAAATGAAAAAAAATGTTTTGCTTGCAGTATAGTTTGAATTTTCTGAAGATGAGGGTTTGCTAGATTTTATTGATTACACAAAGTTTGGCCCATGCCAAGAAAAGGACCAGTCCCAATATAAATGATATATTTTTAATAATGTAAGAGAGAAGCATAGATGATTATTTCTTGAATGCTTCCTGTTTCCATGTTTGCTGAATATAATTATAGTTGTAACATTAAGGTGATATAGTGGGGCATAATCGAACGCGAATGCCCATCTCCATGGGCGTCTATCTCCGAGAACGGGTACGTGAAGGGGTGGGACAGACCGTATTTTTGAAAAAATGGGTGTCCATCTTTATTTTCGATAATACGGTTTGTGCCGGGAAAATGCATCGGATTTGTGCGGATTTGAGCTGGGCGGTTTCGTTTTTCAGCGATAATGGAAACCGAAGGCGCCCAGCTCAAAAACGAACAAATCCAAGGCATTTGGTTGTGGGAGGGGCCAGGATTCGTAGTGCACTGGTCCCCCTCACATGCCAGGACACCAACCGGGCACCCTAGTTGGCACTTGTAACAATTAAAATAAAAGTTAAATACCTCCCAAGTCCATAGCTCCCTTCCCTTGGGTGCTGAGCCCCCCAAATCCCCCCCAAAGCCCACTGCCCACAACTCTACACCATTACCATAGCACTTATGGCTGAAGGGGGGGCACCTACAGTGGTGGAAATAAGTATTTGATCCCTTGCTGATTTTGTAAGTTTGCCCACTGACAAAGACATGAGCAGCCCATAATTGAAGGGTAGGTTATTGGTAACAGTGAGAGATAGCACATCGCAAATTAAATCCGGAAAATCACATTGTGGAAAGTATATGAATTTATTTGCATTCTGCAGAGGGAAATAAGTATTTAATCCCTCTGGCAAACAAGACCTAATACTTGGTGGCAAAACCCTTGTTGGCAAGCACAGCGGTCAGACGTCTTCTGTAGTTGATGATGAGGTTTGCACACATGTCAGGAGGAATTTTGGTCCACTCCTCTTTGCAGATCATCTCTAAATCATTAAGAGTTCTGGGCTGTCGCTTGGCAACTCGCAGCTTCAGCTCCCTCCATAAGTTTTCAATGGGATTAAGGTCTGGTGACTGGCTAGGCCACTCCATGACCCTAATGTGCTTCTTCCTGAGCCACTCCTTTGTTGCCTTGGCTGTATGTTTTGGGTCATTGTCGTGCTGGAAGACCCAGCCACGACCCATTTTTAAGGCCCTGGCGGAGGGAAGGAGGTTGTCACTCAGAATTGTACGGTACATGGCCCCATCCATTCTCCCATTGATGCGGTGAAGTAGTCCTGTGCCCTTAGCAGAGAAACACCCCCAAAACATAACATTTCCACCTCCATGCTTGACAGTGGGGACGGTGTTCTTTGGGTCATAGGCAGCATTTCTCTTCCTCCAAACACGGCGAGTTGAGTTCATGCCAAAGAGCTCAATTTTTGTCTCATCTGACCACAGCACCTTCTCCCAATCACTCTCGGCATCATCCAGGTGTTCACTGGCAAACTTCAGACGGGCCGTCACATGTGCCTTCCGGAGCAGGGGGACCTTGCGGGCACTGCAGGATTGCAATCCGTTATGTCGTAATGTGTTACCAATGGTTTTCATGGTGACAGTGGTCCCAGCTGCCTTGAGATCATTGACAAGTTCCCCCCTTGTAGTTGTAGGCTGATTTCTAACCTTCCTCATGATCAAGGATACCCCACGAGGTGAGATTTTGCGTGGAGCCCCAGATCTTTGTCGATTGACAGTCATTTTGTACTTCTTCCATTTTCTTACTATGGCACCAACAGTTGTCTCCTTCTCGCCCAGCGTCTTACTGATGGTTTTGTAGCCCATTCCAGCCTTGTGCAGGTGTATGATCTTGTCCCTGACATCCTTAGACAGCTCCTTGCTCTTGGCCATTTTGTAGAGGTTAGAGTCTGACTGATTCACTGAGTCTGTGGACAGGTGTCTTTCATACAGGTGACCATTGCCGACAGCTGTCTGTCATGCAGGTAACGAGTTGATTTGGAGCATCTACCTGGTCTGTAGGGGCCAGATCTCTTACTGGTTGGTGGGGGATCAAATACTTATTTCCCTCTGCAGAATGCAAATAAATTCATATACTTTCCACAATGTGATTTTCCGGATTTAATTTGTGATGTGCTATCTCTCACTGTTACCAATAACCTACCCTTCAATTATGGGCTGCTCATGTCTTTGTCAGTGGGCAAACTTACAAAATCAGCAAGGGATCAAATACTTATTTCCACCACTGTAGATGGGGGTACAGTGGGTTTTGGGGGCAGTTTGGAGCACTTCCATTTACCACCACAAGTGTAACAGGTAGGGGGGGATGGGCCTGGGTCCACCTGGGTGAATTCCACTGCACCCACTAACAACTGCTCCAGGGACCTGCATACTGCTGTGATGGAGCTGGGTATGACATCTGAGGCTGGCATACAGGCTGGAAAAAAAGTTGTTAAAGTTGTTTTTTTTTGGTGGGAGGGAGTTAGTGACCACTGGGGGGAGTCAGGGGTGGTGATCCCCGATTCCCTCCGGTGGTCATCTGGTCATTTAGGGCACTTTTTTGGGACTTGCTCATGAAAAAAAAAACGGTCCAAAAAAGTGACCCAAATTTGCGGTAAAAACGCCTTTCTTTTTTCGATTATCGGCCGAGGGCGCCCATCTCTCCTCGGCTGATAAACATGCCCCAGTCCCACCTTCACCACGCCTCCGACACTCCCCTGTCAACTTTGCCCATTTTCGCGACAGATAGCAGTTGAAGACGTCCAAAATCGGCTTTCAATTATACCGATTTGGGCGCCTTTGCGAGATGGGCGCCCATCTCCCGATTTGGGTCGAAATATGGGCACCCATCACTTTCGAAAATAAGGTTGATAGCAGGACATTATGGTGATCTAGCAGTCCTTGTAGGGGGCAATGATCAAAACTGGCTGTGCTAATGCAAAAAGACTTCAGGTACTTTTACCTATGATGTTTGTACTAGTATTTAGAGCAAAGGTCTGCCAAGGCTTTTGCTTTGATTATTGCACCTGGAAAAGTTATACTGAGAAATTAATCTGTTATACTGCACTTAATTTTTCTATCAGGAAATACATGCATAGTTTTTATAAACTATGCATCTATCTGCACTTTCCCCTTGCTCTATTACCTGCTTGAGGCATGGCATAGATTTAAACCAGACGTTGCTGCTCATGAGCCTCCTCTCCTTTAAAAAAAACAGTGGTCTTCCCTTTTATGTTTCTGTGAGATAGGAGCCTGCTCTGGTGTCTCTTGTCTTTGTCTATTGGGTGTAGTTTTTCTACTGATTTTACTGTCTTAGGGAGGGATGCACAAAAGTCCTCGTTAGAGCCGTTCCATACCGAATTCCATAACGTATCGGTACGGAACGGCTATGCATGAAGGAAAGGGAATGCAAATGAGCTGCTCGTTGCAGCTCACTTGCATTCTCTAACCCTTCGTTAAACCGTCAGATAATCCACCGATAGAGCATGTGCAGAGCAGTCAAGTGTTATGCTGGCTGCTCTTCACATGCCAAGGACGTCAGAAAAACAAACAAACACGTCCTTTATGGACGTCCTTTATTGATGGCCTTGCCCCCCCCCCCGCCAGAGGTCGCTGCTGTTCCCCGCTCTCCCCCTGCATTAAAATCATAACTTTAGGCAGCCCTGGCCCCCTCCCTCCCTCCTTTCCTCTCTTTCTCCTCCTTTCTTTGAAATGACAGCTCCCGCCATCCTCCGCCCCTGTGCCCCGCCGCCCCCCCCCCCCCCCCGAGGTTGTCACCGCCGCTCCCCCCACCACCGGGCCCCCCTCCGTCTGATACCAGGCCCTCACAGCGCCTCTCACCTCTGTGTGAAGGCGCTGCATGGGCAAGAACAGCTGATTGCCTCTTCGGACGTCTCTCCTTTCCTCCTGGGCCCGCCCTCGTTACGAGGACGAAAGGAGAGACGTCCGAAGAGGCGATCAGCTGTTCTTGCCCATGCAGTGCCTTCACACAGAGGTGAGAGGCGATGTGAGGGTTCGGTATCAGACAGAGGGGGCCCGGTGAAGGGGGGGAGCGGTGGTGACGACCTCGGGGGGGGCAGCTAGGGCGGGGCATGGGGGTGGAGGATGGCGGGAGCTGTCATTTCAAAGAAAGGAGGACAAAGAGAGAAAGGGAGGGGGGTCGGGGCTGCCTAAAGTTATGATTTTAATGCAGGGGGGATTGGGGAGCAGCGACGACCTCAGGTGGGGGGGCGGGCATGGGGGCGGAGAATGGCGGGAGCTGTCATTTCAAAGAAGGGAGGAGAAAGAGAAGAAGGGAGAGAGGGAGGGGGGCCAGGGCTGCCTAAAGTTATGATTTTAATGCGGGGAGAGCGGGGAGCAGCGGCAACCTCGGGCGGGGGGGGGGGGGGGCAAGGCTGTCAATAAAGGACGCTCCTGATGAGTGTTTTTGCCCCCTCATGATTTTTTTTTTTTACATTTAAGTTTTGGAAGCCGGGCAGCCCCAACGAGAGGTACAGACCTCTCGTTAGCTTTCCCAGAGTTTTCCAGCATTATGGCAAGCGGGAAAACCTTAGTGCATCTCATTTCAATAGGGTTTCTACACAATTTGCTCATCTGCATTCCGTTTTCGTTGGCTGCTACTGTCACCGGAAATTGGGCTTTAGTGCATGCCAGGGTAATCTACTTGTTCGTTAAAGCCTTGTTAAATGCTCATTAAAGGCTCCTTTAGTTTAGTGCATCTTCCCCTTAGTTCAATGGGTTTATCTTCCTTGATTAGTCCTGCTGGAGCCACCCCAGAGAACTGAGGGTTTATCTGTCCTGCCTCTGGGCTAGTTCAGTGCCAGGTCATTGCATCCATGTTCCTGTATCTGTACTTTGGTGTTCATGTTTAATGCTTTAGATTTTGCTGTGTTCCTTGCCTTGTGCCTGGTTCTTCTCTAGTTCCTGCACTTATGCTGGATTCTTGCTCCAGTTTCTGTCTTGACTGCAGTTTATCCTTGTTCCCTAAAATTACTGTGTACCTTATTTTTGAATTCCTGATTTGGACATTTACAAGGATGAATATCATTCTAAACTTAACATTTTCATAAAGGTTATTACTACCTGCTAATAAAACTTGCCTTTAGCTAGATCTGGTCTCTGTTTTCCTCAAAATGGATTCCTTCTGAATGGCTGCCTATGTACCCTGAACCCTGTAAGTCAACACACATTACCTTTTCCTTCTACTAGCAAAATATAGACAATTTAGGCGACAATCATGAGATCCACAGGGATTTGATTATTGCCCACTCTGAAGACATGATCAGAAGGAAAACAACCAGTAATTAAGTTCTCAGTAAGCTTTTATTAGCCTGCAGATAACTGGTAGGATTGCTCATCTGTTTGTAAGTTAAGATAATCAGATTTTATTGACATTTAGTAAGTTAAAAATTATAACTATATCATTAATGCCCCAAGACAGAGTACTACAGAGAATATCCATTGTGTTCAGACTGCTCCCTAAGGATATTCTTTTTTTCTTTATATATTCTAAAGTTAAAGGTAGCTGAAGAGAAATGCACCAGAAAAGAAAGGGAAATAAATGAATCTTCCATCTCAGCATGCACTTTCAAGGCATCATCATAGAGCAGCAGGGTGCTGGTCTTTACTGTCAGTCAGAAGAGGTTCTCTGGTCTCAGGTTAAGTATTTCATTTATGGGAAGAAGAAACTGACAAATTCCGAGATCATCATTACTCTTACTTTTATTCCCACTGTACCAATGGACTGTCACTCAAAGTCAGTCCATGAAATAAAGAATAAAAAATGTAGAGACTGTAGCTGAAAAGATGATTAACATTGTTATAAAAGTACAATCTGCCTACTTTCCAACCACTACTAAATGTACATTTCCTGAAAACAATACTGAAAAGAATACATTATATAAATAGAAATCAATTAAGTAGGATAAAGCTGCTGAAGTTAGAAAAGATAAATATTTTTGTACTTACTCTTAAAATAATATATTTTAAATATATAAAAAAGAAAACATTGGAAATATACATTTAAAACACTGTGGTAGGGACAAGATGGCACCTGGAGCAGATGACTGCCGCATTGCTCTTTCCTGTACAAGTGTTTTCCAGATGCCTCTAAGACCCAGATGGGTTTTGCTGTCATGGGAAAGCGGAAAGGAACCCAGAAAGTTCACCCCCCCCCCCCCCCCCACAGTTTTCGATGCTCCGAGGCATCTGGTACAAACTATGCTTAAGGGAGTGTTACCGTGCCTTGTTGAAGCTGTGCAGCCTACTTTGGGAGGAGTGCCGAGTGTATCGGCAGACCTCAGTGTAGATCGGGCTTCACTTAGCCCAGATCAGAGGCTGACCCCCCCCCCCCCCCCCCCCCCGCAGCATGGAAGAGGTTTAGCGGCAGAAACTGGTGTGTTGTTTTCTCCCTGTGAAGTGGGTGAGCCCCACAGTCATGGAAGGATTACCAAGCAGGGATCTCTGGGGACAGGCTTGGTAACAAGAAGACCACTGCTGCAAACTGCAAGAGTGGAAGCCGAATCTTCTGGGGGTAACATTTCTCTGTTGGGGAAATTGATCAACCGGCCATAGTAACTTTGGAATCTCTATTGCAAGCAATTAGGGCTATGGACTCCAATCTTAAAATGACATTGAAGGAATTAAAACTGAATTTTGGACTTTTATTACCAAGGTAGAAAGTCATGGTGATTTGTTAGTTTCTCATGGTGAGAGATAAGATGAATGGGTTACTGAATTAAAACAACTTCAGTTGTCACTGTTGAAAGAAAGATCTTTGATAGCCCGGAAGTTGGAAAGTATGGAGAACCAATTGAGAAAGAACAACCTAAGATTTTTGAATTTCCCTAGGTCTCCGATTATATCACCTATTAGAATGGTGTGTAAATACTTCCGAGAGATACTGCTTATCCCCTTAGAGAATATTTTGGGGAAAACATGGAAGCTCTACTCCGGTTGAACTAGATTTAACAGCTTTTTTTGGAGAGTTCCCTGGAAGTTGTAACAGGTAGAACAACTCTCCTTGTGATTTTCGCTTTGGAACATGATAGAGACTATGTTTTGAAATTATACTTCCGTCATATTAAGGAACAGTTCTTCGGATAGTGCTTGTTTTGAGTTTTAAAGCTGTTGCAGATAAAGAATTTCTCTCTTCCAGCTTCAGTTTATAGAAAGGCAATCTGCTGTACCATTGGGCAGCTATCCTGCTTATTTTCGAAGGAGAAGGGCGGCCATCTTCCAACACAAATCGGGAGATGGCCGGCCTTCTCCTAGTGCCGGCCAAATCGGTATAATCGAAAGCCGATTTTGGCCAGCCTCAACTGCTTTCCATCGCAAGGCCAGCCAAAGTTCAAGGGGACGTGTTGGCAGTGTACCAAAGGCGGGATGGGACGTGGTTAAGAGATGGCCGGCCTTGGCCGATAATGGAAAAAAGAAGGTCGGCCCTGATGAGCATTTGGCCGACTTTACTTGGTCCCTTTTTGTTCACGACCAAGCCTCGAAAAGGTGCCCGAACTGAGCAGATGACCACTGGAGGGAATCTGGGATCACCTTCCCTTACTCCCTCAGTGGTCACCAACCCCCCCCACCCCCCCCCCCCCAAAAAAAATTAAAAAACATTTTTTTGCCAGCCTCAAATGTCATACCCAGCTCCATCACAGCAGTATTCAGGTCCCTGGAGCAGTTTTTAGTGGGTGCAGTGCACTTCAGGCAGGCAGACCCAGGCCCATCCCCCTACCTGTTACACTTGTGGTGGTAAATGTTGAGCCCTCCAAACCCCCCCAAACCCACTGTACCCACACGTACATAGCCCTTAGGGCTATGGTAGTGGTGTACAGTTGTGGGGAGGTTTTTTTTTGGGGGGGGGGTTGAGGAGCTCAGCACCCAAGGCAAGGGAGCTATGCACCTGGGAGCAATTTCTGAAGTCCACTGCAGTGCCCCCTAGGGTGCCCGGTTGGTGTCCTGGCATGTGAGGGGGACCAGTGCACTACAAACGCTGGCTCCTCCCATGACCAAATGGTTTGGATTTGGCTGGGTTTGAGATGGCCGCCATTAGTTTCCATTATCGGCGAAAACCAATGGCAGCCATCTCTATCACCAGTGATCTCTAAGGCTGGCCAAAATGTTGAGATTTGGGCATCCCCGACCGTATGATCGAAATGAAAGATGGCCGTCCATCTTGTTTTGATAATACGTTCTGGTACGCCGCTTTACGAGGCCGCCATTACAGATGGCCGCCCTTCGAGATGGCTGGACCTGTTTGATTATGCCCCTCTATGTAAAAATTGATTCCCTGCGCTCTGATTGGTCCTGGATTTCAAATCTTGCCTGAAGGTACTGGATTTTCCCCAGTCTCAGTCAGGGAACGGAGAGAGAAAGATCTCTTTACTGAGGCCCTGTGAGCAGTTATATGTTATAACGTGTGAGCAGCTACAGTTCGTGAATTCACCGGGTACTACCCATGTAGTAAACAAATGTTTAGATAGTTTTATAATTGATCCGAATTCAGTTACCTGGTATTGTCTGGTGATTTCACCTTTTTCTGTTCACCAAGTTCTGTGACAATAAGCCTTTTTTAGTTTATTGACTGTGCTGTCCTGGACTGACTAGGAATCCTGTTTTGTGCTTTTGGGTCAGTGGGTGCTTTCTGGGAGCTGTGGGACCCCTGGAGTATGGTCCCAGTGTCCTAGAAATCACTGGTAAATAACCTGAGAGTGGGATACTAGACCAGAGGCAAGCGGGACCCAGTTGGTGGGTGGAGGTTGCTAGTATAGAGCACGAGCCCAAGTGCAGGTGAGGCTGGACAGTGCTTGGTAGACCCTTCAGCTGGTCGCAGGGTAACCCCAGGCGAATGCTAGGCATTTTGTAACAAAGTCTTTGCCTCCAAGTGCACCAAAATAATATCTGGCATGGAGAAACACCTTGCTTGCAGAAGGAAAGGCTCCCACAATATGCTTCTGATTCCCAGCCAATAAAATAAAGGAGATTTAAAATAAGCATTCCATAATTTCTTTTCCCAGAATAGTGGCTTGGTCTTTAGCTTCTGTTGTGGACTAATATAGGAGGCGGGAGTGTAAGTTGGGGGTAGCGGTTTCCTTTGTAAAGATGTACCTACTGTTCTCCTAAGTTGTACAAGAGGTGTTCTTGGTACTGTATATATGAAATGTATAAATAAAAAAATTTAAAAAAATAAGCATTCCAAGAAGTGCTTAAGGTCAATTACTCTCCTGTCTCAAAATGCCTGTCCTTTTCAGCTCATCTTCCATCCTCCCCTCTCCATTGGCTGCAGTAATTCCAAACTAACAACTTAAAAAAGAGAACAGAGCATTTGTAACCTTCTTTCAAACAGCAAACAAAGGAAATTGTCAAATCAGGCATAGAGCGATGCTACAACCTGCGGCCCTACCAGTATGGGTGAAATCCTACCTCTAGGCACCCAGTGACTTATAGGAATCATCTCAGCCAGCCATAAATCTACGTTCCTGAATCTCCAAGCCTCTGACATCCTTTGCTACAGCTTTCCTACACTGCTCATCTAATTGAGTCATGCCCAACCCCCGAAAGTTCTATATGCCCATGTAATCAAGTCTGAATAACTAAACAATCCCAGATATAAAACTGTTTTAGCTTCACCCAGAATACTTGCATATATATGAAACCTGAGAATTCAATTAAAAATAGACATGGGGACCATGATTTCTTCTTAGAACTCTTCTCTTTACTCTCCGTCCCTTTTTTCATTCTCTAGGCCATCATTATCTTTAGCCAGCAAAGCAAATAAATCCATGTATTCCCCCAATACAATCTTCCGTCTTAATTCCTGCAACACATTGTATTCCCCCATAGGACACACCCAAGTGTAGTTCTCTGACCTACATTAGAAACACATCTCACCAGATTTGACCTCACTACCATTCTACCAAGCTCATTTCTACAATCTCAGATTGTTCTATAGAAGAAGAATGTTCCAATGAGTCTGAAGAGTCTGATTCCCAAACTTGCAATGGACTAGGCTATCCATGGTACCAAAGATGCTTTTCAATGTCCAAACTCTGCACCACACTCCTTAAACTGTTAATAAACCTTTTACTCCTTAATTTCCTCCACAAAACCCCAGTTTCCCCAACCTGTTTCCTTTTATCCACCCTACCAATACCCTGTTCCAACTCCCTCACCCAAGTACCCAACTCCCCTTCACTCTCAGTCTCACCAGACAACAAACTTCCAGGTTCTTCCTTTTCACTGGTCTCTGGGACTGCATCCTGCTGAGGACGCAGATCCTCTATCTCACAACACAAAGCCACACCCTATAATTATGTCCTAGACCCTTGTACCCCTCCACCCATGTCCCTGTGCCCCATTGACACCCCTAAACCCCATTGCCCTTGTAGACTGGCCAGAATTCAACCCCTGTTCCTGAAAACTAACAGGCAGCCAGCTCCTGCTATGTTATCCACTTTTTGCCTGTTGTTTTAGAAGACTGCCTTATGAGGGCCCTGCTGAATATCGACCAAGCCTGCATAAGTTTCAGGTGGCCAGACCACCCAAGATTACCCCTAGTATTCAGTGCTGGTGCCCGGACATGGCCTGACACTGAATATCAGTTGATAATTTAGCCGATGACGATCAGCATTTAAAGAAAATGCTGACCACCACCAGCTGAATGCCGGGGGGGGGGGGGGGGGGAAGAATATTCAAAAACAATTCAGTTTACATGCTCACATTTATGTCTGCCTTTTAGATAGCATAAACGATAGTGCCTGATTGTTGACATATAAATAAGGACTTATGCTCAATTCCAGTGCTTCACAAACTTGGTCCTGGGGTTACCCCAGGCAGTCAGGTTTTCAGGAAATCCACAATGAATATTCAAGAAAGGGATTTGCATGCAGTGGAGGCAGTGCATGCATCTCTCTCTCTCTCTCTCTCTCTCTCTCTCTCTCTCTCTCTCATGGATTCTGGGTGCCTAGATGATTTTATAGAATTCATAGCTAAATGCCTTGCATTTTGGCCTTCAATATTGGGTGACCTTTATACAGTAGAATTGCTTGACATATGGATAAATTGAGAACCTCGGCTCATCCTCATGATTTCTGTAAATTTCTTTGACTAGACAACCTAAGAGTTGGATTGGAAGAGAATGCTAAGTGTAGTTTACCTAGATTTCAACAAAGGTTTTATCAAAGTTTCATATGTGGCATAAATTATCTGAGCAAGTGACTGACTGGGTGACAAATATGTGATGAAAACAATCTGTATTGTTTACCACTAATTCAGAAAACAAATTCTGAATTAGTGGTAAATAATACAGCATCCTGATTATGGGTGTATTGTTCATTTAGAGCTCTGTTTACTAAGGTGAGCTAGCATTTTTAGTGCATGCTAAAAGTTAGTGTGTGCTAACCATGTAGATGCCCATAGGAATATTATGGGCATCTACATGGTTAGCATGCAGTAAAAACGCTAGCACACCTCTGGCATGGTTTAGTAAACAGGGCCCTTAATATTTTTTATTTATTTATTGGTGCTTATATCCCACATAATCTGAATGTTAATTATTCAGTTCTATGTGGCTTACAATAATTAAGACTAGAAATGCATACAATATATTTTTTCAAGTATGAAGAAAACATAAACAATGAGATTTTTAAAATAGCAAAGATATAACATTTGTTCATTGTCTAACAATGCAAAAATCTCTTAAAAAGGAATGCCTTTTTAACAGAAACTTGTAAAACTTTTAGATAGTTCGTAATCCTTTTTATCTCACTAGGGATGGAGTTACACCACTGTGAACCTGTATGTGAGAAATCTCTGTCCAATATGGATTTATATCTGATGTTTTTATAGCTAGGAAGATGTAGTATGAGATAGTTTCTTGATCTAGTAGACGTATTGAAGGTAGGTAAATCTATCAGTTTTATCATGTAATCTGGGCTCATGCCATAGATAATTTTGAAAATGAATGTATATGTTTTAAAGATTATTCTGGCTTTGATTGGTAGCCAATGCAATGTAGATAATAGTGGGGATGCCTATCAAATTTTGAAACTTTGCATACAAGTCTAGCAGCAGTATTTAGGGTAGTTTGAAGTTTTTTTATGAGGGATTTCTTATTCCCTAAATAGACTGAGTTGCAGTAACCCAACTGTGAAATTACTAATGTTTATACAATGGAAAAAAAAAGTAGAAAATGGGAAGAAAGATCAGATTTTTTTTAGCTTCCATAAAGTTCTAAAGATTTTGGTTACTACAGAATTAACTTGATCTTTACATGATAATAATTGGTCAATGATGATCCCAAGAATTTTCCAATTATGTTCCAATGGATAGTTTGTCTGATTGATGGTAAAACCAGTCTGATTGTGGAAATTGTTATGACTAAAAATGATGAGAAATTTAGTTTTCTCCATTTTTAATTGGGAAAATAGTCACATCGTCAGTGTATATAAAAGACTGCATACCTTTAGCCTCTAGGAGGTGCCCTAGGGGTTCCATCATGTTGTTAAAGAGAATGGGAGATATTGGAGATCACTGTGGAACTCCGCAATCTGGATCCTCCCATTTTGACTTTGTATGTTCTAGATTTGAGGAACCCCATGAACCACTTATGAATATCTCTACAGATGCCCATTGCATCAAGAATTTGTAGATAAGATGTTGTGATCTACCACGTTGAATGCACTGGACATATTGAATTGCAGTAAGCTAATCTTCCTACCCGTGCTTAAGGTTCATCACAATTTAAATATGAATGTAATGAGAACTGTTTAGGTACTATAGTTTGGTCTAAATCCTGATTGTGTGTAGTGAAGTAAGGAGAAGTGTGATATGTATTCCATTAGTTGTTTTTCTAACAAGCCCTCCATTACCATCATGAACAGGTGCATTGAAGCCACCGGTCCGTAATTGGATGTTTCATTCAATTTACCTAAAGGATTTTAGGAATAGGAGTTAAAATTATATTTCCCTTCTCAGTTGGAAAGGAGACACTTTTTAACATGGAGCATATGTAATTATGTAGGATGTTGATGAAAAAGTCAAGGGCTTTTGAGAGAATGTAGCTAGGGAATATATCAAGAGTACAATACAAGCCTGAGTATTTGCTGATGAATGATCTGATCTCTGTGGTAGAAGGAAGATTGAAATTGGTATTGATTTGTGATATTCAAGTAGTTGATGAATTTGCTACAAGGATTGGATCTAATTAGACTTGTTCTAATTTTGGTAATTTTTTGCTCGAAGAATGTTGGTAGGTCAAGGGCAGATAAAACAGATTCACTTGATATTTGGAGGTCATTGGTACCAAGTAGATTATTAACTAAATTATAAAGTCTAGTTACAGATTTTTGACACTCACCAGTGAATTTTTTTATCATGTTTGAATTTGGCAGATTGTATAGACGATTTGTATTTTGAGAGTGCTTTCCTCCATTCTGTTTTATTTCCCTCAGTTTTGTGTTTGCAACATTTCCTTTTGAGTTTTCTGCATAATCTTTTATTGTAGTGTTAGTATCAGTTTTCTTTTCTTGTTTTCATTTGTTCAGGAGCTATGCAGTCTAAGGTCTTTTTTGTTATTTCATCCCAGAGTCGGGAAAAAATTACTTGGATTATCTATAGAAATCAAACAAAATAAAACATGGAAAAGAAAATAAGATGATACCTTTTTATTGGACATAACTTAATACATTTCTTGATTAGCTTTCGAAGGTTGCCCTTCTTCGTCAGATCGGAAATAAGCAAATGTGTTAGCAGATAGTATATATAAGAGAAACATCAAAGCATTACTTTGACAGTCTGACAGAGTGGGAGGGTGGGGGTATGCATGGGGACATCGAAGCATTTCATTGATATTCTAACAGGATGGGTGTTGGTAGGTGAGAGGAGGGTAATAAACAGAGAAATACAGCTTTATGGTTTATAATGGGTTAGAAAACCCAGATCCTTATTAAGTCCTGTTTGTTGGGTGTCAAAATATTCAATCATTCTTATTTCAAAGGTCTTATGTTCCTGTATTGTTTTAAAATTACCTTTTTTACTGTGAAATCACTGGTGCAGTGTTCTGTTCTTGTGAAGTGTTGGCCCACAGGGGTGGGGGCTTGACTGGCACCGGCTATTTCCATGTAATGTCTGTGCAGATTGAATCTTGTCTTAAGCATCTGGCCTGTTTCTCCAATATAGCATCCTTTGTTACATTTTTTACACTGAATGATATATACCACATTGGAAGATGAGCATGTAAAATAGTCCTTTATGTTGAATATTTTTCCTTTGTGAATGACTGTGCCAGTCAAGCCCCCACCCCTGTGGGTCAACACTTCACAAGACCAGAACACTGCACCAGTGATTTCACAGTAAAAATACTGAAATGTAATTTTAAAACAATACAGGAACGTGAGACCTTTGAAATAGGAATGATTGAATATTTTGATACCCAACAAACAGGACTTAATAAGGATTTGGGTTTTCTAACCCATTATAAACCATAAAGCTGTATTTATCTGTTTATTTCTCTGTTTATTACCCTCCTCCCACCTACCAACACCCATCCTGTTAGAATATCAATGAAATGCTTTGATGTCCCCATGCAAACCCCCACCCTCCCACTCTGTCAGACTGTCAAAGTAATGCTTTGATGTTTCTCTTATATATACTATCTGCTAACACATTTGCTTATTTCCGATCTGACGAAGAAGGGCAACCTTCGAAAGCTAATCAAGAAATGTATTAAGTTATGTCCATTAAAAAAGGTATCATCTTATTTTCTTTTCCATGTTTTATTTTGTTTCATTTCTATTGATAACCTTTAAGAGTGGACTAACACGGCTACCACACCTCTCTACTTAAAGTTAGATTATCTAGAAATAAATGTGAATTGACTTTTAACTGGGTCCAAAATTCTGCTATGTCTATTTTGCCCATGTTGTATAAATTATGGTTGAGTGAAGAGTCTTAGATTTTGGGGACATTTCACTCCAATTAAGTGTGAATGTTAGCTTTTTGTGGTCTGACATTGTTGTAGACTTCCAGTCTTAATTAGCTATGAAATATGAATTCTGAGAGGGCAAACCGAATGTAAATAAATCAAAAACATGCCCTTTCTGATTGGGAAAAAATAGCTGGAGGACTAATAAAACTCCAAGAGTTTAGAAAATTAAGTTCCTTAGAGGTCCTTTTACTAAGGCATGGGAGGGCTAATGTGTGGGTAGCGTGAGCTAAATCTGCATTACCACCAGGCTTGTGTGTGTACCCGGTGGTAATTCTGCATTTGGCGCATGCCAAATCCTGTGGTAGAAAATAATGTTCTATTTTCTACTGTAGGGAGGGGTGTTCCTGGTGGTAATCAGCAGTTGGTGTGTGCTGCATGGTTACTGTGTGGGTAGCGCGTGAACCCTTAGCACTAGGTCAAAGGTAAGGGCTCAGACCATAAATAAGTGCATGCTAGTTTTAATTTCAGTGCACACCCATTTCCCAGCCACGGTAAAAAAAAAAAAAATGGCCCAGTGTGCTCCCAAAACACGTGCCCAGACTACCGTAGGCCACTCTTTACCAAGACTTAGTAAAATAACTGTTTAGTATGAGGATCATTTGGATTATCTAAGTGTAAGTTGATATCACTTAGTCAAATAGTGTTTTGATCATTTAAGCATATATTAGATACAAATTCAGTAAATGATGATTGAACATTAGTCCAATTTCCAGGGGGCCGATAAAATAAAATTGCACTGATAGTGGGAGCTCAGCAGCTCTGATGGAAGTAGAGCCTCAGAAGCAGGCTGCCTATTGCGGGAGGTATTTGTTGAAGTCATCAGTTGTCTGCCTGGTTTCAGATTGTGTTATGAAAAATAGTAGATGATTGCTGAGGACAGGACTCAGCAGCTCTAATAAAAGAGTGTAGGCTACTGTAAAAATGGAGCTCAGCAGTTCTAATAAATGTGTAGGCTGCTGTAAATGTGGGAGCTCAACAGTTCTAAAGTAAGTGCAGGCTTACAGCTCTATCACTGTATTAGTAAACGCAGTTCATATTGAAGAACAAAGAGTTACCAGTGGTGTACTGCCTGGTCCTTTCCAACATTTATGTAAGTGATATTGCAGAAGGGCTAACGGAAATAGTCTCACTTTCTTCTGCAACATGGTTGATCCTTTGGAAGGTGCAGATAACGTGAGGAGGGTCTAGAGTTTATCAGTTCAGATGTAGAGAGGTGTGGTAGCCGTGTTAGTCTACTCTTAAAGGTTATCAATAGAAATCAAACAAAATAAAACGTGGAAAAGAAAATAAGATGATACCTTTTTTATTGAACATAACTTAATACATTTCTTGATTAGCTTTCGAAGGTTGCCCTTCTTCGTCAGATCGGACGAAGAAGGGCAACCTTCGAAAGCTAATCAAGAAATGTATTAAGTTATGTCCAATAAAAAAAGGTATCATCTTACTTTCTTTCCCATGTTTTATTTTGTTTGATTTCAGTTCAGATGTAATGCTAAAAATGCAGGCAGAAGTGTTTGGTATCCAAAATCCTAAGCGTAAAGTATTGAGGTTGAAGTAAATAAGGTGATAGCAAAAGTATACGGAAAGGAATATCTAGTAGGAAAAGGAGTTAATAGCACCTCTTTATGTGTCTCTGGTGACATGTCATTTCAAGTACAATGTGTATTTGTGGGACCTCCCCTTCAAAAGGATATAAACCAGAAGCAAGGCTGACCTAGGTCAGCTACTAAAATATTCAACGACCATCTTCAGAACGTATGTGTATGCAGAATTAAAGATGCAAAAATGTATACTTTGAAAGAAAGGTGGGATGGGGGGGGGGGGGGGCGGGAGAGGATATTTAAATTCCTCCAAACCATAAATACCCAAGAGACAGATCTCCTTCAATGGAAAGAAACTCTGGACTGAGGATTTATATGAAGAGGGTTAAACTCAGAAGTAAGTTAAGGAAATAAAGGTATTTCCAGTGCTTTTTTTGTGCCGGTACGCAACGGTACGGCGTACCGGCACCTTTTTTTTTTGCTCCCCCCGCCCCGTGAGTCCATGTCCCGCACGCAGTGCCAGCCCCCATTTCCGGCCGCTGCTGCTTCTCCTGTTGAGCAGCAGCGGCCGCTACACAAAGAAAAAGATTTTTTTAAAAATTGAAACCTGGCTGAAACGCGGCACCCCGGCACTGTAGACAGCCATTAGGCATTGGCTGTTGCCCCGCAGCCGCTCCTCCTCTTGCCTCTACGTCACTGCGCTCCTCCGGGGTCTTCCTCCAGGGGCAGTGACGTAGAGGCAAGAGGAGGAGCGGTTGCGGGGCAACAGCCAATGCCTAATGGCTGTCTACAGTGCCGGGGTGCCGCGTTTCAGCCAGGTTTCAATATTTTTTAATCTTCTTTTTCTTTGTGTAGCGGCCGCTGCTGCTCAACAACAGGAGAAGCAGCAGCGGCCGGAAATAGGGGCTGGTGCCGCGTGCGTCGCGTCTTCGCGCCAAACTTGGCAGGGAGAGGGAATCCAACAGAGGGAAGGATTGGGGAGAGAGAGAAAGAGGGAAACCAACAGAGGGAAGGATTGGGGAGAGAGAGAAAGAGGGAAACCAACAGAGGGAAGGATTGGGGAAAGAGGGAAAACAACAGAGGGAAGGATTGGGGAGAGAGAGAGAGAGAGAGGGAAAACAACAGAGGGAAGGATTGGGGAGAGAGAGAAAGAGGGAAACCAACAGACGGAAGGATTGGGGGGGGAGAGAGAGAGAAAGAGGGAAACCAACAGAGGGAAGGATTGGGGAGAGAGGGAAACCAACAGAGGGAAGGATTGGGGAAAGAGAGAAAGAGGGAAAACAACAGAGGGAAGGATTGGGGAGAGAGAGGGAAAACAACAGAGTGAAGGATTGGGGAGAGAGAGAAGGAAAACAACAGAGGGAAGGATTGGGGAGAGAGAGAGAGGGAAAACAACAGAGGGAAGGATTGGGGAGAGAGAGAAAGAGGGAAAACAACAGGGAAGGATTGGGGAGAGAGAGGGAAAAACAGATGGAAGGATGGGGAGAGAGAGGGAAAAACAGATGGAAGGATTGGGGAGAGGGGAAAACAGATGGAAGGATGGGAATAGAGAGAGAGGGAAAACAGGGAAGGATTGGGGAGAGAGAGAAAGGGAAAACAACAGAGGGAAGGATTGGGGAGAGAGGGGAAAACAGATGGAAGGATGGGGAGAGAGAGGGAAAACAGATGGAAGGATTGGGGAGAGAGAGGGAAAAACAGATGGAAGGATTGGGGAGAGAGGGAAAAACAGATGGAAGGATTGGGGAAAGAGAGAGGGAAAACAGATGGAAGGATGGGGAGAGAGAGGGGGAAAACAGATGGAAGGATGGGGAGAGAGAGAGGGAAGATGCTGGATGGAAGAATGCAGAAAGAAATAGGGGAGACACTGGAAGGATGGGGAGAGAAAGCAGAGCTGCTGGATGGAAAAGGGGAATAGAGAAAGACTGGAGAATAAGAGGAAGGGGCATGGGGAGAACAAGGGTGAGGAAAAGATGAAAAGCCACAGGTAGATGAAGGACATTAAAGAATGGATAGTAAGAATGAATTAAATCTGGACAGAGAGAGAGCCTGAAAAATATTGAAGAAAGCAAAGAAAAAGGAGACAAAAATGACAAATGGCACAGAAGAGTTAAGCGAAAAGAAAAGAAAGCAGAATCATAGAATGGGACCAATATGGAAAGAAAAACAGTCACCAGACAACAAAGGTAGAAAAAAATCATTTTATTTTCATTTTAGTGTTTGTAATTATGTCCAATTTGAGAATTTACATTGGCTGTCTTATTTTGCACTGGGTATACTGGAGCTGTAAGAGCTTACAGAGATTATTTATAATGAAAAAAATCACGTTATTTTTTTCTTCTATAGTACTATAATATTTTCAATGATGTCTGTTTATATGCGCCATGGCTGGTATAGGGGGTGTGGTTAATGTGGGTGTGGCTATCATAGGGGTGGAGCCATATGTGTTGACCCCGCCCATATTGAGTACTGGCACCTTTTTTTCTACAAAAAAAGCACTGGGTATTTCTCTTCAGAAAGGGTAGTGAATGAGTTAAACAGCCTCCCGGTGAAAGAGGTAAAGATGAAGAGAGTATCTCAACAAAAACCTAAGAATTAGGCTTGGAGACCTAGCCAGAGCTGCTGCTGTGTGTGACCACCACCTGCTGAGATAGAGAACGTGCTGGGGAGTTTCCGGCGGCGAGTGGCCACGTGTGGTGAGGCGGGGGGGGGGGGGGGGGTTGTTCTCTGTCTCCGCCTGCTGGTCTATGGATTGATCGGCAGGATGATATGGAATTTCAGACTAATCAGGGAAATTCCTTCATAGGATGCATGGGCAAAAAGCTGGCTACTGTAGAGATATTTCTGGATAAGAGAATCTTTGGGGTTCAATTTCAGAACAGCTGTAAGTTCCTAAAACTTAGTTGGCAATCTTAAGTGAATTCTCAGCCACATACACATATAGCTTCAGGAAACATGCATATATATGTTTCTAAGATGGACATTAATGAATATGCTTTGGCACATACTCGTGTATACTGTGTAATAACCAGAGGGGTAGCTCTCAGAATACAAAGCCTGTTCCCAGTACACTAGTTTGCCCAAAACACAGACTAGTACCCAGGGGTAGATCGGAAGATCTGGCCTGTCCCAGGGAAAGGATTCATGTGCAGCATTCCAGGACTCCCTATCCGTTTTCGCATCCTGTTCAAACTTCTTCTACTAACCTATAAATGTACTCACTCTGCTGCTCCCCAGTATCTCTCCACACTCGTCCTTTCCTACACCCCTTCCCGTGCACTCCGCTCCATGGATAAATTCTTCTTATCTGTTCCCTTCTCCACTACTGCCAACTCCAGACTTCGCGCCTTCTGTCTCGCTGCACCCTACGCCTGGAATAAACTTCCTGAGCCCCTACGTCTTGCCCCTTCCTTGGCCACCTTTAAATCTAGACTGAAAGCCCACCTCTTTAACATTGCTTTTGACTCGTAACCACTTGTAACCACCTGCCTCCAACTACCCTCCTCCTTCCTGTACACAATAATTGATTTGATTTGCTTACTTTATTTTTTGTCTATTAGATTGTAAGCTCTTTGAGCAGGGACTGTCTTTCTTCTATGTTTGTGCAGCGCTGCGTATGCCTTGTAGCGCTATAGAAATGCTAAATAGTAGTAGTAGTAGTAGTAGTAGAATGGACTAAGCATGAATACACAATCTAGATAGGCCTTATGGTCTTTACATCAGGGGTGTGTATTGAGCTCCAGAGAATCAAAATAGAAAGCAGTACAATATGTATAATGAAGTCTAATTCTAGGGCAGGAGATTATTAATAGTTCATTTTTCTATACAAATACTTTCACAATTATTTTTCTCTTCTTTCTTTTCTTATGTACCAAAATATCAACAATAATTAAAAAATGCTCCTTGAATATTTAATCAACATAATTTTTACTTTCTGAATGGACTAATGTGTCACCCGTGAGTTCTGTATGGAAACTGAATGAACGTAGGCTGTACATATGAATTATTGTAATTGAATTACTCTGAGTAATCATAATTAGCAATGTGTTAATTATTTTATTAAATCAAAATTTCACATTTTTGCATGGCTGTAATAAGTATTAAACTGGAAAACAATGAAGCAGAGCAGTAGTAAAAGTAAACAGACTTTATTAATAAATTGCTTATAGGGCATACTGCCCGACACAGGCCATGTTTTGCCCAGCAGGGCTGCGTCAGGGGCTACTCAGTGATCCTTACTATATATACCTTCTTAAAAGTGTGCGCTCCAATAATGGTTAATGCACAAAGGTTAAAAAAGAAACCCCAGCACAAACCATATTAATTAAACTGAGGGTCACGTCTAGTAACCATCATACAACCTGTCGTCCCAGTAATGGCTATTTTTTTTTACCTCTGTGCATTAACCGTTATTGTGCACGCGCTAAAAAAGCTAGCGCACCTTAGTGAACAGGGCCCAAAAATATTTACTGCTACATTCTTAGGGGCACTTTTACCAAGCTGCAGTAAAAAGTGGCCTTCGGTAATGTGAGCATGTGGAATTGCTGCATGCCAGCCTACTTTTACCATGGCGATAAAAAGGCTATTTTAAAAATAGAGGTCATTAATGGTCATGCATTAAAATAAAATTCAGTGCATGACCATCTACTTCCTGAGCCCTTATCGCTTTATATTTAGTAGGTGGTAAGGGCTCATGCGCTAACCCGGCAGTAATTGGGCAGCATGTGGCAATAACCTATTACCGCTGGGCATGCCTACTCCCCGTCCCCTTGCTAGAAAATACAAAATTATTTTCTGGAGCAGGAAATAGCATTTGGCAAACACAAAACTACCACTGAGCACATGGGCACACCCAGTGGTAATGCTGTTTTGCAGCACGCTACTCACGCGGTAGCCTCTACCACTAGTTGATAAAAGGACCCTGTAATGAGGGTACTTACTTTTTTAAACCAGAAAAAATATTGTTTGCGAGATCTCTGAAGGTGTCAGTATTATTGCTGAAAAATAGTTTCAGCTAAAAGCAATATTTACATAAGTACATAAGTACATAAGTAGTGCCATACTGGGAAAGACCAAAGGTCCATCTAGCCCAGCATCCTGTCACCGACAGTGGCCAATCCAGGTCAAGGGCACCTGGCACGCTCCCCAAACGTAAAAACATTCCAGACAAGTTATACCTAAAAATGCGGAATTTTTCCAAGTCCATTTAATAGCGGTCTATGGACTTGTCCTTTAGGAATCTATCTAACCCCTTTTTAAACTCCGTCAAGCTAACCGCCCGTACCATGTTCTCCGGCAACGAATTCCAGAGTCTAATTACACGTTGGGTGAAGAAAAATTTTCTCCGATTCGTTTTAAATTTACCACACTGTAGCTTCAACTCATGCCCTCTAGTCCTAGTATTTTTGGATAGCGTGAACAGTCGCTTCACATCCACCCGATCCATTCCACTCATTATTTTATACACTTCTATCATATCTCCCCTCAGCCGTCTCTTCTCCAAGCTGAAAAGCCCTAGCCTTCTCAGCCTCTCTTCATAGGAAAGTCGTCCCATCCCCACTATCATTTTCGTCGCCCTTCGCTGTACCTTTTCCAATTCTACTATATCTTTTTTGAGATACGGAGACCAGTACTGAGCACAATACTCCAGGTGCGGTCGCACCATGGAGCGATACAACGGCATTATAACATCCGCACACCTGGACTCCATACCCTTCCTAATAACACCCAACATTCTATTCGCTTTCCTAGCCGCAGCAGCACACTGAGCAGAAGGTTTCAGCGTATCATCGACGACGACACCCAGATCCCTTTCTTGATCCGTAACTCCTAACGTGGAACCTTGCAAGACGTAGCTATAATTCGGGTTCCTCTTACCCACATGCATCACTTTGCACTTGTCAACATTGAACTTCATCTGCCACTTGCACGCCCATTCTCCCAGTCTCGCAAGGTCCTCCTGTAATCGTTCACATTCCTCCTGCGACTTGACGACCCTGAATAATTTTGTGTCATCGGCGAATTTAATTACCTCACTAGTTATTCCCATCTCTAGGTCATTTATAAATACATTAAAAAGCAACGGACCCAGCACAGACCCCTGCGGGACCCCACTAACTACCCTCCTCCACTGAGAATACTGGCCACGCAATCCTACTCTCTGCTTCCTATCTTTCAACCAGTTCTTAATCCATAATAATACCCTACCTCCGATTCCATGACTCTGCAATTTCTTCAGGAGTCTTTCGTGCGGCACTTTGTCAAACGCCTTCTGAAAATCCAGATATACAATATCAACCGGCTCCCCATTGTCCACATGTTTGCTTACCCCCTCAAAAAAATGCATTAGATTGGTGAGGCAAGACTTCCCTTCACTAAATCCGTGCTGACTTTGTCTCATCAGTCCATGTTTTTGCATATGCTCTGCAATTTTATTCTTAATAATAGCCTCCACCATCTTGCCCGGCACCGACGTCAGACTCACCGGTCTATAATTTCCCGGATCTCCTCTGGAACCCTTCTTAAAAATCGGAGTAACATTGGCTACCCTCCAGTCTTCCGGTATTACACTCGATTTTAGGGACAGATTGCATATTTCTAACAGTAGCTCCGCAAGTTCATTTTTTAGTTCTATTAATACTCTGGGATGAATACCATCAGGTCCCGGTGATTTACTACTCTTCAGCTTGCTGAACTGACCCATTACATCCTCCAAGGTTACAGAGAATTTGTTTAGTTTCTCCGACTCCCCCGCTTCAAATATTCTTTCCGGCACCGGTGTCCCCCCCAAATCCTCCTCGGTGAAGACCGAAGCAAAGAATTCATTTAATTTCTCCGCTACGGCTTTGTCCTCCTTGATCGCCCCTTTAACACCATTTTCGTCCAGCGGCCCAACCAACTCTTTGGCCGGTTTCCTGCTTTTAATGTATCTAAAAAAATTTTTACTATGTATTTTTGCTTCCAACGCTAATTTCTTCTCAAAGTCCTTTTTTGCCCTCCTTATCTCCGCTTTGCATTTGGCTTGGCATTCCTTATGATCTATCCTGTTACTTTCAGTTGGTTCTCTTCTCCACTTTCTGAAGGATTGTTTTTTGGCTCTAATGATTTCCTTTATCTTACTGTTTAGCCACGCCGGCTGACGTTTAGTCTTTTTTCCCTTTTTTCTAATACGTGGAATATATTTGTCCTGAACCTCCAGGATGGTGTTTTTAAACAGCATCCACGCCTGATGCAAGTTTTTTACTCTGCGAGCTGCTCCTTTCAGTCTTTTTTTCACCATTTTTCTCATTTTGTCGTAATCACCTTTTCTAAAGTTAAACGCTAGCGTACTTGATTTCCTAGTTTCACTTCCTTCAATGCCAATATCAAAACCGATCATATTATGATCACTGTTATCAAGCGGCCCTCGTATCGTTACCCCCTGCACTAGATCATGAGCACCACTAAGGACTAAGTCTAGTATTTTTCCTTCTCTTGTCGGCTCCTGAACTAGCTGTTCCATGAAGCTGTCCTTGATTTCATCAAGAAATCTTATGTCCCTTGCGTGTACAGATGTTACATTAACCCAGTCTATATGCGGGTAATTGAAATCCCCCATTATTATTGTGTTGCCCAGTTTGTTTGCGTCCCTGATTTCCTTTAACATTTCCGCATCCGTCTGTTCGTCCTGGCCAGGCGGACGGTAGTACACTCCTATCACTATCCTTTTCCCCTTTGCACATGGAATTTCAATCCACAGTGATTCCAAGGAGTGTTTTGTTTCCTGCAGAATTTTCAATCTATTTGATTCAAGGCTCTCGTTAATATACAATGCTACCCCTCCACCAATCCGATTCACCCTATCACTACGATATAATTTGTACCCCGGTATGACAGTGTCCCACTGGTTATCCTCCTTCCACCAGGTCTCAGAGATGCCTATTATATCTAATTTTTCATTTAGTGCAATATATTCTAACTCCCCCATCTTATTTCTTAGGCTCCTGGCATTCGCATATAGACATTTCAAACTATGTTTGTTGTTCCTAAGTACATCATGCTTAGTACTTGACAGTATTAATTGGCAATCTTTTGTCTGATTTTTTATTGTTATTTAAAGATACCCGATCTACTACAATCTCTTTTGCAACCTCACTATCAGGATACTCTATCTTCCCTGTTATGGTGATATCTTTGAAAGATACCTTATCCCGAACCATGCTCTTTTGAGCGACTGTCAGCCTTCCCCCCATTTCTAGTTTAAAAGCTGCTCTATCTCCTTCTTAAACGCCGATGCCAGCAGCCTGGTCCCACTCTGGTTAAGATGGAGCCCATCCTTTCGGAATAGGCTCCCCCTTCCCCAGAATGTTGCCCAGTTCCTAACAAATCTAAAGCCCTCCTCCCTGCACCATCGTCTCATCCACGCATTGAGACTCTGGAGCTCTGCCTGTCTCTTGGGCCCTGCGCGTGGCACAGGTAGCATTTCAGAAAATGCTACCCTGGAGGATCTGGATTTCAGCTTTCTACCTAAGAGCCTAAATTTTGCTTCCAGAACCTCTCTCCCACATTTTCCTATGTCATTAGTACCCACATGTACCAAGACAGCCGTCTCCTCCCCAGCACTATATAAAATCCTATCTAGGTGACGCGTGAGGTCCGCCACCTTCGCACCAGGCAGGCAAGTCACCAGGCGATCCTCACGTCCACCAGCCACCCAGCTATCTATATGCCTAATGATCGAATCACCAAGTACAACAGCTGTCCTAACCTTTCCCTCCCGGGCAACATTTGGAGATATATCCTCGGTGCGAGGAATTCTGATACACTCTGGGACCCTTTTACTAAGCCATGTAAGAATCTACGCGCACCCAACAGGTGCCAAAATGGAGTTACCACACATCTACTGCATGGCCCTTGTGAAAAGTTCACTTTTGGCACATGTCTGCTAAGCGCATCTAAAGAATATTTTTTTCTGGTGCGCGTCAGCTACGCATGCCAACTGGCATTTGGCGTGCAAAGGTCATTACTGCTAGATCAATGGCTGGTGGTAAGGTCTCAGACCCAAAAAATAGAAGTGCGGCAATTTTCATTTTGCTGCGTGTCCATTTTTGGCAAAAATTTTATAAAAAGCATTTTTTGCAGGTGCGCTACAAAACGATTCTGTGCGCACCCAAAACACGCATCTACACTACCGCAGGCAATTTTCAGCGCACCTTAGCAAAAGGAACCCTCTATTTTAGATTTACTCAGAAATTTTAAAAAAAAGCTCTACTATTTTGTACAAACAAAATTCTAGAGTAAATCATTTTCAAGACTCAGTTGGTGGTAAGCTGTCTTTCAAACAGCCACAAAAAATAAACCTTTCATTTCTAAAGTGTCAAAAAAATAATTCAGATGATTAAGAACACTTTCAGATATGCCATTTTACCACCAAATGTTATTTTTTTTAATATTATTGACTTTATATTTAACTATGGTGGTGCATCATAATGGAATTACCAACAAAGACTAAGAGAAACCAAAGAAATGCTGAACAATATGTTCACCAATCCAGAACATTTTTATTGAACATATGCTTAGACATTGATTCATCCACAAGTACTCCAGCTAAAAGAAGATATTTTTTTATTTCCTCACTAATTTTAGAAATCTAGCATAGCATGCATTTTAATAGATTCAGCAGGGTATCATGCAGTGCAGTATAGAAAATATATCAAAACTGGCAGAAAGTAATTAAGCACCTGGGGAAGGGACAAGATATCCTACTTGGCTTCACAGCTGCTGTCTCCATTGTCAAATAATCCTAACCACATGTTTTCTTTTGGGTTGAGTATTCAAAAGAAATATACCAGAGAATGTTCTACTGCAGTACCCATTTTCAAAGTAGTATCCACTGTGACATTTGCTTGAGATTTGCTAACCTGTAGTCATGTGTTACAGTTCATAAGTTAAATATATAACATTTAGAAACTATAACGTGGCCAAGACTGTCTAATCTTTTTCTCACATATGCTTTCCATACAATTAGCCAAAACATAAGGCCATCACAAATTGCAAACATGCAACTTTGAATACCATGAACTACAGCTTTAATAAAATTATCAGAGCACATGACAAAACACAAGTCAGAAAAAATACAGCACCCTCTCCATCCACATCCCAGCACTGCTTGGGCACCCAACCTGCCGCACCTCTATGTCAGCCTGGTTTCCGGACATTCAGCATTTTTAACTGGCTATGAAGCACCACATGAACATAGGACTATGTTTCATGCAGTCCTATTTATGCAGTTATCTTAGCCAGTTAAGTGCTAAATATCGGCATTTAACTGTGTAAGTACCAACTCCACCACCCCCTCCGGAATGCCTACAAAATAGCTGTGGGTGCTAACTGGGCATTTTCAGCTGCTGAAAATGGCCAGTTAGCCATGGACAGGTGTGTGTGTGTGGGGAGGGGGTAGTTATCAAGCAGCATTAGGATTTTAAGTAATGTTATTTGTCCCTTAATGGTACTTAAGGGGCTCTAATGTTGCTTGACTAAAAATACCATGGTGGCTATACTGCCATTTTACTGAAGGTGCTGCACTGGGCAGGAGCAACTAGGCCTTGCTTCTGCCTGGAGGCCACCCCTAGACCACCGATGCATTCAAAAGTAGCCACTGTGGGCTATGTCCATGTGTGTGTGGTGGGGGAGGCTTTAGCCATGAGTAGCCTCTGACAGGGGGTCTGATGCCAAGGGAAGACCGATGCTCCCAGTCCATCTTGTTTGCACAGTGGCTCGCAAGCAGTGGTATTCTTTTAAAATGGGATCACCAACCTTGACAGTTAGACACATAAATCCTTGGTCTTCATATTCAGACTACTGGAGTTAGCCCAGCTAACTCCCATGTTCGGCAGAGTCTAGATATTCAATACCAGGCCGTTTCCAGTGACTGACATTAAATATCAGGTTTATTTTTGGCTGGTTTGAACTTAACAAATCAGGTGATATTCATCTCAGATCAGTTAAGCTGAAACTGTCCAAAGTATTCCAGGAATTCATGCGGCCAAATATGGCCACCAAACTGCTGAAAATCGGTGGATAGCAGGTTATATCGCATGATATAACCAGCTATCTAGTAGCTGCTAACAGCAAATTTTCAGCAAGTCATGGCTGGCCATGTCTCTCAAAAAATTCATGGATAGCCAGTTATGGGGCATTTAACCGTCCAGGATTGGCATTAAACATTCAAAACTTATTTAAAAAGGCATACCCTACCAACCCAACATAAACGCCTGACCACTGCAACACAACAAAACCAAAATACGGTATGGACACAACATAATTCTTCCGTGTATGATGCCCCAATGTGGCTATATCACCTGAACTTTACCTTATCTCATGTGGCAATACCACATGAACTTTATCTTATCTCAACATCACTCTGTATTTGTTTACACTGGAGACTGCAATCGCATCTCTGGCTCTATGTAAGCCACATTGAGCCTGCAAATAGGTGGGAAAATGTGGAATACAAATGTAAACATAATAACAGTCAATACTGCGGATCTACTCGCACAGAGAGTGAGACTTAAACAAAGAATGGAGGGAGTGAGGAGACCTCAGACTGGTGAAATTCCAGCAAACTGCTGATAATGTTCTGATTAGACAGTCACCGTAAATCAGTCATTGATCTCGACCCAACCCAATCATCTTCTCTGCAAGTTTCTCTGCATGCGTCTGACGTCAGACGCATGCAGAGGAACTTCCAGAGAAGATGATTGAGGAAAAAACGTAAAGGGCACAACAGCACTTCGGCTGTCGAGGGTTTGGGTCCCCCGTCAGCACAGGTAGTCCACAATGGCGGCGGGAGGCGGTTTTCACCGGCATGGGGGGGTCAACAGGGTTGCGGAAGGGGGGAGTCGAGGGGGCTGTAGCGCGAGGGGGGGGGAGAAATTGCCTGCCTAGGGCCCATTTCCTTGCCTTCAGAAATGGGCCTTTTTTACTAGTTATTAATATATTACAAGAGCTACTGCACTAACAACTATGCTGCCCCCCTGCTCTGCAGGGACGTCTGTGTGGACATTTTTGTTGAAATGATGCCAGACAGACATTTTTGTGCCTGATTTTTTAGCATTCATGTTTTGGGAAATGTATTATCTTGTGCCGAAAATGTCCAAAATGAACAGCTTTCTCATGTATTTTCGAATGGGAAATCCCAACGTGAGATGGCTGGTTTGTTTGGATGTTATGAGCAGAATATCCCAATTCTGACTTGGACATTCTTTCAAAAATGTACCTCGTCTTTATAAAACAAGCAAACAATAGGCCCCTTCCTACCTTATTAAGGTTCCTTTTTACAAAGCGACGGAAAGCCCAATGTGCATGGTAAATCTGAACTATCAACGCCCGATTACTGCCAGGTTACCGTGAGAACCCTTACCACCACTTCAGTGGGTGGAGGTAAGTGCTCCCTGTCGCATGGCCACACTGTAAGAGTTATCTTACCACAAGGTCATTTTTGGAGGGTGACCTTTTACCCACTGCGGTAAAAAGGGCCCTGGTGCAAGGGGAAAATGGCCCCCGCTGCTACTGCAGGGCCTTTTTTCCCACAGCTTAGTAAAAGGACCCCTAAATTAGGTTCCATGTTACAAAAATTACCCTCATAATGTGTATTTTTAAATATACATTAATTTTTCCTATAGTCTAAACACTGTTGCACAGACCAAAATAAACAGGGATGCATCAGGTGTGTGAACAAGATATCTGGTCACCTCTTAAAATTTGTTCAGGTAATGATTTATATCCGTTTACTTTAACTGTTATTTATATGTTTGAAGGAGCAAGCCTTTGAAGACTCATAAAGAATTTTTCCTCTCAGTTTTTAATGCTACAATTTATGTTTATGTATATTAGATTCATGATATACTGCCTTTCTGTGGTACAAGCAAAGCAGTTTACATATTCAGTACTATTTTGAATAGGTCATCCAAGAAGGAATTGAAACATACAGGTCAATGTGCCTCAATTTTCACCTGCATTTTAGAACAGAATCTGCCAACTTAGTGCCTGTTCTAAATTATAGGGAACTTGGCATTTATATGCCGGGGAGGCAACATAAACATTCATTTAAAAGAAAAGTATAGAATATAGACACTTTCGGCCAGCTGAACATACGCAGAGCAGTCCATCGCTAAGTGTGTCTATTCTGCGCATTCCACAGAAGGCTGTGTGTATGATAAGAGGTAACCTATTTTTGGGGGGGGGGGAGGAGAGATCGCACAGCTTCTGACCTTTAGCCCGGCACAGCTTTGGCAACTCCTGGCACCAGTGTGAGTGGGTGTGTCTAGGGAAGGTGAAGGGTCCTGTCTCTCCACTTCAGGACAGTACGATCCGCTCGGGCAGGTAAATTAGTGGTGAATTTTTTCACAGCCTTCTGGTTAAGAAATAATATCATATTCACTCATAATAATAATCCCCAAACCATGCTTCCCAGTAGCTCAGTATAATGTCGGGCAATGACTTTCTGAAGCTGCAGCGGACAATCAGTGGTCAGAGCTCGGACGCCGGCACCTAGCTAGAAGGGAGCAGGTGTATGGCGCACATGTGCAAAAGAGAGGAAGTTGTGGCTTATTTCTCTTCTGGGGAAATAATCAACTTCTGTGAGAGGAAGAACAATTAATAAACTATGCAGTAGTTGCTCCTGCAGGGCATGATGGAATGGGCAGTTGCTGCACCAGAGAGAGAGAGAGAAAACAGAGAAGAAGAGGGGAGAGAGAAGCAAAGCAGTAGATTTTTATCTGAACCACTTCTGTCCTTTCTCTTGTGTGTTGCCATTTTCTGAGGGCAGTATGTGGCAGTACTTGCAAGAACTGTCAGGACCCACAGCTCCAGACCTCCCATAAATTTTCAATAATAAAGGTAGGAGTTGCTTCTTTGCAACGGGTCGGAAAATGGCTGTGCATCGGTTTGCATGCGCATTTGTATAGTAATTAGCTCATTATAATACCTTTGCATTCCATTTTCATTAGCTGCTATTGTGATAGGAAAAAAGCTTGGAGAACCCTTTTGTGCATATCTGGCTGTATTCCTTGCTCGCTAAACTGGCTAAGAACCAGTTTAAAAACCACATTGCTGGCTCATTAGGTTTTGTGTATCTGTATCTTAGAAAGACAACACATAGCTAATTATATGTTGGCACATAGCCAGTTATGTTTATAAGATCGCAAACATAAGCAGCTTTGTGCTGGTTATCTTGGTGATCATACAAACAAATGTTTCTGATTCCATTACAATGACCTGTTAACTTTGCAGGTTTGGTACTTGAGGAGCCAAACACCACAGACAGGATTCCAAGATAGCTCTGTTGTGAGAGATACTACTGGATACTTGTTTCTTCTCTCGGCATTGGGCTTAATGTTTTCATTTCCTGACATGGGGAAGAGAAAAGGGGCAATCCAAGCAGCTCCCAGTAAGCCAGGACTGTCGCCAGCACTGCGGCAGATGACTCTGGAATAGTTTTGGGCTTCCATGGGACCCAAAACTGTTTATTCCTCTATCCCACTTGGGCTGCTAAGCTCAGGCAGCAGTTATGACAGGGCATTACTTAGCCCTGAGCAACGGACCACACCCCTTCAACCAGGAAGTGCTACCATGGAGGCAGGGCAGCATCCCAAATCAGGAGCTATGGGCCAGCATTCAGTTTCTCTGCTGGGGAGCCTGCCACATGCAGTGTTTACCCCAAGAAGGTGTCATCCATATCAAGTGGTTGGACCTCCCAGAGACCATAACCCTAGAGGTACTGTGGGATATTATGCATGACTTGAACTCTTCCGTTAAAAAATTGTTAGTTAAAGAGTATGAGGATGTCACGATTGTGGTTGTGACTCCTCTCAGACTCATCTTATTTCTGGTGGTCAGCTTCCGAGCTGGCTTCTGTCTGTTCTTCCTGAGTTAGCTCTGCCTCTGTGTGCTGGCTGCTTCCAGCATGGCTCTAATTGCTCCACTATACTGCACCTGTGTGTGTTTAGCCTCTCTGTGCTTCAGTATGCTTTCTGCCTGAGTCCTGTAGTTGTGACATCATCAGTCAGGGCCTTGATAAGGAAGTGGTGTTCTTCCATTCAGGGCCTTTGCATCTCCAAAAGTCGAGGTTAGTTTGTATGCAGTTTGTATTTCTGCCTTGCTTCTAGTTGGTGTGCCTGTGGCACTTCTGTTTGCTCTTGTCTAGAGTTCTGTTCTGTTCTTTGTCTGTGTTTGTCAGCTTCTGGAGCTTCAGCCATTGCTCTGTTCTCTGCCTGTGTTTGTCAGCTACTGGAGCTTCAGCCATTGCTCTGTTCTCTGTCTGTGTTGGTCACCTACTTGCACTTCAGCCTTGTCTTGTCTGCATGCTTGTGAGCACCTCTGTTTTGATTCTAACCCTGTCTGCTTTTGGCTTCCTTTCCCTCCTGTCTGAGAACCCTGAATCCTTTGTGCTTAGCACTACAGCCTTGTTCTTGTCTGGGTGCCTGTGGGCACCTCTGTCTTGATTCCAACCCTGTCTGCTTTAGGCTTCCTTTACCTCCTGTCTGAGTACCCTAATCCTGAATCCTGTTTCAGTCAAGCTTGTTTCTGTATCTGATACCCTGTCTGAGTCTCCTGAATCCAGAAGTCCAGAACCCTGTTTTAGTCAAGCTTGTTTAGAGTCCTGTGTCCGGTGTGAGAATCCTGTTGGTCCAGTCTGTCTGCAGGCTCAGTCCAGTAAGTCCTGCCAGCCGCTTGCACCTGGGGGCTCAACCCCTGGAGAACGGTGGTCAAGTGCAGGCGAAGACCAGCTTTTCTGTCCTGCTTATTCCCTGCTTGCCTACTGCTGTAGTTCCAGTCCTGTGGTTCCAGTTTGGTTGTTCCAGCTTTGCCAGTCTACAGCTTCTCCTGCCTTGCTTGTTACCAAGTCCAGGTTGGGGTCTTGCCTACTGCTGCCACTTGTTGGCAGTGGTCTAAGGGCTCACGTTGCTCCAGTGTCCGAGAGCCTGAGACCGCGACAGAGGACATGAGCATTATTTCTCACACAGATGTGAAACATTCTCAAGAGCTGTCTACTAGCAATACTGAAGTTGATTCCATGGAAGAAAGGTCTGAAGAATTATATTAGAGATGGACTGCAACAATATATTACATCTTTACTTCATACATATTAATGATTTGTTTTTTGGTCAAAAATGCAATTATTTCCTGATGTTTCTAAACTTTCACAAAAAAGATGCCAAGTTTTCTTGGCTCTTTGCCCTAGAGTTTTGGCTGTAGCAGCAAGTTTGGCTTTGAAATTTCCTTGTTTATGTATAATTTTATTTCAAGTGAAATCATATATGTTTTTTGATCCTGAGCAATGAATCACTGTTAGATAGGCAGAAGGATGGTGAAGGTTATTAATCTTATATTTCCTTTACTATTTTTTTTTCTTTGGATCTTGGAATCAATATTGCCTGTTATTGTGGACAAATGCAATCATTTTCTTGTAGGTATTATAATTTGCTTATTGTGAAAATGTATGCTTGCTGAGGTGATGTAACTTTGAAATTTCAAAAATAAAAAATATTTTAAAAAACACCGACAAGATTAAGGGGTCAACCCCCAACCCAATCCAGTGGGGTGTTGCTCAATAGCAGCTGTTCACAAACCTAAAGGGCCTTGGAAGCAGGTGTAACTCCTGACATAACTATTTTACGGCATAGACATATAGTCCCCTTCTGAAATGAGGGCTAAACATTTATGAACTTGCCACAGTTGTCCTACTAAAAACATGAAAGATTCCACACACGGAGTATCCAGAACACACGTCTTTAGTAAGGCACCAACATAGGACCCAACTCGGGCCATGTTTCGGAGGAGAAGCCTACCCTCTTCAGGGATAAAATGTGAAACTGTATAGAAACATATATAAAATAAGCAAATTAGAACAAAAGAATATACGATAAAAAAATGACATACCACAGAAAAACAATTGCTGCCAGTTAAAAAGACCATGATAAGGAAATACATAAACATAAGAATATCAATAAAGGCTAATTAAAAAGATTAAAAATTACAAATAAATATAGTAATAAATATTAATAATCAAGGACTACAATAATACAAATAATAATAGATACAATAATGATGAAGGACCGCTTATACAAAGTAATATACCATTATGCAATTATCATGAATATTGCCTAAATACTTCAAACAGAAATTCATAGTATGTTAAAATACAGGGAGATACTAACTATTAGTAAATATGTGAAATGATCTAGTATATGGTACTAGAGACCCTGAACTAAAAGGAGCGAAGTAATGTGATATTGTAAGACTCATGGCAACAGGTCTTTCAGGAGAAAAGCTCAGAAGAAAAAATCACCCACTCGTAAAACCGATCTTAGGAACAGCCAAACTTGTTTGGTGCTTGATTCTGACATCTCCAGAGAGCTGAATGTCCGTGTTGGGTCTTTTATTGGTGCCTTAATAAAGGCTTGTGCTCTAGATACTCCCTGTGTGGAAGCCTTTTGTGTTATCCTCTACTTCCTTGCTGCTCCTTGGACTTTGGTAGAGACTTCTTTCTGTTTGCTTGTTGGTTTTGGTTTTGTGCCAGGATCAATTATGAGCTTCCAAACATGGGAGAATGTATTGAGCATTCCTGAAGAACATTTGCAATGGTTAATGGATGCCCCAAATATTGCAGGACAAAGAAGGTCCAGGGACACAACTGGATATTTTGGTTGACCTTTGGTCTGAAGTAGTAGATATGAAGAAAGACATTGTATGGAATTACCTACATTTTTTGGACATTAATTATTACCAATCAAAGATGATACCTAGAGGTTTCAGAGTAAATAAAGTAGCAACCATACTTTTAGATAAACATTTATTTTTAGATCAATGGACTGCTATTTTCAACAAATGCTCATTGTTATTATGATATTTAATGGTATTATTAGCAGAAACTGCTAAATCAAAAAGTGAGAAATTTAGACCTAAAGTTAAAGAGAAGTTGCGTACTCTTAAGAGTACAGATAAACATTGTGAAGAATTATTGCCTGATGTTAACAACCATATTGATACCTTCAAGCATGATATTATAGACACCAAAAATAATAAACTTAAGAGAGATGAGCAGGATTATCAAAAGGGTTCGATTTATCTTTATTGCTAAGCCATACTTTATACAAAATGTAGGAAAACAGACATTATAATACCCAACCAATGGTTGATTTCATCAAACAAAATTTTAAAGGATCTCAAAATCACACAAACGGTATTCTCATAGGTAACCAGTAATACTTCAGTAGACAAAATTCAAACATCAAAATCATTTGTCTTCTTCAATATGATGCTTTCACACTATATTGGGGACCTCAGCGGTGCTCATTGCTAAAATTTTAAATATAGTAATGTACCCAACACCCACCACTTCATCGGTACACCCGTTAACTACTGTTAAATTATTTGTGCTTTATCAATTCACAATATTTTACTTAACTTTTTATATCAAAACTAGGGGTTCTATTGTCTGACATGCATGTTTCGCTCAGAAGTGAGCTGTCTCAAGGATATGCCCCCCAAGCTTCCATTGGCGCCAGCTCTGCTATTACTTCTCAGGACCAACCCCCTTGCAACCCCCTTGGTCTCGAGAAGTAATAGCAGAGCTGGCGCTAATGGAAGCTTGAGGGGGGAAAAAAGTAAAAATATAAAAATGAATGGCAGTAATACATGATATATTGAAGTATTTTTTTGTATAGGTAGCAGTGATCCTGGTTTTGGTAGCGGACATATATCTGTCCTTGCGACCGCAGTTGAAGATGTCCAAAATGTGGATGTTTTTGAGAAGGATGTCCATGCCTGCTATGCCTCCCACACCCCCTTTATTTATTTGGATTTTGGATCAGAAGTAGCAACAATGAGATTTGAACCAGCCACTTCCAGATTACAAGACCAGTGCTCTAACCACTAGGCCACTCCTCCACTCCAGTCCCTTGAAATTTGGCCATCTCTGTGGGAGGGGGCAGTTGAGGACAGCCAAAATGTTTGAAAGAAGGACGTCCACGCCCTCATTATGCCTCCGCTGACATACACATACCTCCCCCCCCCAGGGACCTGCATACTGTCCCCCCCCCCCCAGGAATGGCCAAATTTCAAAGGACTAGAGAGGAGTGGCCTAGTGGTTAGAGCATTGGCCTTGCAATCCCACAGTGGCTGGTTGAAATCCAACTGCTGCTACTTGTGATCCAAAATCCAAATAAATAAAGGGGGTGTCAGAGGCAAAGCAGGCACAGCACTCCTTCTCACAGAAACATCCAGGCATAGACATCTTTCTCACAAACATCCACATTTGGATGCAAAATATAAATAAATAAATAAATAAATAAATAGTGAAGGATGTCCTCAACTGCCGTCACAGAGGCATAGCGAAGGAGGTCCTTCACCCATACTCTAAAAAAAAAAAAGACAAAAGTTTTTAAAGTTTATTTTTTTCAGGGTGGGAGGTGGTTAGTGACCACTGAGGGAGTCGGGGGAGGTCATACCCGATTCCCTCCGATGGTCATCTGGTCATGTAGAGCACATTTTTGTTAAACCAAAATATGTTTTATTAACGTAAACCAATTAAAATATGCATACAATAGCCCAACACAGGCCGTGTTTCACCTGTGTTGGGCTATTGTATGCATATTTTAATTGGTTTACGTTAATAAAACATATTTTGGTTTATCAGCGATCTGCTTTGTATAGTTTCCATCTTGGAGTTTGCAGATCGTCTGCCCTTTTAGGCATGACCCAGTCCCGCCTTCGCTACACCTCTGACACACCCCTGGGAACTTTGGTCATCCCTGCGACGGGAAGCAGTTGGGGATGCCCAAAATTGGTTTTCGATTATGCCGATTTGGGTGACCCTGAGAGAAGGACGCCCCTCTCCCGATTTGTGTCGGAAGATGGGCATCCTTCCCTTTAGAAAATAAGTTAGATAGGGTTCAAGGAAAATACACTAAAATCACTGCAAACAGTCTAAAACATGACAGCAAGAATGATTTTCAAGAAAACTAAATACAAAAGAGCAACCCCACTGCTTGAAACACTACATTAGCTACCAGTCAAGGCAAGAATATTTTTCAAAGCGAGCACCCTAATCTTCAAGATACTATTTGGAATGGCACCCAAATATATGCTTAACATGATTGAACCATCCTAGAGAAATGCTAGCCCAGTAAACAGAAACTATCTACTTCAAAATCTACTCAACTGCAAAAGCACCATCTACAAAACTATCTACACACCAAGATTTAGCTATCAGGGTTCCAAATGGTGGAACTCGGTACCAAAAAGCATAAGAAGCATCAGAAATCTCCTCCAATTCAGAACAAAACTGAAAACCTACCTCTTCAAAAAATTCTACAGCTAATCACAAAGATATTGTCACCTTCCTTTCAAATCTACCCTTCAATAACTATATGAATAAACATCACCAAAATTCTACAACTGAACACAAAAGATACCACAACAAAACTATCTCTTCAAAAACTCTATGAAAAACTATTGCAACTCCACCAAAATGTAAATTATAAGCCACTTTGAATCGAAATTTGTTTTTGCATATTAGTGGGATACAAGAATAAATAAATAAATAATATGTATGATTAGTTGTGTCACAGGCTGCAGATATGTAGTTACCTTTATCAAAACCCTCTCTGATAGTATCCAAAATAGAAATTAGCAATATTTATTTATTTATTTGTAACATTTGTACCCCACACTATCCCACTCAATAGCAAGCTCATGAGGCTTACATAGTAAAATGGGTTAACAATATGTCAGTATCGTCCAATGATCTGAACCAAAATGATTCATATCCAAAACATTATAGATAGTATGCTGAAATCTTTTTTACAGCATGCGACACCAGCCAAAAAATCACACAGGATGCTATGAATTGTTAGGAAATGGATGGTGAATAAGACAGAAAATACTATAATACCTCTGTATTGCTCCAAGGTGCAACCGCACCGTGAGTATTGAGTTCAGTTATGGATTCCGTATCTCAAAAAAGATATAGCGGAATTAGAAAAAGTTCAAAGAAGAGTGACCAAAAAGATTAAGGGGATGGAACTCCTCTCATATGAGGAAAGGCTAAAGAGGTTAGGGCTCTTCAGCTTAGAAAAGAGAACAATGAGGGGAGATATGATTGAGGTCTACAAAATCCTGAGTGGTGTAGAACGAGTAGAAATAAATCAATTTTTTACTCATTCCAAAAGTACAAAGACTAGGGGACACTCGAGGCAGTTACATGGAAATACTTTTAAAATAAATAGGAGGACATTGTTTTTCACTCAACAAACAGTTAAGCTCTGGAACTCTTTGCCAGAGGATGTGGTAACAGTGGTTAGCTTATCTGGGTTTAAAAACGTTTGGACAAGTTCTTGGAGGAAAAGTCTATAGTCTACTATTGAGACAGACATGGGGAAGCCACTGCTTACCCTGGGATTGGTAGCATGGAATGTTGACACAATTTAGGTTTCTGAATGGTACTTGGGACCTGGCTTGGCCACTGTTGGAAACAGCATACTGGGCTAGATGAACCATTGGTCTGACCCAGTATGGCTACTCTTATATTCTTATGTAACATTGTACTTTTTTACAAAGTCAATGAGTTAATGATAAACCAGTTTTTCAATAATCTTCCCCAATAAAGGGAGCAAAGAAATACGCCTATAGCTATGCTGTCCTAAATTATGCCGCTTAGCAATTCGGGTGCTGGCACTTAATATTTCTGGCACCCACATAACTCCGGGCTCCTCCCCAGTGCCACCCCTTACCTGCCCACTTTTTAATTGGGCAGTCTGTAGGAATATTCAGCAATACTCTCTGGTTAAGTGCCTCTGAATATCCCCACTTAGGCATCAGGAAGTGCATTGACAATTTGCCTAGTGGTATTTAAATAACTCTGGGGTCCTTTTACCAAGCTGTGGGAAAAAGGACCCTGTTCTAGCGGTGGTGGCCATTATTCCCGCGTGCCACCCAAAGTGGATGAAAGGACCCCAGGCACACATGGCAATGCGGTTAGAGAACTCTTACCACATGGCTGTGCAATGGACCCTTACCACCATCCACTGAGGTGATGATAAGGGCTCCCATGCTAACCTGATGGTAACCGGGCAGCTCATGGTGATGCCCAATTACTGCCGGGTTACCGCCGTGCAAGACATTTCTGGGGTTTTCTTTTTCCCCCGGAAATGTCACGCGCTCAGGGCCGGTGCTAGTCCCGGAAGAGCGAGCGGTAAGCTCTCGTTGTGCTTACCACTGCTCTGTAAAAGGTCCTCTCTGAGCCTTAGGGGTATAAGTGATTACTATGGAGCCCTTTTACTAAGCTGCACTAAGAAGTGGGCTTAGCACATCCTTACGCAGTCCTTTCCCACACGCTGAGCCCATTTGTAGCGTGGCTATCAAAGAAGACTTTTTTCTGCTTCTAGATATATAGCTGTGCACTAATGTTAGCAATAGCATGCAGCCATTTCAAAATATTAACGTAGGAATACTTATCACCTCCTATTTAGGAGGTGCTAAGGACGCCTGTGTTATAGACACACTAACCAGTTAATGTGGTGATAATGTTAGTGCATTAGCTGATCAGTGCAATCATGTTCATTCTTCGCCCCTGAAACGACCCCTCCAAAAACCACAAAAAAATAAGGACTATGTAATTGGTACACACAGATGACAAATCTAACGCAGAACGCTTTAGTGCATCCTTCATTAGGGTATTAGGCACCTGCTAGCACCTAGTGCAGGTTAATAATAGGGCCTCTACATAATTAAAATCCAAAAGGGAACTTGGGAGCAATACACAGAGCAGCTACACTTTGCCTATATATTATGTTGACATTTTTGTATGTATTTTACAAAATGCTCTGTGGGGCCCTTTAACTAAGGCGCATGAAGGGGCATAATCGAAAGGGACATCCTTGTTTCGATTTGGACGTTCTCGCAGAACATCCCGATCCAGGGGCGGGAAAACACATATTTTTGAAGCAAGATGGTCGTCCATCTTTTGTTTCAATAATACGGTCAGGGACGTCCAAATCCTTAAATATGGTCATCCCTAGATTTGGTCGCCCCTAGACTTGGTCGGTTCTAATTTTCGGCAATAATGGAAACCAAGGACGTCCATCTCAGAAACGACCAAATGCAACCATTTGGTCATGGGAGGAGCCAGCATTTGTAGTGCACTGGTCCCCTGACATGCCAGGACACCAGCCAGGCACCTAGGGGGCACTGCAGTGGACTTCATAAATTGCTCCCAGATACATAGCTCCCTTACCGTGTGTGCTGAGCCCCCCAACCCCCCCCCCAAAACCCACTACTCACAACTGTACATCACTACCATAGCCCTTACGGGTGAAGGGGGCACCTAGATGTGGGTACAGTGGGTTTGTGGTGGGTTCTGGAGGGCTCGCTGTTTCCTCCACAAACATAACAGGTAGGGGGGTGGGGCTGGGTCCACCTGTCTGAAGTGCACTGCAGCCACTACAACTGCTCCAGGGACCTGCATACTGCTGTAATGGACCTGAGTATGACATCTGAGGCTGGCATAGAGGCTGACACAAAATATTTTTAAAGATGTTTTTTGAGGGTGAGAAGGGATTACTGACCACTGGGGGAGTAAGGGGAGGTCATCCCCGATTCTCTCCAGTGGTCATCAGGTCAGTTTGGGCACCTGTTTGTGCCTTGGTCGTAAGAAAAACACGACCAGGTAAAGTCGTCCAAGTGTTCTTCAGGGACGTCCTTGTTTCTTTCGATTATGGGTCGAGGATGTCCTAGTGTTAGGCATGCCCTTGTCCCGCATTTGCTACACCTCTGACACGCTCCTTTGTACTTTTGCCGTCCCTGCAAAGGAAAGCAGTTGGAGACGTCCAAAATCGGCTTTTGATTATACCGATTTGGACGACTGTGAGAAGGACGTCCATCTTCTGATTTGTGTCAAAAGATGGGCATCCAAAATGGCGGTCGCGACTCGTATGTGATTAGGTCGCGTTTAGCTGGTCTCTGAACCTCTTGATATTATACAAACGAAATAATGCCACATACCAAGAGAATGTTGGAATGTAATTGTATTTTACATGCATTGCCTGTCACCTATTATTTCTCTGTGATTACTCTGTGACCTCTGATGTGAATTACTTAGAGAGGTCACACAGCTATGCAACTTCCTGTAGGGGTTAGATGCAGCACATGCAGCACATGGAGCACATGGAGCTCATGATCTCTCCTAACCTGAGAGGATCTATGGTGGTGTGAGCATCCATTACCATCTAAGCACATGGAAGGAGCTGATAATACAAATGTATAATAATATGTATATATAAGCCTGTCTGATTATAATCTAACTACAAACTGTGAGTAAACAGATGTTTTGTTACTTCAACTTTAAAGTGACTCAGCAGTGAATTATTCAGGGGTGAATGAGAGAGAGATGAAGAAAGAAATTAACATTTCTAAAGCTGAAGCTGTGTGTACTAAAATCTGCTAATTATTTACTACAAATAATCCAACAAAAGGGTTATGGGCCCAGGGTCCAGGAATTGAAAAAGAAGAGAAATATTACCAGGCAGAAAAAAAGGCCACATTTTTCTCTTAAGTTTTAAAGGAAAGATTCAGTCTGTCTCTCTCTCCCCCCACACAGCAGACAGAAGGCTAAGAAAATGGCTGAGGGAAGAAATTCACCATTTTTCTATTCTCTCAAGGTGCCTAAATTAACTGAGTTTAATTATCGGCAGTGGGAACTAAGATTCATATGTCTCCTTCGAGCAAAAAGATTAAATATATGCTTAGACCAAGACAGAACAGCTGAAAATATGGCTGAATGGGACAATGCAAACTATTATGTGAAGTGCATGCTTTTGGAAGCTCTCTCAGAGAAACAAGCCATATTAGTGGAGGGAAAAGATACACCAAAGGACATTTTATATAAACTGAGAACTATGTATGCAACTACATATGCAAAGCAGCAACCAATTTGGTTGGCAGAGTTGAATGAAACCAAATTAAGGGATAAAAGTAAATGTAATGATCACATTATGCATCTTATGTCTTCATTTCAAAAGCTAGAACTTTCTGGAATTCCCATGTGTGATGCATTGAAAAGAGCATTTCTTTTTACCTCACTATCAAAGAAGTTTGATGTTTTTAGGTCTGTAAATGAGGCCATTGAAGGGCAATCTTTTGAACAGGCAACATCAAAACTAAGGCAGGAATGCATAATAAATGATTCTGAGGAGATGTGTTCTCAAAGCAAGTCAGAGAGAAATGAAACAAATTTCTTGGCAAAGAACAGAGGAAGGCGGAGCTATGGGAAAACTCCACCCAAGGGCAAGCTGATTTGCTACTCATGTGGAAAGGAGGGACATGTATCTAAATGGTGTAAGGAAACACAAAACACTCCCTCTAGCTCACCTAAGCCAATGGAACTAAAGAATTTTCAAACCAGGAAATGTATGAAGGACAAAGATAAACACAAGGGTTTTCTAATGGCAGAAAAATCTTTGACTATGGTAAATAATAATTCAAATGAAAGTACTTGGATTTTGGATTCGGGGAGCACATGCCATTTAACCAATTGTAAGGATTTCTTTCAGGAAATGTGTCCAGAGGAAGGTATTCTTAAAACTGCAAACGCAGGGACTGCTAAGATCCAAGCAAAAGGTATTGGATTCTTAAAATGCAAAGTGTCTAATGAAGTTAAAGAAATTCCTGTAAATGATGTCTTGTATATTCCCCAAGCAGTTTGCAATATGCTTAGTGTATCTACATTAGATAAGAAGGGATTTGTGATTCATTTTGAAAACAGTAAGTGCACAATCTCTAAAAATGATGAAGTGTATGCTGAAGCTTTTATGCATAATGATGTTTATAAGCTGAACATTTCAGGTGAAGCCTCACATATGGCGCAAGTAAGGAAGAATGCTGGTAAAATGGAGAAATGCATAGACTGTGTTACTCAAAAGGGTGTGAGACCCTCATTTCCTGCATACACAGGAAATAGGAGTAATAAAGTGCTGGACTTAATACACAGTGACTTATGTGGACCGTTTAATATCCCATCATTGATTTGTGCTAATATTCTTGGATGATTTCTCTAGATACTGTGTGGTCTATTTGCTGAAAGAAAAAAGTCAAGTCACAGACATGCTGAAGAAATACGTAGCCATGGTGAGCAATAAATTTGAAAGAAAACCAAAGGTTCTTCAGACCGACAATGGTGGTGAGTTCACTTCACAAAGCATGCGCACATTTCTAGAACAAGAAGGCATTCAACATATCACAACAGTAGCTTATACACCAGAGCAAAATTCTGTTGCAGAGAGAAAATTTAGGTCACTTGTGGAAATGACCAGGTGTATGCTGTCAGATAGCAATCTCCCTAAAAGACTATGGGGGGAAGCAATTCTCACAGCAGTGTACCTACAAAACAGAATACCAACTAAAGGCGCTGAGCGCACACCACATGAGACATGGCATGGTAGGAAGCCAAACCTGTCACACATAAGAACATTTGGAAGTACAGCATATGCTCATGTACCAAAGCAAAGAAGGCATAAGCTGGATTCCACAACAGAAAGGGGCATTTTAGTTGGCTATGCTCCAGGACACAAAGGATATAGAATTTTGAATCTGAAAACTGGCATTGTTGGCATAAGACATGTTACATATTTTGATGAAAACAAAAGGGTTGATAAAGGCTGGATTATCCCAGATGAGCCTTATCATCCAGAATATGAAACTAGAACCATAATAGACATGCCAGTGTATATAAATGCCATACCAAGGCAGATGTCTGAAAGCAACTCATCTGTATCTAACGAGGAACAGGCAGAGGAAACAGACACAGAAAGGATCATTGAAGAAGACAGTACAGTTGGAGAAGGGGAATCAATTGGAGAAGGACTCTCAGATTTAGAGGATGCGGAAAGGTCAGACCAACCTGTTGTCAGACGCTCATCCAGGGAAAACAAAGGTGTTCCACCCCCAAGACTGTCTTACCTAACAAAGTCAGCAGAAGCTCAAGAGCCCTTAACATGGGATGAGATTGAGAAAATGCCAGCAGAAGAAGCTGCTGAATGGCATAAAGCTGCACAAGAAGAAATTGATGCATTGGATAAAAATAATACTTGGATTCTTACAAAATTACCTCCTGGCAAGAAAGCTATAGGATGCAAATGGGTATTCAAGTTAAAAAGGAATGCATAAGGAAAAGTGGAAAGGTATAAAGCCAGATTAGTGGCAAAGGGATATCTTCAAAAATATGGAGAAGATTTTGATGAAGTGTTTGCACCTGTAGTGAAACACACGACAATAAGAACACTTCTGAGCATTGCAGTCTCAAAAGGCATGCAAGTCAACCACATTGATGTGAAAACAGCGTTTCTTCACGGAGATATAACTGAAGACTTGTACATGGAACAGCCAACAGGTTTCATAAATACAAAACAAAGACAGCTAGTGTGTAAATTAAACAAAGGTCTTTATGGATTAAAGCAAAGTGCAAAATGTTGGAATGAAAAATTGCATGAAATATTGACAAATTTAGGATTTAAGCAAGGTGAAGCAGATAAATGCTTGTACACTAGGTGCACAAATGGACAATATGCATACATTTTAGCTTTTGTTGATGATCTGCTCATTGCAAGCAAAAGTGAGCAAGAGTACAAGGACATTGTAAAATGTTTAAACCTCAATGTTGAGATAAAAGAACTGGGTAATGTGTCATACTATCTTGGTATAGAAATTGAGAAACAAAATGATGGTTCTTATCTTCTAAGCCAGAAGCAGAAAATAAATGAGCTTATTGAAAGTTTAGGTATGCAAGATGCCCAAGTTGTAAGCACTCCCATGATCACTGATTTTCTGAAGGATGAAACAGTAAGAGAACCTTTACCAGATAACATCCAATATAGATCAGCCATAGGTAAGCTTTTATATCTAGCTACCACATACAGGGCTGATATAGCAAATGCAGTAGGAATTTTGAGCAGAAGGGTCAGCTCACCTACCAAATCAGATTGGACTGCAGTTAAAAGGATGGTAAAGTATTTAAAGGGTACCATTGATTGTAAATTAAAGATTTCAGCCAATAGTAATCCAAAACTAATATGTTACTGTGATTCAGATTGGGCAGGGGATCATTCTGATTATAAATCCACAAGTGGATATGTGTTTATGTATGGAAATGTACAAATTTCATGGGCCAGTCATAAACAAAGTATTGTGAGTCTGTCTTCTACAGAAGCTGAATATGTGGCTGTATCGGAAGCGTGCAGAGAACTGATGTGGATTGAAAAACTTTTGCTGGATTTTGGAATAGCTGAACTGAGACCAATCCAGATAATGGAAGATAATCAGAGCTGCATCCGACTGTCACAGAATGACAAGGTTCAGTCACGCACCAAGCACATCGCAACGAAATACCACAACGTGCGAAAGTTGGCGAAAGAAGGGGTCATCAGTCTACACTATTGTCACACCAGTGAGATGACAGCTGACATCATGACCAAACCGTTACCCAGAGAACATTTTGTGAATCTGCGTATAAAGCTTGGACTTTGTATGAATAAATAATTGCATGACAGTTATGCATGAGAAGGGGTTTGTTGGAATGTAATTGTATTTACATGCATTGCCTGTCACCTATTATTTCTCTGTGATTACTCTGTGACCTCTGATGTGAATTACTTAGAGAGGTCACACAGCTATGCAACTTCCTGTAGGGGTTAGATGCAGCACATGCAGCACATGGAGCACATGGAGCTCATGATCTCTCCTAACCTGAGAGGATCTATGGTGGTGTGAGCATCCATTACCATCTAAGCACATGGAAGGAGCTGATAATACAAATGTATAATAATATGTATATATAAGCCTGTCTGATTATAATCTAACTACAAACTGTGAGTAAACAGATGTTTTGTTACTTCAACTTTAAAGTGACTCAGCAGTGAATTATTCAGGGGTGAATGAGAGAGAGATGAAGAAAGAAATTAACATTTCTAAAGCTGAAGCTGTGTGTACTAAAATCTGCTAATTATTTACTACAAATAATCCAACAGAGAAAAGGTCTGGTAAGAATTCAACCGTCGATGAGTCTTACATCTTCACCGGTACAGCTGACGATAGACCGCTTCACAACGAGCCGAGCATCGGAAGCTGGCGTGGTAATCCCTGCAGGGGTCGCCGATGAAGGAGCACCGACGCCCCAAGGGTTTGAAACATCTTTGTCTCCGCCAGAAATCAACCCTCCACCGCGACCAGCTTTTGAAAAGGGCGAGCTGAAGGAGCCGCGAAAACCGGAAAGCGGCGACCACGACTCCTCGTTCGGCGGTAGCTGGCCCCGAGAAGCTGAGACAACAAGCTGGGAACGGAAAGTTCCCCAGGTGGTGACGCTGGAATTGATTTGGGAAGCGATTCAAGAACTGACTCAGGCATCGAGGAAGACAGCTTTAGAGACTGCTTCAATAGTGAGTAAACTTGACTCCTTATCTACTGCGTTTGAACAGTTGAAAAGTGACTCGACATCTCAAATATCTCAGGTTCAAACGGACTTAATAAATTTCAAATCAATGACAACAGCAGTGATGAAAGATAATATGATAATAAACCGTAAAATAGATCAAATTGAAAATTATAATAGGAGATTGAATCTGAGAATACTGAATTTTCCAGTTGTTCCTGGAATCTCCATTCTTGAACTTTTTAAGAAATACCTCATTGAAATACTTCATTACTCATCTTCCTTGTTACCCCCAATTAACAAGATTTACTACTTACCAAATTCAATAAAATCTGTGGAAGATGAGAAAAATGTAGTTTCTTTAGTACAAGAACAAGAGAAAGAACCCCTGGATATTTCTACAATTTTAGAACAATCACTATCAGATATAAAGACTAGAAGTTCTGTCCTGGTTTCATTTGTCTTCGAACAGGACTTGAATTCCCTGATGAAAATGTACTTTAAAAATGCTTTGACTTTTTATCCTGATGTGACCAAAACAACCCAGGACAGACGAAAATTATTTTTGGCTTTAAGAGAAAAGACTAAAGCTATGGGAGCAAAGTTCATGTTGACATATCCTTGCAAATGTATTGTATATTATATGAATAACAAGTATGTCTTCCTCGAGCCTGATCAGCTCAAATTTTTCCTGGATCAGAAAAGTTTAACCAAATAAATTTCCATCGTAAGTTGTATTAATGAGAAACGATGTGCAATTGACCAGGCCATATTTCTTATAAATAAATGCTTCTTTTGTTCTCCTATTATTTTTACAGCCCTCTACTCTAATTGTGGTCTGAGGCTGAGCTACATTTACTTTAAGTAATACCTGTAATAATTTAGGAAATTCTTTATATTAATTTCTTTCTTTAATTTGTCTAAATAATTATGATTGTAAAAATATTAGCTCGATATTGCTTGATTCAAGTGTACGCTTGTAAAACTGTAAATTCAATAAAAATAAAAATAAATAAAAAAAAAAGATGGGCATCCTTCTCTTGTCAATTTGGAACTACCACGATCCCCGTGTGGTAATTCCATTTTTTACGCATGGCAGAAAATATTTTTTATTTTCTACTGCGTGGCGCTAACCGGATGGTAATTGGCAGGGTATGCACGCTGACGATTACCTCCCAGTTAATGCTAAGTCAATGGATAGCGGTAAGGCCTCAGGTCCAAAATGGACGCATGTCAATTTTATTTTTGCTGCATGTCCATTTTCGGCCAAAAAAGGCCTTTTTTGCAGGTGCGCTGAAAAATTGGACCTGCGCGTCTAATACATGCATTACACCAGCACAGGCCACTTTTCGGAGCACCTTAGTAAAAAGACCCCTTTTTTTGCAAAACCTTCTTTAATATACAATGGAAATGTAAATGTCCTGACCTGTATGTCCTATTTCCCACAGTTATCTCTTATGCAATAAAGATATATATTTTTTAATATATGTGCATCGGTGTTTGGGGTTTTTTTATATTAGGAAAAGAAAAAAATCTAAACAGGACCAGATGAGTTTAACAGTGAGAACCTTAAGTAAGATGCTATTGTGAAAGCAATTTCTCAGGAACGTTTCAAAATACAACAGTGCTCTTGATGAACATTGCACCTACTCAGAAGTATAAGGCCAACTGCCTCCAATAATATGATCCTTGGAATAGCCTTCCAAGTGGTAGAAAGGTGTTGACAAGTATGGTAGCAGCCCTCTTAGTAGAGGACTGCAGCCATTAGATATTATAGCTGCTGAGAGTATTACTTTATTAAATGAAGATTACAGACAGGGTCTGCCTTACCAATAGGTAGGCTAGACAGAATTGTGTGTTGGTGGGGGGGGGGGGGGGGGGGAAGGGATGGATGACAGCAGAAGAGCAGCTTTTTATAGCTGCTGTAGGTGCAGCTGCAAGTCTTTAGCACAGGGCCCCTCTCAAATCTTGCCTCATTCTACCCCCTCTGAGAGGAAGTCTGTGTTAGAGAGCATGAGACATGTAAACCTTGTTTAAGGCTCCATGCCATTCTGACTTTGATTTTATTGAGCCTCTGGTCCAGTCATAGGTAGAGCAGCAGGGGGAAGGGGACAGAGATGCTGAATATTAAGAGAGGTAATAGGAAACAGGAGAGGAGATAAGATGAGATGCTAGACACATTGGGAGAAGAAAAGAGAAGAGAGAAGGGGAAAATGAATATTGGATATCTGGGGGAGGGGAGAGGAGAAATGCTGATATTTTGGGGTTAAGCAAGGGAAGTGGAAATACAGGACATAGAAGGGGCAGAAGAAGCAATGAGATGCTGGACACCTTGGAGACAGCTAGAAAAGAGAAGCAGAGATGCTGGACATGGGACTAGGGGAGAGGATGCTAGACTATGGGTAGGGAAAGGAAAAATGCTGGATTATAGTAGATGAGGGGAAAGTCTTTAGCCACTTTTTGAAGGAAGTGCACAACTGATGGTTTGCCTAGGGTATCAGATACCCTTGGGCCAACTCTGATTAAAGGGAAACTGCATTCTATATTCTTCCAATAAAATGATTCCGTACATTAAAATGATGATGTCACAAGAAGGATGGACTTAACTGAACTCAAGCCAACTGATTTTGACAGCTGGGATTTTGTTTTGATAGTTTGATAGCTGCAGTTGAGGTGCTGATTAAGAAAGGATGCAGTGCAGGAATCCTGATCCGAGTGAATTAAGTTCCTCCATGTTGAGAAATATTTGACTAGAATAAAAAATCTAAAGGCAAGCTTCAAATTATCTGATTATACAATATTTTAAAAAAATACTTTTTTATTTGTGAGAGTGGGAATGAAAAGTCATTTTAGGAATAGATAGATTGAAGAAAGATCAAAGTAATATTTAATTTATGGGCAGCTGCAGAAATTTTCTGCCCTAGTGAAGTGAGAAACAGAGCGAATGATGTGAGTGGAGATTTTGAAACTCATTGAACAATTTTCAAGAAACAGTTAAGAATCCATGAAAAGGTTTATAACAATTAAACCTATTTGACAGGAGGTTTAAAATAAAGCCTGTTCTGGTTAATAAAGGAAAAATCATTGAGCCTGATTTTATAACAGGACACCTACATTATATGAGAAGCCCTAAAAGGCACTTTAATAAAATAGCTTTAAATTGGATATTAGAGGTCCCTATCTACCTTTATAAAACAGGCTTGCAGGTTCAGCCTCAAAAGGACATAAATGCTGATACATACATTAAAACCAGCTCTGAAGAAAGTGTAAATGTGTGCATAGTAGCACAGTAAATGATGGCAAATAAAACCCGCACGGTCCATCCAGTCTGCCCATCAAAGCAAAGTTGCACCCGCCACTCTGTGCAGGTTATAGTCTTTCATGCTTAAACACTGGTTGGCAATTTGCCATCATGCCAAATATGACATATATGACATGACATATATGGGATCCATTTACTAAGGAACGCCGAAAAATGGCCTGCGCTGGTGTAGACATGTGTATTGGACGCGCGCAGGCCCATTTTTCAGTGAACCTGCAAAAGGCCTTTTTTTTGGGGGGGGGGGGGGGGCAAAAATGGACGTACAGCCAAATGAAAATTGGCGCATGTCCATTTTGGGCCTGAGACCTTACTGTCACCCATTGACTTAGCAGTAAGGTCTCTTGTGTTAACCGGGTGGTAATCGTCAGCGCACGTACAATGCCGATTACTGCTTGGTTAGCGCTGCGCGCCAGAAAAGTTTTCAGCGCATGTAAAAATTGATATTACCACCCGGGCCACGCGGTAGCCGAGCAGTAGTTCAAAACTGATGCATGTAGTATTTGCGTACGCGCCTATGTGGTTTAGTACAAGGGCCCTATAGGTAGTTAATTGTGATGCAGTCTTGGGACAATATTTTATAACCAAAAGTATTGCCAACAGTATTTTACTTGGTAATCTCAACGTTAAGATCTTTGCTTTCCTCCTTGAGATGTACAGCACCCTCAATCATAGCACATGATATTAAGGTGATATCCAATATGCAAACTTCATCTGTCTTTTGTGATTTGTGAGACACAGCACATAAAAATCTGCCAGGCATGGGCCTTAGTTCCCTAAACCTCACCATCTTTTGCAAATGGTAGGTCAGAAGAATAAGCAAAGTTTTGGTGGGCCGGGGACATTCTAGGGATTTGAGGTGAAGCAGAAGGGTCATGTGGGGAATAAGGTGCTGTGTGGGAATTCTCCCATTCTTCCCTCCTGGGGGCAGAGAGGATGGCTAATAGTTGGTGCTAGGGAGTGATTTTTGGTGGGTGAAGGGATGGTTGCAGCTGATGGAGAAAAAAAAGGGGGGTTAACCTCAGGAAACCCTTAATCTGGATGTGAGAGGTATAAGGAAATGAAGTGATACTTATGTTTTCTTTTCTTTTTTGTTTGCGGGCTACACCACCACAAGTAGAGATGTACAATGAGTTTCTGTTTTTCCTTTACAACAGCTAGGTCATCACTTACTAATCAATTATATTTATTTATTTTTTGGGATTTACTAGCCACCTGTATAATGTATATTAAAAGGATTTGGAAATGGGGGAAGGCTACCCTGAAAAGGGGTGGGAAGTGATGCAGATACCCATTCTTAATTGTAGTTTAATTGTTGTTGTGTGTTGAATAAAGCTGTGGCCAAGATTGTGCCAATTAAAGATTAATATACTTTATTTGTTTTGATTGACAGCATGATGCCTGGAACAAACTGTGTAAATGCCAATGTTATAGCTTTTTCTACCTAGATAAGTCTTTCTGATCAGGATTTTCAGCAGCATTATCCGAATAAGGCCCCTGAATATCTGGTCAGATCATCTTGGCACTATCAGAGTAGTTCCAGGGGATTCTGAGGCAAAGCTTGGACAAAGAGGGGTGGTAACTGGTTAGCAGCTGTTTTAACTTTATAAGATTGCCTGTTTGGGTACCTATGAAGATCTCTGGTACTTGGGTAATTAGCAATGGTCAAATTATCCCTGGATATTCATCGTCAGTTAGAATCTGGATACCGACATCGAATATCCAGGTATAAAAATCCCATGGAGGCCAGTGTTCAACAAAATGCTGACTGCCATGGGCTAAATATAGGGGGAAGGGAGTATTTTATAAAATACATTCATATATTCATATATTGCAACTTTGCTTCTGTTCCACCCAAACTACACCCCTTAGAATATAAATACACACAGACTGCATATGTTTAGGAGCACAGTCTCCAAGCACATACCTTTTACATGTATGTGAAGTTATGCAGTTTTAGAGAAAAAAAAAACATTTCCTTTCTTGCATGTAAAGTTGGTTTTACATGCAGAAGAAAAGCTTTATAAAATTACCTCGATTCAATCCAATACTAAAAATAGGAGTCTCAGAAGGGAAAAATGACATTGGAACCTTGACTGACAGAATGCTGCATGCATAAATAAAAATCCTAAGTTGTAGAGTGTTTAAGGAGCCAATTAGCTCATCTGCCACAAATTCCTATCAAACACTTAAACAGATGATTTGTAGTGAGGGAAAAGTGATAGGTTATTAAAGTAATTGGAAAATTGAAACTCCTGACAGAAACTGACTGTGTGAATCTAAATACATGAAAATATATTTGAACTGTTTAAAGCACAACTTAAAATATAATGGGTCAAGTTTTAGCTTTGTTGGTGAGCCCATTTTTATTAATACTGGCCATAGCTTAAAAAAATTACATTTACTTAAGAACATAAGAGTAGCCATACTAGGTCAGAGCAATGGTCCATCTAGCCCACCTTTTTTAAACCCAGATACACTAACAGCTTTTACCACATCCTCCTGCAAAGGGTTCCAGAGCTTAACTATTTGTTGAGTGAAAAAATATTTCATCCTATTTGTTTTACTACTACTACTCCTTACCATTTCTATAGCGCTACTAGATGTACGCAGTGCTGTACATTTGAACATGAAGAGACAGTCCCTGCTCGACAGAGCTTACAATCTAATTAGCACAGACAAACAGGACAAATAAGAGATAAGGGAATTACTAAGGTAGGGATGATAAAATAAGGGTAATGAACAAGTGAGTAAGGATTAGAAGTTAAAAGCAGCATCAAAAAGGTGGGCTTTTAGCCTAGATGTGAAGACGGCCAGAGATGGGGCTTGACGGACCGGCTCAGGAAGTTTATTCCAGGCATATGGTGCAGCAAGATAAAAGGAACAGAGTCTGGAGTTAGCGGTGGAGGAGAAGGGTGCAGATAAGAGAGATTTACCCAGTGAACGGACTTCCCAGGGAGGAGTGTAGAGAGAGATGAGAGTAGAGAGGTACTGAGGAGCTGCAGAGTGAATGCAGTTATTGGTCAATAAGAGGAGTTTGAATTGTATGCGGAAATGGATAGGGAGCCAGTGAAGTGACTTGAGGAGAGGGCTAATATGAGCATAGCGACACTGGCGGAATATAAGTTGTGTGGCAGAATTTTCAACAGACAATAAACTACTACTACTACTTAACCTTTCTAAGCGCTACTAGGGTTACGCAGCGCTGTACAATTTAACAATCTAAAAGACAAGTGAATGGTCAGTCCAATAGACAAGGCAGAAGTGCTTCACTGCACACAGACTAACCTGGAGACCTTTGGCATTGCAAAGGCACTGCATAAAAGTGCAGCACTTTATAAACAGGACAGAGATAGGAAATACACAGAACCCAAAGTGAGGCATGAAACACAGAGGAAGTGGAAACCCTCCAGGATAGAGACAGGAAATACACAGAACCCAAAGTGAGGCTTGACACACACAGGAAAGAAACAACCATGCAGACAGTAGCCAGCTCAGCAGCTGATCATCAGAAATAAGGTGAGTCAGAGAGGGATCACAACCACAGTCGTGACAGAAAGAGCAGAACCCTGAAATCCAAGTGAGGGCAATGTATCAAGGAGTAGGCTGTGATCAACAGTGTCAAAAGCAGCAGATAGATTGAGAAGGATTAGGATATTTCCATGTAACTTCCTTGAGTGTCCCCTAGTCTTTGTACTTTTAGAATGAGTAAAAAATCTATTTATTTCTACTCGTTCTACACCACTCAGGATTTTGTAGATCTCAATCATATCTCCCCTTATCCATTTCTTTTCCAAGCTAAAGAGCCCTAATCTCTTTAGCCTTTCCTCATATGAGAGGAGTTCCATAGAGATTATAGAAAACTTTATCATTTTGATCGCTCTTCTTTGAACCTTTTCTAATTCCGCTAATCTTTTTTGATTCAAAAACACTGGCAAGTGTTGACTTTTCACCCAGTGTTCCAACAACATCCATGTATAGCTTATACCCAAGGAAGGAATTTGAAAGATCAATTGGTCCACACTAAGTTTCGCAATTTGGACCGACAGAGAAACCAAGGGGGTCATAGCCCATGTAGAAAATGTCAATTTTGTGTTCAAACTAGCACTTTGTCACAATGGACCCATGCTAGTACACAACAAATGTTTGTGATGGAGCATTTAACTACATGTCAATCATCTTATGTGGTGTACATTATTTACTGCCCTTGTACTCTATATTATGTGGGCCGCACGATAAGAACAATGAGAATTCGTTTGGTGGAACATAAGAGCCGTCTTACGACAAAAACACTCACAGACTTACAATGGTTTATTATAGACCATGTACCCCAGTTGGAAGGGGGAGGGGATCGAGCAGCTGTTTTGATGTGGAGAGAGCAGTGGTGGATTTTTAAGCTACAGACTATTTGTCCTCAAGGCCTTAATGAAAATGCCTACGAAGAACTGTGCAAGTGCATCAGAGAGTTTATGGTGTTGCGGTCTCAATTGACAAAAAGAGATGGCATAACATTTAACCCGAGTCCCTGAAGAAATCATTGAAACCCGCGGCATCGGGCATGACTAGGGGAAATTTAATGGATTTATGTTGGTGAGATCGGGAGTTAAATGCAACAAGGGTGCTTCATCATAAAAAGTAAATGAAAAGAGAAAATAAAGACTATAAAGGAAGAAAGACGGAGCCAGCTAAAGATTCATCAGAAAGATAAGTTCACGTTTTGTATGAGCACTATTTATGAGTATTTTGTTAGCACTTTTGGACTGTGGTAATAGCACGTATAAGCACATATAAGAGAAAGTCCTATGAAAGAGGTGCTATCCCACCAGGCAAAAAAACAAATGATATTGCCTTAAAAGTGGTGGTGTGTTCTGAGGGCTCTCTTTCAAATAATAGTTTTGGATAATTAACATGTGGATATTTAAGCTCAATAAACAACTATTTTTGGCATATGAGCCTTGATTTGAGGGGTGCTAGCAGTCTTGACTACCAGTACTGAGTTTTTGGTTTTGTAGTTTTGTTGGTCAGTTTTACCAAAGACTTTTAGGAGGTTCAGTATATAATTGTTCTACTGTGATGCAGATAGGCAGTGGTACTAAAGATATGTATAAGGCAGTCACCACCAGCAGCTTTATCTGTGGAAGTTAATTTTAAGAGAAGGTGCATATTTCAAGCTGCAGATATGTGCCTATTTTGGAGTATTTTAGACATTTACATGTGGTTCTGGTCACATATACATATAAATGACTTCTTATAAAATTTCAACTGGGACAAAAGGACTGGTGTAAATGTCCATACATGCCACTTGTGCTAGTAGTTTATAAAGACAAGCACACACCTGCTACTCTTTATATAAACTTTTCATATTTATTTTTTGTTTTTTTATTTATAACAGTATTTATAACCCACGATTTTCCAAAATGAAGTGGCTCAATGTGGCTTACAAAGTTACAGTGAAAATATTTTGTTAGTTAACATCAGAAGTGTTATGTCAGTGAGACACTTTAAATGGCATTTTTACTAGGTATCTCTTTATACAATTACTATCATGGTGGCAATATTTATTTGCTATCCATATGTCTGAACAGTTTGATTTAGCTTTTTCACAGGCCTAAACTAAACCACTTAGCTATAGCAGCTGAATATAACTATTTGTGCAGTTGGGGGGCCCTTTTATTAAGGTGTGTAGGTGCCTACACACATCCAACAAACATCAATTTGGAACTACCACCCGGCTACCACAAGCCCTGAGCAGCAATTCCATTTTTTCCGCTCGACCGTTACGCGCATACAAAATATTTTTTATTTTCTTCCACATGGCTCTAACTGAGCGGTAATCAACAGTGTATGTGCTGACAATTACCGCCCGGTTAACATGTGAGGCCTTACCGCAATGTCATTGGGTGGTGGTAAAGTCTCAGGCCCAAAATGGACGTGCGCCAATTTTTATTTTGCCGCACATCCATTTTCGGCCAAAAAAGGCCTTTTTTGTAGGCACTGAAAAATGGACCTGCACGCATACAATAAACATGCCTACAACAGCGCAGGCCATTTTTCGGTGCACCTTAGTAAAAGGACCCCTTGATCCTTCCACCTTCATTCCAACCTAAATCCAACATGGCAGAATCCATAAGTTCAACAGAAGTGAGAGAATTTCTTAGTGGCTTTCTATGGACATTATTGTAGTAGGTGCTGACAAGAAGAGAAAAGGATAAAAGATAGCCATAGGAAAGAAAAAAAAAAGTGATGTATTCTGCAGCAAACAGTACCTGCTTTTTACCATATTCTCCAGCAACAAGTTCCAAAGCTTAACTTTTGCTTGAGTGAAAACAATATGTATTTTTATCGTATTTGTTTTAAATGTTCTACTATGAAACTTTTTGAAGAATCTCCTAGCTTTTATACTTTTTGAAAGAGTAAACAATTTTCTTGTGTCCATTCTACTGCACTTAGGATTTTATAAACTCACTCATATCTTCTCTCAACCATGCCTTCTCCCAGCTGAACAGCCCTAACTCCTTTTGCCCTCTACTTCATATGAGGATTGTTTCATCCCCTTAATTAATTAATTAATTTGTTACATTTGTACCCCACATTTTCCCACCTATTTGCAGGCTCAATGTGGCTTACATAGTACCGTAATGGATTACAAATACAGATAACAAATATATGGACAAATGTGGATTTGGTTACTGCAAGGACTTGGATTTCAGTGGTGAGTCCAAATCCTGTGCGAAACACAAAGCTTTGAAAATAAGAACTGAGGGGAACATAACACGTGCTATAGTAGGTCAGACTGTGTCAAAGAAATATCAAAATATTAATGCCAACATTTTAACTTGATAACAGAAGGAAGGTGATAACAACAGAGGTGAAATTATGAAGTGAAACATTTCTCCCTGTATGAATTGCATGGGAGAAAATACATCCAACTGCAAACATAAAAAAAGGACTGGGGGGGGGGGGGGGAGGGGAGGGGTCTTCACAAGACTGTGCACATCTGGAAATTCCAGAACAAGCACAGAAAAACCTTTCCACATAAACCCCTTGCCCTAACGGCTAGAAACTACTCACAGCTTCTGTCATGCCACAGTCCCTTACCCCCAAACCCTTCCCTGAGCCTGAAGCTTCCCCCAAACCAAAAAAATTCCCAGTGGTCCAGTGGACACCTCCTAACCCCGACCCCCCCCCCCCCACATAAAAAAAATCCCCAGTGGTAAAGTAGACACCTCCCAAAGCCCCAACCTTAAAAAATGACCAACCCCCTAGTGAACACTGGCCCTGGTGGTCTAATGAAATCCTTGTGTCTTTTGTTGGAGTCAGGAGGAACACCTACTCCATCCTGCCTATGGGCCCGCCCTCACAAAAATGTCAGCGGCAGAGGCACTAGGATTATCTGCCCTGCAGCAGGAGTTGCTGCCACCCTCCTGAAGTGCTCATCCCAATGCAGTCTAGCTATAACATTTGTCAGGGGACATCTGTGATGGGGGCAGTTGTAGGGGCCTACTTAATCATGATATTGACATGGTTAGGTAACAAGACATTCAGGCCAACTCATGTTACCTGTGCTACAGAGCATATTGCTTTTGACAGCATAGGCCTAGCACATGCACAGATTGTGAGCCCCAATGGGACTGAGGCATACTGATTTGATACCTAATATAGATGACCTTTCAGGCTAGCACTAGTGACTGACAATGATGTAGCACTGACATGAATGGTCTGATCATGTCTAGGTATGTTTATCAACAGAAAGGATTGCTGCATTGTCCATTGTTGCTGAACATCATCCCTCCCCAACAGAGAAACAGTGCCTGTGCTGTTTCTGTTGGTTAGGTGGAAGTGGGATGCTCCCCCTGGCTACAGTGATTCTTCAACCTGATCCTGAAGGCACCCTGGGCACTCAGGGGCTGAAAATATGCACATAGAACCATCATGAGAGCTCTGACCATGCACCAGTGTCAGTGTCTGCAGATCTCTCTGCGCAATATTCCTTGTGCATCTTCTGAACACCCGAGTGGCTGGGGTATTCCCAAAAGCAGATAGGGGTAGCAGAGGCCTAGTGCCCATTGTAAGGAAAGCTTCCACTTACAACTGCCCTATAACAATGGCCTCAGAGAGAGAACTGGGAGAGGAGATAGCAGTGGTATATACCCACCCACACTGTGGAGCCTGACAACAGTTCTCAAATACATTTTCACTTTCTCAGGTGCTGTGATGTTGACACAGACTTTTAATGATATTGAGCATTGCATAATCACATATTTCAGATGAATGGGACTGAACAGCTTGGTATGAAAAACTAACAACAACACTGTGAGGCTGATATTCAAATTGATTTAAGCAGGTAGCAGTCTCTCCTGCCCGCTTAAATAGCTTCCTGGCACCTAACTGGGGATATTCAGCAGCACTAAACTGGACAGTACCACTGAATATCCCCTGAGACCACACAAACACAAAGTGGTCAGTTCAGGAGGGTGATGTGGGTGGTAATGGGGAAGAGCCCCAGGTTATGCAGGTGCCGGCAGTATGCAGTGCCGGCACCTGCATAGCTAAGCGACTTCATTTAGGACAGTTCTAGAGCTGTCCTAAATAAGACCGCTTAGTTATGCGGTTGCAGGCACTGAATATCAGGCCGTCACCCACATAAATTTTTGTTTGTTGTAAAAAAAAGCCCCCAAGCCACCTCCTGTTCCAATGTCCCCTCTTTCCTTTCTACCCTTCCCCATGTGAATTAAGACCCTCCCCCACAAGACCCTCCACCCCCGCTTGCCCCTAAAGATGAAGGTAAGCCCTCCCCCGGGCTTACCAACATCCCTGGTGGTCCTGCAGGGTCATTGGGGGCAGGTGCGCAGCTCCCTCGCTCCTGCCCCTTGTGGCACATTGGGAAAATGGCTGCCGTGACCTCTCGTGGCAGCTTGCGGTACTTCATGTAGTACCACAAGCTGCTGCGGAAGGTCATGGCAGCCATTTTCCCAAGGCGCCACAAGGGGCAGGAGTGAGGGAGCTGTGCTCCTGCCCCCAGTGACCCTGTTGAACCACCAGGGATGTAGGGAAGCCCAAAGGGCTTGCCTTCACTGTTCAGGAGGCGGGGTGGGGGGGGGGTCTTAATGCACGGGGGAGGAAGGAGGAAAAAAGGGGACATTGGGACAGGAGGGAGCTCAGGGGCTTTATTTCTTTTTAAAAAAAAACAAAAGTTGTGCAGGCCCAATATTCAGCCGGGGCCGCTTAACTCTTTTGTGGTCCTGGCTGAATATCGGCCAGGTCCAAATAACCTCCAGCAGCTTGCCCATCCCAAATTATCCTCTGATATTCAATGGAACTC